>NC_053428.1:65700376-66349165 GCF_007990345.1 Gossypium hirsutum
AAGTAATTCATCTTGTTCCTCCATTGTCGAAACTTGAAAGGAAAAAGAATAAAATTTTTTGTTTGAGTTCGGCTATGGTGATTGCTAGAAGAAGGTATGTTTAATGCCACCTTTAGAAATGTATGCATAATTTGGATGATTTGTTTGAATTCTACCTATTCCATGGATTAAATTTAGGCTATTTGGAAGTTTGAAATTTGGCTAAGAAGCTTGAAATTTTAGTTGAAGCTTTGATGTCATTAGCTTGGAAAATTATGTTGGATGTGTTAAGTTACTTGTTATTTTAACTTAAACGTTGAGGTTAGCATTTGGGTTGTGAATATGCCGAACTTGGATAGGTTAGCATTTGGGTTGTTCAATATGCCGAATTTGGATTTAGGAGAGAATAGGTAATCGGTCATGCTATTTTATTGATAAAATAATTGTTAAATGTTTCATATGTTATATAAATGAGCTTGTAAGTGAATTTGAAGACTTGGAAAATTTTGGAAGAGAAGTGCCGATTGATTTTTGGGTGTGACTTAAGGGGTAAAAATATGGTGGCTTGAGTTTAGTAATATTCGGCCATATGTGATGATGATAGTTGAGCCTTATATATTCCGGTCTTATAGATATGTACCTATGTAATGATATAATGAATTTGGTATATCCGGTTATATAGGTAAATATTTATGGAGTGTTTCCAATTGAACTTGTAATTCGACCACATATGTATATATAAATAAATATATTTGTAAAGATATGTTTGATCTTGCATATTCTCTAAATAAATATGATGATATATGAAGTTAAATGTCGGTTTTGTAAACTTGTATAGATGTGTGAAAGTATATTTTTAATTTATAATGATATTTGGCTCTGGAAGTGATGTGAAATTTGCAAAATGCTAATCTTATAAGATTCGGCCAAATTGGTAGATATATAATCATGTGTGGTTATGAAATTGTTAAGTTAAAATTTATATTCATTGATTTAGTAAATTAGTTTATTTTCAATATGCAAGGTATAAGTAGTAAATGTTCCTTGATAGTTTTAATCTATTATATGGGGATAATGTATTGTTGTTGCCTATAATATATTCGATTTGTATGGTGGGCATATTGTGTTATTATTGTTTTAATCATTTGTACCTTAAATATTGATATTTTTTTTTTAATTGCTAATTGGTGAATAAATCTATTGTTTTAATCAAGTCAAGAGCAGAAGTGTCGAAATCAGATAGGGGAAAGAGAAAGCAATGGAGTAGCTATCATAACTATTCAAAATATCCGAGTAAGTTTTAAGTATTAAAGCCTATAATGTGATTGAGTATGATATGTTAAGCACAATATTAAAGAATCATAACTCTATTTAATCTTATGCATATAGCCTAATGTTATTATGAAGTATAGTAAGTTTATTGATATGATATGTGCCAAATGGATATATTATGAAGTGCTGAAAGGATATGTCAGAAGAGTAAAATTGGATAAACTCTCAGGACACACAGTAACATGAATTTAGAAAATCACATAAATCATGGATTTAATAGAGCTGAATGAACATGAAATTAAAGCTAATGAGTCTAGTTCTTATAAAAGAAACCGTTAACAAAGGAATTCTATAATGAAAATTTATTCGTATAAGAGTTCAATTAGTAAGCAGTAAACAGGAAACTTTAAGAAAATCTGGTATTGATTGGCCAAACCTAAAATTCTAAATTTTATGGATGGAAACATACGAGTCTATATTCAGGAAAAATTTCGGAAAGTGATTGGAGTTTTGTAGTCCATTATAAATATTTTACTATTGCTAGGAAACGCTTTGCTGAATTGAGATTGTGTTGTAAACCTTGATAACTTGTTTTAGTTGCTTATAAGCTATTGATTAAACCCCATATGTGAAAGTGTATATATGTGATAAGGCCTAATAGCCGATGTGATGAATGTGAAAGTGTATAATGTGATAAGGCCTAATGGCCGATGTGATGAATGTGAAAGTGTATATGTGTGATAAGGCCTAATAGCCGATGTGTGAATGTGAAAGTGTATATATATGTGATAAGGCTTAATGGCCGATGTGATGAATGTGAAAGTGTATATGCGTGATAAGGCTTAATGGCCGATGTGATGAATGTGAAAGTGTATATGCGTGATAAGGCTTAATGGCCGATGTGATGAATGTGAAAGTGTATATGCGTGATAGGCTTAATGGCCGATGTGATGAATGTGAAAGTGATATATGTGACAGGGCCGAGTGGCCAATGTGATGGATGTGAAAGTGCATAAATGTGATAAGTCCCGAAGGGCATTTGTGGTCAAGTACTATATCCGGGTTAAAACCCCGCAGGCTTTATGCGAGAATATTATCACTGATTAATGTCCCTAAGCTTCGTGCTCGTACTATATCCGAGTTCTAAGGACCCTGATAGTGGGATTTTGTCCGGTAAACCGATAACTTGGAATATGTCGGGTAAGATTTGTAATAAGAATGCTTATAATATATTCAATGCGAAGGTTAAACGGTATGTACTCCAAGTTTATATTGAGCTTGATTTGCACTAATCATAAGGTAGTTATGTGATGCATACGAGAGCAATCTATGAGACTATTCTTATGTTATGTGACATCGATCAGTGTGAGGGTGATGTGAAATCATACGATATATCTATTACATGAGCTCACTTTATGTGAAGTTATCTGCCTATGTATATGATGAATGTGCGTATTCGGAAAAGGATGGTATGCCGAGAAGAGTGAATAAAAATACGAAAACTATTTATAATTTGATGTTATCTATTGCCTCTTAAAACTTACTAAGCATTGTAATGCTTACTCCGTTTACTCTGTTTCCTCTGTTTATAGATCTCATTGCGAAGCTACAGGCTCGGGGATCGTCAGCAACTAGTCACACTATCACTATCCACTATTGTACTGCTATGTTTGGATTATCTTATGGCATGTATAAAATAGACTAGTGGCGGAGGAATATTTTGGTTAATGTATATAGCCATGCGAAATGGCTTATATATGTTTGAGCATAATGTTATAATCATTTGGTATGGAATGGTTAATCACCATCATAATTTGTGCTATTTATGCTGAAAGGGCTAGTTGAATCATGGAACTATGAAGTAGGTAAAGTCTACCTTAAAGGCAGATGCTGGCAGCAGCAGTGAAGTAGATTGGAAAATCACTAAAAATAGTAGGATTGGAATTAAATAATTAATAAATTATGTAAACGAACCTTAATGAATCTATTTTCATAGGAAAGTAACGAATCGATCATATGGACAGTATGTTAAGAGTTATTGAGGTTCTCGTGAGACAGGGCCAGAACGGTTTCCGGATTCCCTGTTCCGACTTTGGAGATTTATTATAAATTAACCAGAGATAATTAGGAGTCATGCCATATATGTACAGATTCCTCTCTGAGTCTAGTTTCTATAGAAACAAACGACATCAGTATTGAAGCTCTGTGAAGGGAGATATCCAATTCGTAATGCGCAAGGGTCAGTGTAGTCGATCCCTGTAACATGGGAGACTTTGACTAATAAACTGTACCATTGGCCCGACAAAATTCTAGAAAAAAATTTGGAGATAGGCATATGAGTCTAGTTTCAGGGAAAAATCACGAAACTGATTTTCGAGTTGTGAAACTCAAGATATGATTTTTAAAGCGACTAGTACGCAGATTGGCAGCTTGTCTGGGAAATGTCGAATAAGTGGTTTGAAGTCTGTTAACACCTCGTGTTCGACTCCGGCGACGGTATCGGGTTCGGGGCGTTACAATTTTATTGGTATCAGAGCTACGGTTTAGTCGATTCTAGGACTAACGTAGCACGCGTGAGTCTATTTATACATGCATAAAGTGATAAAATGATAGTGTGATGATTTTGGCTATTAAAATGTGTTTGCTGTATTGTAATGAATCTTGATCCCGATCGAGCTGTAGCAAGCTTCTGACTATGAGAATTTGCGATATAACTTCACTTAGATATGCTAAATTATTAAGTTGATCAGTACGTATCATGTACTCGTATTTGAATTTCGATTTGGATTGAATATAAGGGTATAAGTGATGCAATTTGAAAGAGTGTTTGACTATAAATGTGATTTTTGTATGTGGCTATGGAACTGGAAGTTGAATGGTCAATAAGCGTGTTTTGTTTGTATTCGAGTAATGTAAATGATATACTAAGGTGTATTGCTATATGTGTATATGTATGTAGAGACGAAATTGTCGAATGTAAAAAGGCAGTGAAGCGTATAGAGTGGTTGGTTTTCAGCACTAAGTGTGCGAGTAATAAGTGTTCACGGTTGTGAGATTGGCACTAAGTGTGCGGGCAATAAGTGTTCACGGTTGTGAGATTGGCACTAAGTGTGCGGGCAAAGTGTTCACGGTTGTGAGATTGGCACTAAGTGTGCGGGCTTGAAATGCATGGCACTAAGTGTGCGAGTTTAAAGTACATGGCACTAAGTGTGCGTGGTTGATTATTAGCACTATGTGTGCGAACCCACTATATATATATATTCTCTATCAATTATTTATATTAAGGGTGCGACCTTACCGAGTCGATTTCGGATAGTGGAAAGGGGTAAGTCTTCGAGTAATGACCCTACTATGTTATAAAGCCAATTGAAATCATGCTCTTGTGTGTGGCTGTTGAGCTGAAATTGGAAAGGTTTAATAAATGCTTTGTGTTTGAGCCTTAGTAACGAAAGTGAAATATGGATGTGTCATGATTGTTGATATATGTGTGCGTGAGCATTTGAATGATATCGGGCTAAGTCCCGAAGGCAATTGAGCTAGTGATTATATCTGGGCTAAGACCCGAAGGCATTTGTGCGAATTGATATATCCGGGCTAAGACCCGAAGGCAATTGTGCAAGTTGATATATCCGGGCTAAGACCCGAAGGCATTGGTGCGAGTTACTAAATCTGGGCTAAATTCCGAAGAGCATTCGTGCTAGTGAGGTATCCGGACTAAGTTCCGAAGAGCATTCGTGCTGGTGTTATATCCGGGCTAGGTCCCGAAGAGCAATCATGCTGGTGACATGTATTCGGGCCTTCGTGTCTAGTAGGCTTCGTGCCGGTAATTTGAGCAAAGTTTAAGTATTCATTACTATACGAATTCAAATTTCAATGAGATGATATGTTTAAAAGTGCACATACATGATGTTTATAGACTTGGTTAAGTCATATCAATGTGTATTAACGAATGCATAAGAGCACTATGTATGTGAATAATTAGAGGCACTATGTGTGTGCGAATTTCCTTTAACCGAGCACTATGAGTGCGAGATCGGTCAGTGGGCACTAAGTGTGTGAAGTGGAATTCATGTAAGACCTCGTTTGGGACGAAGGCATTGATTTGAGATAGTGTGTAAGACCATGTCTGGGACATGGCATTGACTCGATATGTGAGAATATGTAAGACCATATCTAGGATATGGCATTGTAAGAGTTATATGTGCTATTGCTGAATGGACACTATTTTGTTAATCTTGTTCAAGAATTATTTTGATTAAGTTTCGACATTCGAAAGTTTGAAAGAATTTTTGATGAATGTTGATAATTTTGGATATACGAGTTATGCGCTAGATAAATCTCAAGCTAGTGTATTACATTAGGCTTTATGCCTATTCGACTGTATACGGGTAATGTTAACTATGATTGAATGTGCTAAATGAACTAAATGTTCAGGTACGTGGAAGTTGACTTTCTTTTGGAAATGAGTTAAGTCGAATGTTGAGTATATGTGTACTTTCGGTTGGGTTACAGCTTATACATGAATGAAAATGTGGGTTACAATTATGTGGGTTGACGATGTGAATTATACATGTTAATATGTGCCTAATATGTGTTTGAAATGCATTTGTGAATTAAATTAAGTGATTATTGTTTATGAAATCAAGAAATGAGATATATGTGCATACTTGTAGAAATGTTTATGTATTTGTTTAAGATAAGAAAATGATTCTATAGATCGATGCGAAATCAGTAATGAATTACAATTGCTATCGATGAGCTAATGTGTTATGGATATAATTCAATAAGAGGACGTTATCCTAAACAATGCATCGGTAGAAATTTTCGGGGACGAAATCCCTAAAGGGGGGAGAGTTGTGACATCCCTAAAGTGACCCTAGTCGGAAAGTGGTTTCGGGACCACGAAACCGAGTCTTATAAATAATTAAAGGTTATATTCTGTGTTTATGATGTGAGTAAATGCTTGTGTGATAGTTTCATACTTCAATTTGGTCAGTGTATGTGAAATTATTAGTAGGGACTTATGTGAGACAATTAGAAATATGCTAGGCAAGTGCTAAAGTGGCCTATTAGTATATGTGGGAAAGTTCTTGTCCTTGCATGTCAAATTAGCCAAACTATAGGTAGTGGCCGGCCATGCTACAAATTGTATAATCAAGTGTGATTTTATATTAACTTTAATTAACTAGGTGCCATATTAGTATGGAGGATGGAATAAAATAAAAGGTTAGAAATAAAGTAAAGAAAAGAAGGAAAGGGGTGAAAGAAACAAGTCTTTATTCTTGTTTCTTCTTGGCCGATTCTAAGAGGGAGAGAGGGAGCAACCATTCGGCAATTCTAAGTCATGAATAAGGTGAGAAATTCATGTTAGCTTATGGATTTTTTTTAGCATATTTTGAGTTAGGTATTAAGTTCATTACATAGCCCATGACAAAATTTTTAGTTTCATGGTGTCTTGAGCATTTGGCCATGGGGGAAATTGGTTAGTGGGAGGAGAAACCAAAGTAATTCATCTTGTTCCTCCATTGTCGAAACTTGAAAGGAAAAAGAATAAAATTTTTTGTTTGAGTTTCGGCTATGGTGATTGCTAGAAGAAGGTATGTTTAATGCCACCTTTAGAAATGTATGCATAATTTGGATGATTTGTTTGAATTCTACCTATTCCATGGATTAAATTTAGGCTATTTGGAAGTTTGAAATTTGGCTAAGAAGCTTGAAATTTTAGTTGAAGCTTTGATGTCATTAGCTTGGAAAATTATGTTGGATGTGTTAAGTTACTTGTTATTTTAACTTAAACGTTGAGGTTAGCATTTGGGTTGTTGAATATGCCGAACTTAGATAGGTTAGCATTTGGGTTGTTCAATATGCCGAATTTGGATTTAGGGAGAGAAATAGGTAATCGGTCATGCTATTTTATTGATAAAATAATTGTTAAATGTTTCATATGTTATATAAATGAGCTTGTAAGTGAATTTGAAGACTTGGAAAATTTTGGAAGAGAAGTGCCGAATGTGATTTTTGGGTGTGACTTAAGGGGTAAAAATATGGTGGCTTGAGTTTAGTAATATTCGGCCATATGTGATGATATATTGAGCCTTATATATTCGGTCTTATAGATATGTACCTATGTAATGATATAATGAATTTGGTATATCCGGTTATATAGGTAAATATTTATGGAGTGTTCCAATTGAACTTGTAATTTCGACCACATATGTATATATAAATAAATATATATTTGTAAAGATATGTTTGATCTTGCATATTCTACTAAATAAATGATGATGATATATGAAGTTAAATGTGGTTTTGTAAACTTGTATAGATGTGTGAAAGTATATTTTAATTTATAATGATATTTGGCTCTGGAAGTGATGTGAAAACTTGCAAAATGCTAATCTTATAAGTATTCGGCCAAATTGGTAGATATGATAATCATGTGTGGTTATGAAATTGTTAAGTTAAAATTTATTATTCATTGATTTAGTAAATTAGTTTATTAAATTCAAATATGCAAGGTAATAAGTTAGTAAAATGTTCCTTGATAGTTTTAATCTATTATATGGGGATAAATGTAATTGTTGAGTGTAGCCTAGTAATATATTCGATTTTGTATGAGTAGGGCATATGTATGATGTTTAAATAGCTAGTTAGTAAGGTCATTTGTACCTTAAATATATGATATATATGTATTAAATTAAATTGCTTAATTGATAAGTAATTGAATAAATCTATTTGTTTAAATCAAGCTCAAGAGCAGAAAGTGTCGAAATCAGATAGGGGAAAAGAGAAAGCAATGGAGTAGTCTATCCATAACTATTCAAAATATCCGAGGTAAGTTTTAAGTATTAAAGCCTATAATGTGATTGAGTATGATATGTTAAGCACATATTAAAAGAATCATAACTCTATTGTAAATCTTTATGCATATAGCCTAATGGTTATTATGAAGTATAGGTAAGTTATTGATATGATATGTTGCCAAATGGATATGATATTATGAAGTGCTGAAAGGATATGTCAGAAGAGTAAAATTGTGATAAACCTGCTCAGGACAGCAGCAGTAACATGAATTTAGAAAATCACCATAAATTCATGGATTTGAATTAGAGGCTGAATGAGACATGAAATTAAAGCTTAATGAGTCTAGTTTCTTATAAAAGAAACCGTGTAAGCAAAGGAATTTCTGATAATGAGAAATTTGATTCGTAGTGAAGAGTGGTCAGATTAGTCAAGCAGTGAAACAGGGGAAACTTTAAGAAAAATCTGGTATTGATTGGCCAAACCTAAAATTCTGGAAATTTTATGGATGGAAGACATACGAGTCTATATTCAGGAAAAATTTACGGAAAGTGATTTGGAGTTTTGTAGCTCCAGTTATAAATAATTTAGTGACTATTGCTCAGGAAAAACAGCTTGTGCTGAATTTGAGATTGTGTTGTAAACCTTGATAAACTTGTTTTAGTTGCTTATAAGCTATTGATTAAACCCATATGTGAAAGTGTATATATGTGATAAGGCCTAATAGCCGATGTGATGAATGTGAAAGTGTATATATGTGATAAGGCCTAATGGCCGATGTGATGAATGTGAAAGTGTATATATGTGATAAGGCCTAATGGCCGATGTGATGAATGTGAAAGTGTATATGTGTGATAAGGCCTAATAGCCGATGTGATGAATGTGAAAGTGTATATATATGTGATAAGGCTTAATGGCCGATGTGATGAATGTGAAAGTGTATATGCGTGATAAGGCTTAATGGCCGATGTGATGAATGTGAAAGTGTATATGCGTGATAAGGCTTAATGGCCGATGTGATGAATGTGAAAGTGTATATATGTGACAGGGCCGAGTGGCCAATGTGATGGATGTGAAAGTGCATAAATGTGATAAGTCCCGAAGGGCATTTGTGTCAGTACTATATCCGGGTTAAAACCCCGCAGCTTTATGCGAGAATATTATCACTGATTAATGTCCCTAAGCTTCGTGCTCGTACTATATCCGAGTTCTAAGGACCCGATGACTACGTGTGGGGATTTTGTCCGGGTAAGACCCGATAACTTCGTGTGGAGATTATGTCCGGGTAAGATTTCGTAATAAGAATTGCTTATAAATATATTCAATGCGAAAGGTTAAACAGGTATGTACTCCAAGTTTATATGTGAGCTTGATTTGCACTAAATCATAAGGTAGTTATGTGATGCATACGAGAGCAATCTATGAGACTATTCTTATGCTTATGTGACATCGGATCAGTGTGAGGGGTGATGTGAAATCATACGATATATCTATGTCACATGAGCTCACTTTTATGTGAAAGTTTATCTGCCTATTGTATATGATGAGATGTGCGTATTCGGAAAAGGGATGGTATGCCCGAAGGAAGAGTGAAATAAAAATACGAACAACTATGTTATAATTTGATTGTTATCTATTGCCACTGCTTAAAACTTACTAAGCATTGTAATGCTTACTCCGTTTACTCTGTTTCCTCTGTTTTATAGATCTCATTGCGAAGCTACAGGCTCGGGGATCGTCAGCAACTAGTCACACTATCACTATCCACTGTTGGTACTGCTATGTTTTGGATTATCTTATGGCATGTATAAAATAGACTAGTGGCGGAGGAATATTTTGGTTAATGTATATAGCCATGCGAAAATGGCTTATATATGTTTGAGCATAATGTTATAATCATTTGGTATGGAATGGTTAATCACCATCATAATTTGTGCTATTTATGCTGAAAGGGCTAGTTGAATCATGGAAACTATGAAGTAGGTAAAGTCTACCTTAAAGGCAGATGCTGGCAGCAGCAGTGAAGTAGATTTGGAAAATCACTAAAAATAGTAGGATTGGAATTAAATAATTAATAAATTATGTAAACGAACCTTAATGAATCTATTTTCATAGGAAAGTAACGAATCGATCATATGGACAGTATGTTAAGAGTTATTGAGGTTCTCGTGAGACAGGGCCAGAACGGTTTCTGGATTCCCTGTTCCGACTTTGGAGATTTATTATAAATTAACCAGAGATAATTAGGAGTCATGCCATATATGTACAGATTCCTCTCTGAGTCTAGATTCTATAGAAACAAACGACATCAGTATTGAAGCTCTGTGCAGGGAGATATCCAATTCGTAATGCGCAAGGGTCAGTGTAGTCGATCCCTGTAACATGGGAGACTTTGACTAATAAACTGTACCAATTGGCCCGACCAAAAATTCTAGAAAAAATTTTGGAGATAGGCATATGAGTCTAGTTTCAGAGAAAAATCACGAAACTGATTTTCGAGTTGTGAAACTCAAGATATGATTTTTAAAGCGACTAGTACGCAGATTGGCAGCTTGTCTGGGAAATGTCGAATAAGTGGTTTGAAGTCTGTTAACACCTCGTGTTCGACTCCGGCGACGGTATCGGGTTCGGGGCGTTACAATGCTCCATAGACCCACATCTAAGACAGGCTCTAGTAGACCTCCAACACTCGCCCAGATAGTGTCTATTACAAAGCTGACAAATTGCCACCCCAGCCGGTGCAACAGTAGTCCCAACTCTCACGGGCCTATCAGACTTGGCCTTTTTCCTAGGCCTTATCCCAGAATTCGAAGACTCTGTGTCCCTCTTAGCCTTCCCTGTGTCAGAGTTTTGGTGCTCAGCGCGCTTAACCTCCTCAGAAATCTTGGCCTTCTTGACCAACTCAACAAACTCACACTCCCTCTGCGGAGCTATTAAGACCCTCAAGTTATCCCTAAGGTCATCCTCAAAACAGACACAGCGCTCATACTCTGTCGCCACCATGTCTCGCCTATAATTGCTCAGCCTCAAAAATTCTACTCGGCCACTGAATGGTCTCCTTGAGTAAGATTCAGGAACTTACACCTCTTAGTATCGATATAACTGGGCCCCACATACTTGCTTTAGAAGGCCGTCTTAAACAAATCCTATGTTAGACTGTCAGGCTGTGTGCTATCCCTAACCGTTAGCCACCACTGATATGCTTCATCGTGCAGCAATGAAACAGCCCCCTTGAGCTTCTGCTCAGCAGAGAAATCCAGATCGTCCATAATTCACTCCGTGGCCTCCATTCAGTACTCGACCACATTAGGAGCAACTCTAGCGATGCCCCTAACTACCTCAGCCTTGTTGGACTGGAGTCGTTCCGTAACCGACCCATGGCCCCCAAAACTAGTATTGGGCCCAACGACCCTCCCCAAAATCCATAGCATGGCTTAGGACACTGCGTTGTCCCCAGTCGAACGATCATGAGACCCAGTCTCAGATCCAGTCTCAGTAATAGGGGACAACAATGTCTCACTAGTGTCCAGATTCGGAGTCGTATAAGATGCGAAGAACTCAGCTCAAGCCCCTCTACAGCCCCTACCTCGGCCTCTAGTACCCCATCCATGAGTACTACGTGTGCTCATTGTAAGTTCGAATTAATCTTGTATTAAAAGTTTTATGCAAATCAGTTTACAGTTTTGATATTTCATTAACAAATATTTTATGCAGTAAAATTATCAGAGTATTCAGATTCTGTTATCGCAAATCGCAGTTTTACTACAATTTTTAGTCTACACTACCTAGAGTGTTTCAATAAAGTATACTACTTACAGTAGTTTCATAACATACATCCGTATTTCAAACAGATCCAAACAGCATATTCTAAGCATGCTTTAAAACAATTCTAAACAGAGTTTCAGGCATGCTTTAAAACAATTCTAAACAGAGTTTCAGAAACTTACAGGATCGGCGCTGGAGACTCGATGTACCACGATTTATCAAAAATATTTCAAATCGTTCTGCAAATCATTTCTTAAAAACTAAATTTAAAACTCAATACACAACCGAGTTTTATAATCTGGCTCTGATACCATTAAATGTAACTCCCAAAATCCAATCTGAACGTTATAGCCGAATCCGACGATGTCACATGAGAGTGTTTTAAACAAATCGTATCGTTTTATAAAACCGTTCCAATTGTAATCTTTCACTTAGTCGAAAAATGTGTGATAGTCGAATTGTTTTGAAAACAATTCTTTATCGCAGAAGCTTTTGAAACCCATTCATTTCTATTATTTTAAGAAACCGTTTCTATTTATGAAAACTCTTAGTTTATTTAAGGAAAACTATATTTCGACGTTGCAGTTTATAACCCAAGTTCACAACTCAAAAACCCAAATTAAAAACCAGAAGTTCAAGTCTAAAGTACATCAAAATTCCCCAAAAAATAAAGAGTAAGCAGAAGTAGAAAGTTTATAAACTAAAATATTTGTGGTCGTGGTCACCGTTGAGTCCTCCAGTGCACCAATCCGCCTATTGCTTGGGATTACCTAAATAGATAAACAAATAAAGGGTGAGTTTTCGCAAACTCAGTGTGTACATCCCCACAGTCTCGTGTGCATAATCAAAAAGCAGAATACAATCATAATCCGGGCCTAAGCCCTTTACAGAATCAATGTGGGCCTTGGCCCACTTAGAAACAGAATCAGATACAACTTAAGGCCTTAGTCCTTCTCAGACATAACATGGATACTAGATAAGAATATCAGAAATATACCCACCAACCCTGCACACCATCTCCGTCCAGCCCAACACACCATGTGGGGATAAAATCTACCCATCCATCCCTACACACCATAGAGTACCGTAATACCACATATATCATAAATACACAGCTTAGTTTCCAGATAATGGGCTTACGAAGCCCTTCAGTTCTTCTTCCACTCATCAATCCCACCCCAATGTAATGCATCATACGAGAATGGCATGCTGTAATGCATATTAACAGATATGTACTAATAATCAGATCAAAACATGAATATATACTTATAACACAATATCATATCACAAAATAGGCGTCTAAGTATTTCTTACCGACCCTACAATAGGTCACATACGTCTTGGGCGACCCGTGTAACCTTTCAGAATAATTCAGAAAAATGGGTTCATACGCCCATGTGGCCTGCCTGTTGGGCCCACACACTCATGTGGGCCACATGGCCCAAATTTGCCTTGGCTGTGTAGATCACACGTCCTTGTCCAAATTTACACACGCCCGTGTGGTCCACACGGCCAAACTGATAGAGCCCGTGTCTCATACACGGCCTATTAGCCTTCACACGGCCGTGTCGCCGCGCCCGTTTCGCTTGTGCACTGCCTGGTTCATCGACCACATGCCCGTGTACTTCCACACGGCCTACCACATAGGTGACCATACGCCCATGTGACATCGGTAGAATACTTTTTGGCTTTCGTCGAATCTCTTTTTCTGTGCAATCAGAGTACACACCTGGTATTGTTTCCAAGCTAACGCAACCACAAGCACTCTAGAACCTAACCTCGAACAATACGTTACTTAGTTAGTCATTTAAATTGAGTTACCAGAGACAGACAATTCCCGGAAGTTAACGACGACCTTACCTCTAACGATCAACGGCAGTTCCTCACGGACCTAAGCACCATTTTAGCAATCCACAACACCTTCGTTATCTCCTAAACATAAAAAACCTCTTAACATCCTAGTTATCAAAAACGAGACCAAAAGCCCCTTTACTTATCGAGTTTGCCCAAACGCAGAGATGAGTAATGATGAAGGAGAAGGACCCAAAAACTAGTATTAAAGAGAAGCAAAATCAGTAGCAATAGGGGATTTTCAGCTGGGGGAGAAAAAGAAAAGAGAGTGGAGAAGGAGAATTTTGCAGAAGAAAAACGGAAGAAGCACAACATTTGGGAAAAGGAACTAAAATCTAATAACTTCCCTATCCCAGTCTCTTTAATTTTCTCTATCAACCTCTTCACTATCAGTATTAGAGTCCATCTCAAACTCTCACACGGTACAAGCAACAAAATAAATCCCTACTCGTGCAGGGATTCAAACTCTAGATCTCTAGGCACTTAACATTCCACTTAACCACTAGACCAGTAGGCCCATTCTGATATAGTCTTACTAGCATTTAAACTTAAGCCTACTAAACAAGAGTAAGGCTTTATTCATCAAAATACCAAAATTTGCCAAGACTAAGGCTTGAACTTTGGACCTCACACACACACCTAGAACACATAACCACTGAAGCATATACTCAATTCAAATAATTACAGAAACAATTCTATAAAATGTAGGGCGTTACCCAAGCATTCATCATTTAATCTCAATTTGTAACACCCCTAACTTGTACTTGTCGCCGGAACAGGGTTTCAGAGCATTATCAGAATATCTGAGCATTTTTCAATTCATTCATACAAATACTATTTATTAACCGGGATTATTCATAACGTCCCTTAATCGGACCCTCGAGTTCAATATTGTAATGACCCGAATTTTACCGTTACCGAAAAAGTGTATTTTCGGGTCTCCGTTTCTGAAAAATGGATTCGTAAATATTTATTAAAAATATTTACGAAGTAAAATGAGTGGTTAATTAGAGTTTAATTAAGTGAATTTAATTTAATTAAGAGTAATTAAGAAAAAGGACTAAATTGAATAAGGGGTAAAAGTTGAATTATAGATTAAAAGAAAATAAAAAGGACTAATACAAAAAGTATAAATTGAGGCAGTTTACCGTGAAGAAAATCTAAGATTTTTTTTATGTTTAGTATATTATTATATTATTATATTATTATATAATAAAGATACTTTATGTTTTAATTATATTATATTATATTATATTATATTATATTATATTATATATATATAAACTAAAGAAGCAAATGAAAGGAAATAGAAACAGAATGAAACGAAACAGAGAGCAGGGGAGAAAAAGAAAGAAAGAAGGGGAGAAAAGGGAAAATTGAAGGTTTGAAGCTTTAAGCTTTAATAGTCAATGTGGTACCGGAAATCTCGGCTAAGAAAGGACAAGACAAAGTCAACGGGAGTTAGCTCGAAAATTACGGTTTGTATTTCTATAATCCGAACTTAGTTATTATTTGTTATATTTATATACATATGGCAATTGTTAGTGTTAGAATTATGATGTTTTACAATTGAAATGAATTGATTTTAGTATGCGATGAATTTATTGAATTTATATTGATTGAAATTATTTTGATTGAAATTATATTGATTGAATTATATAATATATATGACTTATGTAGAAATTTGAATATTGAATGAATGTTATATTGAAAAATATATTGATTGGAAATATGAGGAAATTGATATGAATATATGAGATTGTGATATTTGAATATTTGGTATTGAAAAGTAAATTGAATTGTATTGAATTATGAATTAATGTGAATAATTGAAATATATTTGTTGAATTGAATGAAATTGTATGAATTGTGAAAATGGGTAAATATGTGTAATTATCGGAATGAGATATTGATGAAAGAATTATTAAATTGAGAAAGTGAATGAAATACCCTATTAACTAGTCGGGCTGAGTTGGATATAATTGGCATGCCATAGGATCTGGAAGTGTACGGGATTTGCCGGCTTTATCGATCAGGCACTTTATGTGTCGTATTTCAGGCACTTCGTGTGTCGTATCAGGCACCTCGTGTGTCGTATCAGGCACCTCGTGTGTCGTTTTAGGCACTTTATGTGTCGTATACTGATCAGTACTATGTACCGTTTTAGGCACAATGTACCGTACTGGTGTGTTTGGGTTGGAATCCGTGTATCCGTCAAAGTCCGGGTTTGTTAATAGGGGTAAATAAGTGAAAGATAAATCGAATAAATTTGATTGATGAAGCTATTGAAATGGAACGAGAAATTGAATTGAGAATTGAAAATTTAGATATGAAATTGAAAATATGAACCAAAGGTTCATGAAATGATTGGAGTTCGAATTGATGATATATGATGCCACTTGATGAATTGAAATGTGATTTGAGATATATGAATCGTATGTATATACTGAAAGCTATCAGGGATAGTAAGTTGATATGATATAAATGAAATTGACTGTTATTGAAATGAATTAAAATGGAATATGATTGATAAGTGTATAGTTGAATATAGTTTAATGATATTGAATTGTGAGTAAATTAAGGAAAGCTATACCGAGTAGTAAGTGAAAGAATGGAGTAATAATAATGGATTTAGTTAAGAATTGAACAATTATGTTATTGTGTTTATTATATGATTTGTATAAAATTTATATGGTAAGTAGTTGAAATTTATCTATGAATAAATAATTGAATAATTGTAATTGTTATTATGATCTTAAGTATTTGTTATATTATTAATTGTTCGGATTATAGAAATACCACTGAGTATACCATACTCAGCATACGGTTTGTTTCCGTGCGCAGGTTAAGTAAAGATAGTACGTTGAATCAGCATCCCAAGACGATCCCGAATTCATTAAGGTAAAGTATGTTGAGTATTGATAATGGCATGTACCCAGGATGTTTAATGAGAGTCATTTAGGTTGTAAAAGTATTGATGAAATGAGTAAATTATGGTTGGCAACGGTATGTAGTATGAATTTTGAAATCTACTAAAAATTCGTAGTGATTCTAAATTAGTCCCGAATTGAATTTACTGTTCATATTGAACAGCGAGGGCCCATTAAAGGGACGACATCTTAAAACTAGGATGTGTGTGAATATTTATTTTAATTAATGACCGAAATTGGACTGTACTGACTGGTAATGTCTCGTAACCCTGTTCCGGTGACGGTATAGGGTTAGGAGACGTTACCAATACGAACTTATCCGAAGTCTTGTATTCACAACTTATACAGTGTCAAAGCATTTAAAATACATTTATAATGAAATTTATCACATACGAACTTACCTTGGGTTTGAAAACGATAAAATTGGTCGATTAATCGAGTACTTTAGTTTTCCTCCTATCTAGATCCAAATTCTGCTTTTCTTGATCTAAATATATTCAAAATTAACTTAGTTAATCGTCTCTCTATTCAATTTAATCCAAAATACATATTTAAGCATATTTATACATTTGCCCCTAACGTTTCACCACTTTTACAATTTAGTCTTTATTCCACAAAATCTCAAATTAATAAAATTCAATACCAACCCATGCCAGCCGATTTACCAATTAGTCCTGCAGCCCATATTTTTCATTTATTTCACATTTTAACCACTAAATTTACACATTCCACAATTTAGCCCCTAATTTGCATTTTCACTAAAATCTCTTAACAAAACTTGTATATCTATCAACAAGCATTCATAAACTGTCATGAAACTTCAAAATACATGCTTATTCATCAATGGAAACATCTAAAATCTTTAATAGTTTTACAAATTAGTCCTTGGGCTAGCTAGACTTGTAACACCCCTAACCTGTATCCATCGCCGGACTAAGGTTAAGAGGCATTACCAGACAATCGGAACATTTCAAATTCATTTCAAAATCTAAAAGTCATACTTCATCATATTAATCAAACATAAACATAAAGTCTCTTTCTTAGGTCATCAAGACTTTAATCATGCTTTAGAAAGGAGTCGGGACTAAATCGAGCACATACAATTTTTTTTTTCAAAACTTAAACATTTTTCTAAATTATAAAGGTCACACGTCCATGTGAACTAGCCGTGTGCCTCACATGGTATTAAACACGCCCCTGTGTCTATGCCATGGCAAAACAGGGCATACATACTGACTTTTCCACATGGCCACAAGACTTGCCCGTGTGCCAGGCCGTGTGAAAATTAGAGAGGTTATTGACTTGGGTCACACGGCCGACCACACGCCCATGTGCCAGCCTGTGTGCCACACACGACCGATAGACAAGCTTGTGTGTCTAGGCCGTGTCAAAACTGTAGGGTATACTGACTTAAAATCGTAGGGTACCCTAGGGGACACACAGCAGTGTGACATGACCGTGTGTCGTACACGGCTGAGACACCCGCTCGTGTCTCTACCCTTGTGGACAAAAATAGGCCATCTGAAGAGCCAAATTTGCCACCCTACAATATTGAACTCATAACAACCAATTTGAAATAATTTCCATATACTTATAGGCAGCCCAAAACATACCAAATCAGACATATTTCATGCCATTTCATAGTCAACCATTTCATTACTGAATTCCACAACTAAAATATACCAAATCAATGTAGCAAAATCATCACAACTTACATAAGTTCCAAATAAATAAACTCATCATTTTATCACATACTTCATTCCAAAAAAACTTACCAACTCAACATTCCATATTCAAACCATTACATAAGCATTATATACATCATATCACTTACCTATCAAACACATCATTTAGGCCAAGTTAAATTGCCATATATACAAATATTTACAAGCCAAATCTCATGGCTAGATATTCATATCACAAAACCTATCATAATAACTCTAGCCTATACATGCCATATACCATATGTACAACTCTCAAAAAGGTACCAAAATAGATGTCCGATAGTGTGATTGAGTCACTGACGATTCCCAGATCTGAGGTAGCTTTACAACATTATAAAACAGAGAACATTTCACACAGTAAGCTTTAAAGCTTAGTAAGTTCATTATATAACACATTTAACTCATCAATTAAAATATAATTCAATCAATTAACTAATACTTAATACAACTCATCACATTACTCATTTCATCATTCATTTACAAAATATTTCATCTATTTCATACTCTATATCATCAACCACATAGGTTCCGTACATACCTGTACCATCACGTTCATATCTATCTCATTTATCCCTTTAATACTCAATACACTAATTCCTTTGATCATCCTTAAAGTTCAATGAAATCGCACACTTAGCGCCATTACAATAAACCGAATTAATATCGGTATCACACACATAGTGCCATTTATTCAACCAATGCTGTTTTAATCTCGTACACTTAGTGCCATTTTATTTGTCGTAGCTATTTCTTTATTCGCACAGTTAGTGCCTCATATATTCAATCCTTAATTCACATACTCAAACTTCACAATAAAATTTCTATTCATTTCAACTAATATAAACATTGTTTAAACAATATGTATTATACACGAACTTACCTGAGACGTAAAAATGACGATATTAGTCGATCAATCGAGCACTTTGCTTTTGTCTTGATCTAGGTCCGAATTTCTCCTTTCTTGATCTATATAAATTCAAATCACTTATTCAATCTCACATTAATTCAGTTAAATTCATAATCACATAATTTGGCCTTTTTGCACATTAACCCCTAATTCCACATTTTAACATTTTAGTCCTTATTACACACAACACCAAAATATACAAAAGTCATCACAATCATGCCTTAGCCGGATCTTCCTATGGTCTCTAGCAGCCCATATATTTTATTTATTTCATATTTTAGTCCTTAAATTTCTTATTTTCACAATTTAGCCCAAATTACTCAAGTTCATCAAAATCCCAAGACAAAACATATTTATCTAACATATATCTTTCATTTTTCATCATTTAACAACATAAAGCTCACAATTCCATCAATGGCTCAACTCAAAATCATCACAAAAAATCAAAAATTGAGACATGGGCTTAATAGAACTCTAAGCAACAATCACAAAAATGTAGAAATTATCGAAAATGGATCAAAATACATGCCAAAATCAACAATTACAAGTGCCGAACCCTAGCTTGTGTTTTCTTTATTTTTTTCTTTGATATATTCGGCCAAGATGAACACCAAATGACTAATTTCATGCCTTAATTTTATTTTAATTAACATATTAACCAAATACCAAATTTACCCTTTGTTATAAAACCATTTAATCATTAAACATTAGGCCATTTATGTCCATTAATATTTTCAATGGGTTAATAAAAACATAAGGACCTTTGCTTTAGAAAGCCATGGAAAATAGACACCTTTAAAAAATAGAAAGCCATGTTTACATTTTACGCGTTAGGTCCTTTTATCAAATTAAGCACACAAACGATAAAATTTTCATATGAAACTTTCACACATGCTTAGTCACATACTGTAAACAAAAAAAAAATATTTAAATATTTTTGAATCAGATTCATGGTCCCAAAATCACTATTCCGACTAGAGTCTAAACCAGGCTGTTACAAGACTAAGCTCCAACGATCACAAAAACATAGAAATCATTAAAAACCGGGTTAAAATTAACTTACATGCACTAGATACTATGGCCGAATGCTTCAAAGTATAACAATGGAGTTTCTTTTTCTTATTTTCGGTGGACAAAGCAACTAAGGAAGATGATAACTTTGTGTTTTAATTATTTTACTTAACTTATTTTATAAATTACTATTTTATCCTTAGTTATAATTCATTAAATCCATATAATGCATGCCCATCTTTGTCCACTCACAATTAAAATGGTCTAATTACAACAAAAGGACCTTAATTTTAAGGTTCTATAGCTATTAGACACTTTTAGCTATTAGAACTTAAGTTTTACTCTTTATGCGATTTGGTCCTTTTTATTAAATTGACCATTCAAACGATAAAATTTCTTAATGAAATTTTCACACAATCACTCAATCATGCTATAAAAATTAAAATAAAAATAAAATAAATGTTTTGACTTCGAATTTGTGGTCCCAAAACCACTATTCTAATTTGAGTAAAAACGGGCTGTTAAAACTCTCTCTCCTTAGGGAATTTTGTCCCCGAAAATCTTACCAGTGAATAGGTTAGGGTACTGTTTTCTCATAGCTTCCTCGGGTTCCCATGTAGCCTCTTCGACCCCGAGACGTTGCCACAAGACTTTCACCAAAGCTATGCATTTATTTCTCAACTCTTTAATCTCTCGAGCTAGAATTCTGATCGGTTCTTCATTATACGCCATATCAGGTTGAATTTCAATCTCTGATAGAGAAATCACATGTGATGGATCAGATCTATATTGACGTAACATCGATATATGAAAAACATTGTGAATCTATTCTAATTCTGATGGTAAAGCTAGCCGATACGCTACTGGTCCTACTCTTTCAATGATCTCATACGGCCCAATGAATCGTGGACTCAATTTGCTTTTGTGACCGAAACGAAGTATTTTCTTCCACGGAGATACTTTCAAGAACACTTTGTCATCGATCTAAAATTCAATGTCTTTCCATTTCAAATCTGTGTACGATTTCTAACGATCTGAAGCTGCTTTCAAACAATCGCGAATTACTTTCACTTTCTCTTGGGTTTCTCTAACCAAATCAATCCCGTGAATCTGTTTCTCAATAAGCTTAGTCCAAGACAATGGAGTTTGACATTTTTGGCCATATAAAGCCTCGTACGGTGCCATCTTTATACTCAAACAAAAACCGTTGTTATATGCAAATTCAACCAACGGTAAATATTTCTCCCAATTGCCTTCAAACTCTAAAACACAACATCGGAGCATATCTTTGAGAATCTAAATTACTCTCTCAGATTGACCGTCAGTTTGTGGATGAAATACTGTACTAAAATTCAACCTCGTACCTAGAGCTTCTTGTAATTTCTTCCAAAACCGCGACTAAAACCTTGGATCTCTATCCGAAATAATCAAAATTAGCACCCCGTACAATCTAACAATCTAAAAAAATGTACAACTTAGCCAATTTATCAAGTGAATAGTTAGTACGTACCGGGATGAAATGTGTTGTTTTTGTCAATCAATCAATGACAACCCAAATAACATCTTTCTTTTTCGGAGACAAAGGCAATCCCGATATGAATCCATCGTAACTCTATTCCATTTCCACTCTGGTATCATCGTAGGCTGAAGTAAGCCCGAAGGTACATGGTGCTCGACTTTCACTTGCTGACAAATCAAACTCCTCGATATGAATTCAGATATGTCTTGCTTCATACCTGACCACCAATATAACCGTTTCAAATCATTGTACATCTTAGTACTTCCAGGATGAATGGATAAACAACCACTATGTGCCACGTGCAAAATTTTCTAAATAAACTCAGAATTCTTTGGTACACAGATTTTGTTACAGAACATTAAACAATCATCGGCTCCAATCTAAAAGTCTGAATCACTATTGTAATGGCCCGTACCCGAGACCGTTGCCGGAGTCGAACACGAGGTGTTAACGGACTTAATTCATTTACTTACACAGTTCATTTTAAAATTTCCAGACAAGCTGGCTAACTGCATCACGGTCACTTTAAAAATCATAGCTCGAGTTCCAAAACTCGAAAACCAATTCCGTAAATTTCTCCTGAAACTAGACTCATATATCCAGCTACAAATATTTTTCTAGAATTTTTGGTCAGGCCAATTAGTACAGTTTATTAGTTAAAGTCTCCCCTGTTTCAGGGTTTGACTACTCTGACCTTCATGCATTACGACTTAGATATCTCCCTGTACAGAGCTTCAATACTTATGCCGTTCTTTTCTAATGAAACCAGACTCAAAAATAAATCTGTAAATATAAAGAATGACTTCTAATTGTCTCTGGTTAATTTATGGTGAATTTCCAAAATCAGAACAGGGGATCCAGAAATGCTCTGGCCCTGTTTCACGAAAACTTAAACATCTCATAAAATAAGGCTCATATGGTCGTTTCGTTTCTTTCATATGAAAATAGACTCATCAAGATTTGATTACATAATTTATTCACTATTTAATTCCATTCCTAATATTTTTAGTGATTTTTCAAATTCACATCACTGCTGCTGTCAACATCTATTCTAAGTTAAATTTTACCTATTTCATAATTTTCCATGAATCAATTAGTAAATTGACATACTTCATTTTCAAGTATAATCACGATTAGCCATGTCGTACGTAGCACCAATAGGACCATGATTGGCCATTCCAATGGCTAATCATTACCAACATTTCCACATCACTTAATAACCATATCATAAGACCATATATACAAAATGACCATAATGTTATACTCAAAATATACAAGCCATTTTCGCATGGCTATACGAATATACATTACCAAAAGATACTTAATTAACAAAAAAGGTTAGCCCTATACATGCCATTATCAAAATTCAACTAAAAGAGTACCAAAGGGGCTTAGATAGTGTGGACGACTTCGACTTTGACACTCCCGAGTCCGATAGCTGACGAACAAAATCTATAAAACAGAGAATTAAAGCAATAGAATAAGCATTTTGATGCTTAGTAAGTTTTAAGTAATGAAATTATTTACAACTAAGGTTTAGCGTTCGTATGACTAAATGAACAATTGCATATACGCATGTTCCCAAAATCATGTTTACTTCACGCTTCAACCATTATATTCATACACTCAGGATCAAACTTGACTAAAGGCCGGAAGCTTGTTAATCAATTGAGCAAATACTATTTAAAAGGAATCAACCTTTCCAATGCATATACGAAACATACCTTATCGTTTGGATTTATGAGGGTATTAATTGAAGTTATTACAGCAAGATCGCTCATTTCCAAACCCAAGTACCTTCGGGATTTAACCGGATATAGCAACTCGCACAAATGCCTTCGGGACTTAGCCCGGATATAATCACTAGCACAAATGCCTTCGGGACTTAGCCCGGATATAGTCACTAGCACAAATGCCTTCGGGACTTAGCCCGGATATAGTCACTAGCACAAATGCCTTCGGGACTTAGCCCGGATATAGTAACTAGCACAAATGCCTTCGGGACTTAGCCCGGATATAGTCACTAGCACAAATGCCTTCGGATCTTAGTCCGGTTATCATCCGAATAATCATGCACATATATCAATAAATCATAACACATTTATATTTCATTTTCATTACTAGAACTCAAACACAAGACACTTATCAACCTTTACCATTTTCGGCTCAATAGCCACATACAAAGAGCATGATTTTGATTGGCTTTGTAACATGATCTCTATACACATTCGGCTACCAGTCATAAGTATAACTAATTATCTCGATATATAATTCAAGTAGAATCATTATATCACCGTTTATTTGTTATGCTTATATGTCATGACTTAATCAAATCATAAACTAAGTTCCATTACTCAAAGACTTACCTCGGATGTTGTCGAACGACTTCAACGGCTATTCGATTACTTTTTCCTTTCCCTTATCAGATCTAGATCCTCTTTGCTCTTGAGCTTAATTTAAAACAATTGAATTCATTTAATTTCAAATCAAATAGGCGATTTAATATAATACACGTATATTATAAGGTTGAGGTACATATGACTTAATGGTTAACTATCAAACACCATACGCATATATATGTATATATATATTCTCTAGTCATGCACAACCCAACATCTTACTTAGGCATTAACAACTTTATAGATATATGCATATCTATGTTAAGGCCGAATATATATAATTTAACACATTCTACAAATATGGTTATTTACAATGACTAAACACCATTTTATCTCAAGTTATACTTATAAGCACATCCATCCAAATACATTCATACTTAAACATCATTCCGACCTAACACTCATATTACATCTATAAAACTACAAGCCGAATATACCTATACTTACATCACTTAAACATCAACCCTCAATTTCTTTGACAAAGCACATTTCTGAAAATGATAAGGCAATATAACAGCCTTTAATCCAACTTATAATTCATACATATCACATTCCAAGCATTCACTCTATTCTATCACTTAAAGTACAAACATTACTCAATAACTTTCTAGTTCAAATTCGACAATTACACCAATTCACTAGATGATTTATTATTATTGTTCATTTATTCAAACTACTTAAAATTACCTTAAACTATCACAATTAACAACCATTTGTAACTTATTCATTAAACATGAAAACAACCATATATCTCTTCCATTTTCTACCATGGCCGAATGCTCAAGACACCACACCATTCCAAATTGGTCATGGGTTGAGCAAAGAACTTAATGACTAACTCAAAAATGTTAAAAATCCAAGAATCATCATTGAACTTACCTTCATTTAGCTAACCACCATAGCCAAATTTCTCAAAGCTTTTTCTCTTCTAGTTACGGCAATGAGGAGCAAAGATGGAGAAACTTTGGTTTCTCCTCCCACAATTCAACATTTTTTTATTATCCATATTTTTATTTTTAACATAAAATATTAACATAAAATAATTATAATATGTTTTAGTCCATAACATGGCCAGCCACCATCTAGAATTTGGCTAATTTGACATGCAAGTACAAGCATTTTCTAACATGCATTAATAGGCCACTTTAACATTTGCCTAGCACATTTCTAAATTTTCTCACACAAGTCCTATTTAATAAATTTCGCACCATATACACATAATTTAAGCATGAATTTTTCACACATGCATATTCATATATAATGAGCATCAAACATGACTGTAAATTATTTTTATGACTTGGTTTCGTGGTCCCGAAACCACTTTCTGACTAGGGTCAATTTAGGGCTGTCACAACTCTCCCCCACTTTAAGAAATTTTTGTCCCCGAAAATCTTACCAGTAAATAGGTTTGGGTATCGTTCTTTCATAGAGTTCTCGGTTTCCCAAGTAGCTTCTTCGATCCCGTGTTTGAGCCATAACACCTTTACTAACGGAACCCTTTTGTTTCGCAACTCTTTCACTTCACGAGCTAGGATACGGATCGGTTCTTCTTCATAGCTCATATCGGATTGAATTTCAACCTTGGAGGGATTAATTATGTGCGAAGGATCAGATCTGTAACGTCGAAGCATCGAAACATGAAAAACGTTGTGAATCTTTTCGAGATTAGGGGGTAAAATCAATCTATATGCCACTGGACCAACTCGTTCAGATATTTCATACGGCCCTACGAACCTCGGACTCAGTTTGCCCTTACGGCCAAATCTAAGTATCTTTTTCCAAGGTGAAACTTTAAGAAACACTTTGTCTCCCACCTGATACTCAATATCTCTTTGTTTTAAATCTGCGTACGACTTCTGACGACCTGATGCTCCTTTCAGACTTTCACGAATTATTTTTACTTTCTGCTCTGCAACTTTAATCAAATCAACTCCGAAAATTTTACTTTCACCGAGCTCGGTCCAAAACAATGGTGTACGGCATTTACGACCGTACAAAGCCTCATAAGGTGCCATCTTAATACTTGATTGAAAACTATTGTTGTAAGCGAATTCAATCAAAGGTAAATACCGTTCCTACGAACCACCAAACTCAAGGATGCAACATCTCAACATATCCTCGAGTATCTGAATTATTCGTTCGGATTGACCATCGGTCTGAGGATGAAAAGCGGTGCTAAAATGCAACTTGGTACCCAAAGCTTATTGCAATTTTTTCCAAAATCGCGAGGTGAACCTCGGATCTCTATCCGACACAATAGAAATAGGTACCCCGTGTAATCTTACAATCTGAGAAACATACAATTCAGCTAGTTTATCCAGTGAATAATCCGTACGTACGGGAATAAAATGAGTCGACTTAGTCAGTCTATCAACAACAACCCAAATCGCATCTTTCTTACTTGCCGACAATGGCAACCCAGATACAAAATCCATCGTGACTCGATCCCATTTCCATTTAGGTATCATGATCGGCTGAAGTAAACCTGTAGGCACTTGATGTTCTGCTTTCACTTGTTGACATATTAAACACTTCGAAACAAAATCGGAAATGTCTCGTTTCATACCATGCCACCAAAACTGACGTCTCAGATCATTGTACATTTTTGTACTACCCGGGTGGATAGACATTCGGCTACTATGAGCCTCGCTCAGGATCATCGAAATAAGTTCTGAATTTCTTGGAACACACAAACGACTTCTGAACCTCAAACAATCGTCATCATCAATTTGAAACTCTGGTTCCCTATTCGAAACACATTCAGCCCGTTTTACGACCAATTCATCATCGACTTTCTGAGCTTCACGAATTTGATGAATCTACAATGGTTTGACCTTTATTTCTGCTACTAACACATTATCAGATAGAACAGACAAGTGTACATTCATCGTTCGTAAAGCAAACAGTGATTTACGACTTAAGGCATCCGCAACCACATTAGCCTTTCCCGGGTGATAGTCAATGACAAGCTCATAATCTTTTAACAACTCGAGCCAACGTCTTTGTCGCAGATTCAAATCTCTTTGAGTCATCAAATATTTGAGACTTTTGTGATCCGAAAATACATGGCACTTCTCACCAAATAAGTAATGTCTCCATATTTTCAAAGCGAATACGATGGCAGCTAATTCGAGATCATGGGTTGGATAATTTTTTTCATGTGGCTTCAATTGCCTTGACGCATAAGCTACAACTCGACCTTCTTGCATCAATACACAACCCAACCCAAGTAAGGATGCATCACTGTAAATGACAAACTCTTTGCCTGATTCGGGCTGCACTAGTACTGGAGCTTCAGTCAAATAAGCCTTTAGTTGATCGAAACTTTTCTGACATTTTTCTGTCCATACAAACTTAACATTTTTCTGAAGCAATTTCGTCATTGGTGTGGCTATCATCGAGAAACCCTTTACAAACCGTTTGTAGTAACCGGCAAGTCCCAAAAAGCTCCGAACCTCAATAATATTTCTCGGAGGCTTCCAGTTAAGTATGGCTGAAATTTTGCTCGGATCAACTCGAATACCTGATGCAGATACCACATGACCCAAGAAGCTAACCTCTCTTAACCAGAACTCACACTTACTGAACTTACAATATAACTGCTTATCCCATAAAATCTGCAACACTAATCCCAGGTGTTCAGCATGATCGGTTTCATTTCTCGAATAGACCAAAATATCATCGATAAACACAACTACAAATCGATCCAAAAACGGTCTGAAGATCCGATTCATCAAATCCATAAATACCGCAGGGGCATTAGTGAGCCCAAACGGCATCACTAAGAACTCGTAGTGACCGTATCTCGTTCTGAAAGCAGTTTTGGGTATATCCGAATCTCGAATTCGCAACTGATAATAACCCGATCTCAAATCTATCTTTGAAAACACTGAGGCTCCTTTTAGTTGATCAAACAAATCATCAATACGCGGTAACGGATATCTATTCTTTATTGTCACTTTATTCAGTTGACGATAGTCGATGCACAACCTCATGGTTCCGTCCTTCTTTTCACAAACAATACTGGTGCACCCCAAGGTGAGAAACTTGGTCGAGCGAAACCTCTATCCATAAACTCTTGTAACTGAGCTTTCAATTCCTTTAATTCCATTGGTGCCATACGATACGGAGCTATCGAAATCGGTGTAGTCCCAGGTACAAGTTCGATGCCAAACTCTACCTCCCGAACAGGTGGTAACCTCGGTAATTCTTCGGGAAAAACATCCGGATATTCACAAACCACTGGTACCGATTCAAGTTTCTTTTCTGGTTCTTTATTATCAAATACGTTTGCAAGATACGCTTCACACCCCTTTCTCACATATTTTTGAGCTAACATCGAGGATATTATTATTGGCAATCCATTCAAAACAGTAGACTCGACCTGGATTATCTCATTATTTGCACACCTCAAATCAATAGTCTTACTTTTGCAATTCACAACTGCATCATGTACGGTCAACCAATCCAAACCGAGAATAACATCAAATTCATCAAACGGTAAAAGCATCAAGTCAGTCGGAAAATAGGAGCCTCAGATTATTAAGGGGCATTTCTTACACACCTTGTCGACAAGCAAATAACGACCCAAGGGATTCGACACTCGAATTACGAAATCAGTAGACTCAACAGGTAAAGTTTTACTGGATGCTAAGGTCTCACATACATATGAATGAGTAGAACCAGGGTCAATCAATGCAATCACATTAGTATCAAAGAGAGTGAAAGTACAGGTAATAACATCTGGCGAGGAAGCATCCTCGCGTGCGCATATAGCATAAGCTCTAGCAGGAGCACGAGCCTCAGATCTGGTTGTAGCATCTCTAGATCCTCTCTGACCGTCACTAGCATTCCCCGTATTTCTAGATGGTCTACCCTGAGCAGTAGAAGCAACTGGTTTCCCACTCTGATTTACATTTTGTTCAGACAGTCTCAGGCAATCCTTGATAAAATGGTCAGCTGATCCGCACTTATAACAGGAGCGGTCATGGAATCTACAACTCCCCGAATGCCATTTACCACAATACTGGCACTTTGTTCTGTCTCGACGATCATTCCCAACACTGGCAACCGAAGTGACTCGTGCACTCACAGGGGGTCGATCACGATCTCGTCTAGAAAAGCCCGAAGTGCCTTTAGACCGGCCTAAATCATCTCTAAATTTCTTCGATGACTGTTGAAAGGGCTTTCCCGAAGATCTCTTACGAAACTCCTTTGCTCCCATATCAGCTTTTGTTTTCTCCTTACTGAGCTCTTCGGCTTTGCAAGCTCGCTCGACAAGTACCACAAATTCTCTGATTTCTAAAATGCCAACATACAGTTTTATATCATCATTCAGTCCATCTTCGAAACGTTTACACATTATAGCTTCTGAAGAAATGCATTCTCGAGCGTACCGGCTAAGCCTTACAAACTTTCGTTCATAATCAGTAACCGACATGGAACCTTGTTTAAGTTCAAGAAATTCTTTCCGTTTTTGATCATTGAATCTCTGGCTGATATACTTTTTTCGAAACTCAGTTTGGAAAAACTCCCAAGTTACTTGCTCTCTGGGCACAACAGAAATCAACGTATTCCACCAATAGTAGGCAGAATCACGTAGCAAGGAGATAGTATACTTTAGGCATTCATCGGGTGTGCAAGATAGTTTATCAAGTACCCGAATAGTGTTGTCCAACCAAAATTCAGCTTGCTCGGCATCGTCGCTGTCTGTAGCTTTAAATTCAGTAGCCCCGTATTTTCGAATTCTGTTAACTGGGGGCTTATTTAACCTTATCTGGTCAGTTGCCGGAGGTATCGCAGGTGCAGGGGTTGTATTAGTCGGGAATGGGGGTTGTGGAACAGCCGCATTAGTTCGAATATACTGATTGAACCAATCATTCATCACGTTACAAAAAGCCTGTCTAGCTTCATCATTCTGATTACTAGCAATAGGTTGAGAGTCCACCGGCGCTGTCCCTTGCGCGGGAGCAGGCGCTACACTCTCAACATCATCAGCTACCGTTCGGTTGGGATCGGGATCCATTACTATAAGTAAACACATTTTTAACTGTCAGAAATCACCACACTATCAAATAAACACATAATGGCATGTATAGCTAAACCTGAACGTATTACGGTAGTCCTAGAATCGACTAAACCGTAGCTATGATACCAATAAAATTGTAACGCCCCGTACCCGAGACCGTTGCCGGAGTCGAACACGAGGTGTTAACGGACTTAATTCATTTACTTACACAGTTCATTTTAAAATTTCCAGACAAGCTGGCTAACTACATCACGGTCACTTTAAAAATCATAGCTCGAGTTCCAAAACTCAAAAACCGATTCTGTAAATTTTTCCTGAAACTAGACTCATATATCCATCTACAAATTTTTTTCTAGAATTTTTGGTCGGGCCAATTAGTACAGTTTATTAGTTAAAGTAGCATTTATTAAATGACTTAATCATGTAAAATGCAAAAGTAGCATGCTATAAGTTAAAAGTGCTTAATTGCTATGGCTTATTAAATGAAATGTCCTTATGTTGTAATTAGACCATGGTTAGTGGAGATGGACATAAATGGCCTTGAATTATATGAATTATAATGTTTTGAACAAAGGTTAAAATGGCAAACTATGTATTAATGTAATTAATAAACAAAACAAAACAAAAGCATTATCATCTCTATTTCATGATCCATAACCAAAAATAAGAAAGAATAAGAAGTCATTCTAGGTTCTTCATTCGGCCTTATATATTCAAGCAATTAAGGTATGGTTTTGATCCGTTTTTGATGATTTCTATGTTTTTGTGATCGTTACTTTCAGTACTAGCTAGCCCGTACCCTAATTCCTAAAATTGTTGATGGTTTTGAAAGTTTCCATTGATGAATTCCTGTGTTTTTGAATGTTTGACGATGAAATATGAAAGCTTGGTGTTTGATATATATGTTTTGTAAAGTGATATTGGGTAAAAATGTCAATTAAAGATTTAATTGAGAAAATGTGAAATGTTGTGGTTAAAAGTATGAACTAAATGAAAAAATGGGCTGTTCTAGAGCCTATAGAAATTCAGATAGCATGTATTTGAAAGAAATTATGTAATTTTGTGTATTTATGAAATAAGGACTAAATTGTAAGAAATGTGAAAGTTTAATGCTAAAGTGAAAAAATGCCCAAATATGTGTTTGTGGACTAAATTGAATGTGTTGATGAATAAAAGAGTTAATTTTGAATGTATATAGATCAAGAATGAAAGAAATGAGATTTAGATCCAGCCCTTTATTACGATTACGAGGTAAGTTCATATGCAAATAAATGTCTTTGAATTGAATTATATATGTTTTATTATCATTGAAATGCTATAAATGTCGAACGAGCAAATACGAGCATGAATCGACGAAGTTACAATATTCAAAAGTCCCGTACAAACCTTAGGAATAGTATAGGATACGAATGTCATGGCACTAAGTTATCGAGATGTGATTACATGTAACACCATGTCTGGAACATTGGCATTGTATTGAGATTACGTGTAAGATCATGTCTAGGACATTGGCATCGTTAATCGATTTCATGTAAGACCCTGTTTGGGATAGTGGCATTGCTATGTGATAACATGTAAGACCATATCTGGGATATGGCATTGTACGAGTTTATGTGATTTTCAAGTTTTTTTTAATGATTCCGAACAGTTCAACGGGCAAAGTCAAGTCGAGAAAGAATATGTGAATGAGCTAACTGACTCAGGTACGTATGAAATTGATACGAGTATTGAAAAGGGGAAATATTTGATGAACTTGATTAAGACATCGATTATATGTTCAGTGGGAAAGGTTTGTGAATTTGAATGATATTAGCTATGTTAATTGAAGTGCAAATGTTCATGTCATAGTTTTATATGTATATGGCTTACTAAGCTTTTAAAGCTTACTTTGTATGTTCTTTCCATGTTTTATAGATTATTGAAGCTAGCTCAGACTCGGGGATTGTCAGGAAACGTCATCACACTATTGATCATCTTGTTAGTACTTTTGGAGCTTTGTATATATGGTATATGACATGTATAGGCTAGTGTCATTTTGGTATGTTTTGAGTTGTGATATTAGCCATGAGATTTGGCTTGTATATGTTGGAATATGGCCATTTGAGTTGGCTTGATTTATATGTTAGCAAGTGATATATGTGATGTTTATAAGTTACTATGTGTTTTGGCATGTTTGCCATGGTTATTAGTATGGCTAAGTGGTTGATTATTTGGTTGATTAGTTGATGACGTATTAATGCTTGGAAGATTTGCATATTGTAGTTTGATTTTGAGATGGAGATATGGTGCAATTTGTGTCATGAAATAGAGGATAAGTTAATGAGTAAATGCATTTGGAAATTAGATAAGTTTTGATGATTTTGGCATAATGATTTGGTATGCTTGAATATGGAATTGAGTGGTTGAAATGTTTTGAATATGGAATTGAGTGGTTGAAATGTTAGTGAATAGATGTCATGATATGTGTATAAATTGGCATGTTTTGGCTGCCTATTTATGTGTTGAATTAGTACCAATTTGGTTACTTTGTGAGCATGAGAAAAGGGTGGCAAATTAGCTTTACAAATGGCCTATTTTTTTCCACACGGGCAGAGACATGGGCATGTGTCTCAGCCGTGTGTGACACACGGTCATGCAGCATGGTCGTGTGTCCCCAAGGGTACCCTTCGAATTAAAGTCAGTATAACCTACAGTTTTGACACGGCCTAGACACACGGGTGTGTCTACTGGCCGTGTGTGGCACACGACTGGCACATGGGCGTGTAGTCGGCCGTGTAACCCCCTTAGATTTCATACGGCCTAGCACACGGGCGTGTCCTCGGCCGTGTAGTACAAGTCAGTATGTATGCCCTATTTTCACACGGCCTATGACACGGGCGTGTTTGGTGGCCGTGTGAGGCATACGGCCTGTTCACACGGGTGTGTGACTCTGAAATTAAAGAAAATTTTGTAAGTTTCCCAAAGTTTGCATATGTTATCAGTTTAGTCCCGAACACTTCTAAGCATTGTTTTAGGTCTCGTAGGACCTTAGAAGGGACAATATGATTGAGATAAATGGATTTTGATTATAAATGCATGAATGCATATGAATAATGTGTAATGATCAGTAATGCCTCGTAACTCTATTCTGATAACGGATATGGGTTAAGGGTGTTACAATTAGCTTTGCTAAGGTAATACTTGAAAAATCTTTAGAATTCTCCAAGGAAGAAATTGTAGCTTCATATCCTTTAGGAAATGTAACCAATATCTTTTCAACAATATTTTTATCAGATAATTCTTTACCTAAAAGTCTCACCTTGTCTACAATTGATCAACATAGTCTTTAACTGCTTCAAACTCTTTCATTCTCTATGTAACACCCCGAACCCGAAACCGACACCGGAGTCGGACACGAGGTGTTAACTGACTTTAACCCCTTATAAAATTTATTTTCCAGACACTGCCCAATCTGTGTACCAGTCGTTTTAAAAATCATATCTTGAGTTTCGTAACTCGAAAATCAGTTTCGTGATTTTTCCCAGAAACTAGACTCATGTGCCCATCTATGTATTTTTTTCTAGAATTTTTGGTTGGGCCAATTAGTACAGTTTATTAGTCAAAGTCTCCCATGTTGCAGGGGTCGACTACACTGACCTTTTCCCATTATGACTTCGATATCTCCCTTCACGGGACTTCAATACTGATACCGTTTGTTTCTATGCAAACTAGACTCAGAGAGGAATCTGTACATATATGGTACGACCCCTAATTATCTCTGGTTAATTTATAATGAATTTCCAAAGTCGGAGCAGGAAATCCAGAAACCGTTCTGGCCCTGTCCCACAAAAATCTGATTATCTCTTAATATACTGCCCATATGATCTTTTCGTTACTTCCTCATGAAAACAGACTCATCGAGCTTTGATTACATAATTTATTCATCAATTAATTCCACTCCTACTATTTTTAGTGATTTTTCAATCTCATGACACTGCTGCTGCCAGCATCTGTTACGAAAGTAACTAGGTCCATTTCATGCCTACCCTTGATCCAACTCAATCGAACATTCGTGCCATTTTCGCATGGCTTAAAGTTTACATGCCAAAGTTCAAACACAACGTAATAGCTTATACATGCCAAAATGTTCTTCTAAGCCAACTAAGAAGAAAGTACCAAAACTTGCTATCCGGTGTGATGACTTCGATGACGGCCTGACCCCGCAAAAATAGATGAGTCCAAGCAACCTATAATGGGTGACAAGGAAACACCGAGTGAGTTTATAACTCAGTAAGTCATAAGCAATGCACTACCATCCATCAATAACATTATCACAAGAGGAAACAAAATGGAACGAGACAATTTACTCCATCCATACCGAACCATACCATAGTTCCTCCAACCTATCGATTCCGTTTCATATCAATTCATGCATTCACATTCCATATACTCATCAATAGGACATTGAGGCATTTTCATAAATCAATTTATTTTCGTTACAATCAAACGACTAAACGGCCTTTCACCCATCCTACGATAAATTTTATGTACGTGACTTCAAGTATATTTGTCACATAGGTTCAAACTTACCGAGCTCAACACCAAGTATAAGCATAGCACTTATTAGCCATGTACTCAAGACACTTACCCGATCCGCTGTCCGCGATCGACTCAATAGTGTCGCACACATAGTGTCCATAATGATTCACGAATGTATATTGAGTCCGCACACTCAGTGCTATATAATCAACTCGCACACTTAGTGCTACGTAATCAAATCGCACACTTAGTGCTACATAGTCAAACTCGCACACTTAGTGCCGCATGGTCAATTCGCACACTTAGTGCATCATATTCATTTCGCACACTTAGTGCAACATAGTCAAATCGCACACTTAGTGCTGTACAATTTAATCCCGCGCACTTAGCGCCAATCTCATGGTCATAAATGGTTATACCCGCACGTTTAGTGCCGAGATCAACAACTCAGTACATCTTACCTCTTTTCATTCAACAATTTCATCATCACATACGTACATGCATATATATATATGTATATTTATTCATTCCATTCAGCATCAATACATAAACATTATGACCATTTGAAATGATACCAACTACATGCTTAATGACTTACCTTGTGTTGGGTAAGACGGTTCCAACTCGGCTACTCAGTGATCTTTTCTTTGCCTTTGCTTGATTCTCCTCCTTTAGCTCCTTGAGCTTAATCAATAATTCACTAGTTTAACCATCTTGTTAAACATTCATAATTCAATTACACATGCTTATGTATGTTTGTATATTCAGCAACCATCCTCACTAATTACTCATGTTGATGGCCGAATGGATGTATGTGTGTACAATGTCAACTATAACATCATGTAATTCCACATATGACTACATTTCTTAAGTTCCACATCTTAATGCCCATTATACATAATCAAATTTAACATCCTATATATATTTACTCATGTGGCCGAATATACATACTCCCATATAATATCAAGTACTCACTTTAAGTATATTGCCGAATATACTTAATCATACACACACCTAACCAAAATAATTTCTAAAATCTTTATATCATTTATAATACATCTAATTATCCTTTTTCACATTATCAACTCAAATCACATACATTATTTACTATAACATCTTTACATTCGGCATTGGTGTCAACCATAGTAGCCGATTCTTCCTACTTTGTACCCATGCATCTATTAATCCTTAGTTGGTTCAAACACTTCACACACTAGGATTCATCAAATTTTTAACAAGAAATAAAATCTCTAATCCTCAAACTACCATGGCCGAACCTTCATGGAGTTGCTAAGACTCCTCATTTCTACTTCTCACACACTCTCACATCCTAACCCTTTTATTAAACACCCAAAGTCAACCATCTCCTTACCTCATCACCAAAGACATCAAAATACCAACCAAGAACGTAACATTCATGGCCGAATGTCATCTCCATCATTTAACAAAGTTTGAACCATGGCTAGGTAGATTTTGAACTTACAACTTAAAATATACATGAATCTCAAAGAATAACATTAAACATACCTCAATCTAGTTACATGCATGGCCAAACTTCCTCCTAATCCTCTTCCTTAGGATTTTCGGTCAAAAGAGGTTGAAAAAGGATGAACAAAACCTTTCTTTTCCTTCCTTTAGCTCACGGCAATGGGGTGTATGCATGAGACCATTATTATTTTTTTTTCTTTTTTTTCATCACCCTTCCTTTCATTATTTAATTATCATGCTTATTATTTTATTTTCCTTACCATACATCACTAACACAACATGTTGGTGACATGTTTCCACCCATAGCATGTCCGGCCACTACATATTAGGGAGGGGGAATTTGACATGCAAGTCCCCTTTTTCTTCCACATGCACTAATAGGTCCTCATGCATTGACCTATCACATTTTAAAATTTTCTCATATAAGTCCTATTGACTAAATTCACATGCAATCGACTAAATCGAAGCTTGAAATTTTCACACATTCATGATTACATATTCTAGACAATAAACATCACATTCAAACCTTTCGGTGACTCGGTTTAGCGGTCCCGAAACCACTTCCCGACTAGGGTCAATTTTGGGCTGTCACAACTCTCCCTCACTTAAGAAATTTTCGTCCTCGAAAATCTTACCGGTAAATAGGTTTGGATATCGTTCTTTCATCGAGCTCTCGGGTTCCCAGGTTGCTTCCTCGATCCCGTGTTTGAGCCACAACACCTTAACCAACGGAACCCTTTTATTTCGCAACTCTTTCACTTCACGAGCTAGGATACGAATCGGTTCTTCTTCATAGCTCAAGTCAGATTGAATTTCAACTTCTGAGGGATTAATCACATGTGACGGATCGGATCTATAACGTCGAAGCATTGAAACATGGAAGACATCGTGCATCCTTTCAAGTTCAGGGGGCAAAATCAATCTATATGCAACCGGCCCCACTCGTTCGGAAATTTCGTACGGCCCAATGAATCTCGGGCTCAACTTGCCTTTACGGCCAAATCTGAGTACCTTCTTCCAAGGTGACACTTTAAGAAACACTTTATCTCCCACCTGATATTCAATGTCCTTTCGTTTTAAATCCGCATACGATTTTTGACGATCTGTGGCTACCTTCAGACTTTCGCGGATTACCTTTACTTTTTGTTCGGCATCTTTAATCAAATCAACTCCGAAAATTTTACTTTCACCAAGCTCGGTCCAAAACAATGGCGTACGGCATTTACGACCGTACAAAGCCTCATAAGGTGCCATCTTAATACTTGATTGAAAACTATTGTTGTAAGCGAATTCAATCGAAGGTAAATACCGTTCCCACGAACTACTGAACTCGAGGATGCAACATCTCAACATATCCTCAAGTATCTGAATTATCCGCTCGGATTGACCATCGGTTTGGGGGTGAAAAGCGGTGCTAAAATGCAGCTTGGTACCCAAAGCTTCTTGCAATTTCTTCCAAAATCGTGAGGTGAATCTCGGATCTCTATCCGACACGATAGAAATAGGTACTCCATGTAATCTCACAATCTGAGAGACATACAATTCGGATAGTTTATCCAATGAAAGATCCGTACGCATGGGGATAAAGTGAGCCGACTTAGTCAGCCTATCAACAACAACCCAAATCGCATCCTTCTTACTTGCGGACAATGGCAGTCCGGACACAAAGTCCATTGTGACTCGGTCCCATTTCCACTCGGGTATCATGATCGGCTGAAGTAACCCTGAAGGCACTTGATGTTCCGCTTTCACTTGTTGACATATTAAACATCTCGAAACAAAGTCGGAGATGTCTCGTTTCATACCATGCCACCAAAACCGACGTTTCAAGTCGTTGTACATTTTCGTGCTCCCCGGGTGAATTGACATTCGGCTACAATGGGCTTCGTTCAGAATCATCGGAATGAGTTCCGAATTCCTTGGAACACACAAACGACTTCTAAACCTCAAACAACCATCATCATCAATCTGAAACTCCGATTCCTTGTTCGGAACACACTCAGCTCGTTTTGCAACCAATTCATCATCGACTTTCTGAGCTTCACGAATTTGATGAGTCAATAATGGTTTGGCTTTTAATTCAGCTACTAACACATTGTCAGGTAGAACAGACAAGTGTACATTCATCGCTCGCAAAGCAAACAGTGATTTCCGGCTTAAGGCGTCCGCAACCACATTAGCCTTTCCCGGGTGGTAATCAATGACAAGCTCGTAATCTTTCAACAACTCAAGCCAACGTCTTTGTCGCAGATTCAAGTCTCGTTGAGTCATCAAATATTTGAGACTTTTGTGATCCGAAAACACATGGCACTTCTCACCAAACAAATAATGTCGCCATATTTTCAATGCAAACACAATGGCGGCTAGTTCGAGATCATGGGTCGGATAATTTCTCTCATGTGGCTTCAATTGTCTCGACGCATAGGCCACAACTCGACCTTCTTGCATCAATAAGCAACCCAACCCAAGTAGGGATGCGTCACTATAAATGACAAACTCTTTACACGATTCGGGTTGCACCAAAATTGGAGCTTCAGTCAAATGAGTTTTCAGTTGATCGAAGCTTTTCTGACATTTCTCCGTCCATTCGAACTTAACATCCTTTTGAAGTAGCTTCGTCATTGGTGTGGCTATCATCGAGAAACCTTTGACAAATCGTCGGTAATAACCGGCGAGCCCTAGAAAGCTCCGGACTTCGGTAACATTTCTCGGAGGCTTCCAGTTAAGTATGGCTGAAATTTTGCTCGGGTCAACTCGAATACCCGATGCGGATACCACATGACCCAAGAAGCTAACCTCTCTTAACCAGAACTCACACTTACTGAACTTAGCATATAACTGCTTATCCCGCAAAATTTGCAACACTAGCCTCAGATGCTCGGCATGTTCGGTCTCATCTCTTGAATAGACCAAGATGTCATCAATAAACACAACTACGAACCGATCCAAATACGGCCTGAAGATCCGATTCATCAAATCCATAAACACCGCAGGGGCATTAGTGAGCCCAAACGGCATCACTAAGAACTCGTAGTGACCGTACCTCGTTCTGAAAGCAGTTTTGGGTACGTCCGAATCTCGAATCCGCAACTGATAATAACCCGATCTCAAATCTATCTTTGAAAACACCGATGCTCCCTTTAATTGATCGAACAGATCATCAATACGCGGTAACGGATACTTATTCTTTATCGTCACTTTATTCAGTTCACGATAGTCAATGCACAACCTCATGGTTCCGTCCTTCTTTTTCACGAACAATACTGGTGCACCCCAAGGTGAGAAACTCGGTCGAGCGAAACCTCTATCCGTCAATTCTTGCAACTGAGCTTTCAACTCTTTTAACTCGGTTAGTGCCATACGATACGGAGCGATCGAAATTGGCGTAGTTCCAGGTACAAGCTCAATACCAAACTCTACCTCCCGAACAGGTGGCAAACCCGGTAACTCTTCAGGAAAAACATCCGGGTATTCACAAACCACCGGCACCGATTCGGGTTTCTTTTCTAACTCCTTGTCATCAAGTACATACGCGAGGTATGCTTCGCACCCTTTCCTTACATATTTCTGGGCCAACATTGCTGATATTACAGCTGGCAACCCCCTTAAGTCCGCAGACTCAACTCGGATTATTTCGTTATTTGCGCACCTCAAATCGATAGTCTTGCTTTTGCAATTCACAACCGCATCATGCGCGGTTAACCAATCCAAACCAAGAATAACATCAAACTCGTCGAACGGCAAAAGCATCAAATCGGCCGGAAAACAGGATTCTCGGATTATTAGAGGGCATCTCTTACACACTTTATCAACAAGTACGCATTGACCCAAAGGGTTTGATACTCGAATTACGAGCTCAGTAGACTCAACAGGTAGAGTCTTACTGGTTGCTAAGGTTTCGCATACATATGAATGAGTAGAACCAGGGTCAATCAATGCAATCACATTAGTATCAAAGAGAGTGAAGGTACCAGTGATGACGTCGGGGGAGGATGCCTCCTCTCGTGCGCGAATGGCATATGCTCTAGCAGGAGTACGGTTCTCGGCTCGATCGGCCGTATCAGAGGCCCCCCTCTGACTACCACCCCTGCCTCCTAAAATTCTCGGTGGTCTACCTCTAGATGTCACTCCACTAGGTCTTGCACCTTGAATCTTATTCTTCTCATCCAGCTCCGTGCAATCTCTAATGAAGTGGTCCTTCGAACCGCATCCGTAACAGGCCCTGCTAGTAGACTTGCCCCAACATTCACCTAGGTGTCGTCTTCCACATTGGGGACATTCAGGTTTCTCGTGACGATTATTGCCCACACTAGCTACCGAAGTAGCTCGGGAGCCCATCGATGGTCTTGCCCTGATGGAAATTCCCGCAGTCGCCCTCGACTTATTAATGTCCTCCCTGAACTTCTTTACAGCTGAGAACGGAGCTTTACCCGTCGATCTTTTACGATAACTCTAGCTTCAAATTCAGCCTTCCTCTTCTCCTTTCCAAGTTCTTCCGCCTTGCAGGCTCGTTCGACTAGTGTTACGAATTCTTTTATTTCCAAAATACCCATTAGTAGCTTTAAATCTTCATTCAATCCTTCCTCGAATCTTTTGCACATAGCAACCTCATCAGCTACACACTCCCGGGCATACCTACTGAGTCTTACGAATTCATGTTCGTATTCAGATACAGTCATACGGCCTTGCTTGAGTTCCAAGAACTCCTTACGCTTCTGATCAATGAACCGTTGGCTAATAAATTTCTTTCGGAATTCCGTTTGAAAGAAGTCCCAAGTTACTCGCTCGTTCGGGACTATGGAAATCAAGGTCCTCCACCAATAGTAGGCTGAGTCTCGTAACAAAGATACAGCACATTTTAGACATTCGTCGGGTGTGCATGACAATTCATCGAACACCCGAATGGTGTTATCAAGCCAGAACTCGGCCCTTTCGGCATCATCAGTTACTATGGCCTTGAACTCCTCGGCCCCACGCTTCCTAATCAAGTCTACAGGTGGCTTACTCAGCCTCACAGGATCAGCGACTGATGGCATTACAGGCTCTTGGGGTGGATTATTCAAATTTGGGAATTGTTGGACAGCCGGGTTGGTTCGGGCATATTGCGCGACCCACTCATTCATCATGGTAAAGAAGGCTTGTTTAGCCCCCTCACCTTGATTATTCGCAGATGACTGAGGTTCAACAGGCGGCGTCCCTTGTGCAGGAGCAGCCGCTACGCTCTCAACGTCATCCGCTAGGGTTCTTTCTTCACCGGGGTCCATTTACTAATCAAAACAAAAACATTTCAACCGTCAGAAGTCATCACACATTTAAACATTAACATTCGGCATGTATAGCTAGACTCATACGCGCTATGGTAGTCCTAGAACCGACTAAACCATAGCTCTGATACCAATCAAATGTAACACCCCGAACCCGAAACCGACACCGGAGTCGGACACGAGGTGTTAACTGACTTTAACCCCTTATAAAATTTATTTTCCAGACACTGCCCAATCTGTGTACTAGTCGTTTTAAAAATCATATCTTGAGTTTCGTAACTCAAAAATCAGTTTCGTGATTTTTCCCAGAAACTAGACTCATGTCCCCATCTATGTATTTTTTTCTAGAATTTTTGGCCGGGCCAATTAGTACAGTTTATTAGTCAAAGTCTCCCATGTTGCAGGGGTCGACTACACTGACCTTTTCCCATTACGACTTGGATATCTCCCTGCACGGGGCTTCAATACTGATGCCGTTTGTTTCTATGAAAACTAGACTCAGAGAGGAATCTGTACATATATGGTACGACCCCTAATTATCTCTGGTTAAATTATAATGAATTTCCAAAGTCGGAGCAGGAAATCCAAAAACCGTTCTGGCCCTGTCCCACAAAAATCTGATTATCTCTTAATATACTGCCCATATGATCTTTTCGTTACTTCCTCATGAAAACAGACTCATCGAGCTTCGATTACATAATTTATTCATCAATTAATTCCACTCCTACTATTTTTAGTGATTTTTCAATCTCATGACACTGCTGCTGCCAGCATCTGTTACGAAAGTAACTAGGTCCATTTCATGCCTACCCTTGATCCAACTCAATCGAACATTCGTGCCATTTTCGCATGGCTTAAAGTTTACATGCCAAAGTTCAAACACAACGTAATAGCTTATACATGCCAAAATGTTCTTCTAAGCCAACTAAGAAGAAAGTACCAAAACTTGCTATCCGGTGTGATGACTTCGATGACGGCTTGACCCCGCAAAAATAGATGAGTCCAAGCAACCTATAATGGGTGACAAGGAAACACCGAGTGAGTTTATAACTCAGTAAGTCATAAGCAATGCACTACCATCCATCAATAACATTATCACAAGAGGAAACAAAATGGAACGAGACAATTTACTCCATCCATACCGAACCATACCATAGTTCCTCCAACCTATCGATTCCGTTTCATATCAATTCATGCATTCACATTCCATATACTCATCAATAGGACATTGAGGCATTTTCATAAATCAATTTATTTTCGTTACAATCAAACGACTAAACAGCCTTTCACCCATCCTACGATAAATTTTATGTACGTGACTTCAAGTATATTTGTCACATAGGTTCAAACTTACCGAGCTCAACACCAAGTATAAGCATAGCACCTATTAGCCATGTACTCAAGACACTTACCCGATCCGCTGTCCGCGATCGACTCAATAGTGTCGCACACATAGTGTCCATAATGATTCACGAATGTATATTGAGTCCGCACACTCAGTGCTATATAATCAACTCGCACACTTAGTGCTACGTAATCAAATCGCACACTTAGTGCTACATAGTCAAACTCGCACACTTAGTGCCGCATGGTCAATTCGCACACTTAGTGCATCATATTCATTTCGCACACTTAGTGCAACATAGTCAAATCGCACACTTAGTGCTGTACAATTTAATCCCGCGCACTTAGCGCCAATCTCATGGTCATAAATGGTTATACCCGCACGTTTAGTGCCGAGATCAATAACTCAGTACATCTTACCTCTTTTCATTCAACAATTTCATCATCACATACGTACATGCATATATATATGTATATTTATTCATTCCATTCAGCATCAATACATAAACATTATGACCATTTGAAATGATACCAACTACATGCTTAATGACTTACCTTGTGTTGGGTAAGACGGTTCCAACTCGGCTACTCAGTGATCTTTTCTTTGCCTTTGCTTGATTCTCCTCCTTTAGCTCCTTGAGCTTAATCAATAATTCACTAGTTTAACCATCTTGTTAAACATTCATAATTCAATTACACATGCTTATGTATGTTTGTATATTCGGCAACCATCCTCACTAATTACTCATGTTGATGGCCGAATGGATGTATGTGTGTACAATGTCAACTATAACATCATGTAATTCCACATATGACTACATTTCTTAAGTTCCACATCTTAATGCCCATTATACATAATCAAATTTAACATCCTATATATATTTACTCATGTGGCCGAATATACATACTCCCATATAATATCAAGTACTCACTTTAAGTATATTGCCGAATATACTTAATCATACACACACCTAACCAAAATAATTTCTAAAATCTTTATATCATTTATAATACATCTAATTATCCTTTTTCACATTATCAACTCAAATCACATACATTATTTACTATAACACCTTTACATTCGGCATTGGTGTCAACCATAGTAGCCGATTCTTCCTACTTTGTACCCATGCATCTATTAATCCTTAGTTGGTTCAAACACTTCACACACTAGGATTCATCAAATTTTTAACAAGAAATAAAATCTCTAATCCTCAAACTACCATGGCCGAACCTTCATGGAGTTGCTAAGACTCCTCATTTCTACTTCTCACACACTCTCACATCCTAACCCTTTTATTAAACACCCAAAGTCAACCATCTCCTTACCTCATCACCAAAGACATCAAAATACCAACCAAGAACGTAACATTCATGGTCGAATGTCATCTCCATCATTTAACAAAGTTTGAACCATGGCTAGGTAGATTTTGAACTTACAACTTAAAATATACATGAATCTCAAAGAATAACATTAAACATACCTCAATCTAGTTACATGCATGGCCAAACTTCCTCCTAATCCTCTTCCTTAGGATTTTCGGTCAAAAGAGGTTGAAAAAGGATGAACAAAACCTTTCTTTTTCCTTCCTCTAGCTCACGGCAATGGGGTGTATGCATGAGACCATTATTATTTTTTTTTCTTTTTTTTTTCATCACCCTTCCTTTCATTATTTAATTATCATGCTTATTATTTTATTTTCCTTACCATACATCACTAACACAACATGTTGGTGACATGTTTCCACCCATAGCATGGCCGGCCACTACATATTAGGGAGGGGGAATTTGACATGCAAGTCCCCTTTTTCTTCCACATGCACTAATAGGTCCTCATGCATTGACCTATCACATTTTAAAATTTTCTCATATAAGTCCTATTGACTAAATTCACATGCAATCGACTAAATCGAAGCTTGAAATTTTCACACATTCATGATTACATATTCTAGACAATAAACATCACATTCAAACCTTTCGGTGACTCGGTTTAGCGGTCCCGAAACCACTTCCCGACTAGGGTCAATTTTGGGCTGTCACACTCTACATTTTAAATTCTTAAGTCAAGTTCATCACTTGGATGTTCTTAATCCTTTGATTCCCTTCATATTTTTCTTTAAGGTAATTTTAGATTTTTGTAGTAGTTTCGAATTTTATGATTTTGGTGAGAATTGATTGTGAAACAACAAAGATAAGCACGCCTTCAACTTGGTCTTCCTTATTTTCTTCTACTTATGATTCTTCATTTATTCTACTGTTGGATTTGCTGGAAGTGGAGGTATTACATAATCATCCTCCACTGCTTCCCAAATGTCAAGAGCCTGCAATGAATAACCATCCTAACAATCCAAGTTTTATCATTTTCTCCATTGAAGACTGGCGATGCCATTGTAAAACTTTTCTCTTCCATTTTTCATAGGTCCCTTAATATAACAAAAAGCTCTGATGCCAAACTGTTGGTAAAAAAAAAACTCTTAGGAAACAAGAAAATTTTATATATTTTTCACTAAACACCAATTTTATTGAATGAAAAAAAAGTTGAATTTATACAACAAATTATAACAGAAAGATAGCAACAAATTAAAAAACAAACAAAAAAATTAAATTTAAATTTAAAAAAGAAATCTTGTTGCGAGTACATATATTTAATTGATTCTTAGCAGTTTCTTAATCATTACTTTCAAGAGAGTCTGAATGATTTATGGCTTAAATTATTTAGAGATTTTGAGTTAGAATTCAACTTTAGAAAGCAATCACAATTTTAAAGATTTTTTTAACCCTAAATAAAAAATTTTCATAAAATTGACTCAAACTAAAAGGACACCGAGATTAAGTTTGAAGCTTTATTAACAAAAAAAGAAAAAGAAAAAGGTGCCAAATTTAAAGATAATACATGCATCAAATTCATAATTTAAATTAAAGTTAGCCTCATAGCTATTAGAAATTTTAATACCATTAACAAATTAAATTAAATAGTTCCACTAATTAATGTCGGAGTTTTAGTGTCCAAGATGGAATCCCATTTTGCGTAAATTATGTGTAATCGTTATTTAAATTTTATTTTGATTCCTATCTAAAAATATTTTAATATAAGTAGGTTATGTTGGACTAATATTTTATAATATTTAATTCGACTTTATTATTGTCAATCGAAACGGTTGTACTTGTACCTGGCCTCATACTTTAAGATGAATCCCGAAAAATCCAAAGATTAAATCCCAATTTTGATTTTAGTATAGAGACTAAGGTCAACTTTGACCCAAAGAAAGCAAACAAATACTAAATACTGACATTTATATCCAGCAGAGAAAAGAAATATTTTTAACAAATAAATAAATAAAATAACCCAATTATATATTCTGTGATATAATGAAATGTGCAATGAAAATGAAATGAAACCAAACTGTGCATAGGTTTCAGAAATTTTCTGATAAAAAGTGAAGAGAATGGAATAATGTCTATCTGCTTTTTGATTTTCAAGTCTCTGATGTTGGGGATGCTGCTGGTGTTTGAGCCTTCAATAATGGTTGGAGAGCCTTAACAACGATGCCCATGTTGGGACGGAACTCAGCTTCGTACTGCACACACAATGCAGCTACAGCCGCCAACTACATCCACAATATATATACACATATAATAAGAACCAAATCCAATCCAGATTTAACTTGTATAAAGTTACGCAGACTCGGCAAATACCTTGGCAACTCCTTTAGGAGGATACTCTCCCTTCAGGTTTGGATCCACACATTCTTTAACTTTATCTTCACTCAGTCTTGGAGTAGCCTATATCCACAAAACTAAATGTTTAACACTTTGTCCTACTCAACTGAAAACAGAACAATAACCTCACCCAGGTAACAAGACTCTGCTGTCCACGAGGCATTGTGTGGTCAACCGGTTTCCTCCCAGTTAGAAGCTCTAGAAGAACAACCCCAAAGCTATAAACATCACTCTTCTGTGTCAACTGTCCCGTCATCGCATACCTGGAAAATGGCAATAAACCAGTTACGTCTGATACGACTCATATTTGGACAGAAGTATATAAGTATAAATATCTAAATGTATGGAAAAACTTAGGAAAAAAGAATAAAGAGTATACCCATATCGAACGCATAACTGTATCCGACACTCACCCTAGAGTCCGAATAACATAATAGTTCATTATAGAAACACTGACAATGCATTAAACATAACGTCCTAACATATACAAGAAGTCAAGTGAACACACTAAAACAGCCAATGACAGGTAACATGATATAGAGAAGCTTAGAAAGCATGCATACTCTGGAGCATGATAGCCAAATGTCCCCAAAACTCGAGTAGAATGAAGACGAGCTGCCATGTCCGGAGACTGATTTGAGATGTTAAAATCTGCAATCTTGGCTTTGAATTCTTCAAAGATAAGCACATTACTTGATCTTACATCTCTGTGTATAACAGAGGGTTGAACCATCTCATGCAAGTACTCCAACCCCTTGCCGCATCAATGGCAATCCTTACCCGCTGCATCCAGTCAAGCACCGGACCTGGTTGCGCCCCTTGAACTCCCTTCCTTCCTGTAGTTCCAAAAAAACAAAATGAGTCAAACTAATAGTCTATTTGTAGGACAAATCTAAATCAGGAACTCATATATAACATGATGGCCACACAAACCATGTAATACGTCATGTAATGATCCCATTGTTGCAAACTCATATGCAAGCAGACGGATATTTCCATCAATGCAGTAACCTTGCAACTCGATAAAATTTTCATGCTTCAATCTTGAAACCATGGAAACCTAAACAATGAAAATTATTAGAGTGGCATTGTTACAAAACAAGGAGAAACACAACATAACAACAACCTGAATTTTCTTACCAATAAGAACATGTACATGTATAAGAACTTTCAAATTGTTTACGCACCTGGGTTAAAAACTCTACATTGGGTTCAGGCTCAGCGGAAACATCAAGCTTTTTAACAGCCAAAGTTTTTCCATCATTCAAGTTTGCATAATAAACTCTTCCATAGGAACCCTCCCCAATTAAAGCATTTGATCCGAAATTGTCAGTCTTTTCTTTCAGTTCTTCCAATGATAATGCAGGCACTTCAATAAGTGACGACGATTTTCGCTCTTCGGGTTTGATAGCAGAAACCACCTTTGAGTTCTTTTGATGTCCTGAAAGCATAGCAAAGATAACACAACCATGCTAACAAGGAAAAACAAATTAAACCGTAATAAGAAAATATCTTTATAAAGAACCTTTGACAGAGAAATTCATATTTCAAAATGCCATATTGGAATATAAGACAATACATGTCAAACATCTTAAAAATAATCTTCGTATATTATCAAGTAAAAGCCATATATAAAACAATCAACTCAATCTACATCAACCCCTATTTCTTGCCTAACATATATAGAAATTAGTATTAAGACTTGCAAAAGTAAAAGAATTAGGAGATGACCAATGCTAACAAATATATAATATGCCTGAGTTGCATTCACTAAAGTAAACTCTACGTTTACTTTTTTTCTTTTTCGTTTTTTTTAAAAAAAAAGAGTGAAGTTCTATGTTACTCAAACCCGGATGTCATTGTCATTTATCTGATAGGGATATGTATTTGAAGGGTCATATCTCTATACCTATGTCCACAAAAGTGTCTAACAAGAATATTAACATCTATATTTGCAAGAAAATTTATAAAATTTTAAATTAATAATGACAAATTCGCACTTTTAACTCTAAATGATAAAATTTAAATTTAAATTATTAAAAAATATAAAAATATAAACTATTAAAATGGTCTAGATGACTATACAATTCACACTTTACAAGAGATTCCAAACAGTAAATCAGAAATACGAAGAAGAAGTTGAGGTCAAAGAAACATATACCATCTGAAGTACATTTCAAATGCTCGTTTTCACGCGATTGGTAATTCTCCTCGACCTGACACGAACAGCAAAGCCACCGACGCATCCTCGTTCTTTTCTTCAAAAACAGACCGTCGGGATTTTCTAGTTGCACAAAGTAGCCAGGGGAGGAGGTATATGTGCCTGCATAATTCCACACCACTTTCATTCTTAAACGCACTGTACACATAAGTAAAACCATCATTTGAAAACAAATCCCTATGCTAAAAAAGAAAAAAAAAGAATCCCTAAAATGACACATCTAAGAGAGATTTAACATTCATCCAACCATTGAAATGACCCTAAACAAGAAAACATGATTAAAACAAGCTAACCCTGAAATTAAATACTATAACATTACAAAAGAAAATGATAAAAGTTTGGGAAGAACAAAATGTGAAATGAATTTCATCATTTTTATTAAATAACGATAGATATGTACCAAAAGAAAACCAACAGTTCCATATTTAGCATACAACCCGCTACGATGTCTGGTAAAAAAATATATGAATTAATCATAAATAATTCAATCTAATGAGCAACCATTAAACCTTACCACCAAGCCACCCTGATTAAACTTGTTTTCCATCCAAAGATCACAGTGCAATGAATCAAATAATAATAATAATAATAATAATAATAAATTTATCCCTCAAGTTTTGTTCTCAGTGGAAATAATAAGCCGATAAACACATGAAACACATTAAAAAAAGTGAAGGTAAAACAATTGATAAACCAAAATTTGTGAGATAAACATGTGAAAAACAGATAAAAGAAAATTTGTGGGATAAACATGTAAAAAACAGATAAAGTTTGTAACCCAAATTAAACAATTAAATATACTTGATTTCCTCTCTCTCTCTCTTTTTTTTTCTAAATAAATAGGATGGTAAACCATGGTTGAATTCTTTGTCATTGAAATGGAAGGGAAGGAATTGAGCAAGTAGCATTGGAGATAAATAGAAACATTAGTGGAAAGATTTGATTTGATTTTCTTCCTGTATTTGCTTTTGATTAAACATGTCTCTTTTTAAATATAATTTTTCCTTTTTTTTTCAGTTTCTTTCTATAAATATTGCGTTTTTATTTTAAATTTTGTTAGACTCTTAAATAAAATATATAAAATTTAGTTTGTTTGTTTCGATTTTGGTTACTCTATCGATTCACTTTCTCTCTCCATATTAATCATTATCATTGGGATATTTGTTTTTATTTACAGTGATAATTATATACTCATGATCAAAGATGTTTGAGATTTTTTTGTTTATATGAGTTTATTCAATACTTCAATGATGGGATTATTTACTACTTTTAATTTGATACAACTTAAAATTTTTCTTAGGAATTAGTTAGAATGTGTTCTTTTTTATTAATAAGATTTTAGCTCACACAATTCGTTGCGATAAATGCTTGTCAAAAAACGTTTGTAATTAATCATATAGGCAATTTTGGTTTATTATTAGGAATTTTAGATTTTTATTAGATAACGAAAATTTTAAATTTCAAGATTTGTACAAAATATTTAATAACTTGTTTTATAATAAACTTCATTTTTTTATTTGTTACTTTATGGGCCTCTTTTTTATTTACCAGTCCAGCTGCTAAATTTATGCAATTTCCTCTTCACGAATGGTTACATACATGTTGCTACTACAGTAGTTGCAGGATTTTTTCTTGTAGCCTGCCTTCTTTCTCTTTTTATAGTTATACCTTACATGATGAATCTAATATCTTCATTTAGTTCATGTTTGGGTAGCCACCAAATAATTGGATTTGTGTATAATTACACAAACTGACATGTTTGGATAGTCATTGTAATTGGTAGGTTCCATTGAATTGGGCGTGTAGTTACATGTGTAGCTACACCCAATTCCAATTCTTAGGGGAGGGTGAGAACTAGAGTAATTACATGGGTAATTACACTCATCCAATTGCCCAATACTTTTCTAAACACTTAAACACAATATTTTTTAAATCGGATCAATGATCAAACCAGTCAAACCACCGATTCGTCGGTCCAACCAATTAGATCGACTCAACCGGTTTGATTAAAAAATTATTAAAAATTTAAAAATTTCCAATTCAATGTTCAAAACCCGTCTTTCAAATCGATTTTGTCGGTTCGATCCGATTCAAACAACATTACTCATACGTGATTTAACTTTTAAAAATTATGTTTTATACAATTTGATGTTATGAATATTATATTACAAAGATGAACACATATAAGTGCTTGAGATGATTATGACAATTTTTTTAAGTTCTATTATAAATCCTAAAAAGTATATATTTTAAAAATTTATATGTATTTTATAAAGTTATAACAAAAAAAAAATTATTTAAATCCTAAAATTATAAAGTTATGGTCAAAATGTATATTATAAAAAATAATTTACATGTTATAAAAGTGTTATAAAATACTCATTTATAAAAAAGTTATGACGAAAAAATGAATATAACTTATTTACGTATTCATGCTATGTTTTATAAAAATAATACATTTATCTATAAAAATGTTGTAATTTTTTTGTAACTTATTTATAAAAAATAACTTTCTAAAGTTATGGTAAAAAATTATATTAATGAAAGTTATTGGATACTTTATAAAGTTTTTATAAATGTTATATATTATAAATTTAATATTATTTTAAACTTATTTTACGTATTATAAAAAAGGTTATAGTTCAATATAAGTCTTTCTCCAAATTGAGTTTATTTAAGTTTTTATAATAAAAGCTACAAACTCTTTGTGTCGTAAATGTTGGAAATTTTGGACATCACATATATAATAAGGATAATTACATTTTATTATTTACTATCATGATAGGTTAGCCCAAATTAGATCACAAGTGATCTAATTTGGTTAGAATTTTATTGGGCTTTTAATTATTAAATAAAGTATGGGTTAAATATGTGTAGATACTCTTCTAGTCAAATTCTAATTAATGATGGGCTAATTAGAATTTGATTAGAACTAATACACCAAGGTTATAAATATTAGGGTTATGGTCCTCAAATTATACACAAGATATCTTTTCTAATATCCCATCATTAGGAAAGAGAGAGCAGATATTCTCTGAATTTCTTGTGTACTAATTTGAAAGATCAAATCCCCAAGATCCAGAAAGTTTCAACGAATCCATGGATTCAGGTACGCTTCCACATCTAGTTTTGTTCTTGATGATTTGACATGACAGATTCTGATTTACAGTTTTAATTTTATATTATATATTATTTAAAATTCTAACAAGTGGCATCCGAGGCTCGTCATATCGAATCATTGGGAATTGATTCAGGTTCTTCATTTGAATAATTAATTCATGAAATTTCATGGGTTTTATATTTCAGACATATATGTTGCTTTTTGAAGATTTATATTAAAGTTTTTTATTATCTTGAATTCATATTAAAAAAAAATTGGGTGATTTTTGAATTAATAGATTCAATTACAAAGTTTAAAATATTTGTGTAATATTATTTGATACCTATGTTTTTAAGCTTTATTTGAAAATATTGCGATTCGGTTCCTGTGTATTTGCAAGGCATGTGATTATCATTATTTTAATCCTATATGACATTTAAAAATATATATAAATGTATATATAGAAATTGATTCATATATATGTTTTGTTTTTATATATAAATATATAATATATGCATGCTTTGATTGGTTTAATGTATGTGGTTTTGGAAAATTATATAAATATATATGTTTATCTTTTAATTTGATTGAAAGATAAAATTAAGGTAAATATTTTGGAACAAATAAATTCAGATTTTGACTTTTAATTAAGGATGTCTAATATTTTAAATAAATTAGTTGAAACAAAATGCCGCCAAAGTGACCTCTTTTGTGTAGATTAGTTTATTTGAAATATTAAGATGGTTATATGTTTTTGTAATTCATGCGTTTATTGATTGACCCAAAGGTAAGTTAATATTTGGCAGAATTACAACGACATCTGTGATGATAAATGTGTGACAATTATAATGTATTTTATGTGAGCAATAAGTTAGTCCAAAGAATAATTCATTGCTTGACATAGTTTATTGTCAATGTTTGATTGCTACAACAATAGTACTGTATACTATTAATATTACTGTCCAAAGACTTTATATTAATGTAGTGTTTGGTATCTTGAGATGAGATTAGCCATTATCTTGAATTTATTGTTTACTTATGAATATTGATTTAAGCTTGTTTTTTGTTCTCTATTCAGCTAATTCATCTTCTGCTGCCACAATATCTGCTAATATAAATTCTATACCCATGCTTAATGGAACTAATTTTAAGGAATAGAAAAGGAACTTACTTATAGTGCTTGGTTGTATGGACATAGACCTTGCACTAATGGAAGAACAACCAACACCTCTCACTGCGGAAAGCACCCCTGATATTAAGAGGGACTTTGAAAGGTGGGATTGTTCAAATCGCATGAGTCTAATGATCATGAAACACAACATTCCAGAAGTCTTTAGGGGCATAGAATCTGAAGAGATTACTCAGGCCAAAGATTTCCTTGATGAAATTGAGAAACGTTTTGCTAAAAATGATAAGGTTGAGATGACATCACTTTTGACTTCTTTGATGTCTATGAAGTATAAGGGTCAAGGAAACGTAAGGGAGTACATTATGGAGATGTTCCGTACTGCTTTAAGACTTAAGGAACTTAAGATCGAGCTTTCTGAGGAATTGCTTATTCTTATGGTATTGGTATCGCTTCCTGCACAGTTTAACCAATTTAAAATTAGTTATAACTATCAAAAGGAAAAATGGACCCTAAATGAGCTCATTTCTCATTGTGTGCAATAGGAAGAAAAGTTGAAGCGTGATAAGTCTGAAAGTGCTCATTTGGCCAATGCCCCTAAGGAGAAGGGCAAGAAAAGAAAATATCAGAATGAAGTTGTTAAGGGTCTAGCTCCAAAGAAACAGCAACAAGCTACAGAGAGTTGTTTCTTTTGTAATAAGTCTGGACACGTAAAAAAAGATTGTACCAAATATCATGCTTGGCATGTAAAGAAAGGTATAATTCTTAATTTGGTCTGTTCTGAGATTAATTTAGCTTCAGTACCTAGAAACACTTGGTGGATAGATTCTGGTTCTACTACTCACATAAGTGTTTCTATGCAGGGTTGCCTGAGTTACCAAAAGCTAAGTGATGGTGAAAGACACATCTTTGTGGGCGATGGAAAATCGGTAGAAGTGGAAGCAATTGGGCATTTTGGGTTGTTATTAGGACCTGGTTTTTATTTGGATTTAAAAGACACTTTTGTTGTACTGTCATTTAGACGGAATTTAGTTTCTGTTTCTTTGTTGGACAAATTCAGATATTATTGTTCATTTGGAAACAATCAATTTAATTTGTATTTAAATTCAAATGTTATTGGAACTGGATATTTAAATACCTATGACAACCTTTATTTGCTAGAAACAGTTGCATCCTACAATGAAACCTTGCATGTGGAATCACGCGGTATTAAACGTAAATTAAATAAGGAAAATTCAGCATCATTATGGCATAGGCGCTTCGGTCATATCTCAAAAGTTAGAGTTGAACGCCTTGTGTCTGATGGTATTTTAGAGTCCCTTGACTTCACAGACTTTGATGTCTGTGTCGATTGCATTAAGGAAAAACAGACCAAAACCAAGAGATTGGGTGCAAACAGATCTTCAGACATCTTAGAATTAATTTATACAGATATCTGTGGGTCATTCCCTACGGCATCCTGGAATGGTCAACAATATTTCATAACATTCATAGACGATTACTCACGTTATAGGTACCTATATCTCATTTATGAGAAATCTTAGTCTTTGGACGTGTTCGAAACTTATAAAGCTGAAGTTGAGAATCAACTCAACCAAAGGATTAAAAACATCAGATCTGATCGTGGTGGTGAGTACTACGGTAGATATGATGGCTCAGATGAACAATGTCCAGGACCATTTGCGAAATTCCTAGAGGAATGCGGTATTGTCCCATAATACACCATGCCAGGATCACCTAGTATGAATGGTTTAGCTAAAAGATGAAATAGAACTCTTAAAGATATGGTAAGGAGCATGATTGCTCATTCTACCTTACCTAAGTCCCTCTGAGGAGAAGCATTAAAGACAACAGCTTACATTCTGAATAGAGTACCCAATAAAGCAGTTACAAAAATACCCTATGAGCTTTGGACAGGTAAAAAGCCTAGTTTAAAGCACTTTCACATTTGGGGATGTCCAGTTGAGGCAAGGCCTTATAGGCCACATGAAAAGAAATTGGACTCCAAAACAGTAAGCAACTACTTTATTGGTTATTCTAAGCGATCTAGGGGCTATAAATTTTATGATCCTATTATAAGAAATATTTTTGAGACGGGAATTGCAACATTTTTTGAGGATGTTGAGTTTGGGGGGAGAAATAAAGTTAGACATTGATTTTGAGGAGGAATTGGATTCTAACTCAATTCCTACTATCACTTTTGATGATGTTCAAGTTCTTATACATATCATTGATCAAGAAGTGAATCCAAAACCTCTACAAGACAATGTTGAACAACTCCCATTCAAAATGAGGTAATTGTTCCAGAAGAACAAACTCAACAGCCTCAAGAACAAGTGCCATTAAGGAGGTCCACAAGAGAAAGGAGAAATGCTATTCTAGATGATTATATTGTATTTCTCCAAGAACATGAAGATGATAATGGAATGATGGAAGATGATCCAATCAACTTGCATCAATCCATGAAAAGTTCTAATTCTAAAAAATGGATTAATGCCATGAAAGATGAGTATAAATCTATGCAAGACAATAAAGTTTGGGAACTTGTCCCATTACCTGAAGGTGCAAAACCAATTGGTTGTAAATGGATATTTTAAACCAAGAGGGATGCAAATGGTAATGTGGAGAGCGATAAGGCGCGTCTTGTAGCTAAAGGATATACTCAGAAAGAAGGTATTGATTTTACAGAAACTTTCTCTCCAGTTTCATCGAAAGACTCCTTTAGAATAATCATGGTACTTGTTGCTCATTTTGATCTTGAGTTACATCAGATGGATGTTAAGACTGCATTTCTTAATGGCGATATTGAAGAAACAATTTATATGGTGCAACTAGAAAATTTTGAGTCGAAAGACTCAAAGAATATGGTTTGCAAATTGATAAAATCCATCTATGGACTCAAACAAGCTTCCTGTTAATGGTACCACAAGTTTTATCAAATAATTGTTTCGTTTGGTTTTAAGATGAATATTGTTGATGATTGTGTGTATCACAAATTCAATTGGAGTAAATACATATTTCTGGTTCTATATGTTGATGACATTTTGCTTGCCACTAATGATATAGGCTTATTGCACGAAACCAAGAGGTTTTTATCCAAGCATTTTGAGATGAAAGATCTTGGGGACGCCTCTTTTTTTTTTAGGAATTCAGGTACATCGAGATCGATCTCAAAGTATTCTTGGATTATCACAAAATAGCTATATTGATAAAGTACTCAAAAGGTTTAGCATGCAGAGTTGTAGACTAGGTGACACTCCTGTCGCTAAAGGAGACAAATTTAGTCTTACTCAATACCGTAAAAGTAACCTTGAAATTCAGGAAATGCAAAATATTCCCTATGCATCAGCTGTTGGGAGTTTAATGTATGTTCAAGTATGTACGCGTCCGGACATTGCGTACATTTTGGGATATTAGGCAGATATTTAAGCAACCCTGGTATAGACCATTGGATAGCAGCCAAAAGGGTTATGAGATATCTTTAAAGAACAAAAGATTACATGCTTAATTATGAGAGATCAGATCTTTTGGAGGTCGTAGGGTATTCTGGTTTTGATTTCGCTGGATGCCAAGATAGTAGGAAATCTACATCAGGTTATATTTACCTGTTAGCCGGAGGAGCTATATCTTGGAAAAGTGTCCAACAGACACTTGTAGCTTCATCCACTATGGCAGCAGAGTTTGTAGCATGCTATGAGACATCAAACCATGGAATATGGTTGCGGAACTTTGTCACAGGGCTACGCATTTTGGAGAATGTGGAAAGACCACTTAAATTATTTTGTGACAATAAGTCAGCAGTGCTGTATTCCAATAACAACAGAGTTCATCTAAGTCAAAGCATATTGACATAAAGTTCCTAGTTGTAAAAGAAAGAGTGCAAAATGGTCAAATATCCATAAATCACATTGGGACAAACTCCATGATAGCGGATTTGCTCACAAAAGGTTTACCACCCAAGGTCTTTCATAAGCACACTATTCACATGGGTGTTACATTGTTTGAGGATATCATGATTTAGTGGGAGTTTATATTTCAGACATTTATGTATTTGGTTATTTTCTGATCAGAAATGAAGTATTAGTTTATTCACTTTGTTTATTATTTTGAAATTGACCTCACTTAAGTTTAAAGAGGACTAGTTGGAAATACACATGTTTAGGTCATATTGCATGTAATTTCCATGTTACACATCCATACTTGATCTAGTCATTTGGTTGTGTTAATATATGTGATCATGGATAGATTTAGTTACGATATTTGTAACGAAAGTCGCCTTGGTTCTATGTTAACATAATTAATGGACGAGATTGTTTGGAATGCCTTTTGGATATGATAGTAAAATTTTAAGCTCATAAGGTTATATAATGACATGTAATTATAAAGTAATTAGTATATATATGTGGTCCAAGTGGGAGATTGTTGGAAAATTTGGACATCACATATATAATAAAGATAATTACATATTATTATTTACTATCATGATAGGTTAGCCCAAATTAAAAGTGATCTAATTTGGTTAGAATTTTATTCGGCTTTTAATTATTAAATAAAGTATGGGTCAAATATGTGTAGATACTCTTTTAATCAAATTCTAATTAATGATGGGCTAATTAGAATTTGATTAGAACTAATATACCAAGGTTATAAATATTAGGGTTATGGTCCCCATATTACACACAAGATATCTTTTCTAATATCCCATCATTAGGAAAGAGAGAGTAGATATTCTTTGAATTTCTTGTGTGCTAATTTGGAAGATCAAATCCCCAGGATCTAGAAAGTTTCAAGGAATCCATGGATTCAGGTACGCTTTCGCATCTAGTTTTGTTCTTGATTTATTCTTGATGATTTGACATGACAGATCCTGGTTTATTAAGTTGTATTTTAGATTTACTTTATAAATCTAATAGTGAACCCAAATATTATGTGTAAACACTATTTATTCAAATACAAAATGATTTTTTTGGCACCATATCACGAGGATATGATACCATTAAGAGATCAAAGTTAGACATAAACATTAGAGATAACTCACGAACTCTTTGAGTTGAGATATTCAAAACTTTGAAATGCGGTTGAGAGGCCATTCTTTATTCTATAAATAATTTCTCATATTAACAACATCACCTTGGTATAAAATAAAAAACAATGTTGATTGTACTAGCATGTTGCATACTTCATAACTTTATTTGTAGGTTGAATTGGAATGATCCATACTTTGAAGAGTACATTGAAGAAAGAGATTTTCATAATTTCAATGATACAAATTCAGATGATGAATTTGGTCAAGAACCAGCAGATGATGATAAGGAGTGCATATTAACTGGTAAAGAGGGAATAGCCTAACAAATATGAAATGCTAGAGCAATTAGATGAAATTGAATGTGATGTAATCATATTATTGACTGCTTTCTTAAATTAATATCGTAATGCCCCTTACCCGAGCTTGTACCTAAACTCGAGCAAGAAATGCTACATTTTAGGACAAACACTTGACTTTGAATACATATTTTTATTTTAAGTTCTTCTCACTTTTTAGGTCTTTTTAAGGTCATTTAAGGCTTTTGGACCATTTCTAAGCTTACTTTAAAGTTGGATGCAATAGAGGTTCATTCGAGACCTTTCGTGGGAATAATAGTGAAATGTGATGGTCTAAAACAACGGTATCTGTACTAGAGGTGATCATGGGTTGGGCCTGGCCTCAACATAATTTTAGGCTCATTTTCTAGGCCCAGGCCGGACTCAAAAAATAGCCCTAAATTTTTGCCCAAGCCCGACTCGGATAAAAATGCTAAAACTCAAGCTTGGTCCGGTTCGTATTAATTTTTTATATTATTATTTTTATATAAAAATAAATAAAAATTATAATACATCAAATACACTTGTTTTCTATATTTATGCTTAAATAACATTAAGATAAGTGCAACTTAGCAAGTTTGTTGGAAAAAAATAAAATAAAAATAAAATATATTAATAATAAATCAAGTAGTTATTTTTAAATGTTTCTTTTGGGCTTGTTTTTGGAATAAAAAAAAACAAGTATTTAATTTATGTTTAATTCCATTTTATGTTTTTCTTTTAGTTTTATTTATTTTTAGTTAATAAAAAAAGAAGGAAGAAAGAAACCCAAAACCCACGTTTCCCATTGTTTTCCTTTAAGCTATGCCGTAATTTGAAATTGCAAAATTTTGCTTGTTTTCATCAGTTCATCTGCCCGTTTTAGTTAGTTCTCTGATTGTTTAATTTAGGGGTTTTGGGATGCGATTGGTGTTGTGAAATTTTGTTATCATTGATTAATTAGTTTGTTGCGTTTAGGTGAGAGTTATTAGACGTTTGGTGCTCCTTCAACATCGTAATTTCGTGCGGTTGTAGTCTGATTATCGGTAAGAGTATGAAGGAGTTTTTGGTGTTTGAAAGAGTTTGATTCTTGGCTATCTCGTGCCTAAATATTGCAATTAACTATTTTATTTATTGTATTTAAGTCTCGGGAGTCTTGTGGTTGCGTTCTTGTCGAAATCGAACCAGGTGTGTAACGAGAAACTCAAAAAATAGTGTGTGGGCCATGTGCCAGGCTGTGTGGGCCACATGGGTAAGGTAATTTGGGCTGTGTTGGCCACACGAGTGTGTGGGTCCAAAATTTAAAATTTTTCTATAGGATCGTACATGTCGTCTCGATCGACTGTGGGCCTTCTATGGAGTCGGCATGTGGTTATATAAGCTATAAAATAGGAATTCTTTTAATCTGTTAGTATGGAACATGACGTAAATACTGTTTAAATTCATGATTATGATGAAATATGTATGATCAGTTATGTAAAAGCATGTTCTAAATTTGTTATACGAGCATGTATGATATGTATATTCTGTTATCTGATAATTTCATTTTTTCTGTTTATATCTGACTATGGGGTAGGACATAAACTATCTAGAGGAAATGTTCTTGCCATTATACTGGCAGCACTGCTGCGACTATTCTGAAAAGTCTCGTAAGGACACTAAATGGTGTGTAGGGCTGGGTGGGTGTGTTATACCCCAAATGGTGTGTTGGGATGGTCGGAGTTAGTGTACAGAGGATGAGGGTAGGATTATACATATCTGCATCTGTATTACTCTGATATGATTCTGATTCTATATAAGATGTATGTTTGTATATGTTCTGTCATGCGATTAAATCTAAAACTCTATTTTCTTATGAGTTACACACTAAGTTATAAAAATTCACCCTATTTTTTTTCTAATAATTTCAGGTAACCCTCAGAATTTGGCAGGTCAACACGTTAGGAGATCGGTTATGTCTATTCCTCCGTAAATTACATTTACTTAAAATTTGACTTATTTAAATTTTTTTTTGAGAGTTTTGTATATTTTGGACTCTCCGGACTTTTGGGACTTATTTTTCGTTTGGATTTTTATTTTGGGATTTCTAGCTTGACGATTGATAAAACAGCTTTATGGAAACGACTGATTTTTTGCAATCAACTGTTTTCGAGAAAACAAACTCGATTCACCAAAATACAATGTTTTAAGAAACTTCACTTCAAAATATTCGATTTATTTGAAAGATGTAAACAAACAATGATTTTTAGTTAAATAGAGTACGATAAAATGTTTTCCAAATAAAAATGGGCTTTTTGGTAAAAGAGGTTCACGCTAAGCTTAAATAGGTGAAACCTAGATTTCAAACCTTTTATCGTAATCACTCCAGATTTGCCCATAACGTCTAGCCGGGTTTAGGATGTTACAACTAAGGCCGGGTTTAGGGTGTTACATCTAAGGCCCGGGATAGTTTGGAGAGATAAGGGAATTTTAGCTAAGCTCTCTTCACCGGGACATGTTTGGTGTGTTGGAGAGTGTTAGCTATGTGCTACACTTTTGGGATATGTTTGAATCAATGAGTTATTTGGTGTGTTGGAGATCCATGTTTTCGATGTAGCGGTAAAGCCTAACCTCAAGTGCCAATGTATAATTCAATGTAATACTGTAAAATGTGATGTATACATAAATGTGTGGTCATAATGTTGAATAAGTTGTTAGATATTGCATAAATGTTATAGTATGTTTGTTGAGCCCAATTTTTGCCCGGGCCCAATCAAACCAGCCCAAATTAAACACCCCACTAAACCGACCACTAACTCCATCACCCTACAAACCATCCACTACCTCCATCACCCCCACACCCTACTAAACTATCCACTACCTCCATCACCCCCACTAACTCTTTCACCCTACATGTTATAAGTTGTAAAATTTGGCTATAAAAGCCATGGAAAAACTATTGTAAGGGGAGGATTTTTTTTGAGAGAATACACATACGAAATCAAAGAGAATACAAATCAGATTTTTAAGGTAACTTTTTATATTATTCAATTTTGTTTACTTTGGCGTTCACATTTTTTCTTTACATAAACGAAAGAAGGGAAAAGAGAGGGAGTTTACCTCTGATTTTATTTCCTTTCTGATTTGGCCCCAAAGTTTTCATTTTTAATTCAATTTAACCCCTTTTTTATTTTTGTTATTTTACTGTTAAATTAATTAATTTGAGCTTTATTCTCATTATTTTTATATTTGTTTTTTTATTATTTTCTATTAATTTAATTAATTTGAGTTATGTTTCTTATTATTATATTATTTATTTATTATTATATATTTATTATGTAAATATATATTTTTAAGCGAAGTTAATTATTTTAAATATAAATTTCTATTATACATAGACTTATTATATTATTTTTTTATACCATTGTTTATTATCGGTTACCATTTTTATATCAAATTATTATTATTTACTATTTCTCACTATTACTAATTTAACATTGTTATTCCAATTTTTTTATTACTATTATCCCCAATATTTAATGTTATCGTCAACATATTTTTTGTTATTATCATCATGTTTTTAATATTATTATTAATACAATTAGCACAATGTTTATTACATTATTGTATTTATTATTACTGTTGTTTTATTAATTATTTCTATTAATTACTATTATTATTATTTTTTATTATTTATATATGGTTAGCATTATTCTCATATTATTATTTTCATGTTGTCTGTTATCATCATTTTCAAAAAAATCTATGTCCTTAATTCATTTATCCATTGATCTTCTCTCAAAAATTTTCAAAATAAAGGCAATGTTCGGTATTTAAAGAATTCGAAGAATCGTGCCCTAACGTACTGGGTTTCACTTTCTTTGTTTGTTTTGAATATTCGAATATCCTCTTAAGGCTAAAACGCATGTTTTAAAGGCAAGCTCACAATTGAGGGTCAAAAATGTTGTGTCCTAACGTACTGGATGTAATGTTTTACCTTGAGGTGAGATGGTCTTTAGTACACATTTGACTTACCTAAATGTTTTAAAAGCCAATAAAAGGAGGATCGCGTTTTGAACTCTATCCAAATCTTTAATTTTCGACATTAAGACACTAAATAATCAATCAAGTACCAATTTTGGGTGTGTCGAGGGTGCTAATCCTTCCTCGTACGTAACTGACTCCCGAACCGGTTTTCTATTTTCTCAGACCAAAATCGTCGTTTTGAAAATTTTATTTATTTATTAAAAACGACCGTGTTTTGAGGTGATCCAATCACACCCTATTAAAAACGATTGGTGGCGACTCCCAACTTTTCGTTTTCAAAAGTCGATTTCCCATTTTCAAAAAAATGGTTTCGACAGCTTGGCGACTCCACTGGGAACCAATAAGAGAGTCGAGCTGTAAATTGATTATTTTCTGTCCTCTTGTCGAAATTTAGAAATTCGATTTTTCTAAAATACACGATCCTCGCTTTGCATTTTCTGTGTCCTTTTTGAGTTTGTTTTTTCGTTGAATTTCTTTATATACTATTGTATCATATCGCATGACCGTTGTGGTCACACCTTTTAAGTGGGAGTGAGAAACTATGCTTTCGTGAGGTTTTCAGCTCCGCATGGGCTAGGGGATCGCTTCCGGAATACATTCGTACTTATGTCTTCGTGAGGTTTTCACTTCCGTACGGGCATAAGGAAATGTATTCCCCTAAACCGAACTTGATCCATATGAACCTAAATGGGCGAGGGTCGAGGAATCTGCTAGTTTAGGTACCTTTACTCTAGAACTAAACCACATATAGTGAGCTGTAGGAACCCGCCTTAGGTAGAATTACACCTAGCCCTAGTGATTTCCCGAATAGGCGTTTGATAATTTCTTGATTGCTTTGATTTCTATTCTTATGCATAATTCTGACTTGTGTTTTTCCTTCTTTCTTTAATAGTGATTGCATAACATTTTAATCATAAAAGAAGGTGTCGATATACGGTTCAGTTACTAATAGAAAGTTTTGCCATGAAGAACAAATTCCTTGATAAAGTGAAAGACAACGCGTTTGTACAAAGATGGTCGGAGAATGCACAGTTAGAGAAAGGTGACAGCTTGACAAAGGGGTACACGTTAGAGTTATGGGATTTTACCCGTAATAATGTGGTTCAGAATGATCTTCAGGAGTTGAAAGAATTATGGAGTCACTGGGATGAGGAGATGAAGAAGCTACTCTATTGTAATTATAGTGATATTCCTTATCTCCTCGATGTTAAGGTAGATAGGTATTTGTTCCGCGCCATGGCTCAATTTTGGAATTCCACCTACAGTTTTTTTACTTTCAGAAAGGTGGATTTAGCACCTACTATCGAGGAATATACAGCCTTGCTTCATTTTCTGAGGTTTCAAGTTGATAAGATTTATTCTAGAGCTGTCAATACCCCAACCTTTGTAAAAAGGTTGATGAACATCACTGGGATGAGTGAGCAGTGGGTTGCAGCTCGAGTCCAGCAAAAAGGCAATGGAAAGTGCATCCCTTGGGAAAATTTGAGAGGTCTGATCTTGGCACACCCTGATATGAAGAAAAGAGTTGATGTCTTTACCTTGAGCGTCTACGGTTTGGTTATTTTCCCTAAAGCTTTAAGGCATACAGATGAAGTAGTCATTGATCTATTTGACTGATTTGGTAAAGGAGTCACTCCTCTTCCTGCAATCTTGACTGAGACTTTCAGATCTTTGAGTGCATGTCGGAGGGCAGGTGAAGGCAGATTTATTGGGTGTGCACAACTCTTGTTAGTATGGTTTCATAGCCATTTTTGGAGGGTAGAAAAGGCCTCTTACCGACCTTTTCTCGGAGATTACTCACCTTTGAAGAAGATAGTGACCATATCGAGAAGAGATGACATAACAGAGGAAAAATGGATGGCGATACTTCAAAATCTCCAAGAGGAGGATATCGAATGGAAGGCCCCTTGGATGGTTTCCGATGAGAGTCTTTACCGATGTGGGAGTTATGATTGGGTCCCTTTGTTAGGGATTTGGGAGCTGTTGGATACGCCCCTTTGCTTGTATTGAGGCAATATAGATCGAGACAATTTATACCGATGATGCATGGGCTAGCTCATAGTGGGTTCTTGTATGGGGAGAAAGACTCCAAGAAAAAAGCCGCAAGATTTATAATGCCTGGAACCAAACCTGCTGGATAAAGGGAGTTACTGTGAATCCAATGGTGACTCCTGAATATAATGAATAGTGGAGTAGAAGGGTTAACGATAATATCCCGAGGCCAAATTTAGAAGAAGCTTGACCGATAGAGGAATATCTGCGAGTGGTCCCCTCCTAATTGGAAATCATAAAGCAAGACTTCGAAAAGAAAACCTCAGAGTTAGAAAGGAAAATAGAGCGGTTGGAGGAGGAAAAAGTGTACTTAAAGCTGGATGTTGATGTTCAGAAATCCGAGGCTGAGAATTTGAAGAAGAGAAAGAGAGAGGTTGAGGTGGACCTGGATAGTCTGAAGACTGATTACAAGCAGCTGTATAAGTCAATGAGAAATGCTAGCTTGGGTAAAAAAATGTCTGAATAGTGGAGGCAAGAAATCTAAGAGGAAAAGGCTAGGGCTGGTTGGTGGGAGAAAAAGTTTCATGATGCTCAAGCTCGAGAAGTCACTTGTAAAAAGAGTTTGGATGGTAGCCAAAATGAAAAACAGATGTTAAGAGCTCGGGTGGCAAAGTTAGAAATGGCACTACAACAACATCGGAGTCGTAACTCAGTGATTGAATTAAGGGCTAGCCTAAGTAAGATCAAGAATTTGAAGGGGAAAATAGAAGAACTTGAGACTACACTTTAGAACTGTGAGAATCAGATTGAATTATTAGAAGCAATAATGAGCAACTAGGGGAGCAACTACACCGATCTCAGGATTAGGTCCGAGATAGGGATTACCTCATGGGCGAAGCTAGAACTCAGATACGAGAGGTGGCTGATCATTTACAGACTTTGGCGGTCCAAGCAGATGTGCTAAGAGTCAAATATGAGTTAGAGTCAGATCGGGGGCGAGAGTTAGCCTGCCTTCTTAGGAAAGTAAAAGCTTTGGGTGTTAGGGCAAGACCGTATATGTAATTCATTTTATGTAAAAGATTTTGTTTTTCAGTGAAGTTTTCTAAATGGAATTGAATTCGAATCGATGTCTCCTTTTTGCATTCATGTCATGCATTTGCATTGCATAGCATCATAAACATTAAGTTGCACAAAAGAACCTTATTAATTAGTGATAATTTATCTAGTTACCCTGGAACATCGTTACTATACACGAAGGAAAACAACGGATATGGATCAGAGGTTAGAGAAATTAGAATAAATGCAAAAAGAGATACATGAGCAACTGCAAGCTCAGATGCAAGAACAGCTGGCTAGGATCCAGCAGGAGATGAGGGATCAAATGCTGGAGTCCCAGAGAAGCATGCTAGAATCCTGGAACAACATGATAAGTCAGTTGACACAGCTATTTAGGGGAGGGTCTGACAAGGGAAAAGGTCCAATGGTTGATACTAGGAATGACAATGAAGACTCTGCTTGTCCTACAAGCTTTGCCCCAATGAACATGCAAGCACAGCCACCAAGGGTGTCTGTTAACGTTAAACCCCTGTATCAAACTGGCACTTTAGCACCGGTACATTTCCCAATAGGTTCAAGTTCATACCCTGGAGACCATCCTGTAACCCTTAATGTCCCCGACTTCGACGATGCAGCAGAAGAGGAAAAAGCAAAAGCTGAGCTCCCAAAACAGTTTGAAGATCGATGTAAATGGTTGGAGGAGAAGTTCAAAGCATTGGAAAGTGCTGATTACCAATGCGGAGTGGATGCTAAGGAGTTGAGTTTGGTCCCAGATTTAGTACTCCCTCCAAAGTTCAAGATGCCAAAGTTCGGAAGATACAACGGGATCAGCTGCCCCGAGGCCCATATTACAATGTTCTGTCAAAGAATGATAGGATATGTCAACAATGACCAATTGTTGATTCACTGTTTTCAAGATAGTTTGACTGGGCCGCGGCTAAATGGTACAATCAGTTGAGTCGGGCTCAAGTCAAATCATGGAAGGACTTAGCACAGGCCTTCATGAAGCAGTCTGGTCATGTAACGGATATAGCGCCTGACAAGATTACACTCTAGAATATGGAGAAGAAGTTAAGCGGAAGTTTTTGGCAGTACGCTCAGAAGTGGAGGGAGGTCGCTACACAAGTCCAACCACCGTTGCTAGAAAAAAACAACCATGCTCTTCATCAATACCTTGAAGGCACCTTTCATCAATCACATGTTGGGGAGTGCAACTAAGAGCTTCGCAATATAGTGATGTCTAGTGAAATGATTGAGAATGCAATAAGGTGCGAGAAAATAGAGGCTGGAGAAAGCACCAGAGGGTCAGCCCTAAAGAAAAAGGAAAACAAAGTGAGTAATGTAAGCTCAGGATATTCAAAGCCTTTCATTGTTAATCAATCGAGAACGGTAGTCATAGGCCAGCAAGTTGCACCAAGGCAGGAGCCCAACACAAAGAGAAATACGGAGATGATATAGTTTATCGCTATTCTAGTGACATATAAAGAGCTATACAAAAGATTATTTGATGCACATGTTGTAACATCGTTCTATTCAAAACCTGTGCAACCTCCATACCCTAAATGGTATAATGAAAATGTCCAATACGAATACCACGCGGGAATCATGGGGCAATCGATAGAAAATTGCATCCCTTTTAAGAAGTTAGTCGAAAGGCTCGTTGAAATGGGTATTGTGAAGTTCGAAAATAGGTCTGGCGTAGAAAATCTGTTACCCAACTATGCTGATGAGGGGGTAAACACAATAATCAATGATGCGGAGAAAAGAATTTGACAGGCATTCACCTTTGCATACTTGGGTGTGTTTTAAACGATGGGACGGTGGAAGAGATCCCTGTATTTTTTAGGGCTAATCTAGAGTCATATTCAAAACACACTTGTTGCTTTAAGCCTAGAGGCAATAAGAATCCTTTTGCGAAATAGGCTTATGTCTAGTGTCTTTATTTCAATGAAATACATTCTTTTGTTTCTTATTTCAAACATCTGTTCTTTACCATTTCATTCATGATCATACCACACTAGTAAATATTCCTGGTTTCTCTTGTTCTTCAAATTTTCTTTCATCCTTATAACAGGCCTCCAGATATCAATGATATGAGTGACACTATTGCTAACTTAGAATCTCTTTTTGAGCAAGATATGTGTTTAGTGGGACCTCAAGACTTTGAAGATGACTAAGATTGTAGCTTATCTCCTGATCTATTGATGACGGTGAACAAGATGAAAAGCAAACCTCATGTTGCAAAGAATCAGTGAAACCCATAATCTTCTTCTATATGGGGCATGTGTGCCATCAGGTTGATTTCGCCAAAAGCCTCTGACGAGTATCGATTCTTTTTGTGGTCGTCGATTATGTTGCCATGTGGACAGAAGTTGCCTCATATGTCAATGATGCGAGGTTAATAGCCAGCATTTTCTATGTTAGTATGGAGTACCGAAAGGGACCATATCTGACGGTGTACTAAATTTAAATAGTAGTACGATATATGAAGCATCCGAGCTGTTCAATATTAAATACCATATCGCCCGAAAATGAACGGTGAAAAAAAAAAGGATCATGGGAGCCTCTATCAGAACCTCTACCGGGGCAACATTTTTCGTTGATTTATGGAATGAATGCAATTTTGGCAAGGTCTCTTCTCCACGAGTTTCATCAGAGTTGAGTAAATCCAATTCCGATGATCAAGCGAACCTGATTGAAAAAGGAGGTCAAAAATTATCCGCTACGGTCAAATGATACGAAGTGATGACGGAAAGATCATTCCAGAAAATTTCATCAAGGAAACTTAGTTTTGAGAAGGATCCTTCCCATACAAAAGGATCTCAGTGAAAATGGATGTCAAATTGAGAATGACCTTATCCCTGGTGGGGGCATTGATGTTGATTAAGATAACTGGCAAGAACTTGCCTGACCTTGTGAACTTGGATTTAATCAAGAATACTTCACTTTCAAAAAAAAAAAAGAAGAGAAAAAGGAAAGAGAAAAAAGGAAAAGGAAAAAGAAGAGAAAGAGAAAAAAGAAAGAGAAAAAAGGAAAAGGAAAAAGAAGAGAAAACCAAAAAAGAGAAAGAAAAGAAAAGCAAATGAGAGGCCAAGGCGAAAACCCGCAAAGGGCGCTTTGAGACCAAAGGGGATTTGAGTTGAAAACCCGAAAAGGGCGGCTCGAATTTGGATCGAAAGTGGGGCATACAATAGTCTTAGTATGCCTGAGTTAACAATGAGGAAGTATGCTACATCTTGGGGCATTGACAAAGTACTTCGGATCACCTAAACACATGTTGAGCTCAAATGGTCATCAAGAAGTTTGTACAGAGAAGCTCAGGCTGCAATATCTGGGGCACTTAATTTTCTATCTTACCCATGTTTACTATCCTTGGTTGCCTTATTCTTTTCGAGATACGCCCCAATCATTTTTATTTTATTACCTTGGATATCTCCGATTACTTTAATTGTTGCGAGCTATGCTCTTAATTAATTTCATTCTTATCCCTTGCCATGATCTCTTTCAAGCATTTCGCATTGAAATATAGATTAAAATATTTCCACAAAGGAGATTCTTTTTATGACTCTAGAAGTTTCTAAAAAATACGGGAACCTGAAACAGGACTATTGTTTAGAATTTACCGAGCCTAAGGGTTGGAATTGTCTGGGGGACTACCCCTTAAGATTTTCTGTCAAATATATCAGAGAAAAATATTGCATTGAAGGTACAATCTTGACGAATAGCAAGCAATGTCAACTCAAGCTTTAAAAGGGGATCATTCTCGAGAGAAAAATGGTATTTTGCATCCATGCAAATATCAAGCATATACATCTGGTCATGACACCCAAGAATGGTGTAGCAGACCAAATTAATGGAAGAAGAGTCAAATCTTGTACCCTTAAAATTGCGGAGGGAATGAATTGAAGAGGAATCAGATTATATTCCCCTGAGTTGCAGTAAGAGAGTTTGAAGATGGTGCAAGCCTTATATCCCATAAAATATAGTGGACTAGACTTTGAAATTATAGTGGGGCAAACCAGTTGAACAAAATGGATTGTTTCTATGAGTTTTCTGTCGAAAAGTAGCAGCTGAACAAGAAAGACTCATGTCAGTGAAGCGATAGCCTTAACAGACAGTGAGTAATGGTAGCCCAAGCATTAAAATGGGATTATTTTCATGACATTCTGCATTCGTACAAATGTCATTCATAATACATTTAGTTAAGGGCATTTGATTCATGTTGATCATAGCATCCTAATCATTTAGCATAAGCATAAACCACAGGAAATCACTTCTATAGATGGATTCCCCAGTGGACAGTGTAGCAAGATTGATTAAAATTATAGATTTCGGCAAGCCTTATCCCACTGAGCAGGAGTGTACAGGCTAAATACAGTAGATCTCATCCCACTGGCAGGAGTGGAATAGATCAAATTTCGACAGATCTTATCTTCGCTGAGCAGGAGCGGAGCAGATCAAATTTTGGCGAATCTTATCTCCACGTACCGGCGATGGAGTAGATTCCAATCATCAGCCTTATCTTCACTAAGTAGGAGTGGAGCAGGCTAAATACCAGATCTTATCTTCACTGAGCAAGAGTGAAGCAGATCGAATTTTAGAGAATATTATCTTCACGTACCGGCGATGGAGCAGATTCCAATCATCAACCTTATCTTCACTGAGCAGGAGTGGAGTAGGCTAAATATACCAGATCTTATCTTCATTGAGTAGGAGTGAAGCAGATCAAATTTTGGAGAATCTTATCTCAACGTACCAGCGATGGAGAAGATTCTAATCATCAGCTTTATCTTCACTGAGCAGGAGTGGAGCAGGCTAAATATACCAGGTCTTATCTTCATGAGCAGGAGCGGAGCAGATCAAATTTTGATGAATCTTATCTCCATGTATCGGCAATGGAGCAGGTTTCAGCCATCAGCCTTATCTTCACTGAGCAGGAGTGGAGCAGGCTAAACTCTAGATCTTATCTTCGCTGAGCAGGAGTGGAGCAGATCAAATTTTGACAAATCTTATCTCCACGTACCAGCGATGGAGCAGATTCCAATCATTAACCTTATCTTCACTGAGCAGGAGTGGAGCAGGCTAAATATACCAGATCTTATCTTCATTGAGCAGGAGTGAAGCAGATTGAATTTTGGAGAATCTTATCTCCATGTATCGGCAATGGAGCAAATTCAAACCACCAATCTTAACCCCCTAAACAGTAGGTAATAGGCTAAAAACTACAGATCTTGTCTCCTTAAGCGGTAGTGGAGCAGATCAAAGATACACGCTTTAACTCCTTAAGCAATAGGGTAACAAGCTGAAGATTATAGATCTTATCTCCCTAAGCAGTAGTGGAGCAGATCAAAGATACACGCCTTAACCCCTTAAGCAGTAGGGTAACAGGCTAAAATTTACAGATCTGCGTTCGCCGAGCAGTGGTGGAGCAGATCAAAGATACACGCCTTAACCCCCTAAGCAGTAGGCTAACAGGCTAAAATTTACAGATCTGGGCTCGCCGAGCAGTGGCAGAGCAGGTCGAAGACTCGCCTTAACCACCTAAGCAGTAGGGTAACAGGCTAAAATTGCAGATCTTATCTTCGTTGAGTAAGAGCGGATCAGATAAAGTTCCAACAAATCGTATCTTTATAGGATGCAGTGGGTTGCGATAAGGTTACACCAAGAAGCCAAGATCTGACAGGACTGGGCAAAATTGGCCTTTGTAATCTTTGCTTCGTTCCCATTACATGACAACGAGCAAAGAGGGGCAGTTGTTGAGCCCAATTTCTGCCCGGGCCCAATCAAACCAACCCAGATTAAACACCCCACTAAACCGACCACTAACTCCATCACCCTACTAAACCATCCACTACCTCCATCACCCCTACACCCTACTAAACCATCCACTACCTCCATCACCCCCACTAACTCTGTCACCCTACTTGTTATAAGTTGTAAAATTTGGCTATAAAAGCCATGGAAAAACTATTGTAAGGGGAGGATTTTTTTTGAGAGAATACACATACGAAATCAAAGAGAATGCAAATCAGATTTTTAAGGTAACTTTTTATATTATTTAATTTTGTTTACTTTGGCGTTCACATTTTTTCTTTACACAAACGAAAGAAATGAAAAGAGAGGGAGTTTACCTCTGATTTTATTTCCTTTCTGATTTGGCCCCAAAGTTTTCATTTTTAATTCAATTTAACCCTTTTTTTATTTTTGTAATTTTACTGTTAAATTAATTAATTTGAGCTTTATTCTCATTATTTTTATATTTGTTATTATTATTATTTTCTATTAATTTAATTAATTTGAGTTATGTTTCATATTATTATATTATTTATTTATTATTATATATTTATTATGTAAATATATATATTTTTAAGCGAAGTTAATTATTTTAAATATAAATTTCTATTATACATAGACTTATTATATTATTTTTTTATACCATTGTTTATTATCGGTTACCATTTTTATATCAAATTATTATTATTTACTATTTCTCACTATTACTAATTTAACATTGTTATTCCAATTTTTTTTATTACTATTATCCCCCATATTTAATGTTATCGTCAACATATTTTTTGGTATTATCATCATGTTTTTAATATTATTATTAATACTATTAGCACAATGTTTATTACGTTATTGTATTTATTATTACTGTCGTTTTATTAATTATTTCTATTAATTACTATTATTATTATTTTTTATTATTTATATATGGTTAGCATTATTCTCATATTATTATTTTCATGTTGTCTATTATCATCATTTTCAAAAAAAATCTATGTCCTTAATTCATTTATCCATTGATCTTCTCTCAAAATTTTTCAAAATAAAGGCAATGTTCGATATTTAAAGAATTCGAAGAATCGTGCCCTAACGTACTGGGTTTCGCTTTCTTTGTTTGTTTTGAATATTCGAATATCCTCTTAAGGCTAAAATGCACGTTTTAAAGACAAGCTCACAATTGAGGGTAAAAAATGTTGTGTCCTAACATACTGGATGTAATGTTTTACCTTGAGGTGAGATGGTCTTTAATACACATTTGACTTACCTAAATGTTTTAAAAGCCAATAAAAGGAGGATCGCATTTTGAACTCTGTCCAAATCTTTAATTTTCGACATTAAGACACTAAATAATCAATCAAGTACCAATTTTAGGCGTGTCGAGGGTGCTAATCCTTCCTCGTACGTAACTGACTCCCGAACCGGTTTTCTATTTTTGTAGACCAAAATCGTCGTTTTGAAAAATTTATTTATTTATTAAAAATGACCGTGTTTTGAGGTGATCCAATCACACCCTATTAAAAACGATTGGTGGCGACTCCCAACTTTTCATTTTCAAAATTCAATTTCTCGTTTTCAAAAAAAATGGTTTCGACAATGTTGTTATGGTAAACTTAGCATGTGAATGTGCCTTTGCCATGTTCCTTGAAAGTTTGACTTCATGTTTACTTGGTGGTTATTCTAACCATTCACTGAGCTTATAGAGCTCATCCACTCCTTTTTAAACTTTTACAGGATCCTTTTTAAACCTTTACAAGCTGATAGTGTTGCAGTGTGAGCATTGCAAAATATTCCATGGGACTGATTCAACTAGTTAGAATTTGAATAGGTGAATTATAATTATTATTTTGAATTGTGGGAATAAAGCAATATGGTAGAATTTTTGGTTTTTCATTGCCATGATGTTTTAGTAGAATTTTTCCATGATGTACTAAATATTTTTGTAACTTATTTGCTTTTAGGATTTAAGGAGTTGGACCCTATCAGGTTGATTCTTGCTGGGATATATTTTTGATGTTTTGAATTGTCATTTTGGTAGTTTTGACGATGGTGTGATGAGGTAATCGATGCATGTTGAATGGTTATTAGTTAGAATGAATTCAATGCCTTATTATGTTGTATTTTTGTTGTCTGGAGCAAACATATCGATATTTGGGTTTTTAAAATGTTACCTTTTAATATTTCAAATGTGCAGGAAGTTAGTAACACAATGTGGTATCGATACCATGTCACGAGTATCGATACTTGGGGAAATAAAATAGATACTATTTGAAATGTATCGATAAATTATTGGGTTTTTGTAATGCCCTGAATTTGGGCCTAGAAGTATTGGGCCTTGAGTATGGGTCCGTAAGGAGGTTGTATATAAGTATTTAATTGTGCAAGGAAATGACACAATTAAATGGCTGCTTTGGTGGTTAATGGCTTTTAGAAGTGTTGGAGAAATCTTGGCTTCAAACCTAGGCTTTAGCAAAAATGAAATCTTGGGTTCAAACCTGGGCTTTAGCAAAAAATTTGGTTTTAAGTGAATAAAACCCTGGGTGCTTGGATGTAGGCCTTTTAATTATTGTGGTAAATAAATGACACAAGAAAGCTTGTGGTCTAGTGGTTGTGGCGTCATTAAGGTTGCAAGGGAGCTTGGGTTCAAGTATTGGCTCTTGCAATTTATTTTGGTTTTTCTTTTAAAGGAATCTGGACGTTAGCACATATGCCTTATAATTAATTGAGGATAAAATATGACACAGAAAGAGCCTGTGGTGGAGTGGCAAGGTGGCGTGTTGTGTAACTGTGATTGGAACTCTGTGGTTGAAGTGGCCATAAAAAAATAAGGAATTTTTCTGATGGTTGAAAGTAAACCCACATCGGGAAGCTAACATGAGAATTGGCAAGAAGCTGGCTTTAAATAAAGCGAACAAGATGAGTTGGGGGGGGGAAGTGATTAAGACTCAATGAACAAGATGTGCCAAGGTTAGTGATCGTGGACTCCAGCGCGTTATCATAAACATGTGTGTATTTCGCACTACTCTAGTTATAGAACGGCAAATGCCGGAATGCCAAAATACCTGTCACACGGTGATGGCAGCCACACGACCATGCGAGCGTACGTGTGGGAGCTTTGACGTGATGGTTGAGGCCATCATGAGTGCTCTCGTGGGCTTAGGTTGCTTTGGGCCAAGATGGGCCATGTGGGCCCAATGGGCCTATTGGCCCAAGTGGATAAATTGTATGATTGTGTAGTAAATATTGGATTGGACTATGTGTATCTCATATCTGTAGGCTAGTATTACTGAAATACCCTAGTAGGGTAGAATTACTGAAATGCCCCTATAGGATAGAATTACTGAAATACCCCTATAAGGTAGAATTACTGAATACCCCTGGTTTGTAAAATTACCAAAATACCCCTAATTTATGAAATTACTGAAATACCCTCAACCTATAAAATTACCGAAATACCCTCGACTTGTAAGATTATCAAAATACCCTCGATTTGTAAAATTACCAAAATACCCCTGATTTATGAAATTATCGAAATACCCTCGACCTGTAAAGTTATCGAAATACCCTTGACTCGGAAAATTATCGAAATACTCTCGATTTGTAAAATTAGCAAAATACCCCTAATTTGGAAAATTACCAAAATACCCTTGATTTGAAAAATTATGGAAATACCCCTGTTTTACAAAATTACAGAAATACCCTTAAGTTTTAAAAATTACAGAAATACCATTGGTCTGTAACCAAAATACCCTTGGTTTGTAGATTTACCAAAACACCCTTGTAGGGTGAAATGACTAAAATACCCCTAATAGATAAAATGACTGTTTTGCCCCTCTAGGGTATATGACTACTGATAATACAATTTGATTGATTTGACTATGTTTTGACTGAGAATGTATGACTGTGATTGGACTGTTGTGACTGTAATTTGTATCATTTTGTATGCCGTGTGCAGATTTGCTGCATTCATATAATATTATGTTGCACATGGGTGGGGATTATGAAACAGAGGAAGAAATTGAGGATCGCATGGTTGTTTGACGATCGTGGATCCACCGATTGAGGATCACATGGTTGCTTGAGGACCGTGGATCCACCGATTAAGGATTGCATGGTTACTTGACGACTGTGGATCCGCTGGTGGCTTTTAGCCCAATATATGATTATTGATGACTCTGTGTCGATCATATTTACCCGAGGCTGTGTGCCGGCTATATTACCGTTGCTGATGGCTATGTGCCTAACATGATACATCTCTCGATGGCTTAAATACAATTATTCTTATTATGACTTTGTGCCGACCTACATATGGCTCTGTGCCAACCTTATTATGGTTCTGTGCTAAAAGTATTTGCCTAAGGCTATGTGCCAATATATGATTATTGACAACTCTGTGTCGATCACATTTACGTAGGGTTGTGTGCCGATTATGTTACTCTAGTTGAGGGCTATGTGCCTAACATAATGTAGTTATCAATGACTTTGTGCCATTGTGCCATTCTGCTTACGGCTTCTAGCCGTCCTGTTATCTGGCAACGTTGCTGCAATGTTTACAGCTATGTGTTGTCCTGTTTACGGCTATGTGCCGTCCTGTCTACGGCGTTGAGCTGTCCTGTTGACTTAGTGTCGCAATCGGTGCTAAGTTTGGTGTATTGGCTGGGTGGGTCAATTTTATCCCCACATGGTGTGTTTGTTGGTACGGGCGGTGTGTTGGTTGGACTAGGCTGGTGATCTGTCTACATATGATACTGATTCTGTAATGGGCTCTAGCCTAGACTGATTCTGAATTCTGTCTATTTACTAACTGTTTTAGTTTAGGAGGGGTTACAAACTGAGTTTTCATAAACTCACCCCGTTTATTAACTGTGCAGATAATCCCCAATGTTAGGTGGATTGGTGTCGCAGAGGGACTCGGAGACGACCACTCAACTGCACATGTTTTTTTATTTCGTTTATTTAGTTAAGCACTTTGGTTTTGATTTGGGTTGTATTAAGGCCTCTTTATTTTTTTAACTTTTTATTTGGGAAATTTATTTAGTATACTTAATATTTGTTAGAAGTAGAATGCGGTTTTCCAAAAAAACAATTGGTTTTCAAAATATCACGTTTTTGCAACTGTTTAAAATTAAGCTTCCACAGCAAGTAAGGTTTTAAGGGAATTAAGGTTTCATAAGTTTTAAAATGGCCAGAGGTTTTAAATAGTAAGAATGGTTTTCAATAAGAACATGATTTTCGAAAATACTTCAATGTGATACGCTAGATTCGGGCCTAACTTCTAGGCCGGGTTTGGGGTGTTACATTTAGTGGTATCAGAGTCAAGTTGCAAAAATCGGCTGTGGAATGGGTTTTAAAATTGGATTTCTGAAAGAATTGTTTCAAAAATATTTGAAAAGATTTGAAGTATTTGAAATGTTTTTCTGAATATTTTCCTGAAAATGTGGTTACCGAGTCTTCGGCGTCGAATCCGTAAGTTTTCTGTTAGACTATACTTAAAGTAATATTTTGTATTTATTCAGTGTATGTTCTGGAAATCATATTTTTTTAAGTTAGCAGCAGTACTGTGATAGATTCCGAAGGCAAGCAAGGTCGTGAGGAGTCGCCTGTCTCCTCGGAACGTAAGATGGTTCAGCAAACTGTAGTCAAGGTAAGTCTGCCAACTTTGGGTAACTATAACCCAGAGCTTGGTATGGAGGCACTTACTCGGTTGGTAAGGGAAGTACTGGAAGAAGTGTTCGAGGCAAGAGTTAAGATGTATGGTGAAACACTTCCGGCTAGGCACTTGGAGTGCAGCAGGAAGAGGGATTACAGTCCTCTGAAGCAGGAGCCTCATTTTGTGAAATAAGTTAAGACGTGCCCGAACTTTCCCGCTTGAGTTGCAAAAGGTGCCATTCGGGTGAATGCTGGAGGAAGTCAAGAGCGTGTCTCAGATGTAGGTCTAAGGAGCATCTGGTTCGGGATTGAACAGTTCCTTTTAAGTCAGGTGTGTTTTGTTGGATGTGATGTTTGAATATAGAAATTGTATGCATCTGTGGTAAATATCTATTTGCTTTTGTGGTTAGATGTTTGGTTAGGTGTGAGAGGTTTTTAGATTAAGTTGAAAGTGTATTAGTGTAGTTTGGAACTAGGGTGCGCAACAGGAGCCTAGTGGTGTAGATTGAGCTAAGCGCTTGTTCAGGTAGTTGACAATTTCGAGGACAAAATTTCTTTAAGGGGGTAAATTGTAACGCCTCGAATTTGGGCCTAGAAGTATTGGGCCTTGAGATGGGTCCGTAAGGAAGTTGTATATAAGTATTTAATTGTGCACGGAAATGACACAATTAAATGTCTACTTTGGTGGTTAATGGCTCTCAAAAGTGTTCGAGAAATCTAGGGTTCAAACCTAGGCTTTAGCAAAAATCGGGAAGCTAACATGAGAATTGGCAAGAAGCTGGCTTTAAATAGAGCGAACCAGATGAGTTGGGGGGGAAAAGTGATTAAGACTCAATGCAGGATGTGCCAAGGTTAGTGATCGTGGACTTCGGCGTGTTCTCATAAACAAGTGTGTATTTCGCACTACTCTAGCTGTAGAATGGCAAATGCCGAAATGCCGAAATACCGGTCACACGGCGATGGCAGCCACACGAGCATGTGAGCGCATGTGTGGGAGCTTTGACGTGATGGTTGAGGCCATCATGAGTGCTTTCGTGGGCTTAGGTTGCTTTGGGCCAGGATAGGCCATATGGGCCCAATGGGCCTATTGGCCCAAGTGGATAAATTGTATGATTGTGTAGTAAATATCGGATTGGACTATGTGAATCTCATATCTGTAGGCTAGTATTACTGAAATACCCTAGTAGGGTAGAATTACTGAAATGCCCCTGTAGGATAGAATTACTGAAATCCCCCTGTAAGGTAGAATTACTGAATACCTCTGGTTTGTAAAATTACCAAAATACCACCCTTGATTTGTGAAATTACCGAAATACCCTCTACCTATAAAATTACCGAAATACCCTCGACTTGTAAGATTATCGAAGTACCCTAGATTTGTAAAACACCAAAATACCACTAATTTGTGAAATTATAGAAATACCCTTGACATGTAAAATTATCGAAATATCCTCGACTTGTAAAATAACCAAAATACCCTCAATTTGTAAAATTACCAAAATACCCATGATTTGGAAAATTATCGAAATACCCTTAATTTGGAAAATTACAGAAATACCCCTAATTTACAAATTACAGAAATACCCTTAACTTTCAAAAATTACAGAAATACCATTGGTTTGTAAAATCACCGAAATACCCTTGGTTTGTAGATTTACCAAAACACCCTTGTAGGGTGAAATGACTAAAATACCCCTAATAGGTAAAAAGACTGTTTTGCCTCTCTAGGGTATATGACTCACTGATAATACAATTTGATTGATTTGACTATGTTTTGACTGAGAATGTATGACTATGATTGGACTGTTGTGACTGTGATTTGTATGATTTTGTATGCCGTGTGTATATTTGCTGCATTCATATAATATTATGTTGCACATAGGTGGGGATTATGAAACAGAGGAAGAAATTGAGGATCACATGGTTGTTTGACGATCGTGGATCCACTGATTGAGGATCGCATGGTTGCTTGAGGACCGTGGATCTACCGATTAAGGATTGCATGGTTGCTTGACGACCGTGGATCCGCTGGTGGCTTTTAAGCCCAGTATATGATTATTGATGATTCTATGTCGATCATATTTACCCGAGGCTGTGTGCCGGCTATATTATCATCACTGATAGCTATGTGCCTAACATGATACAGCTCTCGATGGCTTAAATCCAATTATTCTGATTATGACTTTGCGCCAACCTACATATGGCTCTGTGCCAACCTGATTATGGCTGTGTGCCAAAAGTATTTGCCTAAGGCTATGTGCCAATATATGATTATTGACGACTCTGTGTTGATCACATTTACCTAGGGCTGTGTGCCAGTTATGCCACTCTAGTTGAGGGCTATATGCCTAACATAATGCAGTTATCGATGACTTTGTGCCACTGTGCCATTCTGCTTACGGCTTCTAGCCATATTGTTATCTAGAAGCGTTGCTGCGATGTTTATGGCTATGTGTTGTCCTGTTTATGGCTATGTGCTATCCTATCTATGGCGTTGAGCCTTCCTATTGACTTAGTGCCACAATCGATGCTAAGTTTGGTGTGTTGGCTAGGTGGGTCGATTTTATCCCTACACGTTGTGTTGGTTGGTACGGGCGGTGTGTTGGTTGGACTGGGCTGGTAATCTGTCTGCATATGATACTGATTCTATAGTGGGATCTAGCCCAGACTGATTCTGAATTTTGTCTTTTTTCTAACTATTTTAGTTTAGGAGGGGATTACACACTGAGTTTTCGTAAACTCACCCCATTTATTAACTGTGCAGGTAATCCCCAGTGTTAGGTGGATTGGTGTCGTAGTGGGACTCGGAGACGACCACACAACTACACATGTTTTTCTATTTTTTTTATTTAGTTAAGTGCTTTGGTTTTTGATTTGGGTTGTATTAAGGCCTCTTTATTTTCTTAACTTTTTATTTGGGAAATTTATTTAGTATGCTTAATATTTGTTAGAAGTAGGACGCTATTTTCCAAAACAACAATTGGTTTTCAAAATATCACGTTTTCCCAACTGTTTAAAATTAAGTTTCCGCAGCAAGTAAGGTTTTAAGGGAATTAACGTTTCACAAGTTTTAAAATGGCCAGATGTTTTAACTAGTAAGAAGGGTTTTCAATGAGAACATGGTTTTCAAAAAACACTTCAATGTGACACGCTAGATTCGGGCCTAACTTCTAGGCCAAGTTTGGGGTGTTACAATATTGGTTTTAAGCGAAAAACAAAATTCTGATTTGGTACTGCTTTTCAGGGTGGTATCGATACCATCCATGAGTATTATCAATACCATTGATTCAGTGTCGTTACCTACGTGATTAATTTATAAATTTTTTTAGTGATTTAAAAGTATGTTTAACTTTTTTTTTAAGTTCGCTTGATGAGTGTTTAGCATGTTTTAATGATGATTAGAGTATGTTTAACTTAAAATTGTTATAGAATGCTAAAATAAAAATGTTCGTTTAACAATGCGACAATCTATAATACGCAAGATGTGTGGCGGTGGTGTAGCGTCCTGTTGCTCGAGCTAGACAAACCGATCAGGCATAGCGTGTTACAATAAAAGATTGAGAATTTTTTATTGAAAATATTTTACAGGCAAACAAACGAACCCTAAATGATAAATATGTTGATGCGACATTTTAGATTGTAAGTTCCTTTGTGGGAGAATACGTCTTATTTTGACCAAAATTTATTTTGGTTTTTCTTCTCCTAGTTAAACTCTGTTTTTAGTTTCCCACTTAAATTCTAATTAACCTAGATGCTATGAATTTTAGTCTACAAATAGGTTTTAATTGCTCTAGGTTTTACACAACAAAAAATATTTAGATTGGGAGAATTTTGTTGTTTGTTTCAAAGGTTTTTATTATGGTGTTTCAGGTTTTTCTTTTAATTCTCTTCATTTTTGGTACTCTCCTTTATTATAATAAAATATCTTTTTGCCTGTGGTTTTTTACCCCTTTTGAGGAGTTTTTCGACGTAAAATATATTATAATTATATTGTTTTGAAATAATTTAGGGTTAACTCTAATGCGATCTTTTTTAAAGAGAAAGCAAAATGGGTCCAACATGAAACCCTCTTACGCCAATCCTTGCATGGATAATACTACCATTTTCTATTAATATATGTATACATTGTCATTACTAAAAAAATCTTACCCGATTAAATTTAAAATTCAAAATTATTGGGAAAACTAACAAAACAAAATAGTGCCTAAAAACAATGACAACTTGAATCCTATGTTTAACGGTTTCAAAATGTTATCTATTAAAACATTATATTAAAACATTATATAAGGTAGCTCTCTCCATTAATTTTAAGAATTAGAAAGTAAAGAATTCAATAAACATTAGTTACCCTTATTTCTTTGATATTAGAATAATTTCAAATGGAATTTCGAGGAGTAATATTTATCCTTTTTCTTTTTCTTGTAATTGGAGTTGATTCCAATGCCTTCCCAATGAATGATTTGATAAGAAAATTGCCAAGACAGCCAGATGTTAATTTCAGCCAATTTGCTGGGTATATTGAAGAGGATAGAAATGTTGATGGTCGAAGTCTTTTTTTACTGTTTTGTTGAAGTTGAGAAAGATCACTTGACTCAACCCCTCCCAATTTGGTTAACTGGAGGTTAAGTTCTTTAAATTCCTTTTATTGTAGTTTCTGATGTTATGCAGATTTCCTAGTAGGTATCCTATATGAATAAGTTAGAAAATGTTCACTATGAGCAAGTTAAAGCCAAGGGGGCTTTGGTCCCATCGGTTCAATGTTACAATTTCTTTTTTTAGCGTCTCCTAAAAATTTATAATTAAGTTTAATCCCCTTTAGCCCATTCAAATGGAAACATTATCTCTTTTTGCTCTCGTTAGAAAGTAATGATTCAATTTAGCCCATTTCCATGCAAAGGTTTTAGGTTTACATCCATCCTTAACACAAAATTTATAGCCTTGATCTGACTATGATTTTTTAACTCATTTGAAAAGCCATACCTTTAAACATATACTAAATACTTGACAAATTAGACTAGTCATTACGTTATATTAAACCATTACTCTATTTTTTGTAGCTTTACTTAAGCGTGGCCAACAAGTTTGTTTAATTACTCACATACAATAAAATCTTTTGTGTAATACTATTCAGGACCAGGGTGTTCTTCAGTTGAAGATGCCTTTGGAAGTATTGGTCTTTTCATTGTTACGAAAGATGCTCATGGTCTCTAAACAAATTCCTTTTCTTGGAACAAAGATTGTCTAATTTCCTATGATTATTTTTTTATTCATATTATTTTTTTGTGTGTACGTATATCATGTTTCATAGTTATTCCTTTCATATCCATATAAATTCATCAAAAAATATTAAATGTGTTAGAACCATAAAATAATACAAAACGTCTAGTTTTCATCGTGTTTAAATGAATTGCATTGTCTTTCTTTTATTTATATATATTTATATATATATATCTATTTCTATTTCCATATCTATATAAAATTCTGTCTAATATATGTTTCAGTGTCAAATCTATTGTTTATTGACTCCCCTATTGGATCAGAATGTATGTTCTTCGTTATTAAATAAAATAGTTGGGTATTATATATATTTATATTTTCCAATTATTTGTTTCGTACAGATAAAATATTACTTACATTCATGCAAAAATGGTATAAAAAAAATATCCCGTCTTCAAGTCAAAAGATCTATATATAACTAGATCAAGTTTTGCAGGTGAACAATTTCTTTTCTTTTTTTTTCTTTCTCTCATTTGGTTGTATATTAACATATTTTTAATACACCAGAGTATACTTAATGACTAGCGAAACAAAATATAATGTGAAATATCTAGCATATAGTTTTTTTCTCTCATATATATTGTACTTTATTATTTACATATCGAGCTTGCAAAATTATTTTTTTAGATTCAAACTCAAATAATTAATCAAATTTCTTATTAAATTAATAAAATTTTTAAAAAATAATTCAAAAAATATAAATGAATTCTTAAATTATTTTTTTTAACATACTTCTTGAATTGAATATGTCGAGTTAATTATTGAATAGAAATATAACAATCAAATTATCTCGACTTAATACTAGTTATGAATAAGTCTCTATGCAACAATACAAACAATATAACATGTTCATTACTTCAACTATATTTGTGAATTTTTATTTTTAGAACACTTTGTACCAAATCTTGCTAATGCTTTGCTCGACGAAAACAAGCAATCCAAGCAATCCAAATTTAACCTTAAAGGATTGGTTGTAAGTAAAACTGTATCTAATTAATCAAATTTAATTGCCACTTTAATATATATTTTGGATAGAAAGATTAGTTAGAAATGTTCATGGTTGAGCAACTTGCCTAATTTGAGAAGGCTTAGATTTATTAGATTGGATTAGGATAGTGACTTCTATGTTTAGGATCAAATCATTATGACTTTGATTATTGTTCATTACTGACATCATAGACAATAAATTTTTTATTTAAATTAAGTATTGACACTAATATAAAAAAGTTAAAATTATCTAGAAATACTTTTAGGAACTTTATTGGGACTAGATATAACAAAAATAATATGTGTTGCAGCTCAACTCTCCAGTAAACATGCTTAGGTTCAATTCAATGTTAACTTAAAGATTTTGTTGTGAAATTTATTTTATTTTTATAATTTTAACTATTTTGAACAGTTGGGAAACCCAATGCTTCGTAAAAAGCTAGATGATATTGCAAAATTGATTTCTTTTTCTCTCGAGGGATGATAAATAGCTCGTTGTATAACGAAATCAAGAAAGAATGCAATGCCATTGATGAAAATAATTACTTTTTCTAGCATCAAAACCACTTGGAGTGCAAAATGCAAAAACCTTGTGTTTGAGGCTGATTTGGCTGCTTTCAAGACTGATGCTCATAATTACTCCCCACAGAAACTATTTGATGTCTTTCGCCCTCCTTGTGCTGAAAATGAGCTAAATTTGAACTTAAGAAAACAGGTTTTTATTTATTTCTATACATTCCTCTTACTTTACTTCAATTTGAAACTACAACTAACATAAGTTCCTATAGAATCGAATTAACTAATCAATTGAGTAAAATTAATTTTTTGTTATTTCTCTTTTATTGGTTATATCAAATGCTTAAAATTTTATATTTTGGTCCTGGTTCCTATAGTTAGCATGAAGTAGATATGTGCCTTCCATTAAGGGTGCAATTTTACTTTAATATCCCAGAAGTTCAAAAAGCATTCCATGGGAACCGAACCAACTTGTCATATAGATGGCAAGGTTGTTTCACGTAAGTTTTCCCCTAAAAATTGAAACAAAATGAACTTTTTCCCCGATATGTACTTATAATTACTTTTAGAAATTATTTTAAATTCAGGATTTAAGACTTGCGGTAAATTTTCTATCTCCATATTGTCACCTCTTTCTTAAGAAAAATAAATAAATTACTTGTTTATTGAGGTGAATGTATTGTAAAATTTGTTAACCTTACAATTTTCATTATATGTCACTCTTATTTATTTAGAGCTAATGTTAAATACAATAAAGCTGATAAGGACCATGACATGCTTCCTGCGCTTAAAAACCTTCTTCAACAATCTGTTCCCATTACAATATTCAGGTTGATATTGTATTTGTATGCCATACTATTTTCCAATACTTTCTTGAATTGAGTTAAATAAGTATGAAGAATCAAAGTAAATAATTTTGAAAATAAATTCTCATGCCATTTGACTGATTTTTATTTTATTTTATTAATATAATTACAATGTTATAGTGGAGATCAAGATGGTATAATTCCGACAGAGGGAACCTTACAACATTTGGAAAAGTTGGCTGAGGAGTTAAACATCAAGTTAACAAAAGAGGAAACATGGAGTTTTAGAACCAAGATTTTATATTTACTCATTTAATTATATATATTAGCTTCTTTTTTATATTATGATTAGATATATTTAAGTATCAAACTATCCCTTCGATATGATTACCCAATTTGGGTCTAAATTTGAGTAGGAAATTTTAAGTGTGGACTCGATTGGTTTTATAAGCACTTTTATGGCAAGCTCACACTGCTTACCTAGTTCAATAGGTTTGACCAATATGTTTTAGGCCGTGGACAATATTTTTCACATATTTTATATTTTTTAAATATTTAGTTGAGCCAATAGATTGGCTTGGGCTAAGATTAGGTAGTTTAAAGGTATTTTAAACTTAATCATAAAAATGTAAAAATATTAGAAGAAAATAATTTTGCAGCATTACATATATATTGAACATTGAAATGAGCTTTTTTTTTGGATTGAATAACCTGACTCAAAATAACAGTGTTTATATTTATAAATTTTCTTTTTTAATTCAATAAAATTAATGATAAATATTTAACAGGAAGGAAGGTTGAAGTATGAGTTTGGAGACTTACTAAAATTCTTAATGGTGAAAGGAGGTAATCATCATGTTACCTCTTCTCGACCATCTCATGCTTTTTTTATTTTCTCAAATTTTGCAATTAAATATTGGATACATTGAGGATTGATGATGAAACTTCTGGAGCACACGATCGTGACTTATGTTGAATCCATCATTCACTATAATAAGACTTGTCGTTGTAATAATTTATTGTGATATCTATTATTTTATGATGCATGAACATTATAAATTTTTATATTATGAAATAATATAATTAGTTAAATCATCTGATATCTAAAAAATAATTTTTTTTTCAAATTTCATACATGAAATCAACAAATAAAGAGAACTCTAAATATCAAAACCCGTAATAAATTGATTAAGGCTTGAACCTTTCCAAACAACTTTAATAGTTTTGTTATATGCATTTTGTATAATTAGTTTATGTGAATATATTAGATACATACTCTAAACCATTGTCAATATAATTTTTTTAATATATTTTCTTGATAATAAGCATATTATATAAATAATTAAAAAAATATGGAGTGATACATTTACGTAGTGCTTATGAATATAATGTTGGATTAAAATCCTCAATAATGGGCACATATTTATAATGTATAATGCTATTATAAAGTGTGATACAAAATTAAGTGACCAATTATGTTATGAGTGTCATAGGTATTAAAGTATCACAAAAATAATGTGTGGATACCATAAGCTGTATTTATAATTTGATGAGGGGTCAAATTATAAATACCCAAAACTAATTTAATAATCAGTTATTTAAAAAGAGGTAATGGTCTCTAAGAAATAGATATATATCTCGTATTTCTTTTCCATCCCCATCAGAGAGATAAACAAAGAGAAAAACTATTTTCCTGGAAGATTAAAACCTTCTGAGCAATCTCCAGCAATGGATTGAGGTATGTTTTCGAATCTAGTTTTGGCCTTGATTTGTTCTTGATAATTTAACATGATAGATCCTGGTTTATTAAATTATATATTAGATTGGTCTTGATAATTTGAAGATAAATGCTTATTAGATTTCAGATAAATGACCACTTGAAAAAGCCTATAAATAGGTTGTCTTTATTGCACATTATCCAAATATCATAATTGGGTCACCAAAAAAAGAAACAAATCCATAGTTGAGTGACCAAATTTTTTTTTAAAATCATAATTGAGTGACCTTAAAAGAAATGGCCCATAGTTGGTGTAACAGCCCAGTTTTGGCTAAATTAGAACAGTGGTTTTGGAACTAAAAATCCGATATTAAAAAATTATTTTAATATTATTTTATGTGTTTACAGCATGATAACATGTATGTGTGAAAGTTTCGTAAAGAAATTTTACTGTTTGAATGCTTAATTTGGTAAAAATGACTAAATCGCGTAAATTGTAAAATGCATGTTCTATTAGTTAAAGGTGTCAAGTTGCTTTGGATTTTAATTATGGTGGCCTTAAATGGTAATTAGACCATTATAATGGTGGGTGGACAATATTGGACATTAAATGAATGATATTAATGGTATTTTATTAAGGTTATATTGGTAATTAGCATAATTAACATATAATAAATAAAAGCAAAATGAATTTTTGCCCATCTTTCTCTGTTTTGGCTAAATGTTGATGAAGAAGAAAGCATTTGATTGAGTTTTAGGGTTCGACACTTGTAAATCTAAATTGGTAAGTGATTTTGACTCGATTTTTAATGATTTTTACGTTTTTGAGATCGTTGCTTCGTATTCTAGCTAGCCCATACCTTAGATTTCAAAATTATTAAAGACTTAACATGGTTCCATTGTTGAACGTTTGAGTAAATTGATATTGATGATAGATTATGAAGGTTTATTGATAGATTTACTAGTTTTGTAAAGTGATTTTTGACAAAAATGTCAAAAAGGGATTAAATTGTGAAATGTGCAAATTGTGTTGTTGAAATGTGAAATAAATGGAAGTTTTGGGCTGCTAGGATCTATAAATAATTCGGCCAAGCTTGGGTTTATTGAAATTATGTGAATTTTTGTTTTGTGAAATAAGGATTAAATTGTTAAAAGTGTGAAAATTTGTGGCTAATGTGCAAATAGGCCTAAATGTATGTTTTGGACTAAATTGAATGGATGGTTGATTAAATAAGTTAATTTTGAAATCATATAGATCAAGAAAAAAAACAATTAAGATTTAAATCGGGGGAAAAGCAAGGTTATCGAGTAGTCGACTCGATCCGTCAATTTCGAATACGAGGTAAGTTCGTATGTGATGATTACATTATAAATGTTTGTTAAAATGCTTTAATATTGCATAAATTGTTAAAACAGGATTATGGATATTGTATGAAGTGTGAAAATAACTCTACGAGTGCATTTGACGATAGAAACGAAAAGTGTGAAAGCCCAGTTGAACCGTAAGAATAGTTTTGGATAATATTGACATGTCAGTAAGTGAGACATTGAGTTGGCTTCGGGCCATGATATTAGCACTTCGGGTGCGTATTTTATCGATTTGGCTTCGGGCCATGCACATCGGATGATTTTGCTTTGGGCCATGATAATAGTTCTTCGGATAAGTTACCTTGATTTAGCTACAGGCCATGGTATAGGTACTTATCGTACAAGACTCTTGAGTATCCGATTTCTATTCTAAATGGTTCAACAGGTGAACAAACGATGTGGTTGAGGAAGAGGTTAGTACGAGGCAATACAGGTATGTACAGAACTGATTCGAGTATTAAATAGTTAAAGTTCGATGAGATGGTATTTGATCATGTTTTGAGACATGAGAAAGGTTTGTAGTTAATGTGTATATGGTTTTGTCATGTGTAATTGGTTGATTTGCATTGATTCAATGAATTAAGTTATTCACATATGAGCTTACTAAGCTATGAAGCTTACCTCGTGTTATTTTTCTATGTTTTATAGTGATTCAAGGCTAGCTCGGATCTGGGAGTCGTGGGGAACATCATTGCACTATCAAACATCTAAGTTGGTACTTTTGAGTTAAGTTTTAAGTAAATGGCATGTATAGGGACTTTGATCATTATGGTATACGTGAAGCTTATGAAGTTAGCCATTTAAAATGGCTTGTAAATGTATATGTTTTGGTTTGTATATATAGCCATGAGTGATGGCTTATTTTGGTTTATTTTGGTATGAATGTGGTGATGGTTTTATAATTGCTCAAATGGTTAATTGATCTGTGGAGTATAAATGCTTGAGAAATGCCTTGATGAGATATAATTTTAAATGTTGTGTTGGTTATTTATAGGGTAAGTTATGTATGTGTAAATTATGGTAAATGAGCCATATTGTTTGATATTGTTTTGGCATGTATTTGGCTAAGTAAATGGTAGTGATTTGAGATTTGGAATAAATAAAATTATAATTGTATGAATTGTGCATTTGGTTGATGATTTTGCCTGCCTAATTGTATGATGAAATGGTACCATTTGCTCTTTTATAGATATACTTGGTTGGGTGGAAAAATGGCTTGGCAAATAGCCTATTTTTGTTCACATGGGTAGAGACACGGGCGTGTGTCTCAACCGTGTGCGACACACGGTTATGGTACATGACTGTGTGTCCCATGAAGCTCTCTTTAAAATCAAGTTAGTGAGTTACACGGCCTAGACACACAGGCGTGTCTACTGGCCATGTAAGGTACACAGCCTGGGCACATGGGCGTGTGTGGCCAATTCGATTGGGTACACGGGCTGGCACACGGGTGTGTGATCGGCCGTGTGACCCAAGTCACTATATCCTTTAGTTTTCACATGGCCTGGCATATGGGTGTGTTTTCGACTGTGTGATACAAGTCAGTATGTATGCCTTGTTTCCACACGGCTTAAGACACGGGCATCTCTGGAGCCGTGTAAGGCACACAGTTGGTTCATACGGGCGTGTGACCTTGTATGGTTGAAAATTTTCTAAGTTTCCAAAATTTTTATATGTTATCGGTTTAGTCTCGAACCACTTCTAAAGCATGTTTAAGGCCTCGTAGGCCCTTATAAGGGACAATATGATTGTGTTGAATGATTTATGAGAATGAATGATTTATGTTTGATAAATGTATGCTATATGTTGTGAATTGATCGATAATACCTCGTAACCCTACTCCGGTGAGGGATACGGGTTAGGGGTGTTACAGTTGGGTGGCTTGTGATGTAGTTTATCAATTTGGCCAAATATAAATTCTAATCTCTCTAGTTTTTACATGATAGTTGTAACGCCCCAAAAGTTTAAATATTGACTATTGAATTTCATTGTAATTAAGTCTCTGTATTTGTGGTTATATGCTTTGCTTATGTGTTCAAGGTTAGGAGTTCGAGTGTCTCTTTTGTTAAGGCTTGTTATTTTGTTTTGACTAAATCCTTACCCTTGAAGTATTGACTTAAGTTTAATTCGGCGTAAGTTTATGACAAGAATGAGGTTATTGGTTTTTTGGTTCAGCATTTGTCTGCTTTCTAGTCTTGTGTTCGAGTCTTTGTAGAAACTAAATGGAGATGTACATTTTTTCCGTTTTGCTTAATGCGTCTAGTTAAATATTTTTAAATTAACCACATTAAAAATTTCCCTTTTCTTTTTTTGTCACCGTCCCCCCTTCTTTCTTTTCCATTTTTCTTTTCCTTTATTCTTTTTCTTTTTCCTTTTCTGTACTTTGGAATTGCGACTGTAACATTGGTTGTGTGATCGGGTAAGTACGCATGTCACTACTACCAATTGAAACATTAATTGCATGAATTTTGTTGATTGTAGAACTTCCATTGCACAGAGGTTTGTTTGTTTTCGTCGAAGTTACTTTTAACTCGAATTATTTAAACCTTCTTTTAGGTGATTGTTTGGTTTTTTTTAGGCGAGGATATCGAAAGCAACGATCCTCAACGCACTAACTCGAGTAATTACTGTTGATTTTGTCGGTAAGTCTAGATTCATTGGAGGTTTTGCGTTAAAACTTTTGACATAGTTTTTCTGTGTGTAATTGTGTATTGTTGTCAATTAAGTGTTTGATTAAGTTATTGAATGGTTATTTTAGGATTTAGGAGTCTTCTATGTTGTTCCTACTTTGAAACTATTTAAGGTGCGTACTGAAAACCCGATTTTCTGTGAATTTTAGACGCTGAAAAACATGGCTGTCGATGCCACACGACCGTGTGGCAGGCCATGTAACTCACTGTTCACGAATGTGAGACGTACAGGCTAGGGACACAAGCGTGTGTCCGTATCATCTGTGGTTATGTGATGTGTAGGATCTACACGGGCTAAGGACATGGGCATGTGTCTAGGCTGTGTAACTCATTATTTTCGAATTAGAACCACATGGGCCAACTATATAGGCCGTGTGAAACCACACGAATGTGTGGACCAAGATTTGGAACTTTCCCCTTAGGCTACAAGTGTCATTTGAAGCAAAATGTAGGCCTTCTGTAGGGTCCGTATGAACTGAATTAAACTATATAAACTGTTATTCTGTGACCCAAGATTGAGTATTAAAAATTTGTGCGTGTATTGCGTATGAAAATTGTTAATGATATTGATTTATTTTGTATGAGTATGAATTGTATCTGAGTGGTCGTATAGGCCTCTGTATTACCTATCATTTGAAATCTGCATCTGCACTAAGTGGGAATTGAAAAAAGGAGGAAGTATTTTGTTCTAAGACAATGATTAAACCACTGGTATATCTATTATGATATTGCAGCTAGTCTACAATTACTGAAACGTGTTAGACCAACATTATGTGGTGTGTAGGGTTGGATGGGTATTAAATACCATATTTTGGTGTGTTGGTTTTGTTGGAGATGGTGTGTAGTGGATGGGGTTAGGAAAATTGCATTTGTCCTAATCTGTTCTGTATCTTAAAATGATTTGATTTGTTATTTGTCTAAACTATCCTGATCTATTAAATTGAACAAATTGTCTCCTGAATCTGATTCAGCATTCGAACTTAGAAATTTATTGGTTTATCCATAACTCTATTTGAATATATAATTGGTTCTTTTATTGGACTATTTATTCATTTTGTTTTTGAATGAATTATAGGCAACCCATAGTCTTAAGCAGGTCGGTAGATTGGAAGCTCAGTCACACTATTTAAAACGAAAGTGATGTTTGAGAAATGTTCGATGTCTCTCTAAACATGGCCTTGTCGTCTAGGCTAGGTGTAGGTTGTTACTTTTAATGGTATCAGAGTCAGGTTTACAACACTGGGGTTGTTCTAGGCTCCTTTTTTGTATACAGTGTTTAAATGAGTAATCTTGAAAATAGATTTTGTAAAATATTGAGTCTCTGACACCGAACCTATAAATATTTCTGTTCAGTTATTGTGATTAGTTTAGATAATATAGGAATTGAAACTATTGTTAGGTGAAATATTCTAAGATGAATTTGCATTAGAAATATGATAAAGACTCTGAACTGATCTGTGCACTTCTAATATTGTAGATAAAATGGTATTATGCATTTGTACGGTAGCCGTGGACGTGGTTCCTATAGGAGTCGTGGACGCCAAGGAGGAGCTCGAGCAGAGTCATCCTCTATGGGCAGCATGCCCAATCTGGAGAATAGCGAGACTATTGGCACTCCTACTATTGAGATTGGGCCTCAGATGCCGGTAGCTAGGGACAACGTACTATCCTAGGCTATGATTTGAGCGCTAGAGAGGGTCGCTGGGATCCATTTTGGATTTGGAGGCTGAGGGTCGGTTACTAAGTGACTACGGTGAGAAGGTGCTGAGCTATTTAGGGGTGTTATTGGAGTCACCCTTACCATGGTTGAGTATTGGTTAGAGGCCACTGAACATATTATTACTGATATCGACTGCACTTTCACTCAAAAATTGAGGGGTGCTGTATCTCTGCTCCGGGACAAAGCCTATCAGTGGTGGCTGATGATTGAGCAGGGTGCTCAGCCTGAACAGATTATTTAGGAATACTTCAAGAATGCCTTCTAGAGAAAGAATGTGAGGGCGAGTTATGTGGAGGCTCACCGACGCAAGTTTATACTGGTTCAGGGCGAGATATGTGGTCGATTTTCTAAAATTGAGCTGGTATGTGCTAGAGGTGAGACTGAGAGAGAAGCTAGTGCAAGTTGAATAAGGATTTGGATCCCTCTAGTTCTGGACAGTGCCCTAAGAAATGAGCGAGGTACGACGGGCCTTCGAGGAGCGAGGCACTAGCTACAACAATTGAGATTTAGCTCTGTAGTGGTTGAGGGAGGCGCCATCCGAGTGAGTGTTGGAGGAAATTAGGAGCTTGTCTCCAATTGTGGGTCAATGGAGAATCCTGTTTGAGATTGCCCTCATCAACCAGATTAGGTTCTCGCTACGGCATAGACTCTAGCTCCAGGTCTTATTTAGCCTCTGAGAATAGCTCAGCAACCACCTAGGGGTCATGGTATGGTGAGGGTGGTAATGGTTTTGTTAGGGTCAGAGAGCACCGGGCAGGGGTGCTGGTCAGACTGAGGCACGGCAACCTATATTGGTCTATGCGGTGAGATGTCGTAAGGACAATGACGATGCTAACATTATAACAGGTACGTTCTTATTCATTTTGCTCCATATTTTGATCTGATTGATCTCAGGTCTACTCACTCACATATAGCCAGTACTATTTCTGTAAAATTGGATATTACTGTTGAGTGCACTACTAGAGAGGTTTCAGTAATTAGTCCTTTGGGTCAACCGATTTGAGTTGAAAAAGTTTACAGACGGATCTTATTAGGAATTAAGGGTATGGTATTTTTGACCAATTTGATAGAACTGCCTTTCAGTGAGTTTGATCTAGTTCTAAGTATGGATTGGCTCAGGGAACATCAAGTCATTCTAGATTGTGCCTCTAAGAAGGTTACTTTGTGAATTGATGAAAACAATGACATTTTTATGGTTGGTAAGCATCAAGATTACCTTTCTAATGTAATCTCCACCATTATAGCTGAAAGGCTAGTTTGGAAAGGTTGCGAGGCTTACCTAGCCTTTTTGTCTGATTCTATATCTGTAAGGCTTTCTATAAAAGGATATTCGTACTGTGAGAGACTTTACAGTAGTCTTTCCCAAATAGTTGCTGGGAGTACCTTCGGATAGGGAGGTTGAGTTCGGTATTGATCTGTTACTAGGTACTACCCCTATGTCTATTATACCCTATCGCATGGCATCGAAGGAACTTGTGGAGCTAAATGCTCAACTTCAGGAACTTCTTGGCCTAGGGTTCATTAGGCTGAATGTGTCTCCGTGGGGAGCACCCGTATTATTTGTGAAGAAGAAAGATGGTATGATGCGAATGTGTATATATTACCATCAATTGAACAAGTTTTTAGTAAAGAATAAGTATCAACAATTGAGGATCGACAACTTATTCGATCAGTTTTGAGGAGCATCTTTGTTCTCTAAAATTGACCTTTGTTCTGGTTACCATTAGCTCAAGGTTAAAGAGACTGATGTGTACAAAACTGCCTTCAGGACTCGTTATGGACATTACGAGTTCTTGATTATGTCGTTTGTTTTGATGAAATGCCCTAACTGCATTTATGGATTTAATGAATCGGCTATTTCAGCAGTATTTGAATTAGTTTGTAGTAGTTTTCATTGATGACATACTAATTTATTGAAAGATTGAGACTGAGCACGGCGAGCATCTTCATATTGTTCTGCAAATACTCCATGAAAAACAATTGTACGCTAAGTTTAGCAAGTGTGAGTTTTGATTGTAGGAGGTTTTCTTTCTAGAGCACGTTCTTGTTGAGTCACCGGGATGCCCAATGGCGCAACAGAAAAAATATGCTGACGATCCAAACTAGGAATCCATGCACGAGGAACGAATCGAAAATGAAAGGTTTGTAAATATACGTTTCAAAATCTAAAGAAAAATATGAAGGAACCACTACTATTTTAATCCCTTTAACACACTGCCAATCCAAATCTGTAACAGAATTGTCCCGGCCTATACTTAGTCCACCCAGTTGCGAACTAACGAACAAAAACTTGCTTTAAACGTCTCAGAGAGTTTTTATGAAAAAGATGCAATTGCTAGACCTTTGTTTGTTTTCTTTTTCATGGTTAATATATTGGTAACATACTTTCACCTTAGGGTTTTATGATTCCCTTTTATTTAATATCCATATTAAAACTAGAATCACCCTTTTTTGGTGCCAAATTTGGTGCCAAAAAATAGATATATGAAAATATCATAATATAATATTCTTTCTAAAAAGATATTAATTTCCATATATTTTATGTTTGACCAAAATTATTATTATAACACTTTATTTTAATAATTTCGGTAAACAATACATAATTAATATTTTATACGAATCAAATTCATACATTTATTTTTAACTATGTTTTCTATTCTTGTACAATGAATTGGTACATTTATTGTGTTTATTGTTTAACTGTCAAATTAAATTAATTCAATAATTAATATAATTCTCGTGACAGTTAAATTTAATGCCAACTGTGTTTTAATTCTGTTTGTTTCAATCATAGGGTGTGATCCTGTAGCCTCTTGTAACATTGGTAGTAACACTAGAACACTTCTAATGTTACAAGTAATGAGTGGCATCTAGCAATGCATTATCGCCATCCAAGTTACAAGAAGTCATTGTTTGACATAACCTTTCTGTGATAAATTTTTCATGTATTATATCCTTTTGTTCTTTATATCTTATTGAACACAAGTAATGGAATTGTCACACTTGCAAAGTCCAATCTCGTGTTTCTTGATACTCGAAGTAGACTACAATAGCCAAATAAGGGTAATATCTCATATTAACTTATTTAAGCATGGCTATGCATTTCTAGTCTCACTCCATCAAGTGGCCTAAGATATTGCTCCCATTATGTAAGAGGGACAAATCCTATATTGATCAATCATATCCTACTACATAGGTTATGGCACACTCAACATCAGTCTTTATAGTACAACCTGTTACAGTAGATTTTTGACTGTATCAAAATATACGACTCACAATGTTGGGATAATAATTATCTTATTTCTAAGGATCATATACATAGTTATCACTATGAGTAATGTTGTGACTATTATATAATAATCCAAGAAACAAACTCATAACGCGTCAGTCCAATATGTCGTTCTCTATATATATACTCACGTGTTGATTTAGACATCCTTATGTCAATGATAACACTTTTGTCATCAATCAACTATATATTAGTCTTAATGCATTATTGTTGTTCAAGCCCATAATAATACTTGACTAATGACCTTTTAAGAATAATCATATTATTCTCGGGACATTATTATAAATTAGTTTATTTTACACATACAGAAATTGCAATTGAAATAAAAATGGCAATGCTTTTTATTAATAAACAACGTAGAATGAATATGTGATTACAATCATCTCATGAATATTTGGGCATACTTTAACAATCTTCCAATAGCATTAAGACCATTCACTCATATATCTAATACCAAGTGACTTAGTTAGATGATCATGCTTCTGCTATGTAAGAGGCTTCGTTAGTGGATCAACAATGTTATTATATGTTGGTACTCTGTAAATTTCCACATCTCCTTGATCAATGATTTCTCGAATTAGATAAAAATGCCTAAGTATTTGTTTGGATCGCTGGTGAGATCTAGGTTCCTTTTCTTGTGCAATGGCTCTGTTGTTCTCACAATGAAGTTCTATGGTATCTGATATGCTAGGCATAACCCCTAGTTCAGATATGAACTTCTTGATCCAAATAGCCTATTTTTCAGCTTCACTAACTGTAGTTGACATTACCTTTGTTGTAGAATCAGCAACTGTACTTTACTTTGAACTCTTCTAGCTTACAACGCCACCATCAAGGCAAAATACAAAACCTGATTGCGATCATGAATCATCTAGGTCGGTTTGGAAGCTAGCATTAGTGTAACCTTTTACACTTTGCTCTTTCTCACCTCTCTATATATGAAATGTGTCCTTAGTCCTTCTGAAGTTGTTAAGGATAATTTTAACTGCTACCCTATGACCTTCACTAGGATTTACTTGATACCGACTCATCATGCTTAAAGCATATGATACATCTAGATGGGTACATAGCATGGCATACATGATAGACCCAATAGCCGAAGCATATGGAATCTTACTCATTCACTCTCTCCCTTGTGGAGTTGAATGACACATTTACTTTGAAAGTGAGATACCATGTCTCATAGGTAAGAATCTTTTCTTAGATTCTTCCATATTGAACCTTTTCAGTACTTTATCTATGTATATACTTTGACTTAGACCTATGAGTCTCCTTGATCTATCTATATAGATTTTGACTCCTAAAATGTACGTGGCCTCACCCAAGTCCTTCATAGAAAAACAATGTCCTAACCAAGCCTTAACAGACTATAGGGTATGTATGTCATTCCGATGATAAGTATGTCATCTACATACAGCACTAAGAATACAATAGTGCTATCACTAGCTTTCTTGAAAACACAAGTCTCATTTTGATTTTTGATAAAACCAAACTCTTTGATTACATCATTAAAATGAAGATTCCAACTTCGAGAAGCTGGCTTCAATCTATAAATGGATCTTTGCAGCTCGCATATCTTTCCAACATCTTTTGGATTGACAAAATCTCCAGGTTGTGTCATGTACACATCCTCTTCCAGTTTTCTGTTAAGGAAAGCTATTTTGATGTCCATCTGCCAGATTTCATAATCATGAAATGAAGCTATTCTAAGCAAGATTCAAATGAATTTAAACATAGCAGCAAGAGAAAAAGTTCCATCATAGACGACATCATGAACTTGGTGAAAACCTTTAGTGACTAATCGCCCTTTGTATGTTTGTAACCATCCATGTCGGTTTTCTTTTTGAAAACCCACTTGCACCCTATGGCCTTCAAGTGGGTCAACCAAGATCCATTCTTGGTTTTATAACATGGAATCCATCTCAAACCTCATGGCCTCTAACCATTTCTCAGAGTTTGGGCTCGTTATAGTTTCTTGATAACTCTTAGGCTCATCTTGATCCATAAGTAGAACATCACCATGTGTTGTAATGAGAAGTCCATATCTCTCACATACATGACATTTTCTTAAGGATCTTCGTGGTGGTTGTGTTTCCACAATAGTTGATTGTACTGGAACAACTTATGGAACCTGTTGTTGTTAAATCTCTGGTTCAGTGATCTTTTGTTATTCTCGAATTTCTCCAAGTTCAATCTTTCTACACTTTCTTTTCTAGAGAGAAATTCTCTTTAAACATTGGATTGCTGTTTGTTAGGTCTTCAATTTCACTGATTTTAGGCAACGTTTTAGTTAGTTCTTTGATTGTTTAATTTAGGGGTTTTGGGATGCAATTGGTGTTGTGAAATTTTTTTTATCATTGATTAATTTGTTCATTGCGTTTAGGTGATAGTCGTGAGACATTTTACACTCCATCAAGATCGTAATTTCATGCGGTTGTGGTATGATTATAAGTAAGAGAATGGAGGAGTTTTTGGTGCTTGAAAGAGTTTGATTCTTCGCTATCTCATGCCTAGATACTACAATTAACCATTTTATTTGTTGTATTTAAGTCTCGAAGTCTTGTGGTTGTGTTCTTGTCGAAATCGATCCAGGTGTGTAATGAGAAACCCAAAAAATAGCAAACAACGAAAGCTTAATTGTGGTCTATCGATGCCACACGACCGTGTGGGGCACACGGTCTAGGCCATTTTGGGCCGTGTTCTAGGCCATGTGGCCACATGGGCAAGACAATTTGGGCCACATGGGTAAGACAATTTGGGCCGTGTGGGCCACACGGGTAAGGCAATTTAGGCTGTGTGAGCCCAAAATTTAGAAATTTTCCCTAGGGTTATACATGTTGTCCCAATCAACTGTGGGCCTTACGTGGAGTTGGTATATTGTTATATAAGCTATAAAGCAAGAATTTTTTAATCTGTTAGTATGGAACTTGACATAAATACTATTTAAATTCATGTATTGTAATGAAATATGTATGATATGTTATGTATAAGCATGTTCTACATTTATTATACGAGCATGTATGATATGTATATTCTAGTATCTTATAATTTTGTTATTTCTATTTATATTTGACTATGGGGTGGGACATAAAATATATGGAGGAACTGTTCTATATGAGGTGATATCTCACAATTATACTGCCAACATTGTTGCGATTATTTTGAAAAGTGTCATAAGGACACTAAGTGGTGTCTATGTAACGCCCCCACGCCCGAAACCGTCGCCGGAGTCGAGCTTGAGGGGTTACCGAACATAATTTATCAAATTAAGAACTTCAAATCATTTGTTTCTACATTTACAGCTTTCTAGCTACCCGCGTCACAGTTACAAGAAAAATCATATCTCGAGTTACGAAACTCAAAATCAAAATCCGTAAATTTTCCCTAAATTTAGACTCATATATATATTTATTAATTTGTTTCTAGAATTTTTGATTGGGCCAATTAGTACAGTTTATTAGTTAAAGTATCCCCTGTTTCAGGGTTTGACTGCTCTGACCTCTTTGTATTACGAATAAGATATCTCTCTATAAAGAATTTTAATGACTATGAGGTTTGTTTCTATTAAAACTAGACTCAATAAGGAATCTGTACATATAAATAAAAACTTCTAATTATTTTTTTAAACTTTATTATGAATTTTTAAAGTCAGAATAGGGGATCCATAAATCACTCTGGCCCTGTTTCACAAAAGTTTAAATATCTCATAAAATATAATTTATATGCCTGTTGTTTTCAATCCACATGAAAATAGACTCATTAAGATTCAATTTCATCACTTAATCATCATTTAGTTCCATTTATACTATTTTTACTCATTTTTCAAATTCATCTCATTGCTGCAGCAATATTCTATTTTAAGGCAAGTTTCATCTTTTCATGAGTTGTTATGAACTAGATAACCTATTAAACTTCCATGATATCAAACATGATCTAAATTTAACCATCACCATGACTTATCAATATCAAACATTTTCTCAACCAATCATGGCTATATCATAAAATTATTTACACAAAATAAGTATATTGCTATACATGCCATACTTAAGTTTTACAAGCCATTTACCCAGATGAAAGTCCTTTAGATAGTGTGATCGAACCTTCGACCCGTCCCGATTCCCGAGCTGGCTTGTTCAAAACTACAGTAAATAAAGAGGAGGGAGTAAGCATAAATGCTTAGTAAGTTCATATGTAAATAACAAGTAACATAACAATACAAATATACCAAACAGCTTTAGCATGGTATCACCAAAATATATGTCATATTTCTAAACATCATTCATCATCTTACCACCTTATCGTTGTTGTATCTATTATCAACCCGAGGGTTAAGAACATACCTGTCCAAAGTGTCCATTTCACAACACTTACCAATACGTCACTTGCATCTTAAGTGTTCTTTCATTTCACTAGAAATTTCACCCGTTGAACACATCGGAATACAACTCGGATACACGGATAATTTGCACATAAGTGCCTCATATGTAATCAAGAAATCATGTAACCCGCCCCTAAGTGAACTCGGACTCAACTCAACGAGCTCGGGCGTTCGTATCCATAAGTGAACTCGGACTCAACTCAACGAGTTCGGACATTTGCATCCATAAGTGAACTCGGACTCAACTCAACGAGTTCGGATGCTCAACCATCCTAGTGACATGTCACTTGTATCCTAATCTATTCCTAAGGTTCAAACGGGCTTTTTCCCTCGATCTCACATTTGCCGTCTTCCATGGAATATCGGAACCGATACTCGATAGCAATTCGTATTTATCAAGTAGTAAACATAATTTGCATATTACTCAATATTAACCACAAAGCATAATATTTCACGATTAAAAATCAGCATATCATATAATTAGCATTAATAACTTAAAAATAACATTTATGCTACATTATTTACACATGAACTTACCTTGGTACCAAAATATAAAGATTTTGCAATTTAGTCCATAATCTTTTCTTTTCCTCGATTGCGACTTGAATCTCGTTTCTCTTGATCTATAATGCCAAATTAATCTTATTCAATACATACATTCATCGAAACAGCATTTAATACGAACTTTGGAAAAATTACAATTTTCCCCTAAACTTTTGCATAATTACACTTTTGCCCCTAGGCTCCAGAATTAAACTTTATTCTTATTCTTATGTTTTATAACATGCTGATCATTTTTTCCCTTCTATGGCAACATCAAATTCTTACTCTAACATATACTTGTGACTATTAGGTATTTTTGCCGATTAAGCCCTTTTACTCGTTTTCACTCAAAACCGAGTAGCACAAGTTGTCTAACATAATTTAAAACCCCATATTCTATCATAAAACATCAAAATACACAAATTTCACCTATGGGTATTTTTCCAAATATAAACCCTAGGTTGAATTATTGCTAACATAAGCTTAATCGAGATACCGGGATTCCAAAAACGTAAAGAACATTAAAAACGGGGCTTGGAATCACTTACTATGGAGCTTGGAAGCTTGAAACAAACCCTAACTATGGAGAACCCTTGAAATTTCGGCCTAATGAAGAAGATGGACAAAAGTTGGCTTTTAATTTTGTTTTTAACTCATTTTAATAACTAAATGACCAAAATGCCCTTACTACTAAACTTTCCAAAAATTCCTTCCATGTCCTAATTTTGTCCATGAACTTAAAATTGGTCAAATTTCTATTTAAGATCTCCTAATTAATATTTCAATGCAATTTCATACTAAAAACTTCTAGAATGCAAATTTTGCAACTTATTCGATTTAGTCCCTACTTTCAATTTAAGCACTTTAGGCATAGAATTTCATCACGAAATTTTCACAGAATCATGCAATCATATCATAACCATCTAAATAATTATAAAATAATTATTTCTATCTCGGATTGTTGGTCACGAAACCACTATTTCGATTAAGCCCTAATTCAGGATATTACAACTCTCCCCCCTTTTAAGGATTTTCGTCCTCGAAAATCTTACCGATAAATAGGTGTGGGTATTGGTTTTTCATAGTTTCTTCAGGTTCCCATGTAGTCTCTTCTACCCCATGCTTTTGCCACAACACTTTCACAAGTGTAACACTTTTATTTCTTAGTTGTTTGACTTCTCGAGCTAAAATCTTAATCGGTTCTTCTTCATAAGTCATATCCGGTCGTAGTTCAACTTCTGTCGGTGAAATTATATGTGAAGGATCTGAACGATACCGACGTAACATAGACATGTGAAACACATCATGAATATTCTCTAATTCAGGTGGTAGTGCTAGCCGATATGCTACCGATCCAACTTTTTCAATTATTTCATACAGTCCAATAAAACGTGGACTTAACTTGCCCTTTCGTCCAAATCTAAGGACTTTCTTCCATGGAGACACTTTCAAAAATACCTTATCACCAACTTGAAACTCCATTTCTTTTCGTTTCAAATCCGCATAAGATTTCTGTCTATCTGAAGTAGCTTTCAAACAATCTCGAATCACTTTCACCTTTTCTTCGGTTTCTTTTATTAAATCAACTCCATAAATCTAATTTTCCTTGAGTTCAGTCCAATACAATGGCGTCCGACATTTACGACCATATAATGCTTCATAAGGTGCTATCTTCAAACTCGTCTGATAACTATTATTATAAGCAAATTCTACCAATGGTAAGTACCTTTCCCAACTATCTTGAATTTCCAATACGCAACTTCTGAGCATGTCTTCAAGAATCTGAATTACTCTCTCTGATTGTCCATCAGTTTGTGGATGAAAGGCAGTGCTGAAATTTAACTTTGTACCTAATGCCTCTTGCAACTTTTGCCAAAATCGTGAGGTAAACCTCGGATCTCTATCCGAAATGATTGACAAAGGTATCCCATGAAGTCTAACAATCTCTCGGATATACAATTTAGCCAACTTATTAAGAGAATAATCTGTACGTACCGGAATAAAATGAGCCGATTTAGTCAGTCTGTCAACTATTGCCCAGATGGCATTTTTCTTCCCTGGAGTTAACGGCAACCCTGATATAAAATCCATAGTAATCCGATCCCATTACCATTCGGGAACCATAATAGGCTGAAGTAATCCCGAAGGTACTTGGTGTTCAGCTTTCACTTGTTGACAAACTAAGCACTTTGATACAAACTTGGAAAAATCTCTTTTCATTCCACTCCACTAGTACATTTTCTTTAAGTCATTATACATCTTTGTACTGCCTGGATGAACCGCCAAACAACCATTATGTGCTTCATGCAAAATCTTTTGAATCAACTCATCATTTTTCGGTACACAAATCCAATTTTTAAACATCAAACAACCATCAGAACTGATTCTGAAATCTGATCCCGTATCAGCTTCACACTGTTTTCTCTTGGCTAGCAAATCTTGATCATTTTTCTGAGCTTCAAAAATTCTCTTGTAAAAACATCGGTCTTGCTCTTAACTCTGCTAGAATCAAACCGTCTCTGACATTTTCAACCGAGTGTTCATAACTCTTAAAGTAAACAACAACTTTCTACTTAAAGCATCGGCAACCACATTCGTTTTTCCCGGATGATAATCAATAACAAGCTCGTAATCTTTCAATAACTCTAACCATCTTCGCTATCTCAAATTCAAGTCTTTTTGTGACACCAAGTATTTAAGACTTTTGTGATCGGTATATACTCGGCACTTTTCACCATACAAATAATGTCGCCAAATCTTCAAAGCAAACACCACTGCAGCCAATTCCAAATCGTGAGTAGGATAATTCCTCTCATGAGGTTTTAACTGCCTCGAAGCATAAGCCACCACTTTTCCTTCTTGCATGAGTACACACCCCAAACCATTTAGAGAAGCATCACTATACATCACAAATTCTTTACCTGATTCGGGTTGTATCAACACTGGTGCTTCAGTTAATAACTTTTTCAATTCTTTGAAACTCTGTTGACATTCTTCCGTCCATTCAAATTTAACATCCTTTCGGAGTAGTCTAGTCATAGGAGCAGCAATTATAGAAAATCCATTTACAAACCGCCGATAATACCCAGCTAGCCCCAAGAATCTCCTAACTTCAGTTACATTTTTCGGTGGTTTCCAATCAACAATGGCTGAAATTTTACTAGGATCAACCCATATACCATCACCTGAAACAATATGACCCAAAAATCCAACTTTCCGGAGCCAAAATTCACTTTTACTAAACTTAGCATACAACTGCTTATCTTTCAAAGTTTGCAAAACTATCCTCAAATGCTCAGCATGCTCTGTCTCATCTTTTGAATAAATTAAAATATCATCTATAAACACCACAACAAATCTGTCCAGGTATGGCCGAAATATGCGATTCATTCAGTCCATAAACACAACAAGAGCATTTGTCAACCTGAATGGCATAACTAAAAATTCATAATGACCGTACCTTGTTCTAAAAGCAGTTTTAGGCACATCTGACTCTTTCACTCGCAGCTGATAATACCCAAATCTCAAGTCAATCTTTGAAAACCATGTCGCTCCTTTTAGCTGATCAAACAAATCATCAATTCTCGGTAATGGATACTTGTTTTTGATTGTCACCTTGTTTAACTGCTGATAATCAACACATAATCTCATAGAACGATCCTTCTTTTTCACAAATAACACGGGAGCACCCCAAGGTGAAAAACTTGGTCTCACAAAACCTTTATCAGTCAACTCTTGCAACTACGACTTTAATTCTTTCAACTCTGTTGGTGCCATTCTATATGGAGCAATCGAGATCGGAGCTGTTCCCGGTATCAAATCTATACCAAATTCTACTTCCCTGACTGGAGGCAAACCCGACAATTCTTCTGGAAATACATCCGCAAATTCACACACAACCGGCACTGATTCAACTTTCTTTTCAACTTCTTTTGTATTAATTACATACGAAAAATAAGCTTCATAACCCTTTCTCAAATATCTCTGAGCCGACATCGAAGAAATCACACTAGACAATGCCTCTGATTTATCTGATTCAACCCATAGAGTTTCATCGTTTTCACACTTTAATTCTATAACCTTTTCTTTGCAATTTACTATAGCATCATGCAATGTCAACCAATCCATACCCAAAATAACATCAAATTCATCAAACGGCAACAACATCAAGTTGGCCGGAAAGTAATGACCTCGAATCATTAAAGGGCATTTCTTGCATACTTTATCAACTATCACACATTTTGTAACACCCCGTACCCGAGTCCGTCACCGGAGTCGGACACGAGGGGTTTGCAGACTTAAATCACTTCTTTGCACAATCCATTTTAAAATTTTCCAGGCAAGCTGGCTAACTGCGTCACTGTCACCTTAAAAATCATATCTTGAGTTTCAAAACTCGAAAATCAGTTTCGTGATTTTTCCCTGAAGCTAGGCTCATATATAAATCTAAAAATTTCTTTCTAGAATTTTTGGTCGGGCCAATTAGTACAGTTTATTAGTCAAAGTCTCCCCTGTTACAGGGATCGACTACACTGACCTTTGCGCATTACGACTTGGATATCTCCCTGTACAGGGCTTCAATACTGATACCGTTTGTTTCTATAGAAACTAGACTCAAAAAAGAATCTATTCATATATGGCATGACTTCTAATTATCTCTGGTTAATTTATAATGAATTTCCAAAGTCGGAACAGGGAATCCAGAAACCGTTCTGGCCCTGTCTCACAAAAACTTTAGCATCTCATAATATACTGTTCATATGAACGTTTCGTTACTTTCCTATGAAAATAGATTCATCAAGGTTCGTTTGCATAATTTATTTACTATTTAATTCCATTCCTACTATTTTTAGTGATTTTCCAAATCTACATCACTGCTGCTGTCAGCATCTGCCTTTAAGGTAGACTTTACCTATTTCATAGTTTCCATGATTCAACTAGCCCTTTTAGCATAAATAGCACAAATTATGATAGTGATTAACCATTCCCATGGCCAATCCTTGTTAAGCATATCCATACCAAATGATTATAACATTATGCTCAAACATATATAAGCCATTTTCGCATGGCTATCCAAAATTATACAAATCCAAAGGGTCCATGACCCACAACAAAAATGGTAGTCCTATACATGCCATTTCGAAGTTCAACCAAAATTGTACCAAAAGGGGGCTTTGATAGTGTGGGCGACTTCGACTTCAAAATCCCGAGTTCGATAGCTGAAGAACCAAAATCTATAAAACAGAGAATCAAAGAAACGGAGTAAGCATTAAATGCTTAGTAAGTTTTGAGCAAAGAATTTAGACACAACCAAAGTATAGCATTCATGTAGCTAAACGGATAATTTCATATGCACAAATTTTCAATATCATACTTACTTCACATTACCAACCCTTTTATTCATACACAAAGATCAACTTAGCCAAAGGCCGGTAGCTCATTTATCAACTGAGCGAATACTTATTTGTAAGGGCTCAACTAATTCAAAGCACATACGAAACATACCTCAATGTTGGGATGTTTCAAGCGTATTAACTGAAATTTTTACAGCAAGATCATTCATTCCCAAATCACGTACCTTCGGAATTTAACCGGATATAGCTACTCGTTCAAATGCCTTCGGGACATAGCCCGGTTATAGTAACTCGCACAAATGCCTTCGGGACTTAACCCGGATTTAGTAACTCGCACAAATGCCTTCGGGACTTAACCCGGATTTAGTAACTGGCACCAATGCCTTCGGGCTTAGCCCGGAATTAGTATCTCACACAAATGCCTTCGGATCTTAGTCCGGATATGGTCACTTAGCACAAAGCCTTCGGGACTTAGCCCGGACATCATTCGAATAACCATGCACATTTAACAATCAATCATGACACATTCGTATTTCATTTTCATTAGCAAAACTCAAACACAAGACACTTATCACTCTTGCAATTTCGGCTCAATAGCCACACACAAGGAGCATGATTTTGATTTGCTTAAAACATGATCTAATCAAATCATAATTTAAGCTCTATTACTCAAGAACTTACCTCGGATGTTGTCAAACGGTTTCGACGGCTATTCGACCACTTTTTCCTTCCCTTTATCGGATTTAGTTCCCCTTTGCTCTTGAGCTTAATTCAAACAAATTTAACTCATTAAAGTCTCATTTTGCTAGCTTATGGCCGAATATGACAAGGAGTTTGATAGGTCATATGTCCACCTTTTAGCTCAAATACACAATGGTCATACGCATTTTTAATCACATCAAGCAATTTAATACAGTTCATTCGAACATCAAAAGAGAAGCTCAAGGTACTTAGCCCATATATACATTAGACACTAGAGTCACATATGTACGAAATCACGAATCGAATTCAACATACTAGCTAATATTTCCCCTTAGCCGAATTTTCTAAGTCAAGCTAAAGCCATCAATAGGCTACCTATGGCCGAACATACACATAACTTATGTACTTATTCATGTGGCCGAACATACATGTCTATGTTGGGGCCGATTGCTTCACAACACCATACCATTTCAATTTTTGGTCATGGTTAAACAAAGAACTTAATGTCTCACTCAAAAATGCTAAAAAGAAGATTCAAGAATCATCAATCCACCATCACATGCACCATTACAAAGCTTCACTTTTAGCATGCAAATGATATCAACACCAATCCACCTTGGCCGAATATCATCTCCATGACATAGTAAAGATTTGAACCATGGGCTATTTAGAACTCAAGCTAACTACTAAAACATGCATGCATCTCATGGAACATCATCAAACATACCTTAGTCTATCAAACCACCATAGCCGATTTCCTCAAAGCTCTTTTTCCTTCTTTTTCTTTCTCCTATTCGGCCAAGAACAACATGAGAGCTTTTCTCTTCTTTTTTTTTTGGTCATGCATGAGAATGATGAACACATTTTTTTCTCTTTGTTTTCTTCCTTCAATTTCTTATTAGTTTATTGCCCATGCTTCTTATTTTATTCTTCCATTAACACAACATGTTTCATGACATGTTTTGCCCATGCTTCTTATTTTATTTTTCCATTAACACAACATGTTTCATGACATGTTTTGCCCATCATCCCTTGTCATGGCCGGCCACTAGTACTTAAATGGGGGGAAATTGACATGCAAGTCCACCCCTTTGATTACATGCATTATTAGGCCACTTGCATTTGCCTAGCACATTTCTAAATTTTCTCACATAAGTCCTATCAACTAAATTCACATGCAATTAACTAAATCGAAGCTTAAAACTTTCACACATTTATATTCACATATTTTAGGCAATAATTATCACATTCAAATAATTTGGTGACTCGGTCTAGCGGTCCCGAGACCGCTTTCCGACTAGGGTCACTTTAGGGCTGTCACACATTTGCCTAGTGGATTCGACACTCTAATCATAAATTCTGTGTTCTCAACAGGTATATTCATACTAGACACCAGTTTCATGCATAAATATGAATGAGTAGAACCAGGATCAATCAAAGCAATAACATTAATATCATAAAGAGAAAATGTACCGGTAATCACAACGGGTGAGGAAGCATCTTCACGCGCTTTAATAGCATAAGTTCTAGCTGGGGCTCTTCCTTCAGATCTAACTACTGCATCTTTGGCTACATTCTTACTGCTTGTTTCACATCCAGCTTTTCTCGGATACTTTCCCCTTGAGTTTGCACTACTAGCTTTTACACTCTGAAAATTTTCTTTCTCAGCTCTCTCTCGGCAGTCTCTAATAAAATGATCCGGAGAACCACATCGAAAACATTCATTTGCTCTTCACGGACCAAAATAATTTCTACCACACCGCTAGCACTCGGGTTTAACAAATCTCATATTTCCCACACTAGCCGCAGAAGTAGTCTGAGATTTAGGACCCACATTTCGCTTCTTAAAATTTCCATATGATTGCCCAGCTGAAACTTGGGAACGAGGATTCATATTTCTTGACTTTCCGGTTTGCTGTGAGGGTGCATTACTCATTGGTCTTTTCTTCCAATTTCGTGTTTCAGATTCTACCTTTTTCTTTTCCTTCAGTAATTCTTCAGCCTTGCAAGCTCGATCGACAAGTACCACCATTTCTTTTAGTTCAAGGATCCCAACAAATACCTTAATGTCTTCGTTAAGCGCGTCTTCAAATCGTCGGCACATCTTGGCTTCTGTAGGAACATATTCCCTGGCATACTTACTCAATCGAACAAACTCTCTTTCATATTCTGAGACTGTCATATTACCTTGCTTCAGCTCAAGAAACTCTTTACATTTCTGATCAATAAATCTTTCACTAATATATTTCTTCTGAAACTCTTCTTGAAAGAATTCCCAGGTTACCCTCTCTTTCGGTACCACCGAAATCAAAGTCTTCCACCAATTATAGGCTGAATCTCTCAACAAAGATGTAGCACATCTCAAACATTCTTCAGGTGTACAAGATAATTCATCAAATACCCGGATAGAATTTTCAAGCCAGAACTCTGCTTTCTTTGCATCATCATCAATATTTGCTCTAAATTCTTCAGCCCCTTGTTTACGAATTCTGTCAATGGGGGTTCTGTGAAATTTTATCATATCCACTCCCTGAGGCATCGGAGGCATAGGTTGAGGAATTGGGGGAGGTGGGGGAGGTCGTACATTTGGGTTCGTACAAACGAACTCAGTGTACCATGCACTCATCATTTGGAGAAAGGCTTCCCGATCCCTTTCTCCTCCTCCCTGACCAACAGTAGGAGGTGGGTTTTCAGTCGGCGCTGCCCCTTCAGCCGGAGCTGGCACATTACTCTCTATTTCATCTGCCACAGCTAGATCGGGATCCATTTACTATATAAAAATCATTTAAAAAGGTCAGAAGTCGTCACACTATCACAATTCATACATATGGCATGTATAGAAAAATCCGTACATACAACACATAGTCCGAGAACCGACTAAACTTGCTCTGATACCACTAAATGTAACGCCCCCACGCCTGAAACCGTCACCGGAGTCGAGCTTGAGGGGTTACCGAACATAATTTATCAAATTAAGAACTTTAAATCATTTGTTTCTACATTCACAGCTTTCTAGCTACCCGCGTCACAGTTACAAGAAAAATCATATCTCGAGTTACGAAACTCGAAATCAAAATCTGTAAATTTTCCTTAAATCTAGACTCATATATACATTTACTAGTTTGTTTCTAGAATTTTTGGTTGGGCCAATTAGTACAGTTTATTAGTTAAATATCCCCTGTTTCAGGGTTTGACTGCTCTGACCTCTTTGTATTACGAATAAGATATCTCTCTATACAGAATTTCAATGACTATGAGGTTTATTTATATTAAAACTAGACTCAATAAGGAATCTGTACATATAAATAAAAACTTCTAATTATTTTTGTAAACTTTATTATGAATTTTTAAAGTCAGAATAGGGGATCCAGAAATCACTCTGGCCCTGTTTCACAAAAGTTTAAATATCTCATAAAATATAATTTATATGCCTGTTGTTTTCAATCCACATGAAAATAGACTCATTAAGCTTCAATTTCATAACTTACTCATCATTTAGTTCCATTTATACTATTTTTACTCATTTTTCAAATTCATGTCATTGCTGCAGCAATATTCTATTTTAAGGCAAGTTTCATCTTTTCATGAGTTGTTATGAACTAGATAACCTATTAAACTTCCATGATATCAAACATGATCTAAATTTAACCATCACCATGACTTATCAATATCAAACATTTTCTCAACCAATCATGGCTATATCATAAAATTATTTACACAAAATAAGTATATTGCTATACATGCCATACTTAAGTTTTACAAGCCATTTACCCAGATGAAAGTCTTTTAGATAGTGTGATCGAATCTTCGACCCGTCCCGATTCCCGAGCTGGCTTGTTCAAAACTACAGTAAATAAAGAGGAGGGAGTAAGCATAAATGCTTAGTAAGTTCATATGTAAATAACAAGTAACATAACAATACAAATTTACCAAACAGCTTTAGCATGGTATCACCAAAACATATGTCATATTTCTAAACATCATTCATCATCTTACCACCTTATCGTTGTTGTATCTATTATCAACCCGGGGGTTAAGAACATACCTGTCCAAAGTGTCCATTTCACAACACTTACCAATACGTCGCTTGCATCTTAAGTGTTCTTTCATTTCACTAGAAATTTCACCTGTTGAACACATCGGAATACAACTCGGATACACGAATAATTTGCACATAAGTGCCTCATATGTAATCAAGAAATCATGTAACCCGCCCCTAAGTGAACTCGGACTCAACTCAACGAGCTCGAGCGTTCGCATCCATAAGTGAACTCGGACTCAACTCAACGAGTTCGGATGCCTAGTTACATCTCACAAACTCGGACTCAACTCAACGAGTTCGGACATTTGCATCCATAAGTGAACTCGGACTCAACTCAACAAGTTCGGATGCTCAACCATCCTAGTGACATGTCACTTGTATCCTAATCTATTCCTAAGGTTCAAACGGGATTTTTCCCTCGATTTCACATTTGCCGTCTTCCATGGAATATCGGAACCGATACTCAGTAGCAATTCATATTTATCAAGTAGTAAACATAATTTGCATATTACTCAATATTAACCACAAAGCATAATATTTCACGATTAAAAATCAGCATATCATATAATTAGCATTAATAACTTAAAAATAACATTTATGCTACATTATTTACACATGAACTTACCTTGGTACCAAAATATAAAGATTTTTCAATTTAGTCCACAATCTTTTCTTTTCCTCGATCGCGACTTGAATCTCATTTCTCTTGATCTATAATGCCAAATTAATCTTATTCAATACATACATTCATCGAAATAGCATTTAATACGAACTTTGGAAAAATTACACTTTTGCCCCTAAACTTTTGCATAATTACACTTTTACCCCTAGGCTCGGGAATTAAACTTTATTCCTTATTCTTATGTTTTATAACATGCTGATCATTTTTCCCTTCTATGGCAACATCAAATTCTTACTCTAACATATACTTGTGACTATTAGGTATTTTTGCCGATTAAGCCCTTTTACTCGTTTTCACTCAAAACCGAGTAGCACAAGTTGTCTAACATAATTTAAAACCCCATATTCTATCATAAAACATCAAAATACACAAATTTCACCTATGGGTATTTTTCCAAATATAAACCCTAGGTTGAATTATTGCTAACATAAGCTTAATCGAGATACCAGGATTCCAAAAACGTAAAGAACATTAAAAACGGGGCTTAGAATCACTTACTATGGAGCTTGGAAGCTTGAAACAAACCCTAACTATGGAGAACCCTTGAAATTTCGGCCTAATGAAGAAGATGAACAAAAATTGGCTTTTAATTTTGTTTTTAACTCATTTTAATAACTAAATGACCAAAATGCCCTTACTACTAAACTTTCCAAAAATTCCTTCCATGTCCTAATTTTGTCCATGAACTTAAAATTGGTAAAATTTCTATTTAAGATCTCCTAATTAATATTTCAATGCAATTTCATACTAAAAACTTCTAGAATGCAAATTTTGCAACTTATTCGATTTAGTCCCTACTTTCAATTTAAGCACTTTAGGCATAGAATTTCATCACGAAATTTTCAAACAATCATGCAATCATATCATAATCATCAAAATAATTATAAAATAATTATTTCTACCTCGGATTTGTGGTCACAAAACCACTATTCCGATTAAGCCCTAATTCAGGATATTACAGTCTAGGGCTGGGTGGGTGTGTTATACTCCACATGGTGTGTTGGGATGGTCGTAGCTGGTGTGTAGAGAATGGCGGTAGGATTATACATATCTGCATCTGTACATCTCTGATATGATTCTGCTTTTTTATAAGATGTATGTTTGTATTTGTTCTCTGATGTGATTAAATCTAAAACTCTATTTTCTTATGAGTTACACACTGAGTTATAAAAACTCAGTCTCTGTTTGTCTAATAATTTCAGATAACCTTCAGACTTAGGTGGGTCGGTGTGACGAGAGCTCAGTTATGTCTATTCCTCCTTAAATTACATTTACTTAAAATTTCACTTATTAAAATTTTTGTTTTGAAAGTTTTGTATATTTCAGACTCTTCAGACTTTTGGGGACTTATTTTTGGTTTGGGTTTTTATTTTAGAATTTCTAGCTTGACAATTGATAAAAAGACTTTATGGAAACGACTGATATTCTGCAAGAAACTGTTTTCGAGAAAATAAACTTGGTTTACCAAGATACAACGTTTTAAGAAACTTTGCTGCAAAATATTCGATTTATTTGAAAGATGTAAAAAAATAACAGTTTTTAATTAAATAGAGTACGACAAAATTTTTTCCAAATAAAAACGGGCTTTTTGAGTAAAAGAGGTTCACGTTTATCTTAAATAGGAAGAAACTAGATTTCAAACCTTTTATCGCGATCGCTCCAGATTCAGCCATAACGTCCAAGTTAGGTTTGGAATGTTACAGCTAAGGCCCAAGATAGTTTGGAGAGATAAGGGAGTGTTAGCTAAGCTCCATTCACCGGGACATGTTTGGTGCGTTGAAGAGTGTTAGCTATGTGCTACACTTTTGGGATATGTTTGACTTAATGAGTCATTTGGTGTGTTGGAGATCCGTGTATCTGATGTGTGGTTATAGAGCCTACTCTTATGTTTCATAACCTCGAGTGCCAATGTATCATTAAATGTAATATTGTAAAATGTGGTGTATGCATAATGTATGGTCATAATGGTGAATAAGTTGTTAGATATTGCATGAATGCTGTAGTACATTGATATGGTAAACTTAGCATGTGAATGTGACTTTGTCTTGTTCCTTTAATGTATGAATTCATGTTTACTTTGTGGTTATTCTGACCATTCACTGAGCTTGTAAGGCTCATCCACTCCTTTCTGAACCTTTGGAGGCTAATAGTGTTGCGGTGTGAGCGGTGCAGAGTATTCCAAGGGACTAATACAAGTATTAGAATTTGAATAGATGAATTATAATTATTATTTTGAATTGTATGAATAAGGCAATGTGGTAGAATTTTGGGTTTTTCATTGCCATGATGTTTTAGCTGAAATTTTCCATGATGTATTAAATATTTTCGTAATTTATTTGCTCTTAGGATTTAAGGACTTGGACCCTGTCAAGTTGATTCTTGCTCGGGTATATTTTCGATGTTTTGAATTTTCATTTTGGTTATTTTGGCGATGGTTTGATGAGGTAATCTATGCATGTTGAATAGTTATTAGTTAGAATGAATTCAATGGCTTATTATGTTGTACTTTTGTTGTCTGGAGCAGACGTATTGATATTCAGGTTTTTAAAATGTTACCTTTTGATATTTCGAATGTGTAGGAAGTTAGTAACACAATATGATATCGATACGATATCACGAGTATCGTACTCAGGGAAATAAAATAGATACTTTTCGAAATGTATCGATAAATTATTGGGTTTTGGATTTAAGCAAAAAATTGAATGCTAATTTTGTACCGCTTTTCAGGGTGGTATCGATACCATCCATGATTATTATTGATACCATTGATTCAGTATCGTTACCTATGTGTTTAATTTAGAAATTCTTACAAAATGCTAAAATAAAAATGTTTACTCAACAATGAGACAATCTATAATGTGCATGATGTGTGACGGTGGTGTAGCGTCCTGTTACTCAGGCTCTATGACCGGATCGAGTATAGGGTGTCACAATAAAATAATGAAAATGTTTTACGGAAAATATTTTACATGCCCATGTGGTCCTAATTCATAGACAGTGAGTTAGACGGCCTAGGCACATGCTCGTGTGAAACCTACACAACAGATAACCACACACGGTCCGGGCACATGCCTGTGTGCCTCCCCGTTTTGTGAACAGTGAGTTACATGTCCTGGCACACAGCTGTGTGGCTCACACGGCCTACCACACGACCGTGTGGCGTCAATAGTTTATTTTTGAATGATTAAACTCGAAACAAAAGTTGGGTTTTCGGTACCCATCTGATATGGATTCAATGTAGAAGCAACAATGATGAAATCCTGCCCTTAAACGACAAGTAATTTCCCCTCAAATAATTAATTCGCAATCACATCGTAAAAACTAACATTCTAAAATCAAAGTTACATTGAAGAAATTTCGACACCAAAAATTTAAATCGAACTTATTGACCAACAAATTGAACTAGAAAGAAGTCAGACCTTATACAGAATCAGTGTACCGTAACACATAAAGAAAAGGAAGTTTGAAGTGAAGAAATCATTACGATGAAAAATTAAAGAAATAGAGGGGAACAGAGAAAACAGAAATGGGAAAAACTAAGTGCTTAGGAGGTTTTTAGAAGTTTAATTACTTAACCAAAAAAAACTACCATGCCAAGTGATTCAAAAATAAAACATTCCCTATTACTTTCATGAGGATTCAAACACAAGATTGAAGGATACATAGAAGCTTAGCCATTGAACCAGTAGGTCATTCTTATCATCAACTAACTGAATTTAACTTATAACCCACATGTTCAAAGATAGGTTTAATCAAAAGTAGCAAAATTTCAAGAGATAGGATTCGAACTGCGAACCTTACACACATAACTAGAACACTTAACCACTGAACTATATCAATTTACTTATCAAAATTTTTCAAAATCTAAACTCAAAATCGAGGGATGACCACTCTTGGTTTCAAAACTCAATTTCTTCTAACCCGGTTTTTGGGATGTTACACTTTTCCTTCTTGTCTAGGCAGCGTATGGGGTGTTACAACACTTGTCCAATATCAAATTGTTTTTTATATGAGAAGCTAATGGTTAAATTATCAAATCCAATTCCTTTACTTTTTTAAGATTATACAAGAATGGTTTAATTCGACATTTAGTTCCTATTTTTTGCTCATATTTTAAACTTAATCTTTATACTTTAATTTTAACATAATTTGGTGCCTCAATTTTTATAATGTCATTAGTTAGTCTAAATACTTTACTCTAATTAAAATGGTGATGTGAACTTTTAAAAATTCTTAAAGTGTTAAAATTTTCAACTAAATTCAAGTTCATTATAATGCCATTTCTTGTTACATGTATATCTAGTGCATTTAAAAAAAATCAAATATCACACCAACAAATTTAATAGAAAAATTTAATAGTGTTAACAAATAAACCTAAACTTTTAAATTTGAAAAGTAGAGGGATTAAATCTCTAAAAATAAAAGTATAGAAATTAAACTCCAAATATAAAAAGAGTGCAAGAAGTTTAAGCATAGTACAACTTTTAAATTTTTCCTCCATAATTTAGTCAAAAAATAAATAATTTCCCCAACGAGAAACATGGGTAGTAAGCATACCAGTTTAATATATATTTTTGGTATTGAAAACACGAAAATATACACACTTTTTCATGCCTTTTTAACTCAAATTCATGCAGTTTCAATAAAATTCTTGCTGAAAAATATATAATTATTATAAAATAATTAAATTACCTCAAATTATAAACATGTTGTGTAACATCTCGGTTTTAGCTAAATCAGAACAGTGATTTTAAAACCACAAATACGAAGTTAGAAAATTATTTTTAATATTATTTTTGGTGTTTACAGTATGTGAATATATATGTGTGAAAATTTCGTGAGCTAATTTTATCGTTTAATAGCTCAATTTAAGAAAAATGTTTTAATCGCGTAAAATGCAAAAGTAGCATGCTATAAGTTAAAAGTGTCTAATTGCTATGACTTATTAAATAAAAGGTCCTTATGTTGAAATTAGACCATTGATAGTGGGAATGGTCATAAATGGCCTAATATTTGATGATTAAATGATTTATTAATCAAGGGTAAAATGGTAAATTATGTATTAAGTTAGAATATATAAAAGAAAAACAATTTAAAGCTTATATTCTCATTTTTTTGAACCAAAAATAGAGGAAAGAAGAACCCATTTTCATGTTTTAGGGTTTGACACTTTGTGTCTGTAATTGAGTATGTTTTGAGCTCGATTTTTGATGATTTTTACGTTTTGTGATTGTTGCTTTGAGTACTAGCTAGCCTGTGCTTTAATTTTCAATTTGTTGATGATTTTGTGTAGTGCCATTGATGAGTGCTTCAGATTTTGGATGTTTGATGATAAAATATGAAAGTTTGATGATAGATTTTAAAGTTTTGTTAAGTAATTTTTGACAAAAATGTCAAATAAGGATTTAATTGTGAAAGTAAATTGGGGGGTTAAATTGTGAAATAGATGATAAATATAGGCTGATATGAGCACTAAGAAAATTCGAATAGCACGTATTTGAAAGAAATTGTGAAATTTTATGTATTTGTGAAATAAGGACTAAATTGTAAGAATTGTGAAAGTTTAGGGCCAAAGAAAAAATTGGCTTTAATATGTGTTTGTGGATTGAATTGAATGAATCAATGAATAAACAAGTTGAATTTGATATTATATAGATCAAGAAAAGAGGAATTCGGACTTAGAATAAAGTACTCGATTAATCGGCTAGTTTCGTTGTTTCTACATCTGAGGTAAGTTCGTATGTGGTAATTTCATTATATATGCATGTTAAATGATTTGATATTGCATAAACTATGATTACGAGATTACAAATATTATTGAATAGTGAAAACGACTCTACGAATACATTTGATGATAGAAACAAATGGTGTAAAAGCTTGGTTAAACCTTAGGAATAGTTAAGATGCTAATGACATGTCATTAAGCTATGGTGTTGGCTTCGGGCCTACGGGCCATGGTATAGGTATTCAGAGAGGAGTTACCTTGATTTGGCTACGGGCCATGGTATAGTACTTATCAATTGAGATCTTGAGTATCCGACTTCTATTCCAAATAGTTCAAGGAGTAATGAATGATGTAGTCGAGAAAGAGGTTAGTACGAGGTGGTACACGTACATACGGAATCTATTCGAATATTATATTGAGAAAGTTTAATGAGAGAATATTGGATCATGTTTTGGATATGAGAAAGGTTCGTAGTTAAAGTGATTTTGATTTGGTAATGTGAAAATGGATGAATTATATTTATTTGATGAATTGAGTTAATCACTTACGAGCTTACTAAACTATGAAGTTTACTGTGTGTTATTTGCCTATGTTTTATAGATTATCGAAGCTAGCTTAGACTCAGGGATCATTGGGAAATGTCATCACCCTATTGATCATATCGTTGGTACTTTTGGGAGATTTGTATATATGGTATGTGGAATGTATAGGCTAATGTAAACTTGGTATGTTTTAAGTTATGATATTAGCCATGAGCTTTGGCTTGTAAATGTTGGTGTGTATGGCCATTTAAGTTGTCTTGAATTATATGTGATGTATATAATGTCTGATATGTTGGCTTGTTTTGGTATGTTTGCCATAGTTGTTGATATAGCTAAATGGTTGTTCATTTGGTTAGTTATAAATGTTTGAGGAATGTGATATTATTGTATGGTTTTTAGATGATGAATTGACATTAGTTGATGATAATTTGATGAAGAAATGCATTTAGAACTTAAGTAAGTCTTGATTATTTTGTCATATTAATTTGGTATGTTTTTGAATATGGAATTGAGTAGTTGAAATGGTTGTGGTAGATGGCATGATATGTGAATATAATAGCATGTTTTGGTTGCTAAAATATGTATTGAAATGGTAGCATATGAGTTGTTTTGTGTGCATGAAAGAAGGGTGGCAAATTGGCTTTACAAATGGCCTTTTTTTGTCCACACGGGCAGAGACATGTACGTGTTTCAGCTGTGTGTGACACACGGTCATGCTACACGGCCGTGTGTCCCCTGGGGTAACCCTTCGAATTAAAGTCAATACACCCTACAGGTTTGACACGGCCTAGACACATGGACGTGTCTACTAGTTGTGTGTGGCACTCGGGCAGACACATGGGCATGTGGTCGGCCGTGTGACCCAAGTCAATAACCCCTCCAGTTTTCCCCCGGCCATGGCACACGAGCATGTCCTCGGTCGTGTGGTACAAGTAGTATGTATGCCTTGTTTTCACATGGCCTGTGACACGGGTGTGTTTGGTGATCGTGTGAGGCACACAGCCTGTTCACACGGGCGTGTGACCCTGAAATGTATGAAAAATTTTTAAGTTTCTCAAAGTTTGCAAATGTTATCGGTTTAGTCCCAAACCACTTTTAAACATGTTTTCAGGTCTCGTAGGACCTTATAAGGGGTAATGTGGATGAGTTGAATGGATTTTGATTATGAATGCATAATTGTATGTGAATGATGTGTATTATCGGGTAAGGCCCCGTAACCCTATTTTGGTGATGGATACAAGTTAGGGGTGTTACATTTAATTGGTATTAGAGCTACAGTTTAGTCGATTCTAGGACTAACGTAACGAGCAAGAGCCTAGCTATACATGCCATATATATATAAACTACGATAGTGTAATGATTCCTGACAGTTAAAATGTGTTTTTATATAGCAAATGGATCCCGAAAGAGCCATAGCTAACAATGTGAAAATTAATGCACCTGCTCCCACTAAAAGGGGCAACGTCGAATGATTCTAGGCCGATTACTAGTAGTGACGAGGGAGAGGCAAAGCAAGCCTTCTTCCAGATAATGAATGAGCGCTTTACGGAATTCGTTTGAGTGAATCTGGCTGCTTAACAACCTCCACCCCCGCCTAATCCTCAACAAGTTCCAGTTGTACCGTAAGTGATAGATCCGATTCGATTGAGTAAGCCACAAGGCTAAGGGGTTCCGGGCTATAGTTGATGATGATGCTAAAAGAGCTGAGTTCTGGCTCGAGAACATGACTAGAGTTTTTAATGAATTGTCCTATATTCTAGATGAATGTATCAAGTGTGTTGTATCTTTATAGAGAGATAATGCGTATCATTGGTGGAAAATGTTGACATCCGTAGTTCCGAGGGAGCGAGTCACCTTGGAGTTTTTCCAATCCCAGTTTTGAAAGAAATATATAAGTCAGCGATTTCTCGATCAAAAACATAAAGAGTTTCTAGAATTGAAATAGGGTCGAATGATTGTGACAGAGTATGAAAGGAGTTCATACGATTGAGCAAGTATGCTGGGGAATATGTTTCCACTAAGGAAATCATGTGTAAATGATTTGTTGACAGGCTGAATGAAGAAATAAAATTGTTAGTCGGGATACTTGAATTGAAGGAATTTGTCGTTTTAGTTGAGAGGGCTTGTAAAGCCGAAGATCTCAGCAAAGAAAAGAGGAAAGCAGATTTAGAGGCTAGAGATATCAGAAAAAGATCGATGAATAAGCCGTATCAATCTTCAGAAAAGAAATCCAGAGATTCATATACTCAGCCGAATACTTCGATTGGATATCCAAACAAGGATCGTGCTAAACAATACTTTGGTTATAAAGTTTAAGCTACCTCAGTATCGAGTGTTGGCAATGTGAGAGATAACAAACCTGAATGTCAGCAGTGTGGGAGATGACATTTTCGAGAATGTTGGAACAAAAGAAATAAAGCCTGTTACAAATGTGGATCGTTGGATCATTTTATATGAGATTGCCCAAAGTTGATGGAAAAAGATGATGTTCAGAACACGAGGCCAAGTAACATTGTAAACAGGGGTAGACCACCTAGAAACTTTGAAAATACGAGTGGTAAATGAAGTGTTGCGAGAGATTCTACTGTGAGATCTAAGGCACGAGCACCTTTATGTTTGATAAAGCCTGGCGAGGATGCTTATTTTGCTTATGTGTTTGACATGAAAATGACTGAAAAGAAGGTAGAATCAGTGCCAGTTGTGTGTGAATACCCAGATGTGTTTCCTGAAGAGTTACCGGGTTTACCACTGATTCGAGAGGTTGAATTTGGTATTTAATTAGTATAGGAACGACTCCTATATCAATAGCTCCGTACAGAATGCTTCTGACAGAGTTAAAAGAATTGAAAGCTCAGTTGCACAAATTATGTAACACCCCTATCCCGTATCCATTGCTGAACTAGGGTTAAGAGGCATTACCGGACATATTGAAACATTTAACAACTATTTCATATTCAACACAACATTAAAGTCACACATCAATACAAAGTGCCTTAAGTAGGTCAAAAATACCTTAAACATGCTTTAGAAACGGCTCGAGACTAAACCGAGCTCATACAAAATTTTTCAAGGTTGTACAGGTCATACGCTGCTGTGAATAGGCTTAGACACGCCCGTGTGTTTAGGCCATGTCAAAACAGGGCATATATACTGACTTAATCACACGGCCACGAGACATGCCCGTGTGCCATGGCTGTGGTCGAAACTGACTTGGGTCACACGGCTAGCCACTTGCACGTGTGCCTTAGCCATGCTCAAGACTGACTTAAAATCGTAAGGTACCCTAGGGGACATACGGCCGTGCAACATGATCGTGTGTCGCACACGACTGAGACACACGCCTATGTCTCTACCCGTGCAGACAAAAATAGGCCATTTGAAAAGCAATTTGCCATCCAATTTGGGTCAAACCTAGAAGCATCAAACCAATCATATTTGTACTATAATTTCAACCAATTTCAATACCAAAACTTACACCAATCATGCCATAACACTATCAACTAATTTCATGCTTAATAGTCATACCAAATCATATCATTCCATAATCCAAATAAATACCAAAACGTATGATTTATAACCTTAATATCCATCATATGATCCCATGTCATAATCTTACTTTTTCTCCAAATAAGCACAATTCAAAAACTTACCAATTTGACTAATTTCTTTGCCCATTCATGAACATATCAAACATACCACCATTGCATCACATATCATATACCAAAACTCATACATATACACCACCAAAACCAAGCTAAATCACATGGCTAGATATATAGACTTCACAAAACATATCCAAATACTTCTAGCCTATACATGCCATACTTCAATATATACATTTTCAAAAGGTACCAAAATATAGTTCGATTGTGTGGTGGATATCTATAAAACAATGCAAACACACACAAAGTAAGCTTTCAAAAGCTTAGTAAGCCGTATACAAATAAACTTAACAATATAAACATATAAGCATCATAATATACATACAATCTTTAACCACATGCTATCACAAAACACATAGTTCAAATAAATTCCCATATTCTTCATTCATTTGCACATATTGCATATTTTCTTATACTTTTGTCATACATATTCACTTGATCATAAAGATACATATACTTATTTTTCAACATCAAATATGATATACAACTTCAAAAGTACTTGAATCGGATATACATTTCATATTATTATTCATTTTTTAGAATGCCCGTTGAACTGTTCAGAATCAAAAGGATACACAGATAGCTCAGAAAGCTCGTACAATGCTAACGTCCCAGATGTGGTCTTATATGTAATCAAATATCGATGCCACTGTCCCAAACAGGGTCTTACATGAAATCAAATACGATGCCAACGTCCTAGACGTGGTCTTACACATAAAACATAAGTCGATGCCAAAGTCCCAAACAATAACACATATTGGATCCTATGTCATGACATACTGTATCCTAACTATTCCTAAGGCTCATATGAGGCTTTTCGGACATTGAAACTTTGTCGACACTTTCTCGGATGTCTCATTCTTCTCAACTCACGTATTCATTCATCATAGTACAATAGCAGATATATTCTATAGTAATTCAATTCAAAACACATTTATTTGTATAGAGTGTAACACCCCGTACCCGAGACCATCGCCGGAGTCGAACACGAGGTGTTAACAGACTTAATTCATTACTTAAACATCTCAAACAATTTATTTTTAAAATTTTCAGTCAAGCTAGCAATCTGCGTCACAGTCGCTTAAAAATTCATATCTCGAGTTCCAAAACATGAAATCCAATTCCGTAAATTTTCCCTAAAACTAGACTCCTATATCTATTTACTAATTGTTTTCTAGAATTTTGGGTCAAGCAAATTAGTACAGTTTATTAGTTAAAGTCTCCCCTATTTCAGGGTTTGAATGCTCTGACCTCTGTCTATTACGAATCAGATATCTCCTTGTACAGAGTTTCAATGACTATGTCGTTTCTTTTTTATAAAACTAGACTCAATAAGGAATCTGTACATATAAATCATGACTTATAATTATCTTTGAACAATTTATGGTGAATTTTCAAAGTCTGAACAGGGGATCAAGAAATCGCTCTGGACCTGTTTCACAAAAATTTAAACATCTCATAAAATATAACTCATATACCTGTTTTGTTCCATCCATATGAAAATAGACTCATAATTATTCAATTCCATATTTTATTCATCATCTAATTGTATCTCTACTATTTTTAATGATTTTTCAAACTCATATCACTGTTACTGTCTGAATCTATTTTATGGTAAATTTTACCTATTTCATGGTTTCCATGGATTAGCTAGCAATTTAGCATACATAACACCAAATATGATCATGATTAGCCATTCCAATGGCTAATCATTACCTAGCATTTCCATACCACTCAATAACCATATCATAAGACCATATATACAAAATGATTATAATGCTATACATGCCATACTCAAAATATACAAGCCATTATGCCAAGATGGTATACGGATAGTGTGAGTGTGCCTCCAACCGTTCCCGATTTCCGAGCTGGCTTGTCAACACTACAAGGAATGAAAAGGAGGGAGTAAGCATAAATGCTTAGTAAGCTCACATGCAAATAGCAAGTAACACAACTATATACGCAAACATAAAACATCATTTGCATAATCATCACCGAGACATTCATATCACATTTTCATTTATCATCTTACCATATTGTTGTTATATCGAGTTTTCAACCCGAGGGTTAAGTACATACTTGTTCAAAGTATTCATTTCACAACACTTAGCAATACGTCCCTTTCATCTCGAGTATTCCTCCATTTGAGTAGAATTTTACCCGTTGAACACATCAGAATATAATTTGGATACATGGAAAGTTTGCACATAAGTGCCACATATGTAGCCAAGCTACCATGTAACCCGCCCATAAGTGAACTCGGACTCAACCCAACGAGCTCGGGTGTTTGCATCCATAAGTGAACTCGGACTCAACTCAACGAGCTCGGATTGCTAGTTACATCTCTCGAACTCGGACTCAACTCAACGAGTTCGGACATTCGCATCTATAAATGAACTCGGACTCAACTCAACGAGTTCGGATGCCCAAACATCCTAGTGACATGTCACTTGTATCCTAATCTATTCCTAAGGTTCAAATGGGCATTTTCCTCGATCACACATCTTTTCCATCTTCCACGGAATATCGAAATTGATACTTCGGTGATAATTCATACTCATCAAGTAATTCACATAATTACATATTATTCAACAATAACCACAAAGCATAATATTTCATGATAATAATCAGCATCATATCATATAAACAGCATTAAATTGCTTAAAATGACAATTATTTTACTACATTTACACATGAACTTACCTCGTATGCGAAAATGGCTACTTTTACCATTTCGTCCACAACTTGGTATTTTCCCCATTTTAGCCCGAATTTTAGTTTTCCTTTCTCTATCATTTAAAATATAGTCTAATTAGGACTCAAATTATACAAATTGACCCAAAATCATATTTTGGCAAAATTACAGTTTTGCCCCTAAACTTTTGCATATTTACACTTTTGCCCCAAAGCTCGTAAATTAAACTTCAGCCTATTTTCTTATGTTTTATGACATGCTGATCATTTTTCCCTTCTATGGTAACATCAAATTCTCACTCTAACATGTACTTATGACTATTAGGTATTTTTACCGATTAAGCCCTTTTGCTTGTTTTCACTTAAAATCGAGTAGTACAAGTTGTCTAACATAATTTAAAACCTCATATTCTATCATAAAACACCAAAATACACAAATTTCACCTATGGGTATTTTTCCAAATATGAACCCTAGGTTGAATTATTGCTAGCATAAGCTTAATCGAGCTACCGGGACTCTAAAAACGTAAAAATCATTAAAAATGAGGCTAGAACGGACTTACAATCGAGCTTGGAAGCTTGAAATACCTTGCCATGGTTTCTCCTTGCTATATTCGGCCATGGGGTTGAAGATGAGCAAAATTGGCTTTTAATTTTGTATTTTAATGCATTTTACCCCTAAATGACCAAAATGCCCTTACTACTAAACTTTCCAAAAATTCCATCCATGTCCAATTTTTGTCCATAGACTTAGAAATTGGTAAAATTGCTATTTAAGACCTCCTAATTAATATTTCAAAACAATTTCATACTAGAAACTTCTAGAATGCAAGTTTTACAAATTATTCGATTTAGTCCCTAATTTCAATTTAAGCACTTTATGCATAAAATTTCTTCACGAAATTTTCACACAATCATGCAATCATATCATAGACCTCAAAATAATGATAAAATAATTATTTCTATCTCAGATTTTGTGGTCACGAAACCGCTATTCCGACTAGGCCCAAAATCAGGATATTACAACTCTCCCCCCTTTAGGGATTTTCGTCCCTGAAAATCTTACCAGAAAAGTGGTCTTCACTTTTAATCTCATATTCGGTGTCGAAGAGCTTTCACTTAGGCTGTACCTCCAATACATCTCTTTAATTTCTCATATGATCTGAAAGCTTACAGTCTCAACTCTCAATTGTTCTTAAATTTTCAACCCTTCTCAGTTTCCCATGATATCATGACATAAAACTCGGATCTTAACTTGATTAATGGAGACCGGAATTCCAAGAAATCCAACAATAAAAGAGACCTAAAATTCCATGAATCTAATGAGTAGGAATTCATTCAATACAGATATGATTTATAGATCTTGCTAAACATTTAACAATAGGATACATCACATTTTCCTCTTTCTGCTATGGAATTAATTCTGATATGGCCTCAAGAATAATCCTTCTCATTTCCATCCCAATATCAACACTGACAACGATAATTTTGATAGATTCCAATGCTCGGCTTTAACCCCTTTAACAACTCCGATTTTATGTAACATCGAAAGCTCTAAACTATCACATTACCTCACTGTCTTGAAACACATCACAATTCATACAACGGTACATTACTGAAAGTCAGGAAGTCTTTACTCAATGTAGACTAGTCTAGTTCAGACGCTTCGGTTACCAATATTCTCATCTATCCAAACTTTGTCAACATGTAATAAACTTTTCAGCTTTCACAAGACGAAAACCTTATCATTCGTAGTGACTTTAACTAATATCCAACTCTTTCTAATAAATATACACTTCTCGTTCAGACTATTTACTCTTTTATCAGTACAAAAATGCAATTATATTATCAGACTTGAGAAAAATAATCCTGACATAATTGTCACATGAAATCTTTCAAATAAATAATTCACCATACCGACTGAAACTTGCGCTTTTATCACCTATGCCTTTACTAATGTCATATCCTTACACAAAAATTAGAAAAAAAAATCCCAATACTAAAATCACCACATTACCAAGATCAAATTAGAAGTATAGTCATATTTGACATGATTATCACGAGCTGAAGAACGTACTTCAAACATGAGTCATAATTGACAAATTATAGAACAAAGATAACAAGAAAACCGAATAAAGAAATCCAAGATACGATACTATGCCGGAGAATCAAAAACCAAACTCATAGAGAAAATACAGAATACCTTGATAATTCTTCAAAGAAAGAAAGTCCAAAAGAAAACATCATTTAATCCCACTGGAATCAAATATAACAAGAACAATATATCTTCCCATACATATATATCAGATGAAGCATCAAGTAGAAGAAACAGAATCATAATATCATATGTATTCTCTCATCAATTCTTATCAGACAAAATGGAATAGAATACTCGATGAAATAGAGCAATATAAATTATAAACCAGTCAGACTACCAATGCTTTCATCCAACACTAGAATTAGAAGACATTCCCATATAACAAGAATTTCTTCAAAAGATCAATAGCCATAGAAATATTTCTAAGAACGGGTAAACACATAGAACATCTCAAAAGAGACTGCTAAATCTATCCAGTCATAACTGTCACACTCAGATAGTTCACATTTCAAATATCATTTCCCCAACTAGTTCTGCCATCACAAATTTCATATTAAACCATTCACTAAAGAAGGTCAGTTTTGAATAAATTTTGATTTACACTTTTCTCGACCTTGCACCTGAGTAATTCGATTTACCAAAGAGAATTTCCTTCTCTAACTGGGATAGTGCATAATTCCAATAATCTTTATATCAATCCGATACTTTACTGACTCTGACTTTACTTATCAGCTCATTTTCAATCTCTGATCATACTTATAATTATTCTATCACTGAACTCTTTGGGTTCTCAACCGGAAACTTATTCAATACAAATCTCATGAAATTCCATTATAAGTACCACTTCGGTAAGGGGGAGGGGTTGTAGGACCTCTGACTCGACTTTCTTATACATACACATATGACACAACTTCCATCATCATAGCAACATCATCAAAATCATGTCATTCATTCAGGCAATGCAACATTCATGTTGGCTTACACAAATTTTCCTATTGTCCCATTTAGACAATATACTTATGCATACATTCTATGTTTTCTAGATAGCTTTACTTATCCATTCATTTAATTAAATTAATTCATGCTCATGACATCATATAAGGCCAAACAAACATAAATATTTGCATCACAATCACAGCATTCATTTCGTGCATCATCATGTACATATCATTACAATCATATAATTCAGTCCAACAATTTAACATAGATAAGTTCATTTCATTATAATCCTTTAGCCTATAAAAATTATATATCATTAGCATTCATCAACATTCGACGTCCAAATCAAGACAAGGACATTTTCATTCGTATCATAATATTATGACTTTTATTCATACCTCTACTACTTTCTATTTATTTCGTTCATCTTATCAAGTAAGCCATATACACTACATCATATAAGCATTAAGCAAATATGGATATTTATCACATATGTATCATAAACTTTTATTCATACTTTTCTGAACCGAGACTTATCATAATCATAATTTTACTCAAATACCTTCACATAACATTGAACATGGTCGGCGCAGCTCGGTTGGAGAGTGCCCTGTCTAAATAAGACGGGACTCATACGCGACAGAAGACATCACACTATCACAGATCAGTGGCATGTATAGCTAAACTTTTACACATGCTAAGTTAGTTCGAGAACAGACTAAACCTGCTCTGATACCACCAAATGTAACGCCCCGTACCCAAGACCGTCGCTGGAGTCGAACACGAGGTGTTAACAGACTTAATTCATTACTTAAACATCTCAAACAATTTATTTTTAAAATTTTCAGTCAAGCTAGAAATCTGCGTCACAGTCGCTTAAAAATTCATATCTCGAGTTCCAAAACTTGAAATCCAATTCTGTAAATTTTCCCTAAAACTAGACTCATATATATATTTACTAATGTTTTTCTAGAATTTTGGGTCTAGCAAATTAGTACAGTTTATTAGTTAAAGTCTCCCCTGTTTCAGGGTTTGAATGCTCTGACCTCTGTCTATTACGAATCAGATATCTCCTTGTACAGAGTTTCAATGACTATGCCGTTTCTTTATTATGAAACTAGACTCAATAAGGAATCTGTACATATAAATCATGACTTATAATTATCTTTGAACAATTTATGGTGAATTTCCAAAGTCTAAATAGGGGATCTGGAAATCACTCTGGATCTGTTTCACAAAAATTTAAACATCTCATAAAATATAACTCATATACCTGTTTTGTTCCATCCATATGAAAATAGACTCATATATCTTCAATTCCATATTTTATTCATCATCTAATTGTATCTCTACTATTTTTAATAATTTTTCAAACTCATATCACTATTACTGTCTGAATCTATTTTATGGTAAATTTTACCTATTTCATGGTTTCCATGGATTAGCTAGCAATTTAGCATACATAACACCAAATATGATCATGATTAGCCATTCCAATGGCTAATCATTACCTAGCATTTCCATACCACTCAATAACCATATCATAAGACCATATATACAAAATGATTATAATGCTATACATGCCATACTCAAAATATACAAGCCATTATGCCAAGATGGTATACGGATAGTGTGAGTGTGCCTCCAACCGTTCCCGATTTTCGAGCTGGCTTGTCAACACTACAAGGAATGAAAAGGAGGGAGTAAGCATAAATGCTTAGTAAGCTCACATGCAAATAGCAAGTAACACAACTATATACGCAAACATAAAACATCATTTGCATAATCATCACCGAGACATTCATATCACATTTTCATTTATCATCTTACCATATTGTTGTTATATCGAGTTTTCAACCCGAGGGTTAAGTACATACCTGTTCAAAGTATTCATTTCACAACACTTAGCAATACGTCCCTTTCATCTCGAGTATTCCTCCATTTGAGTAGAATTTTACTCGTTGAACACATCGGAATATAATTTGGATGCATGGAAAGTTTGCACATAAGTGCCACATATGTAGCCAAGCTACCATGTAACCCGCCCATAAGTGAACTCGGACTCAACTCAATGAGCTCGGGCGTTTACATCCATAAGTGAACTCGGAATCAACTCAACGAGCTCGGATGCCTAGTTACATCTCTCGAACTCGGACTCAACTCAACGAGTTCAGACATTCGCATCCATAAATGAACTCAGACTCAACTCAACGAGTTCGGATGCCCAAAAATCCTAGTGACATGTCACTTGTATCCTAATCTATTCCTAAGGTTCAAACGGGCGTTTTCCTCAATCACACATCTTTTCCATCTTCCACGGAATATCGAAATTGATACTTCGGTGATAGTTCATACTCATCAAGTAATTCACATAATTACATATTATTCAACAATAACCACAAAGCATAATATTTCATGATAATAATCAGCATCATATCATATAAACAACATTAAATTGCTTAAAATGACAATTATTTTACTACATTTACACATGAACTTACCTTGTATGCGAAAATGGCTACTTTTACCATTTCGTCCACAACTTGGTATTTTCCCCATTTTAGCTCGAATTTTAGTTTTCCTTGCTCTATCATTTAAAATATAGTCTAATTAGGACTCACATTATACAAATTGACCCAAAATCAAAATTTGGCAAAATTACAGTTTTGCCCCTAAACTTTCGCATATTTACACTTTTGCCCCAAAGCTCGTAAATTAAACTTCAGCCTATTTTCTTATGTTTTATGACATGCTGATCATTTTTCCCTTCTATAGTAACATCAAATTCTCACTCTAACATGTACTTATGACTATTAGGTATTTTTATCGATTAAGCCCTTTTGCTCGTTTTCACTTAAAACCGAGTAGTACAAGTTGTCTAACATAATTTAAAACCTCATATTCTATCATAAAACACCAAATACAAAAATTTCACCTATGGGTATTTTTCCAAATATGAACCCTAGGTTGAATTATTGCTAGCATAAGCTTAATCGAGTTACCGGGACTCCAAAAACGTAAAAATCATTAAAAATGAGGCTAGAACGGACTTACAATCGAGCTTGGAAGCTTGAAAAACCCTAGCCATGGTTTCTCCTTGCTATATTCGGCCATGGGGTTGAAGATGAGCAAAATTGGCTTTTAATTTTGTATTTTAATTCATTTTACCCCTAAATGACCAAAATGCCCTTACTACTAAACTTTCCAAAAATTCCATCCATGTCCAATTTTTGTCCATAGACTTAGAAATTGGTAAAATTTCTATTTAAGACCTCCTAATTAATATTTCAAAACAATTTCATACTAGAAACTTCTAGAATGCAAGTTTTACAAATTATTCGATTTAGTCCCTAATTTCAATTTAAGCATTTTATGCAAAAAATTTCTTCACGAAATTTTCACACAATCATGCAATCATATCATAGACCTCAAAATAATCATAAAATAATTATTTTTATCTCAGATTTTGTGGTTACAAAACCGCTATTCCGACTAGGCCCAAAATCAGGATATTACATATAGACTTACCTCGTATGGATTCAGATAAACGGAATCAGCTACTCGACGACTTTTGACTTTTCCTGATCTAATTTTGTTTTCTTTAATTTGACCTTCAATTGAGCTTTAGCATGGCCAAACCCTAGCTAACTCTTTTTCTTTCTTTCGTTCTTCAATTTTCGGCATAAACAAACATATAATGGCCTATTTTCATGTTTTGTTTTATTAATATAACTTAAATTACAAAATTCCAATTTTGCCCTTAATTAATAACATATAAAAACATTTACATATAATGCCATTTCAGTCCACTTTCAATAAAAATAGCATATTAACAACATAAGGACCTCATAATCAAGAAGCCATATCAAATAGACACTTTTAACAAATAGCAAGCCACTTTTACATTTAACGCGATTAGGTCATTTTATCAAATTGGGCACACAAACGATAAAATTTTCATACGAAACTTTTACACGTGCTTAGTCACATACTATAAACGCAAAAAATAATATTTAAATATTTTTTTGACTCAAATTTGTGGTCCCAAAACCACTATTCCGACTAGGGTCTAAACCAGATTGTTACAATTCTCCCCCCTTTAGGGATTTTCGTCCTAGAAAATCTTACCATTGAATAAGTTCAGATATTGTTGTCTCATAATATCTTCAGGCTCCCAAGTAGCTTCTTCAACACTGTGTCTATTCCACAGTACTTTTACCAACAGAATTTTCTTATTTTGTAGTTCTTTAACCTCGCAAGCTAAGATACGGATTGGTTCTTCTTTGTAGGTTATATCAGATTGAATCTCAATCTCAGACGGCGGAATCACATGCGAAGGATCAGATCTGTATTGTCGAAGCATTAATACATGAAACACATTTTGAATCTTTTCTAACTCGGATGGAAACCACAAACGATAAGCAACCGCCCCGATACGTTCAATAATCTCATATGGTCCGTTGAACCTCTGACTCAATTTGCCTTTTCTGCCAAATCGGAGTACTTTCTTCCACGAGGATACTTTCAAAAACACTTTGTCGCTGATCTCAAATTCAATGTCTTTTCTTTTCAAATCTGTATATGATTTCTGACGATCGGAATCTACTTTCAAACTACCTCGGATCACTTTTACTTTCTATTCAGTCTCTTTTATCAAATCAATCCCATGTATCTTATTCTCACTGAGCTCAGTCCAATACAAAGGTATACGACATTTGCGACCATATAAGGCTTCGTACGGTGCCATTTTAATACTTGATTGAAAACTGTTATTATAAGTGAACTCAATCAAAGGAAAATATTGTTCCCACGTACCTTCAAACTTATGAATGCCACATCTCAACATATCCTCAAGAATCTGAATAATCTGCTTGGATTGACCATCCATTTGCGGGTGAAAAGCAATGCTGAAGTGCAATTTCGTACCCAAAACATCTTGCAGTTTATTCCAAAATCGCGATGTGAATCTTGGATCTCTGTCTGACACAATAGATAATGGCAGACCATACAATCTCACAATATTGTAAATGTATAACTCAGCTAATTTATCAAGTGAGTAATTGGATCATACAGAAATAAAATGGGCTAATTTCGTCAATCAATCAACTACAACCAGATAGCATCTTTCTTTCTCAGAGATAGGGGCAAACCCAAAACAAAGTCCATTGTCACTCTATCCTATTTCCATTCTGGAATCATAATCGGTTGTAACAACCTGGATGGCACCTGATGTTCAGCTTTAACATGCTGACAAATTAAACATTTAGAAACAAAGTAAGAGATATCTCTTTTCATTCCAGACCACCAGTAATGTTGCTTCAGATAATTATACGTTTTTGTACTACTCGGATGAATAGATAAACGACTATTGTGAGCTTCGTTCAAAATCATTTAAATCAACTCTAGATTTCTTAAAACACAAATCCGATCTCTAAATCTCAAACAATCATCTTTATCAACTCTAAATTCTAAATTTGAATCTAAATCACTCTGATCTCATTTTGCTATTATCTCATATGAATCTTCTGAGTTTCGATTATTTATTAAATGAATAACAGTCTTGCTTTCAATTCGGCTAAAACTAAACCATCATCAAACACAACCAAATGAGCATTCATCTCACACAGAGCAAACAATGATTTTCGACTCAAAGCATCAACAACAACATTTGTATTTCCCGGATGATAATCAATCACAAGCTCATAGTCTTTTAACAGTTCCAGCCATCTTCTCTGTCGCAGATTCAAATCTTTCTGAGTCATCAGATATTTCAAACTCTTATGATTAGAATATATGTGACATTTCTCACTGAACAGATAGTGGTGCCAAATCTTCAAAGTAAACACAATCGCTGGTAACTCAAGATCGCGCATCAGATAGTTCTTTTTGTGCAGCTTTAACTGTCTCGAAGCATAAGTAATGACTTTGCCTTCCTGCATCAAAACACATCCCAGACCGTTCAATGAAGCATCACTATAGATCACAAATTCTTTACCTGATTCGGGTTGTACCAACACTGGAGCTTTAGTCAAAAGGGCCTTCAATTGATCAAAACTTTTTTGACACTGCCCAGACCATTCAAATTTCACATCTTTCTGAAGTAACTTTGTCAATGGAGTCGCAATCATCAAAAAACCTTTTATGAATCGTCTATAATAACTGGTAAGCTCCAGAAAACTATAGCTTCTGAGACATTCCTCGGAGGCTTCCAATCCAAAATAGCTAAAATTTTGCTCGGATCAACTCGGATACTAGATGCTGATACAATATGGCCTAGAAAACTGACTTCTCGTAACCAGAATTCACATTTGCTAAACTTCGCATATAATTGCTTCTCTTGCAAAGTCCGTAGCACTATTTTTATATTTTAGCATTTTCAGTTTCATCACGTGAATAAATCAATATGTCATCATTGAATATGACAACAAATCGATCTAAATACGATCTGAAAATTCTGTTCATCAAATCCATAAAGATAGTAGGTGCATTAGTTAATTCAAAAGGCATAACTAAAAACTTATAGTGGTTGTACCTCGGTCTAAATATAGTTTTTGAAATGCCTGAATCTTTTACTCACAACTGATAATAGCCTGATATCAAATCTATCTTCGAAAACACAGTAGCTCCTTTCAATTGTCAAACAAATCATCAATTCGAGGCAAAGGATACTTATTCTTAATAGTTACTTTATTCAACTAACGATAATCTATACACATTCTCATCGTACTATCTTTCTTTTTCACAAACAGAACAGGAGCACTCCAAGGTGAGAAACTTGGTCTCGCAAACCCTCTATCGGTCAACTCTTGCAATTGAGACTTTAATTATTTTAACTCGGTCGGAGCCATTCTATACGGAGCTATCAAATTGGAGTAGTTCCCGATACTAACTCAATGCCAAATTCAACTTCTCAGATCGGAGGTAATCCCGGTAGTTCTTCAGGAAACACATCAGGGAATTCATAGACAACAAGCACTGATTCAATTTTCTTTTCTAACAATTTCAAATCGATATAAACAAAGCCTAGGATACTAAATTCATGCATATATACGAATATGTTGATCTAGGATCTATCAAAGCAATCACAAAAGTATTATAAAGTATAAATGTACCCGTTATAACATCAAGAGATGAAGCTTCCTCACGAGCTCAAATGGCGTAGGCTCTGGTAGGTGCACGTCGAACATTGGTGTATTTAGTTCCCCTCTGACTGCCACTCACATTACCCATATTTTTGGAGGTCTACCACGAGATGCATTGCCACTTGGCCTCAAATTTTGCACAATTTCTTGCTCAATAGATTCGAGACAATCACGGATGAAATGGTCTAATGATCCACAATTAAAATAAGCCTGATCATACAATCTATAATTTTTGGGATGTCTTTTACCACAGTGTTTACACTCAGGTCGATCAGATGTGACATTTCCAATACTGGCAATAGATGTAGCTGGAGCTCTGAAGCTCGAATGTGATCTAGCACGATCTCTACTCGAATGTCCCGCATTAGCCCTTGAACGGCTATAATCATCTCGAAACTTCTTTGATGCAGATTGAAATGGCTTGTTCGATGATCTCTTTCGCACTTCTCTAGCTTCTGAATCAGCTTTTCTTTTCTCCTTCCAGAGCTCTTCAGCTTTACATGCTCGTTCAACAAGCACAATGAATTCTTTTATCTCAAGAATCCTGACTAACAAACCGATATCCTCGTTCAAGCCATCCTCGAATCTCTTGCACATTATAGCTTCAGTCGAAACACATTCTCTAGCATACTGACTCAGTCTCACAAATTCTCGCTTGTATTCTGTAACAGACATACGGCCTTGTTTAAGTTTAAGAAACTCTTTAAGTTTCTGGTCAATAAATCTCTGACTGATGTATTTCTTTCAAAATTTAGCTTGGAAGAAATCCCAAGTAACTCGTTCCCTCAGAACCATTGATATCAAAGTCTTCCACCAATGATAGTCCATATCTCTCAAAAGCGAAACGACACACTTTAGGCATTCATCCAGATTCAAAGACAATTCATCGAATACTTGTATTGTATTTTCTAACCAGAACTCGACTCTCTCAGTATCCTCACTAGTTGTAGCATAGAATTCTTCAGAACCATATTTTCTAATCTTATCAATTGGATGCTTAATCAACTGATTTGGATTCACTTGTGGCGAGGACTTGAGGAGGATTAGCCGGGGTTGGCGGTTGTTGAACCGCCATATTAGTTCTAATGTACTGACTGAACCAATTATTCATCATTTGATAAAAGACTTGTCTAGCCTATCCATCATGGCTACTCGTAGTCGGTCTAGAGTCGGATGGCGCTGCCCTTTGCGCGGGAGGAGGCAAATTGCTCTCTACATTGTTAGCTACGGCTCTTTCGGGATCCATTTACTATATAAAAACACATTTTCATTGTCAGGATTCATCACACTATCGTAGTTCATAAATATGGCATGTATAGCTAGACTCACATACGCTACATTAGTCCTAGAATTGACAAAACCGTAGCTTTGCTAACAACCAAATGTAACACCCCTAACCCGTATCCGTCGCCGAACTAGGGTTAAGAGGCATTACTGAACATATCGAAACATTTCACAAATATTTCAAATTCAGCACGACATTAAAGTCATACATCAATACAAAGTCCCTTAAGTAGGTCAATGAGACCTTAAACATGCTTTAGAAAGAGGTCCGAACTAAACCGAGATCATACAAAGTTTTTGAAAACTTTAACTTTTTTCAAGGTTGTACAGGTTACACGCCCGTGTGAACAGGCCGTGTGCTTTACACGGCTTTAGACACGACCGTGTGGCGGCTTTAGACACTACCGTGTGTCTAGGCCGTGTCAAAATAGGGCATACATATTGACTTAATCACACGGCCACAAGACATGCGTGTGTGCCTTGGTTGTGGTCGAAACTAACTTGGGTCACACGGCTAGCCACACTCCCGTGTGCCTTGGTTGTGCTTAAGACTGACTTAAAATCATAGGGTACCCCAGAGGACACACGATCGTGCAACATGAACATGTGTCACACACGGTTGAGACACACGCCCGTGTTTCTGCCCATGCGGACAAAAATAGGCCATTTGAAAAGCCAATTTGCCACCCAATTTGGGTCAAACCTACAAGCATCAAACCAAACATATTTGTACTATAATTTCAACCAATTTCAATGCCAAAACTTACACCAATCATGCCATAACACTATCAACTAATTTCATACTTAATAGTCATACCAAATCATATCATTCCATAAGCCAAATACATACCAAAACATATGATTTATAACCTTAATATCCATCATATGATCCCATGTCATAATCTTACGTTTTCTCCAAATAAGCATAATTCAAAAACTTACCAATTTGACCAATTTATTTGGCCATTCATGAACACATCAAACATACCACCATTGAATCACATATCATATACCCAAACTCATACAAATACATCACCAAAACCAAGCCAAATCACATATCAAAATTCGACACAAAAATGATAAAATTAAATCACGAAATTTTCACAAATATCAATTCACATATTATAAACACGAAAAATAATATTAAAATATTTTTTAACTCAAATTTGTGGTATCAAAACCACTATTCTGAATAGGGTCTAAACCAGGCTATTACAACTCCCCCCTTAGGGATTTTCATCCCTAAAAATCTTACTGGCAAATAGACTAGGGTAACGTTCTCTCATAGCATCCTTGGGCTCCCACGTAGCTTCTTCAATTCTATGTCGGTGCCATAGGACTTTCACTAAAGAGATTTTCTTATTTCTCAATTCTTTAACCTCGCGATCTAAAATTTGGACCGGTTCTTCTTCACATGTCATTTCGGATTGAATCTCAATCTCAGACGGGGAAATCATATGTAATGGGTCAGATCGATATCGTCGAAGCATCGAAACATGGAATATGTTATGGATCTTTTCTAACTCAGGTGGCAACAATAGTCTGTAAGCAACCAGCCCAAGATGCTCAATAATCTCATACGACCCAATAAATCTCGGACTCAATTTGCCTTTATGATCGAATCGGAGTATTTTCTTCCACGGTGAGACTTTCAAAAACACTTTGTCCCTGATCTAAAAATTAAAATCCTTTCGTTTCAAGTCTACATATGATTTCTGACAATCTGATGCTGCTTTTAGACTATCACAAATCACCTTCACTTTCTGTTCAGTCTCTTTGACCAAATCGACCCCGTGTATCTTATTCTCACTGTGTTCAGTCCAATATAAAGGTGTTCGACATTTGCAATCATAAAAAGCCTTATAAGGAGCCATTTTGATACTCAATTGAAAGCTATTATTATACGCAAATTCAATTAGTGGCAAGTATTGTTCCCACGTACCTTCGAACTAGAAAATAAAACATCTCAACATATCCTCGAGTTTTTGAATAATCCGTTCGGATTGACCATCTGTCTATGGGTGGAAGGCAGTACTGAAGTGTAGCTTCATACCTAATGCATCTTGCAATTTCTTCCAAAATCGCGATTTGAACCTCGGATGTCTATCCGAAACAATAGAGATAGGTACTTCGTGCAATCTCACAATTTGAGAAATATACAATGCAGCAAGCTTATCAAGCGATTAATCTGTGCGAATTGGAATGAAATAAGCTGATTTATTCAATCTCTCCATAATAACCCAGATCGTATCTTTCTTGTTCGGTGACAAAGGCAAACTCGATACAAAATCCATCATGACTCTGTCCCATTTCTACTCAGGTATCATAATCGGTTGAAATAACCCAGATGGTACCTGATGCTTGACTTTGACTTGTTAACAGATTAAACATTTCGAAACAAAGTCAGAGATGTCTCGTTTCATACCATGCCACCAGTAAAGCTGTTTCAAATCATTATACATTTTTTTACTATCCGGATGAACAGATAACTGACTGCAATGAACTTCATTTAAAATCATCTGAATCAACTTTGAATTTCTCGGAACACATTTCGGCCTCTGAATCTCAAACAAACCTCAGCATCAACTCGGAATTCTGAATCAATTTTGAATCTCATTGAGCCCGTTTTGCTAACAATTCATTATCTACTTTTTGAGCTTCACAAATCTACTACATAAATGATGTTCTCACTTTCAACTCAGCTACAATCCAACCATCATCAGATAGAGCCATATGCGCATTTATTGCACGTAGAGCAAACAGAGATTTTTGACTTAGAGCATCAGCAACTACATTGGCCTTTCCCCGATGGTAGTCAATTACAAGCTTGTAATCTTTTAACAACTCTAACCATCTTCGCTGTTGTAGATTTAGATGTTTCTCAGTCATCAAGTATTTTAAGCCTTTGTGATCAGAATAAATGTGACATTTCTCACTGAATAGATAGTGGCGTTATATCTTCAACGCAAACACAATAGTTGCTAATTCCAAATCATGTGTCAGATAGTTCTTTTCATTCGGCTTTAACTGTTTCGAGGCATAAGCTATAACTTGGCCTTCTTGCATCAAAACATAGCCCAAACCATTCAAAGATGCATCACTAAAGACTACGAATTCTTTACCCGATTCTGGCTGAACTAGCACCGGAGCTTTAGTCAATAAAGCTTTCAACTGATCAAAACTTTTTTGGCACTTTTCTGACCACTCGAACTTAACATCTTTCTGAAGTAGTGGCGTCATCGGGGTTGCAATCATCGAGAAACCTTTTACAAATTGTCTGTAATATCCAACAAGTCCCAGAAAACTTCAGACTTCAGAAACATTTCTCAGAGGTTTTGTAACGCCCCAATTTTCGAGAATTCTGTAAAAGTTGTAAAAATTAAAATTCTGTGTTCTGTTTGTTATGTGTAGGATTAATCATGTTGGTGGGCCTCTAGAAGGCCCAAGCTTAGGATAACCCGATAGTTTTAATTAATTTTAATTCTATAAGAGAAAGGGGTTCTGATAAATTGGGCTTTTAGGAATTATTTGTGAAAAATGGATCACAAGGAAGCAAGTGGTAAAGTGGCATGTGACGCCACTGGGAAGGTTGTAGTGCCGTGTGGAAGCTTGGGGAGGACCCAGGTTCAAGTCACAATGACAGCAAATTAAGTGATTAATTTTTATGTACAGGAAAGGGAAGTAGTGGAACTAAAATAAAAGTCTGTCAGGAAGAGTTTAAAAGGGTAAGGGGATTGAATAAGGATAGAGATAAGGGAGGAAATCTAGGAGCTGATTGGGGTGAGCTGTGTTGGCCGAATTTTGGACTCTTGAGGAGCAAGAGGTGGCCGGCCAAGGGTTTCTTTAGGGGGTAAATTCGGCTAGGTTAGAGTGCCAGTATAAATTCGGCAATAGGGAGGGAGTTGTGCCGTTTGCTGCTTTTCTCACCTTCTTCCTTTAGCCATTTTTGCTTTCTTCTTATTCTCTTTCTCCATAGGTGAACCTTTCAAACCTCTTGTCCATCTCCACCCTACTCTACATCACTTTCCTCCATTAATTTTCTTAGACTAAAGCCGAACCTCAAATCTCAAAATCCCAAAAGCTATATTCTTGTGCCGTTTTTCCAAAGCCATATTCCTCAATATGTTTTTCTTTTTGACCAACATTCCTCTCCTCTAAACCCTTAGCATCTGTCGACAACATTACCCAGGGTTATAGCCTCAAATTATTATTTTCTATATCACCTAGAAAAGCCGAAACTACTATAGAGTTAGGGACTTGTAGCCGAAACTTCAAAGCTTCTAGATTCAAGTTTTACCGTTGTTTAAAGGTTGAATCTGCATCAAATCTACGTGGAAAATAGGAAGGAATAAGTGGTAAGTGCTCATCACTCCGAATCTAGTCTTATTTTTCAAGTTAGGAAAAAGCCGAAGTCCCTAAAATCTAGGGAGGCTATCGATATGGGCAGAGGGCATAAAGGGTCTCTAACCGATGATTTATTTTGATGATTAGTGTCTTCTCAAGGGTTGGATCGAAGGCTTGGATCTTTGGAGCGATCAGACTTGGATCTAGCCATCGGATTTCGGCAAGAAGGTAAAGTTTTAAAGGCTTTTAGGGACAGAATCGAATATGGGTAAGTAATTATGGAGATTAGTGTTGTGATTTGCAATCTAAGAATTGTAGCAATGTAATTGTAGGCAGTTCGTGTGTGGATCTTGGCAGCAAGTCGTCACAAATCAGGTGTGTAACTGACACCCTCTCATAGGCTAGATCGGCAAAAGCCGAAAAGCCGAAATGCCGAAAAGCCGGTATTTTGGGCACTTGCGAGTGTGCGAATGCTCGTAAGACGTATGGGTAATTATTACTGGTAATCGAAAGTGATAAAACTGCAGTACGCGCGATTTCGTGCGTTTTGATATTTTGGGCTTAATGGCCCAAAACTGGGTTAATGGGCCAACGGGCCCAATTCGGTAAGAACACTCGGTAAGTGTTTCTGGCTAACGTGATGGCTACGATATGCGTGGAAACCTTAGAAATAGTTAGATGTACTATTATACCCCTATGTATGCAAAATTACCATAATACCCCTATGTATGCAAAATGACCTTTATACCCCTAGGGTTAATTTTGTCTGAAAAGCATGATGAATTAAATCTGTATGATGTGTGCCATGAATGTATATCTGTTGCATGGGGACATGGGCTATATTATGAAGGAAGCGTCCTGGTGGCTATGCCACAAATTATCTGTTCTGGTGGCCCTGCCACATATATCTGTTCTGGTGGCACTGCCAGAAAATATCTGTATCTGGTGACTCTGTCACATTCTCTATATCTGGCAGCCATGCTGCATATTACTATGGCGTGTAGCAGTTGGGTGGGTCGAGTAGTCTCCCCACATGGTGAAAGGATGGTACGGGGGTGCACATGGTTGGATATGGTTGGGTTTCTGCATAAGCATGATATATCTGTTTTGATCTGTTCTAGGCCTATGGGCTTTATTCTGAAATCTGTTCTGGGCTGAGGCCAACTTGTTTTAATTCTGTGGTTTGAGCTGATATGGGCTATGGTTGGGTTAATTTTACACACTGAGTTTCCCCAAACTCATCCCCTATTTTTATCCATGCAGGTAATCCCCAACCATAATGGGCTTGGAGCTACGAGGGATTCGGAGTGGCCACTCGTTCTGCAATACGGATTTCTTCTGGTGATTTGGACTTCAATTTCTTTACTTTGGTGATTTGGGTTTTGTTATGTAATAAGGTCGCTTATGATTATTTTTATTTGGGTTTTGATCTATAACTTATCATGATGATCTTAAATTATATTAACTATCAAATGGGCTAGATATAGGGTTCGTTTTCAAAAACATTAAGTGATTTCAAAATAACACGATTACAAGTAAGACTTCCGCTAAGCAAACGTTTTCAAACTTAATCACTTTATTAATATGGACTTAACCAAATGGTTTTCTCACAATTATACGAGATGTTAGAGTGTGGCAATGGCGGTGTGCATGTCTAGGATTGGATCCGAAGGGAGCTTGGTACTTAAGCAGTCCGACAGACTCACCTCCTCTTTTTCTGGTTTCCTACCTGGTGCACAGCTCTCATTCACTTTAACCTATATTAAAAGTATCTTTTACATCACCAACTAAGTTTTCCGAAACTAAGTAATACGGAATGTTTTGTACGCATCAATGTGGCGCACCGGATCCGGTCATAATGTCTAGGCCGGGTTTGGGATGTTACATTTAGTGGTATCAGAGCCTAGGTTGGAACAACTCGGCTGTGGAATGGGTTTACAATAACAAAGTTTTTTTAAAAAAAAGTTTTTGGAGACTGTAAAACTCTGTTTTCAAAATCTGGAACAGTGAGTGGCATTCCAAATCTCCGGCCCAAGCCTGTAAGTATTCTGAATTTTTCTGAATATATTCTGAATTATCTGTCTGTACTGAAACTTTACTAGAATACTCTAGATAGGATGCTACTGAAATCCTAAAAAAGCTTGCTAAAAGACTGAGACTGTAGCTAGCCATCGATTCTGTGAAAACCAATTTTGAATTACTGTCTGAATCATAAAACAACTTAATAAAGATTGGAATGATATTAATGCATAAAATTCATAATTAGATAATACGATATGAGTATGCGAGCAGCTCGAGGTAGAGGCCGTGGACGAGGTTGAGGAAGAGCTCGAGCAGGATCTTCGTCTTCAGGGCATATGCCAGCGGCAGAAGCACCGGTACCTTCGGCAATGGAAGTGGAATCACATGATCGTGGTACCGGGGATGACGCCCTGTCGCAGGCAATGCTTCGAGTTCTGGAAAGGGTTACCGAGGCAAGTTCAGGCAACGAAATTCGAGGATCGATTTCTGAACGACTCTGGGCTAACGGAGCAGAGATCTTTAGGGGTGTATCTGGTGTAGCCCCGAATGTGGCAGAATATTGGTTGGAGGCCACGGAATGAATTATGGATGACTTGGACTGTTCTGTGGAGCAGAAGCTGAAGGGGGCCTTATCGTTGCTGCGAGATGAGGCTCATCAGTGGTGGCTCACTGTGAGGGATGGGACCCTAGCTGATAGGGTTACTTGGGAGCTGTTTAAGACAGCCTTTAAAGGAAAGTACGTTGGGGCAAGTTATGTGGACGCCCGTAGGAAAGAATTCCTGAATCTGGTCCAAGGAGGCAAAACTGTTACTGAGTACGAGGCTGAATTTCTAAGGCTGAGTAGGTATGCTGTGGGAATAGTTGCTACGGAGTATGAGCGTAGCGTTCGCTTTGAGGATGGACTCAGAGATGACCTTAAGGTGCTGATTGCTCCGCAGAAGGAGCGCGACTTCGCGGTTCTGGTGGAAAAAGCTAAGATTGCTGAGGAGGTAAAGCGTACTGAGAGGCAGAACCGTGAGAAAGATCAGAACCATTTCCGGAGAGATTCTGGACCTTCGGGTGGAGCAAACAAGAATGTCAAAAAGACGAGAGTGGAGGAGCCAGTTCGAGTCGTTCCGATGAATGTGGTTAGACCGCCAATCTGTGGGGACAGTGGTAAGGTACACTTGGGTGACTGTAGGAAACGTTCTAGTGCTTGTTTTCGATGCGGATCTATGGAGCACAGAGTTAAGGATTGTCCACAGAGAGCTGATCAGGCTCAAGTTGCTGTACAGAGGGTTGTTCAACCCATGAGAGGTGGACCACAACCACCGAGAGGACGTGGACAAGGTAAGGGCGGAAATGGGAATGGAAATGGTCGAGGTCGAGGGGCGCCTGGCAGGGGAGCCGAAAATGCTAAAGCTCGACAGCCAGCGTTGGTGTATGCAGCTCGTCATCGAGAGGAGGGCGACGCACCTGATGTCATAACTGGTACGTTTTTAGTTTCTAATATGCCGTATACTGCCTTGGTGGATATTGGATCTACTCATTCTTATGTTGCGTGTGCCATATCTGGGTCTTTGGGAGTGCATTCTGAGAAGATAGTTAGTGGGGTATCTGTGCTAAGTCCCTTGGGTCACTCGGTTAGGGTAGACAAGCTGTATAAGGATGTACCCTTAGAAACTCAAGGTAGGATCTTTCCTGGCGATCTAATGGAGTTGCCGTTTGGAGAGTTTGACATCATTCTGGGAATGGACTGGCTTGTTAAGCATAAGGCGACTCTGGACTGTGCTGTTAAGCGAATGGTGCTAAGGACCACGGAAGGGGATGAGGTTATGGTGATAGGTGAACGAAGGGACTATTTGTCTAATGTGATATCAGCATTAAGGGCTGAAAAGTGGATTCGAAAAGGTTGTGAGGCCTATTTGGCATTTGTAAGTCAAACAGATGTAGAGGGGCCGATAGTGGATAAGGTTAGAACTGTAAAAGAGTTCCAAGATGTCTTTTCGAAGGAGCTTCCGAGATTGCCTCCAAACCGAGAAGTCGAATTTGGAATCGACCTGTTGCCTGGGACAGCACCAGTGTCCATTGCACCATATAGGATGGCACCGAAGGAGTTAGTGGAGTTAAAGGCGCAAATTCAAGAATTGTTGGATAGGGGCTTTATTAGGCCAAGTGTGTCTCCATGGGGAGCACCGGTGCTATTCGTGAAGAAGAAGGATGGGACGATGCGCATGTGCATTGACTATCGCCAGTTGAACAAACTGACGATTAAGAATAAGTACCCTCAGCCAAGGATTAACGATCTATTCGACCAGCTTAAAGGAGCTTTTGTATTTTCCAAGATCGATCTTCAATCTGGGTATCATCAGTTAAGGGTCAAGGAGGCAGGTATTCATAAGACAGCATTCAGGACTCGTTATGGTCATTATGAGTTTCTAGTTATGCCATTTGGACTAACAAACGCTCCTGCAGCATTTATAGATCTGATGAATCCTGTGTTCCAACCATTTCTGGATCGGTTCGTGGTCGTCTTTATTGACGATATTCTGGTATATTCTGAGACTGAAACAAAACATGATGAGCATCTCCACACTGTGTTGCAAGTGTTAAGGGAGAAGGAACTTTATGCGAAGTTCAGCAAGTGTGAGTTCTGGTTGAGGGAGGTAACCTTTTTGAGGCATGTGGTCTCTACAGAGGGGATTAGAGTGGATCCTCGAAAGATTGAAGCAATTTTGGAATGGAAGCCACCTAGGTCGGTTTCAGAAATTCGAAGTTTCCTAGGGTTGGCAGGATACTACAGAAGGTTTGTGGAAGGTTTTTCTGTGATGGCAGCACCTTTCACAAAACTCATAAGGAAAGGAGTACCGTTTGTATGGACGGAGAAGCAGCAAGAAGCTTTTGTGAGGTTGAAGAAAGTTCTGACTGAAGCACCTGTGTTAATTCAACCACAGTCTGGGAAAGATTTTACTGCGTACAGTGACGCATCACACGTAGGTTTGGGTTGTGTGTTGATGCAAGAGGGTAAGGTGGTTGCTTATGCGTCTCGACAACTTAAACCTCACGAAGGGAACTATCCCACTCATGATTTGGAGTTAGCAGCAGTGATCTTTGTGCTTAAAATCTGGAGACATTACTTGTATGGAGAAAGGTGTATTATATACACAGATCATAAGAGTCTCAAGCATTTGCTGACTCAGAAGGAACTAAACCTTAGGCAAAGGAGATGGATCGAGTTTCTTAAAGATTATGATTGTTCAATCGAATATCACCCAGGCAGGGCTAATGTGGTAGCCGATGCTTTAAGTCGTAGAGCTGTATCTGATCTGAGAGCAATGTTTGCTCGTCTAAGTCTGTATGATGATGGAAGTCTGTTGGCTGAATTACAATTAAGGTCAACTTGGGTGGATCAGATTAAGGAAAAGCAGTTGAAAGATGAGTCTTTGGTCCCTCGTTTTCAACAAGTTAAGGAAGGGGAAACTTCTGAGTTCGGGTTAAATGATGATGGGGTTCTGTGTTTTTGAGGTAGAATTTGTGTTCCGAAGGACTCTGACTTGAGACAGTCAATTTTGAAGGAAGCTCATGGGGGACTTTGTGCCATGCATCCTGGAGGGAATAAGTTGTACCATGACTTGTGAGAACTGTTTTGGTGGCCTGGACTCAAATGAGAGGTAACGGAATTTGTGGGGAAATGTCTGACATGCCAGCAAGTGAAAGCTGAGCATCAGTTACCTTCAGGATTATTGCAGCCAGTAAAAATACCACTTTGGAAGTGGGAGAGGGTAACCATGGATTTTGTGAGTGGGCTACCCTTGACACCATCAAAGAAAGACTCGATATGGGTGATTGTGGATAGGTTGACCAAGTCGGCTCATTTTATACCTGTTCGCACAGACTTTTCTCTTCAGAAGTTTGCCAAGTTGTATGTGGCGGAGATTGTGCGACTGCATGGAGTTCCAGTTTCGATTATCTCTGATCGGGATCCTAGATTCACATCTCGGTTTTGGCAAAATTTGCATGAGGCGTTGGGAACGCGATTAAACTTTAGTACGGCTTTCCATCCCCAAACTGATGATCAATCGGAAAGAGTTATTCAGATTCTGGAAGACATGTTGAGGGGATGTGTTATTGATTTCCGAGGTAGTTGGGAGGATTACTTGCCTTTGGCAGAGTTTGCATACAACAATATTTATCAGTCGAGTATTCGAATGGCACCTTATAAAGCACTGTATGGGAGAAGGTGTCGAACACCTAGTTGTTGGACTGAACTGGGGAGCGACAAGTTCTTGGACCTGAGTTGGTGGCAGATACTGAGGATAAGGTCAGGTTACTTAGAGATCGGTTAAAGGAAGCGTCTGATAGGCAAAAGTCATATGCAGATCTGAAGCGTAAAGAGATTGAATACTCAGTGGGCGATATGGTCTTCTTGAAGGTTTCACCTTGGAAGAAGATACTAAGTTTTGGTAAGAAGGGCAAGTTGAGTCCGCGGTTCATTGGGCCTTATCGGATTTTGAAGCGAGAAGGCCCAGTGGCTTATCAGTTGGAATTGCCTTCAGAGTTAGACAGGATTCACGATGTTTTTCATGTCTCCATGTTAAGGCGCTATCGTTCTGACCCTACTCATGTCGTGCCGGTTGCAGAAATTGAGGTGCGAACTGATTTGACCTTTGAGGAGGAGCCTATACAAATATTGGATCGAGACGTTAAGGTTCTGAGGAGGAAATCTGTACCATTAGTGAAAGTGCTTTGGCGTAACCATGGCAGAGAAGAAGCTACTTGGGAGCCAGAGGAGGCAATGCAACAACAATTGTAACGTCCTGATTTTCGGATTTATTCGCGGTTTTCAGTATTTTGGTAAAAATTTTAAAATTTTGTATTTGGATGTGAAATTAATATTTTGAGTAGGTAAATGGGCTTATAGAAGGCCCATGTGTTGGCCAAAACCCGGGTGAATTTTTGAATTTTGGACTTAGGAGTTAGGGATTCTGGCTAGGTGGCCCTTGTATAGAGTTATGGGCAGATTGCATCACAAAAAGAGCCTTAGTAGAGTGGCAAGGGTATGCCACTAGGCTCCTAAAAAGGTGGCGTGTGGAGCATTGGGGAAACTTAGGGTATTTCGGCACTTAGGGTATTTAGTGGTGCCGTTTTCTTTTGCTGAAACACCTTAGGGTTGTTCTTTTCTCTCTTTTCCTCTCTAGCCGAAACCACCATTCTCTCTATTCTTCTTTCTTCATTTTTCTTCTTCAAAACCGTTCATCAAACCTGCTGTTCATCAACACTTGTGCCGAAACCACAAAAGCCCAAACCTCAGAAAATACGTTAGTTGTGCCGATTTCTTCCAAGCCAAATCCTTCAATATTTTTGTGCTTAATAAACGACAATCATCATTTCTAAACCCTAGATACCTGTCGACAATTCTACATCAAGGTTATAGCCCCACATTGTCATCTCCTTCATCACCCAAAAGCCGAAAAACCATAGATTTGGGGGCTTATAGCCGAAACTTCAAAACTTTGGGAGTCGAGTTCTACCATCGTTTGAAAGATAAATCTGCATCAGATTGCGTGGAGATCAAAAAGGAGTAAGGGGTAAGTGTTCATCATCTCAGATCTGGTCATATTTTACAAAGTTAGGAAAAGCCGAAGTCCCTAAAATCTAGGGAGGCTGTCGATTTGGGCATGTGGCTCTAAGGGTTTTTAATTGATGTTTTCTTTCAATGATTAGTATCTTCTTAAGTTTTGGATTGAAGGCGTGGGTTGTTGAAGCAATCGGATTCGGAGCTAGCTATCGATTTTGGCAAAAAGGTAAGGTTTCAAATGCTTTTAGGGACATGGTTCGATCATGGATAAGTAGGTTGTGGGTTTAGTAATTATGGTTTGTAAATAAGAACTGTGCTAATCAATTGTAGGACATCAGAAGAGATCTCAGTAGCAGTCGTCGCGAATCAGGTGTGTACCGAACACCCTTTCTTAGTTCAATTCGACAAAAGCCAAAATGCCGAAATTTCTGGCATTTCATGGGCTTGTGAGTATGCGAATGCTCTCAAGACGAGGAGTAATTGTTAGATCTAGCACCGCAAGGTGGTAAGTAAGTTTTTTTGACGTCTTAACGTACTTCGGGAAAAGAGGGCCTCGATGGGCCAAAACTGGGCCCAATGGGCTTACGGACCAATATGGGTAAGAGATGGGCAAAGTAGCATGTTAGTTAGATGGTGGAACCAAATTGCATAAAACTGCTAAAAATTACTGAAATGGCTTGTGTAGTTGCGTAAGTACGAAATTACCCCTAAAGAGCATAATTACCGAATACCCCTAGGGTTTAAATTGGCTAAACTGCATGATTGATTAATATTGTATTGTACATGATATGCTTTATTAATATCTGTTGCGTGGGATTGGGGTATTGATGGAGGAAGTATTGAAAGTGGTTCATCCACGTACTGGAGGCTTTGCCTCAACTTACTGATATTTGAGCAGCGTTGCTGCAACTGTGGAGTGTAGGGCTGGGTGGGTTGAGATATTCACCACATGGAGTGTAGGGCTGGTACAGGGGCAGTGTAGCGGTTGGTGGGTTGAGTAGTCTCCCCAGTTGGGCTTGCATTCATTACTACTATTGTTACTTATGTTACTGAACTGGGCCTATGGGCCACACTGTTATGTAAAAAGGGGCTAAGGCCTTGAGGATAAAGGGATTGAATAAGGATAGAGATAAGGGAGGAAATCTAGGAGCTAATGGGGGTGAGCTGTGTTGGCCGAATTTTGGACTCTTGAGGAGCAAGAGGTGGCCGGCCAAGGGTTTCTTGAGGGGGTAAATTCGGCTAGGTTAGAGTGCCAGTATAAATTCGGCAATAGGGAGGGAGTTGTGCCGTTTGCTGCTTTTCACACCTTCTTCCTTTAGCCATTTTTGCTTTCTTCTTATTCTCTTTCTCCATAGCCGAACCTTTCAAACCTCTTGTCCATCTCCACCCTACTCTACATCACTTTCCTCCATTAATTTTCTTAGACTAAAGCCGAACCTCAAATCTCAAAATCCCGAAAGCTATATTCTTGTGCCATTTTTCCAAAGCCATATTCCTCAATATGTTTTCCTTTTTGACCAACATTCCTCTCCTCTAAACCTCTAGCATCTGTCGACAACATTACCCAGGGTTATAGCCTCAAATCATTATTTTCTATATGACCTAGAAAAGCCGAAACTACTATAGAGTTAGGGACTTGTAGCCAAAACTTCAAAGCTTCTAGATTCAAGTTTTACCGTCATTTAAAGGTTGAATCTACATCAAATCTACGTGGAAAGCAGGAAGGAATAAGTGGTAAGTTCTCATCACTCCGAATCTAGTCTTATTTTTCAAGTTAGGAAAAAGTCGAAGTCCCTAAAATCTAGGGAGGCTATCGATTTGGGCAGAGGGCATAAAGGGTCTCTAATCGATGATTTATTTTGATGATTAGTGTCTTCTCAAGGGTTGGATCGAAGGCTTGGATCTTTGGAGCGATCAGACTTGGATCTAGCCATCGGATTTCGGCAAGAAGGTAAAGTTTTAAAGGCTTTTAAGGACAGAGTCGAATATGGGTAAGTAATTATGATGATTAGTGTTGTGATTTGCAATCTAAGAATTGTAGCAACATAATTGTAGGCAGTTCGTGCGTGGATCTTGTCAGCAAGTCGTCACAAATCAGGTGTGTAACTGACACCCTCTCATAGGCTAGATCGGCAAAAGCCAAAAAGCCGAAAAGCCGGTATTTTGGGCACTTGCGAGTGTGCGAATGCTCGTAAGACGTATGGGTAATTATTACTGGTAAACGAAAGTGATAAAACTGCAGTACGCGCGATTTCGTGTGTTTTGATATTTTGGGCTTAATGGGCTAAAACTGGGTTAATGGGCCAACGGGCCCAATTCGGTAAGAACACTCGGTAAGTGTTTCTGGCTAACGTGATGGCTACGATATGCATGGAAACCTTAGAAATAGTTAGATGTACTATTATACCCTAATGCATGCAAAATTACCATAATACCCCTATGTATACAAAATTACCATAATACCCCTATGTATACAAAATTACCATAATACCCCTATGTATACAAAATTACCATAATACCCCTATGTATGCAAAATGACCTTTATACCCCTAGAGTTAATTTTGTCTGAAAAGCATGATGAATTAAATCTGTATGATGTGTGCCATGAATGTATATCTGTTGCATGGGGACATGGGCTATATTATGGAGGAAGCGTCCTGGTGGCTATGCCACAAATTATCTGTTCCGGTGGCCCTGCCACATATATCTATTCTGGTGGCACTGCCACAAAATATCTGTATCTGGTGACTCTGTCACATTCTCTGTATCTGGCAGCCATGCTGCATATTTCTGTGGCGTGTAGCGGTTGGATGGGTCGAGTAGTCTCCCCACATGGTGAAAGGATGGTACGGGGGTGCACATAGTTGGATATGGTTGGGTTTCTGCATAAGCATGATATATCTGTTCTGATCTGTTTTGGGCCTATGGGCTTTATTCTGAAATCTGTTCTGGGCTGAGGCCAACTTGTTTTAATTCTATGGTTTGAGCTGATATGGGCTATGGTTGGGTTAATTTTACACACTGAGTTTCCCCAAACTCATCCCCTATTTTTATCCATGCAGGTAATCCCCAACCATAGTGGGCTTGGAGCTGCGAGGGATTCAGAGTGGCCACTCGTTCTGCAATACGAATTTCTTCTGGTGATTTGGACTTCAATTTTCTTTACTTTGGTGATTTGGGTTTTGTTATGTAATAAGGCCGCTTATGATTCTTTTTATTTGGGTTTTGATCTATAACTTATCATGATGATCTTAAATTATATTAACTATCAAATAGGCTAGATCTAGGGTTCGTTTTCAAAAACATTAAGTGATCTCAAAATAACACGATTACAAGTAAGACTTCCGCTAAGCAAACGTTTTCAAACTTAATCACTTTATTAAGATGGACTTAACAAAATGGTTTTCTCACAATTATACGAGATGTTAAAGTGTGGCAATGGCGGTGTGCATGTCTAGGATTGGATCCGAAGGGAGCTTGGTACTTAAGCAGTCCGACAGACTCACCTCCTCTTTTTGTGGTTTCCTACCTGGTGCACAGCTCTCATTCACTTTAACCTATATTAAAAGTATCTTTTACATCACCAATTAAGTTTTTCCAAACTAAGTAATAAGGAATGTTTTGTACGCATCAATGTGGTGCACCGGATCCGGTCATAATGTCTAGGCCAGGTTTGGGATGTTACATTTAGCGGTATCAGAGCCTAGTTGCAACAACTCGGCTGTGGAATGGGTTTACAACAACAAATTTTTTTTTTAAAAAAAGTTTTTGGAGATTGTAAAAATCTGTTTTCAAAATCTGGAACAGTGAGTGGCATTCCGAATCTCCGGCCCAAGCCTGTAAGTATTCTGAATTTTTCTGAATATATTCTGAATTATCTGTCTGTACTGAAACTTTACTAGAATACTCTAGATAGGATGCTACTAAAATCCTAGAAAAGCTTGCTAAAAGACCGAGACTGTAGCTAGACATCGATTCTGCGAAAACCAATTCTGAATTACTGTCTGAATCATAAAACATCTGTAATAAACATTGGAATGATATTAATGCATAAAATTTTTAATCATATAATACGATATGAGTACGCGTGCAGCTCGAGGTAGAGGCCGTGGACGAGGTCGAGAAAGAGCTCGAGCGGGATCTTCGTCTTCAAGGCATATGCCAGCGGCAGAAACACCGGTACCTTCGGCAACAGGAGTGGAATCACATGATCGTGGTACCGGGGATGACGCCCTGTCGCAGGCAATGCTTCGAGTTCTGGAAAGGGTTGCCGGGGCAAGTTCAGGCAACGGAATTCGAGGATTAATTTCTGAACGACTCTGGGCTAACGGATCGGAGATCTTTAGGGGTGTATCTAGTGTAGCCTCGAATGTGGTAGAATATTGGTTGGAGGCCACGGAACGAATTATGGATGACTTGGACTATTCTGTGGAGCAGAAGCTGAAGGGGGCCGTATCGTTGCTGCGAGATGAGGCTTATCAGTGGTGGCTCACCGCGAGGGATGGAACCCCAGCTGATAGGGTTACTTGGGAGTTTTTTAAGAAAGCTTTTAAAGGAAAGTACGTCGGGGCAAGTTATGTGGATGCCCATAGGAAAGAATTCCTGAATCTGGTCCAAGGAGGCAAAACTGTTGCTGAGTACGAGGCTGAATTTCTGAGGCTGAGTAGCTATGCTGTGGGAATAGTTGCTACGGAGTATGAGCGTAGCGTTCGCTTTGAGGATGGACTTAGAGATGACCTTAAGGTGCTGATTGCTCCGCAGAGGGAGCGCGGCTTCGCGGTTCTGGTGGAAAAAGCTAAGATTGCTGAGGAGGTAAATCGTACTGAGAAGCAGAACCGTGAGAAAGATCGGAACCGTTTCCGGAGGGATTATGGACCTTCGGGTGGAGCAAACAAGAATGTCAAAAGGACGAGAGTGGAGGAGCCAGTTCGAGGCGTTCCGATGAATGTGGTTAGACCGCCAATCTGTGGGGACAGTGGTAAGGTACACTTGGGAGAGTGTAGGAAACGTTTTGGTGCTTGTTTTCGATGCGGATCTATGGAGCACAGAGTTAAGGATTGTCCACAGAGAGCTGATCAGGCTCAAGTTGCTGTACAGAGGGTTGTTCAACCCATGAGAGGTGGACCACAACCCCCGAGAGGACGTGGACAAGGTAGGAGTGGAAATGGGAATGGAAATGGTCGAGGTCGAGGGGTGCCTGGTAGGGGAGCCGGAAATGCTGAGGCTCGACAGCCAGCGTTGGTGTATGCAGCTCGTCGTCGAGAGGAGGGCGACGCACCTGATGTCATAACTGGTATGTTTTTAGTTTCTAATATGCCGTATACTGCCTTGGTGGATATTGGATCTACTCATTCTTATGTTGCGTGTGCCATATTTGGGTCTTTGGGAGTGCATTCTGAGAAGGTAGTGAGTGGGGTATCTGTGCTAAGTCCCTTGGGTCACTCGGTTAGGGTAGACAAGCTGTATAAGGATGTACCCTTAGAAACTCAAGGTAGGATCTTTCCTAGCGATCTAATGGAGTTGCCGTTTGGAGAGTTTGACATCATTTTGGGAATGGACTGGCTTGTTAAGCATAAGGCGACTCTGGACTGTGCTGCTAAGCGAATGGTGCTAAGGACCACGGAAGGGGATGAGGTTATAGTGATAGGTGAACGAAGGGACTATTTGTCTAATGTGATATCGGCATTAAGGGCTAAAAAGTGGATTCGGAAAGGTTGTGAGGCCTATTTGGCATTTGTAAGTCAAACAGATGTAGAGGGGCTGACAGTGGATAAGGTTAGAACTGTAAAAGAGTTCCAAGATGTCTTTCTGGAGGAGCTTCCGGGATTGCCTCCAAACCGAGAAGTCGAATTTAGAATCGACCTGCTGCCTGGGACAGCACCAGTGTCCATTGCACCATATAGGATGGCACCGAAGGAGTTAGTGGAGTTAAAGGCACAAATTCAAGAATTGTTGGATAGGGGCTTTATTAGGCTAAGTGTGTCTCCATGGGGAGCACTGGTGCTATTCGTGAAGAAGAAGGATGGGACGATGCGCATGTACATTGACTATCGCCAGTTGAACAAACTGACGATTAAGAATAAGGAGCTTCTGTATTTTCCAAGATCGATCTTCGATCTGGGTATCATCAGTTAAGGGTCAAGGAGGCAGCTATTCATAAGACAGCATTCAGGACTCGTTATGGTCATTATGAGTTTCTAGTTATGCCATTTGGACTAACAAACGCTCCTACAGCGTTTATGGATCTGATGAATCGTGTGTTCCAACCATTTCTGGGTCGGTTCGTGGTCGTCTTTATTGACGATATTCTGGTATATTCTGAGACCGAAGCAAAACATGATGAGCATCTCCGCACTGTGTTGCAAGTGTTAAGGGAGAAGGAACTTTATGCGAAGTTCAGCAAGTGTGAGTTCTGGTTGAAGGAGGTAACCTTTTTGGGGCATGTGGTCTCTGCAGAGGGGATTAGAGTGGATCCTCGAAAGATTGAAGCAATTTTGGAATGGAAGCCACCTAGGTCAGTTTCAGAAATTCGAAGTTTCCTAGGGTTGGCAGGATACTACAGAAGGTTTGTGGAAGGTTTTTCTGTGATGGCAGCACCTCTCAAAAAACTCATAAGGAAAGGAGTACCAATTGTATGGACGAAGAAGCAGCAAGAAGCTTTTGAGAGGTTGAAGAAAGTTCTGACTGAAGCACCTGTGTTAATTCAACCAGAGTCTGGGAAAGATTTTACTGTGTACAGTGATGCATCACAGTAGGTTTGGGTTGTGTGTTGATGCAAGAGGGTAAGGTGGTTGCTTATGCGTCTCGACAACTTAAGCCTCACGAAGGGAACTATCCCACTCATGATTTGGAGTTAGCAGTAGTGATCTTTGCGCTTAAAATCTGCAGACATTACTTGTATGGAGAAAGGTGTATTATATACATAGATCATAAGAATCTCAAGCATTTGCTGACTCAGAAGGAACTGAACCTTAGGCAAAGGAGATGGATCGGGTTTCTTAAGGATTATGATTGTTCAATCGAATATCACCCAGGCAGGGCTAATGTGGTAGCCGATGCTCTAAGTCGTAGAGCTGTATCTGATCTGAGAGCAATGTTTGCTCGTCTAAGTCTGTATGATGATGGAAGTCTGTTGGCTGAATTACAAGTATGGCCAACCTGGATGGATCAGATTAAGGAAAAGCAGTTGAAAGATGAGTCTTTGGTCCCTCGTTTTCAACAAGTTAAGGAAGGGGAAACTTATGAGTTTGGGTTAAATGATGATGGGGTTCTGTGTTTTCGAGGTAGAATTTGTGTTCCGAAGGACTCTGACTTGAGACAGTCAATTTTGAAGGAAGCTCATGGGGGACTTTGTGCCATGCATCCTGGAGGGAATAAGTTGTACCATGACTTGCGAGAACTGTATTGGTGGCCTGGACTCAAGCGAGAGGTAACGGAATTTGTGGGGAAATGTCTGACATGCCAGCAAGTGAAAGCTGAGCATCAGTTACCTTCTAGATTATTGCAGCCAGTAAAAATACCACTTTGGAAGTGGGAGAGGGTAACCATGGATTTTGTGAGTGGGCTACCCTTGACACCATCGAAGAAAGACTCGATATGGGTAATTGTGGATAGGTTGACCAAGTCGGCTCATTTTATACCTATTCGCACAGACTTTTCTCTTCAGAAGTTAGCCAAGTTGTATGTGGCGGAGATTGTGCGACTGCATGGAGTTCCAGTTTCGATTATCTCTGATCGGGATCCTAGATTCACATCTCGATTTTGGCAAAAGTTGCATGAGGCGTTGGGAATGCGATTAAACTTTAGTACGGCTTTCCATCCCCAAACTGATGGTCAATCGGAAAGAGTTGTTCAGATTCTGGAAGACATGTTGAGGGGATGTGTTATTGATTTCCGAGGTAGTTGGGAGGATTACTTGCCTTTGGCAGAGTTTACATACAACAATAGTTATCAGTCGAGTATTCGAATGGCACCTTATGAAGCACTTATGGGCGAAGGTGTCGAACACCTAGTTGTTGGACTGAATTGGGGGAGCGACAAGTTCTTGGACCAGAGTTGGTGGCAGATACTGAGGATAAGGTCAGGTTAATTAGTGATCGGTTAAAGGAAGCGTCTGATAGGCAAAAGTCGTATGCAGATCTGAAGCGTAAGGAGATTGAATACTCAGTGGGCGATATGGTCTTCTTGAAGGTTTCACTTTGGAAGAAGATACTAAGGTTTGGTGAGAATGGCAAGTTGAGTCCGCGGTTCATTGGGCCTTATCGGATTTTGAAGCGAGTAGGCCCAGTGACTTATCAGTTGGAATTGCCTTCAGAGTTAGACAGGATTCACGATGTTTTTCACGTCTCCATGTTAAGGCGCTATCGTTCTGACCCTACTCATGTCGTGCCGATTGCAGAAATTGAGGTGCGAACTGATTTGACCTTTGAGGAGGAGCCTGTACAAATATTGGATCGAGACGTTAAGGTTCTGAGGAGGAAATCTGTACCATTAGTGAAAGTGCTTTGGCGTAACTATGGCAGAGAAGAAGCTACTTGGGAGCTAGAGGAGGCAATGCAACAACAATTGTAACGTCCTGATTTTCAGATTTATTCGCGGTTTTCAGTATTTTGGTAAAGATTTTAAAATTTTGTATTTGGATGTGAAATTAATATTTTTAGTAGGTAAATGGGCTTATAGAAGGCCCATGTGTTGGCCAAAACCCGGGTGAACTTTTGAATTTTGGACTGAGGAGTTAGGGATTATGGCTAGGTGGCCCTTGTATAGAGTTATGGGTAGATTGCATCACAAAAAGAGCCTTAGTAGAGTGGCAAGGGTATGCCACTAGGCTCCTAAAAAGGTGGCGTGTGGAGCATTGGGGAAACCATGGGATCGATTCCCTGTGTCGTCAAATAGATGCATTTATTTTTAAGTGCTAGAGGGGTAAGTGTTGGAGTCCAGGTGGATTCTGCTAGAGGAGAGTTTTAATCAGTCTAAATGCTTGGATTAAGGAGTGATAAGGGGAGAGATTTAAGGGATTGGGAGAGAGGCTAGGAGTTGGCTGAATTTTGGGAATTGAAGAGGGAAAAATTGGCAGAGGGTTATGAGGTTAGTATTTCGGCACTTAGGGTATTGGGTGGTGCCGTTTTCTTTTTCTGAAACACCTTAGGGTTGTTCTTTTCTCTCTTTTCCTCTCTAGCCGAAACCACCATTCTCTCTATTCTTCTTTCTTCATTTTTCTTCTTCAAACCCGTTCATCAAACCTGCTGTTCATCAACACTTGTGCCGAAACCACAAAAGCCGAAACCTCGAAAAATACATTAGTTGTGCCGATTTCTTCCAAGCCAAATCCTTCAATATTTTTGTGCCTAATAAACGACAATCATCTTTTCTAAACCCTAGATACCTGTGGCAATTCTACATCAAGGTTATAGCCCCACATTGTCATCTCCTTCATCACCCAAAAGTTGAAAAACCATAGATTTGGGGGCTTATAGCTGAAACTTCAAAACTCCGGGAGTCGAGTTCTACCGTCATTTGAAAGATAAATCTGCATCAGATTGCGTGGAGATCAAAAAGGAGTAAGGGGTAAGTGTTCATCATCTCAGATCTGGTCATATTTTACAAAGTTAGGAAAAGCCGAAGTCCCTAAAATCTAGGGAGGCTGTCGATTTGGGCATGTGGCTCTAAGGGTTTTTAACTGACGTTTTCTGTCAATGATTAGTGTCTTCTTAAGTGTTGGATTGAAGGCGTGGGTTGTTGAAGCAATCGGATTCGGAGCTAGCTATCGATTTTGGCAAAAAGGTAAGGTTTCAAAGGCTTTTAGGGACATGGTTCGATCATGGATAAGTAGGTTGTGGGTTTAGTAATTATGGTTTGTAAATAAGAACTCTGCTAATCAATTGTAGGACATCAGAAGAGATCTCAGTAGCAGTCGTCGCGAATCAGGTGTGTACCGAACACGCTTTGTTAGTTCAATTCGGCAAAAGCCGAAATGCCAAAATTTTCGGCATTTCATGGGCTTGTGAGTATGCGAATGCTCTCAAGACAAGGAGTAATTGTTAGATCTAGCACCGCAAGGTGGTAAGTAAGTTTTTGTGACGTCTTAACGTACTTCGGGAAAAGAGGGCCTCGATGGGCCAAAATTGGGCCCAATGGGCTTACGGACCAATATGGGTAAGAGATGGGCAAAGTAGCATGTTAGTTAGATGGTGGAACCAAATCGCATAAAACTGCTAAAAATTACTGAAATGGCTTGTGTAGTTGCGTAAGTACGAAATTACCCCTAAAGAGCATAATTACCGAAATACCCCTAGGGTTTAAATTGGCTAAACTGCATGATTGATTAATACTGTATTGTACATGATATGCTTTATTAATATCTGTTGCATGGGATTGGGGTATTGATGGAGGAAGCATTGAAAGTGGTTCATCCACGTACTGGAGGCTTTGCCTCAACTTACTGATATTTGAGCAGCGTTGCTGCAACTGTGGAGTGTAGGGCTGGGTGGGTTGAGATATTCACCACATGGAGTGTAGGGCTGGTACGGGGGCAGTGTAGCGGTTGGTGGGTTGAGTAGTCTCCCCAGTTGGGTTTGCATTCATTACTACTATTGTTACTTATGTTACTGAACTGGGCCTATGGGCCACACTGTTATGTAAAAAGGGGCTAAGGCCTTGCTCTGTATTCTGAAAAGGGCTTCGGTCCACTGTGTACTGTGATCTGAATAGGGCTTAGGCCCAATGGGCTCGAGCTGATTTGGGCTTTGGATGGGTTTTTGTGTACACTGAGTTTTCCCAAACTCACCCCTTTTTCTTCCATCCTTGCAGGTGAGCCCTAGTTGGTGGACTTGGAGCTGGGCGGGATTCGGAGTGGCCACACGTTTTCTGCAAATTCGTTTTCTTCTGGTGAACTAGATTTTCCATATTTTTCGTTTACGGTTTTGGGTTTTTGTAATAAGGCCGCTAATTATTTTTATGGTTTGGGTTGTGTCTTTATTATTTAATTCTATTATGATAAAATTGATCTATGATAACTAACGAAATAGATTAGCTCTAGGACGCGTTTTCAAAAACATTAAGTGATTTCAAAATAACACGAATACAAGTAAGACTTCCGCTAAGCAAACGTTTTTCAACCTTAATCATTTTCTTAAAATGGACATAACCAAACGGTTTTCTCAAAATTATACAAGATGTTAGAGTGTGGCAATGGCGGTGTGCATGTCTAGGATTGGATCCGAAGGGAGCTTGGTACTTAAGCAGTCCGACGGACTCACCTCCTCTTCTTCCTGGTTTCCTACCTGGTGCACAGCTTGCATTCACTTTAACCTACTTTTAAAAGTGTCTTTTACAACACCAACTAAGCTTTCCAACTAAGTAATACGGAATGTTTTGAACGCTTCGATGTGGCGCATCAGATCCGGTCATAACGTCTAGGCCGGGTTTGGGGTGTTACATTTAGTGGTATCAGAGCCTGGTTGTAACAACTCGGCTGTGGATTCGGTCCGAAAATCTTTTTAAAAACTTAGGCCGAAGAAGGGTATTTTTTTGGAAATGGTAAGTTTTTCAAAGAATGTTCAAGTTTTTCTATTGTTAAAAGGGGTTAAATCAATAGTTTTAAAATAAAAAGTGTTTTCAAATCAAATCTTTTTATTTTCGGTAAACAAAAAAAAACATGTTTTTTTAAAAAAAAATTCAATAGACTGATAAGGAAGTGGCACACTGAATCCCCGGCACCAAGTCTGTAAGTGTTCTTTTTCTGCTTTAAATATTTATATGGAACTGGACTGGAAATAATACTGTAAATAGTACTGAGCCTTAGAGATAGTGCTATTGATAATGTAGTATTAGGGCTACAAAACTGGGACCGTAGCTAAATTGTGATTGCGCGAAAATAACTCTGAAACTCTATCTGTTCATAAGACATTCTATAATAAACAGTGAAACCAGTAAGCTAATGTCATAAAATTCGTAATCAGATAAATCGTTATGAGTACAAGGGCTACTCGGGGAAGAGGCCGTGGTCGAGGCCGAGGTAGCACTCAAGTTGGATCTGCGTCATCTGAACACATGCCAGCTGGCGAGGTACGTCCACCACCGGTTAATGAAAATGGGCCGTATGACCGGGCTGCAGGGGATGACGCTTTGTCTCAGGCTATGTTGAGGGTTTTGGAAAGGGTGGCCAGAGCTAACATCGGGCCATGAATAGGGGGTCCATTTCTAAACTCCTTCGGGCCAACGGAGCTGAGATTTTTAGGGGTGTATCTGGAGTGGCCCCAAATGTGGCTGAGTACTGGTTGGAAGCCATAGAGCAGATCATGGATAACCTGGACTGCTCAGTAGAACAGAAGTTGAAAGGGGCGGTGACGTTACTGCAAGATGAAGCGTATCAGTGGTGGATTACTGTGAGAGAGGGTACCCCAGCTGAGAGGGTAACATGGGAGCTGTTCAAACAGACCTTTAAGGAAAAATATGTCGGAGCTAGCTATGTGGATGCATGCAGAAAGAAGTTCTTGAATCTGACTCAGGGAAATAAGACCATTGCTGAATATGAGGCGTAGTTTCTAAGATTGAGTCGGTATGCTAATGGCATCGTTTCCACCGAATACGAGCGCATCATTCGTTTTGAGGATGGCCTCAGATATTAGTTAAGGGTGCTCATAGCTCCGCAGAGAGAGCGAGATTTCGCTGCACTGGTAGAGAAGGCTAAGATAGCCGAGGAGGTGAAGCAAACTGAACGGAAGAATCGTGATAGGGATCAGAATCAGTTCAGGAGGGATGCTGGACCAGCTGGTGCTGCAAATCGAAATGTTAAGAGAGCTAGGATGGAGGAACCGGTTCGAGCAGTTTCGGTGAACACAGGTAGACCGCAAGCTTGTGGGGATTGCGGCAGAATGCATTAAGGAGAGTGCTGGAAGCGTTCTGGGGCTTGTCTTCGTTGTGGGTCTAAGGAGCATAGGATTAAGGATTGTCCTAGGAGGGCCACTCAGGCTAGGGGGCTGAACAAGGGGCTGTGCGACCGGCTCAACCTGTGAGGGATGGACCGCCGCTGCCAAGAGGTCGTGGACAAGGTCGCGGTGGTAATGGCCGTGGACGTGGGACACCCGGCAGGGGTATTGGTAACGCGGATGCTCGTCAGCCAGCTTTGGTGTATGCTGCTCGTCGCCGCGAGGAGGGTGACGCACCTGATGTCATAACTGGTACGTTTTTTATATATGGTGTACCTTATACTGCTCTGATTGATGTGGGATCAACCCATTCATATGTGGCATATAACATTTCTAGGGCACTGGGTGTGCACTTCGAGGAGACTGTGTGTGGGGTGTCTGTGATAAGTCCTTTAGGTCATTCGGTTAAGGTAGAGAAACTCTTCAAGGAGGTGCTTCTGGAGATTCAAGGCGGGGTTTTCTGTGGGGATTTGATGGAGTTACCGTTTGAAGAATTCGATTTGATACTAGGGATGGATTGGTTGACCAAGCATAAGGCAACTTTGGATTGTGCAGCTAAGTGGATGATGTTAAGGACTATCAATGATGAAGAGGTAATGATTATTGGAGAACGGAGGGATTACTTATCCAATGTAGTATCGACGTTGAGGGCTGAGAAACTGATGCGCAAGGGGTGCGAGGCATATCTGGCTTTGGTAAGCCAAGCTGAAACTGAGTATCTGACTGTGGAGACCATCAGAACTGTTAGGGAATTCCGGGATGTTTTTCCGGAAGAGCTTCCTGGATTACCTCCGAATCAGGAAGTTGAGTTTGGAATCGATTTGTTGCCTGGAACAGCTCCAGTATCTATTGCACCCTATAGGATGGCACCGAAGGAGTTAGTGGAACTGAAGGCTCAAATTCAAGAGTTGTTAGATAGAGGCTTTATTAGGCCTAGTGTGTCTCCTTGGGGAGCACCGGTCCTGCTTGTGAAGAAAAAGGATGGAACGATGCGCATGTGCATCGATTATCGCCAGTTTAACAAACTGGCGATTAAGAATAAGTATCCACTACCAAGGATTGATGATCTGTTCGATCAACTTCTCCAAAATCGATCTTTGTTCTGGATACCATCAGCTAAGGGTAAAAGAAGGGGATATTCATAAGACAACATTCCGAACTTGATATGGACATTATGAGTTTGTGGTCATGCCGTTTGGGCTGACGAACGCACCTGCAGCTTTTATGGATCTAATGAATCGAGTATTCCAACCTTACTTGGATCGGTTCGTAGTCATCTTTATTAATGATATCCTGGTATACTCTAAAACAGAGGCGAAGCATGATGAGCATCCCCGTACTATGCTGCAAGTGTTAAGGGAAAAGGAGCTCTATGCGAAATTTAACAAGTGTGAATTCTGGTTGAGGGAGGTAACCTTCCTAGGGCATGTGGTCTCTGCCGAGGGGATTAAGGTGGATCTTCGTAAAATTGAAGTGATTCTGGAATGGAAGCCACCTAGGTCAGTATCAGAAATTCAGACTTTCCTAGGGTTGGCAGGTTACTACAGAAGGTTTGTGGAGGGTTTCTCGGTGATGGCGACACCTTTGACAAAACTCATAAGGAAAGGAGTACCATTTGTTTGGACCGAGAAACAGCAAAAAGCTTTTGATCGGTTGAAAAAGGTATTGACCGAAGCGCCAGTGTTGATTCAACCAGTGTCTGGGAAGAACTTTACTGTATACAGTGATGCATCACTTGTGGGGTTAGGTTGCGTACTGATGCAAGAGGGCAAGGTGGTCACTTATGCATCGCGACAACTTAAGGCTCATGAGGTGAATTACCCTGCGCATGATTTGGAGCTAGCAGTGGTGATTTTTGCATTAAAAATTTGGAGACACTACTTATATGGGGAAAAGTGCATCATATACACAGATCATAAAAGCCTAAAGTGTCTGTTGACTCAGAACGAGTTGAACCTTAGGCAACGTAAACGGGTGGAGTTGCTTAAGGATTACGACTATTCGATAGAGTACCACCCAAGAAAAGCTAATGTGGTGGCGGATGCGTTGAGTCGAAGGGTTGTTACTGACTTGAGAGCCTTATTCACACGTTTAAGTCTGTACGGCGATGAAAGCTTATTGGCAGAATTGCAAGTAAGGCCTACTTGGACTGAGCAGATTAAGGAAAAACAGTTGAAGGACGATTCATTAGCTCTTCGGTTCCAGCAAGTTAAGAATGGTGAGAACGAGGATTTTGGGTTGAACACTGAAGGAGTTCTTTGCTTTCGTGGAAAGGTTTGTATTCCAAAGGACCCTGAATTGAGGCAGTTAATTCTGAAAGAGGCTCATGGTGGACTTTGTGCCATGCATCCTAGAGGGAATAAGTTATATCGAGACTTGCGAGAGGTGTACTGGTGGCCCGGATTAAAACGAGAGGTGACTGAATTTGTTGGGAAATGTCTGACATGCCAGCAGGTTAAGGCTGAGCACCAATTGCCTTCGGGATTATTGCAACCTGTGAAAATTCCGCTATGGAAGTGGGAAAGAGTAACAATGGACTTTGTGAGTGGGTTACCTTTGACACCCACCGAGAAAGATTCGGTGTGGGTAGTTGTGGATAGGTTAACAAAATCTGCTCATTTCATACATGTTCGTACCGACTACTCACTGCAAAAGTTGGCCAAGTTATATGTGGCGGAGGTAGTGCGACTGCATGGGGTGCCAGTGTCGATAATTTCTGATCGAGACCCTAGGTTTACATCTTGGTTTTGGCGGAAGTTACAGGAAGCGTTGGGTACACGATTGGATTTTAGCACCGCTTTTCACCCACAGATAGATGGACAGTCAGAAAGGGTTATTCAGGTTCTGGAGGATATGTTGAGAGGTTGTATCATTGATTTTCGTGGAAGTTGGGAGGACTACTTGCCATTGGCGGAGTTTGCTTACAATAACAGCTATCAAGCAAGTATTCAGATGGCACCATATGAAGCGTTTTATGGGCGAAGATGTCGTACGCCGACGTGTTGGACAGAGTTGGGTGAACGACGAGTGCTTGGACCGAAATTGGTGGCAGACACTGAAAGCAAGGTTAGGCTGATAAAGGATCGGTTAAAGGAGGCATCCGATAGACAGAAATCGTATGCGGATCTGAAGCGCAAAGCGATTGAGTTCGCTGTTGGGGATATGGTTTTCTTGAAGGTTTCCCCTTGGAAGAAAATTTTGAGATTTGGTAAGAAGGGTAAGTTGAGCGCACGGTTTATTGGGCCTTACCGAATTGTCAAGTGGGTTGGACCAGTGGTTTATCAGCTAGAGTTACCACCGAAACTGCATCGTATCCACGACGTTTTTCATGTATCCATGCTGAGGCGGTATCGATCTGACCTAACTCATATCATACCAGTTGCAGAAATCGAAGTACAGTCAGATTTAACCTTCGAAGAGGAACCTGTGCAAATACTTGATCGTGACGTCAAGGAGTTGAGAAGGAAATCAGTTCCAGTAGTGAAAGTACTTTGGAGGAACCATGGAAAAGAAGAAACTACTTGGGAGACTGAGGAGGCTATGCGTCGACAGTACCCTCAACTATTCTAATAAGGTAAAATTTCGAGGTCGAAATTTCTTTAAGGAGGGTAGAGTTGTAACGTCCTGATTTTCGGATTTATTCGCGGTTTTCAGTATTTTGGTAAAGATTTTAAAATTTTTTATTTGGATATGAAATTAATATTTTGAGTAGGTAAATGGGCTTATAGAAGGCCCATGTGTTGGCCAAAACCCGGGTGAATTTTTGAATTTTGGACTTAGGAGTTAGGGATTCTGGCTAGGTGGCCTTTGTATAGAGTTATGGGCAGATTGCATCACAAAAAGAGCCTTAGTAGAGTGGCAAGGGTGACGCCACTAGGCTCCTAAAAAGGTGGTGTGTGGAGCATTGAGGAAAGCATGGGATCGATTCCCTGTATTGTCAAATAGATGCATTTATTTTTAAGTGTTGGAGGGGTAAGTGTTGGAGTCTAGGTGGATTCTGCTAGAGGAGAGTTTGAATCAGTCTAAATGCTTGGATTAAGGAGTGATAAGGGGAGAGATTTAAGGGATTGGGAGAGAGGCTAGGAGTTGGCCGAATTTTGGGAATTGAAGAGGGAAAAATCGGCAGAGGGTTATGAGGTTAGTATTTCGGCACTTAGGGTATTGAGTGGTGCTGTTTTCTTTTGCTGAAACACCTTAGGGTTGTTCTTTTCTCTCTTTTCCTCTCTAGCCGAAACCACCATTCTCTCTATTCTTCTTTCTTCATTTTTCTTCTTCAAAACCTTTCATCAAACCTGCTGTTCATCAACACTTGTGCCGAAACCACAAAAGCCGAAACCTCAGAAAATACATTAGTTGTGCCGATTTCTTCTAAGCCAAATCCTTCGATATTTTTGTGCCTAATAAACGACAATCATCTTTTCTAAACCCTAGATACCTGTCGGCAATTCTACATCAAGGTTATAGCCCCACATTGTCATCTCCTTCATCACTCAAAAGCCGAAAAACCATAGATTTGGGGGCTTATAGCCGAAACTTCAAAACACTGAGAGTCCAGTTCTACCGTCGTTTGAAAGATAAATCTGCATCAGATTGCATAGAGACTAAAAAGGAGTAAGGGGTAAGTGTTCATCATCTCAGATCTGGTCATATTTTACAAAGTTAGGAAAAGCCGAAGTCCCTAAAATCTAGGGAGGCTGTCGATTTGGGCATGTGGCTCTAAGGGTTTTTAACTGATGTTTTCTGTCAATGATTAGTGTCTTCTTAAGTGTTGGATTGAAGGCGTGGGTTGTTGAAGCAATCGGATTCGGAGCTAGCTATCGATTTTGGCAAAAAGGTAAGGTTTGAAATGCTTTTAGGGACAAGGTTCGATTATGGATAAGTAGGTTGTGGATTTAGTGATTATGGTTTGTAAATAAGAACTATGCTAATCAATTGTAGGACATCGAAAGAGATCTCAGTAGCAGTCGTCGCGAATCAGGTGTGTACCGAACACCCTTTCTTAGTTCAATTCGGCAAAAGCCGAAATGCCAAAATTTCTGGCATTTCATGGGCTTGTGAGTATGCGAATGCTCTCAAGATGAGGAGTAATTGTTAGATCTAGCACCGCAAGGTGGTAAGTAAGTTTTTGTGACGTCTTAACGTACTTCGGGAAAAGAGGGCCTCGATGGGCCAAAACTGGGCCCAATGGGCTTACAGACCAATATGGGTAAGAGATGGGCAAAGTAGCATGTTAGTTAGATGGTGGAACCAAATTGCATAAAACTGTTAAAAATTACTGAAATGGCTTGTGTAGTTGCGTAAGTACGAAATTACCCCTAAAGAGCATAATTACTGAAATACCCCTAGGGTTTAAATTGGCTAAACTGCATGATTGATTAATACTGTATTGTACATGATATGCTTTATTAATATCTGTTGCATGGGATTGGGGTATTGATGGAGGAAGTATTGAAAGTGGTTCATCCACGTACTGGAGGCTTTGCCTCAACTTACTGATATTTGAGCAGCGTTGCTGCAACTGTGGAGTGTAGGGCTGGGTGGGTTGAGATATTCCCTACATGGAGTGTAGGGCTGGGGGGACTGTTATGTGAAAAGGGGCTAAGGCCTTGCTACTGTATTCTGAAAAGGGCTTCGGTCCACTGTGTACTGTGATCTGAATAGGGCTTAGGCCCAATGGGCTCGAGCTGATTTGGGCTTTGGATGGGTTTCTGTATACACTGAGTTTTCCCAAACTCACCCCTTTTTCTTCCATCCTTGCAGGTGAGCCCTAGTTGGTGGACTTGGAGCTGGGCGGGATTCGGAGTGGCCACACGTTTTTTGCAAATCCGTTTTCTTCTGGTGAACTAGATTTTCCATATTTTTCGTTTATGGTTTTGGGTTTTTGTAATAAGGCCGCTAATTATTTTTATGGTTTGGGTTGTTTCTTTATTATTTAATTCTATTATGATAAAACTGATCTATGATAACTAACGAAATAGATTAGCTCTAGGATGCGTTTTCAAAAACATTAAGTGATTTCAAAATAACACGAATACAAGTAAGACTTCCGCTAAGCAAACGTTTTTCAACCTTAATCATTTTCTTAAGATGGACATAACCAAACGGTTTTCTCAAAATTATACGAGATGTTAGAGTGTGGCAATAGCAGTGTGCATGTCTAGGATTGGATCTGAAGGGAGCTTGGTACTTAAGCAGTCCGGCGGACTCACGTCCTCTTCTTCCTGGTTTCCTACCGGGTGCACAGCTTGCATTCACTTTAACCTACTTTTAAAAGTGTCTTTTACAACACCAACTAAGTTTTCCAACTAAGTAATACGGAATGTTTTGAACGCTTCGATGTGGCGCATCAGATCCGGTCATAACGTCTAGTCCGGGTTTAGGGTGTTACAACAATAGCCTCATCTGTTCGGATCAGGTAAATTTCGAGGACGAAATTTTTCTAAGGAGGGTAGAGTTGTAACGCCCCAATTTTTGGGAATTCTGTAAAAGTTGTAAAATTTAAAATTCTGTGTTCTGTTTGTTATGTGTAGGATTAATCATGTTGGTGGGCCTCTAGAAGGCCTAAGCTTAGGATAACCCGATAGTTTTAATTAATTTTAATTCTATAAGAGAAAGGGGTTCTGATAAATTGGGCTTTTAGGAATTTTTGTGAAAAATGGATCACAAGGAAGCAAGTGGTAAAGTGGCATGTGACGCCACTGGGAAGGTTGTAGTGGTGTGTGGAAGCTTGGGGGGGACCCAGGTTCAAGTCACAATGACAGCAAATTAAGTGATTAATTTTTATGTACAGGAAAGGGAAGTAGTGGAACTGAAATAAAAGTCTGTCAGGAAGAGTTTAAGAGGGTAAAGGGATTGAATAAGGATAGAGATAAGGGAGGAAATCTAGGAGCTAATTGGGGTGAGCTGTGTTGGCCGAATTTTGGACTCTTGAGGAGCAAGAGGTGGCCGGCCAAGGGTTTCTTTAGGGGGTAAATTCGGCTAGGTTAGAGTGCCAGTATAAATTCGGCAATAGGGAGGGAGTTGTGCCGTTTGCTGCTTTTCTCACCTTCTTCCTTTAGCCATTTTTGCTTTCTTCTTATTCTCTTTCTCCATAGCCGAACCTTTCAAACCTCTTGTCCATCTCCACCCTACTCTACATCACTTTCCTCCATTAATTTTCTTAGACTAAAGCCGAACCTCAAATCTCAAAATCCCGAAAGCTATATTCTTGTGCCATTTTTCCAAAGCCATATTCCTCAATATGTTTTCCTTTTTGACCAACATTCCTCTCCTCTAAACCTCTAGCATCTTTCGACAACATTACCCAGGGTTATAGCCTCAAATCATTATTTTCTATATGACCTAGAAAAGCCGAAACTACTATAGAGTTAGGGACTTGTAGCCAAAACTTCAAAGCTTCTAGATTCAAGTTTTACCGTCGTTTAAAGGTTGAATCTACATCAAATCTACGTGGAAAGTAGGAAGGAATAAGTGGTAAGTGCTCATCACTCCGAATCTAGTCTGATTTTTCAAGTTAGGAAAAAGCCGAAGTCCCTAAAATCTAGGGAGGCTATCGATTTGGGTAGAGGACATAAAGGGTCTCTAATCGATGATTTATTTTGATGATTAGTGTCTTCTCAAGGGTTGGATCGAAGGCTTGGATCTTTGGAGCGATCAGACTTGGATCTAGCCATCGGATTTCGGCAAGAAGGTAAAGTTTTAAAGGCTTTTAAGGACAGAGTCGAATATGGGTAAGTAATTATGGTGATTAGTGTTGTGATTTGCAATCTAAGAATTGTAGCAACGTAATTGTAGGCAGTTCGTGCGTGGATCTTGTCAGCAAGTCATCACAAATCAGGTGTGTAACTGACACCCTCTCATAGGCTAGATCGGCAAAAGCCGAAAAGCTGAAATGCAGAAAAGCCGGTATTTTGGGCACTTGCGAGTGTGCGAATGCTCGTAAGATGTATGGGTAATTATTACTGGTAAACGAAAGTGATAAAACTGCAGTACGCGCGATTTCGTGTGTTCTGATATTTTGGGCTTAATGGGCTAAAACTGGGTTAATGGGCCAACGGGCTCAATACGGTAAGAACACTCGGTAAGTGTTTCTGGCTAAACGTGATGGCTACGATATGCATGGAAACCTTAGAAATAGTTAGATGTACTATTATACCCCAATGCATGCAAAATTACCATAATACCCCTATGTATGCAAAATTACCATAATACCCCTATGTATACAAAATTACCATAATACCCCTATGTATGCAAAATGACCTTTATACCCTTAGAGTTAATTTTGTCTGAAAAGCATGATGAATTAAATCTGTATGATGTGTGCCATGAATGTATATCTGTTGCATGGGGACATGGACTATATTATGGAGGAAACGTCCTGGTGGCTATGCCACAAATTATCTGTTCTGGTGGCCCTGCCACATATATCTGTTCTGGTGGCACTGCCACAAAATATCTGTATCTGGTGACTCTGTCACATTCTCTGTATCTGGCAGCCATGCTGCATATTTTTGTGGCGTGTAGCGGTTGGGTGGGTCGAGTAGTCTCCCCACATGGTGAAAGGATGGTACGGGGGTGCACATAGTTGGATATGGTTGGGTTTCTGCATAAGCATGATATATCTGTTCTGATCTGTTCTGGGTCTATGGGCTTTATTCTGAAATCTGTTCTGGGCTGAGGCCAACTTGTTTTAATTCTATGGTTTGAGCTGATATGGGCTATGGTTGGGTTAATTTTACACACTGAGTTTCCCCAAAATCATCCCCTATTTTTATCCATGCAGGTAATCCCCAACCATAGTGGGCTTGGAGCTGCGAGGGATTCAGAGTGGCCACTCGTTCTGCAATACAAATTTCTTCTGGTGATTTGGACTTCAATTTTCTTTACTTTGGTGATTTGGGTTTTGTTATGTAATAAGGCCGCTTATGATTATTTTTATTTGGGTTTTGATCTATAACTTATCATGATGATCTTAAATTATATTAACTATCAAATAGGCTAGATCTAGGGTTCGTTTTCAAAAACATTAAGTGATTTCAAAATAACACGATTACAAGTAAGACTTCCGCTAAGCAAACGTTTTCAAACTTAATCACTTTATTAAGATGGACTTAACCAAATGGTTTTCTCACAATTATACGAGATGTTAGAGTGTGGCAATGGCGGTGTGCATGTTTAGGATTGGATCTGAAGGGAGCTTGGTACTTAAGCATTCCGACAGACTCACCTCCTCTTTTTCTGGTTTCCTACCTGGCGCACAGCTCTCATTCACTTTAACCTATATTAAAAGTATCTTTTACATCACCAACTAAGTTTTTCCAAACTAAGTAATACGGAATGTTTTGTACGCATCAATGTGGTGCACCGGATCCGGTCATAACGTCTAGGCCATGTTTGGGGTGTTACATTTAGTGGTATCAGAGCCTAGGTTGCAACAACTCGGATGTGGAATGGGTTTACAACAACAAATTTTAAAAAAAAAAGTTTTTGGAGACTGTAAAAATCTGTTTTCAAAATCTGGAACAGTGAGTGGCATTCCGAATCTCCGGCCCAAGCCTGTAAGTATTCTGAATTTTTCTGAATATATTCTTAATTATCTGTCTGGACTGAAACTTTACTAGAATACTCTAGATAGGATGCTACTGAAATCCTAGAAAAGCTTGCTAAAAGACCGAGACTGTAGCTAGACATCGATTCTGCGAAAACCAATTCTGAATTACTATCTGAATCATAAAACATCTGTAATAAACATTGGAATGATATTAATGCATAAAATTTGTAATCAGATAATACAATATGAGTACGTGAGCAGCTCGAGGTAGAGGCCGTGACGAGGTCGAGAAAGAGCTCGAGCGGGATCTTCGTCTTCAAGGCATATGCCAGCGGTAGAAACACCGGTACCTTCGGCAACAGAAGTGGAATCACATGATCGTGGTACCGGGGATGACGCCCTGTCGCAGGCAATGCTTCGAGTTCTGGAAAGGGTTGCCAGGGCAAGTTCAGGCAACGGAATTCGAGGATCGATTTCTGAACGACTCCGGGCTAACGAAGCGGAGATCTTTAGGGGTGTATCTAGTGTAGCCCCGAATGTGGCAGAATATTGGTTGGAGGCCACGGAACGAATTATGGATGACTTGGACTGTTCTGTGGAGCAGAAGCTGAAGGGAGCCGTATCGTTGCTGCGAGATGTGGCTTATCAGTGGTGGCTCACCGTGAGGGATGGAACCCCAGCTGATAGGGTTACTTGGGAGTTGTTTAAGACAGCATTTAAAGGAAAGTACATCGGGGCAAGTTATGTGGACGCCCGTAGGAAAGAATTCCTGAATCTGGTCCAAGGAGGCAAAACTGTTGCTGAGTACGAGGCTGAATTTCTGAGGTTGAGTAGGTATGCTGTGGGAATAGTTGCTACGGAGTATGAGCGTAGCGTTCGCTTTGAGGATGGACTTAGAGATGACCTTAAGGTGCTGATTGCTCCGCAGAGGGAGCGCGACTTCGCGGTTCTGGTGGAAAAAGTTAAGATTGCTGAGGAGGTAAAGTGTACTGAGAGGCAGAACCGTGAGAAAGATCGGAACCGTTTCTGGAGGGATTCTGGACCTTCGGGTGGAGCAAACAAGAATGTCAAAAGGACGAGAGTGGAGGAGCCAGTTCGAGCCGTTCTGATGAATGTGGTTAGACCGCCAATCTGTGGGGACTGTGGTAAGGTACACTTGGGTGAGTGTAGGAAACGTTCTGGTGCTTGTTTTCGATGCGGATCTATGGAGCACAGAGTTAAGGATTGTCCACAGAGAGCTGATCAAGCTCAGGTTGCTGTACAGAGGGTTGTTCAACCTATGAGAGGTGGACCACAACCACCGAGAGGACGTGGACAAGGTAGGAGCGGAAATGGGAATGGAAATGGTCGAGGTCGAGGGGCGCCTAGTAGGGGAGCTGGAAATGCTGAGGCTCGACAGCCAGCGTTGGTGTATGTAGCTCGTCGTCGAGAGGAGGGCGACGCACCTGATGTCATAACTGGTACGTTTTTAGTTTCTAATATGCCGTATACTGCCTTGGTGGATATTGGATCTACTCATTCTTATGTTGCGTGTGCCATATCTGGGTCTTTGGGAGTGCATTCTGAGAAGGTAGTGAGTGGGGTATCTGTGCTAAGTCCCTTGGGTCACTCGGTTAGGGTAGACAAGCTGTATAAGGATGTACCCTTAGAAACTCAAGGTAGGATCTTTCCTGGCGATCTAATGGAGTTGCCGTTTGGAGAGTTTGACATCATTTTGGGAATGGACTGGCTTGTTAAGCATAAGGCGACTCTGGACTGTGCTGCTCAGCGAATGGTGCTAAGGACCACGGAAGGGGATGAGGTTATAGTGATAGGTGAACGAAGGGACTATTTGTCTAATGTGATATCGGCATTAAGGGCTGAAAAGTGGATTCGGAAAGGTTGTGAGGCCTATTTGGCATTTGTAAGTCAAACAGATGTAGAGGGGCTGACAGTGGATAAGGTTAGAACTGTAAAAGAGTTCCAAGATGTCTTTCCGAAGGAGCTTCCGGGATTGCCTCCAAACCGAGACGTCGAATTTAGAATCGACCTGTTGCCTGGGACAGCACCAGTGTCCATTGCACCATATAGGATGGCACCGAAGGAGTTAGTGGAGTTAAAGGCGCAAATTCAAGAATTGTTGGATAGGGGCTTTATTAGGCTAAGTGTGTCTCCATGGGGAGCACTGGTGCTATTCGTGAAGAAGAAGGATAGGACGATGCGCATGTGCATTGACTATCGCCAGTTGAACAAACTAACGATTAAGAATAAGTACCCTCTGCCAAGGATTAACGATCTGTTCGACCAGCTTAAAGGAGCTTCAGTATTTTCCAAGATCGATCTTTGATCTGGGTATCATCAGTTAAGGGTCAAGAAGGCAGATATTCATAAGATAGCATTCAGGACTCGTTATGGTCATTATGAGTTTCTAGTTATGCCATTTGGACTAACAAACGCTCCTGCAGCGTTTATGGATCTGATGAATCGTGTGTTCCAACCATTTCTGGGTCAGTTCGTGGTCGTCTTTATTGACGATATTCTGGTATATTCTGAGACCGAAACAAAACATGATGAGCATCTCCGCATTGTGTTGCAAGTGTTAAGGGAGAAGGAACTTTATGCGAAGTTCAGCAAGTGTGAGTTCTGGTTGAGGGAGGTAACCTTTTTGGGGCATGTGGTCTCTGCAGAGGGGATTAGAGTGGATCCTCGAAAGATTGAAGCAATTTTGGAATGGAAGCCACCTAGGTCGGTTTCAGAAATTCGAAGTTTCCTAGGGTTGGCAGGATACTACAGAAGGTTTGTGGAAGGTTTTTCTGTGATGGCAGCACCTCTCAAAAAACTCATAAAGAAAGGAGTACCATTTGTATGGACGAAGAAGCAGCAAGAAGCTTTTGAGAGGTTGAAGAAAGTTCTGACTGAAGCACCTGTGTTAATTCAACCAGAGTCTGGGAAAGATTTTACTGTGTACAGTGATGCATCACAGTAGGTTTGGGTTGTGTGTTGATGCAAGAGGGTAAGGTGGTTGCTTATGCGTCTCGACAACTTAAGCCTCACGAAGGGAACTATCCCACTCATGATTTGGAGTTAGCAGCAGTGATCTTTGCGCTTAAAATCTGGAGACATTACTTGTATGGAGAAAGGTGTATTATATACACAGATCATAAGAATCTCAAGCATTTGCTGACTCAGAAGGAACTGAACCTTAGGCAAAGGAGATGGATTGAGTTTCTTAAGGATTATGATTGTTCAATCGAATATCACCCAGGCAGGGCTAATGTGGTAGCCGATGCTCTAAGTCGTAGAGCTGTATCTGATCTGAGAGCAATGTTTGCTCGTCTAAGTCTGTATGATGATGGAAGTCTGTTGGCTGAATTACAAGTATGGCCAACCTAGGTGGAGCAGATTAAGGAAAAGCAGTTGAAAGATGAGTCTTTGGTCCCTCGTTTTCAACAAGTTAAGGAAGGGGAAACTTCTGAGTTCGGGTTAAATGATGATGGGGTTTTGTGTTTTCGAGGTAGAATTTGTGTTCCGAAGGACTCTGACTTGAGACAGTCAATTTTGAAGGAAGCTCATGGGGGACTTTGTGCCATGCATCCTGGAGGGAATAAGTTGTACCATGACTTGCGAGAACTGTATTGGTGGCCTGGACTCAAGCGAGAGGTAACAGAATTTGTGGGGAAATGTCTGACATGCCAGCAAGTGAAAGCTGAGCATCAGTTACCTTCTGGATTATTGCAGCCAGTAAAAATACCACTTTGGAAGTGGGAGAGGGTAACCATGGATTTTGTGAGTGGGCTACCCTTGACACCATCGAAGAAAGACTCGATATGGGTGATTGTGGATAGGTTGACCAAGTCGGCTCATTTTATACCTATTCGCACAGACTTTTCTCTTCAGAAGTTAGCCAAGTTGTATGTGGCGGAGATTGTGCGACGGCATGGAGTTCCAGTTTCGATTATCTCTGATCGGGATCCTAGATTCACATCTCGGTTTTGGAAAAAGTTGCATGAGGCGTTGGGAACGCGATTAAACTTTAGTACGGCTTTCCATCCCCAAACTGATGGTCAATCGGAAAGAGTTATTCAGATTCTGGAAGACATGTTGAGGGGATTTGTTATTGATTTCCGAGGTAGTTGGGAGGATTACTTGCCTTTGGCAGAGTTTGCATACAACAATAGTTATCAGTCGAGTATTCGAATGGCACCTTATGAAGCACTTATGGGCGAAGGTGTCGAACACCTAGTTGTTGGACTGAATTGGGGGAGCGACAAGTTCTTGGACCTGAGTTGGTGGCAGATACTGAGGATAAGGTCAGGTTAATTAGAGATCGGTTAAAGGAAGCGTCTGATAGGCAAAAGTCGTATGCAGATCTGAAGCGTAAGGAGATTGAATACTCAGTGGGCGATATGGTCTTCTTGAAGGTTTCACCTTGGAAGAAGATACTAAGGTTTGGTAAGAATGGCAAGTTGAGTCCGCGGTTCATTGGGCCTTATCAGATTTTGAAGCGAGTAGGCCTAGTGGCTTATCAGTTGGAATTGCCTTCAGAGTTAGACAGGATTCACGATGTTTTTCACGTCTCCATGTTAAGGCGCTATCGTTCTGACCCTACTCATGTCGTGCCGGTTGCAAAAATTGAGGTGCGAACTGATTTGTCCTTTGACGAGGAGCCTGTACAAATATTGGACCGAGACGTTAAGGTTCTAAGGAGGAAATCTGTACCATTAGTGAAAGTACTTTGGCGTAACCATGGCAGAGAAGAAGCTACTTGGGAGCTAGAGGAGGCAATGCAACAACAATTGTAATGTCCTGATTTTCAGATTTATTCGCGGTTTTCAGTATTTTGGTAAAGATTTTAAAATTTTGTATTTGGATGTGAAATTAATATTTTGAGTAGGTAAATGGGCTTATAGAAGGCCCATGTGTTGGCCAAAACCCGGGTGAATTTTTGAATTTTGGACTGAGGAGTTAGGGAATCTGGCTAGGTGGCCCTTGTATAGAGTTATGGGTAGATTGCATCACAAAAAGAGCCTTAGTAGAGTGGCAAGGGTATGCCACTAGGCTCCTAAAAAGGTGGCGTGTGGAGCATTGGGGAAAGCATGGGATCGATTCCCTGTGTCGTCAAATAGATGCATTTATTTTTAAGTGCTAGAGGGGTAAGTGTTGGAGTCTAGGTGGATTCTGCTAGAGGAGAGTTTGAATCAGTCTAAATGCTTGGATTAAGGAGTGATAAGGGGAGAGATTTAAGGGATTGGGAGAGAGGCTAGGAGTTGGCCGAATTTTGGGAATTGAAGAGGGAAAAATCGGCAGAGGGTTATGAGGTTAGTATTTCGGCACTTAGGGTATTGAGTGGTGCCGTTTTCTTTTGCTGAAACACCTTAGGGTTGTTCTTTTCTCTCTTTTCCTCTCTAGCCGAAACCACCATTCTCTCTATTCTTCTTTCTTCATTTTTCTTCTTCAAAACCGTTCATCAAACCTGCTGTTCATCAACACTTGTGCTGAAACCACAAAAGCCGAAACCTCAAAAAATACATTAGTTGTGCCGATTTCTTCCAAGCCAAATCCTTCAATATTTTTGTGCCTAATAAACGACAATCATCTTTTCTAAACCCTAGATACCTGTCGGCAATTCTACATCAAGGTTATAGCCCCACATTGTCATCTCCTTTATCACCCAAAAGCTGAAAAACCATAGATTTGGGGGCTTATAGTCGAAACTTCAAAACTCCGGGAGTCGAGTTCTACTGTCGTTTGAAAGATAAATCTGCATCAGATTGCGTGGAGATCAAAAAAGAGTAAGGGGTAAGTGTTCATCATCTCAGATCTGGTCATATTTTACAAAGTTAGGAAAAGCCGAAGTCCCTAAAATCTAGGGAGGTTGTCGATTTGGGCATGTGGATCTAAGGGTTTTTAACTGATGTTTTCTGTCAATGATTAGTGTCTTCTTAAGTGTTGGATTGAAGGCGTGGGTTGTTGAAGCAATCGGATTCGGAGCTAGCTATCGATTTTGGCAAAAAGGTAAGGTTTCAAAGGCTTTTAGGGACATGGTTCGATCATGGATAGGTATATTGTGGGTTTAGTAATTATGGTTTGTAAATAAGAACTGTGCTAATCAATTGTAGGACATCAGAAGAGATCTCAGTAGCAGTCGTCGCGAATCAGGTGTGTACCGAACACCCTTTCTTAGTTCAATTCGGCAAAAGCCAAAATGCTGAAATTTTCGGCATTTCATGGGCTTGTGAGTATGCAAATGCTCTCAAGACAAGGAGTAATTGTTAGATCTAGCACCGCAAGGTGGTAAGTAAGTTTTTTTGACGTCTTAACGTACTTCGGGAAAAGAGGGCCTCGATGGGCCAAAACTGGGCCCAATGGGCTTACGGACCAATATGGGTAAGAGATGGGCAAAGTTGCATGTTAGTTAGATGGTGGAACCAAATCGCATAAAACTGCTAAAAATTACTGAAATGGCTTGTGTAGTTGCGTAAGTACGAAATTACCCCTAAAGAGCATAATTACCGAAATACCCCTAGGGTTTAAAATGGCTAAACTACATGATTGATTAATACTGTATTGTACATGATATGCTTTATTAATATCTGTTGCATGGGATTGGGGTATTGATGGAGGAAGTATTGAAAGTGGTTCATCCACGTACTGGAGGCTTTGCCTCAACTTTCTGATATTTGAGCAGCGTTGCTGCAACTGTGGAGTGTAGGGCTGGGTGGGTTGAGATATTCACCACATGGAGTGTAGTGCTGGTACGGGGGCAGTGTAGCGGTTGGTGGGTTGAGTAGTCTCCCCAGTTGGGTTTGCATTCATTACTACTATTGTTACTTATGTTACTAAACTGGGCCTATGGGCCACACTGTTATGTAAAAAGGGGCTAAGGCCTTGCTACTGTATTCTGAAAAGGGCTTCGGTCCACTGTGTACTGTGATCTGAATAGGGCTTAGGCCCAATGGGCTCGAGCTGATTTGGGCTTTGGATGGGTTTTTGTATACACTGAGTTTTCCCAAACTCACCCCTTTTTCTTCCATCCTTGCAGGTGAGCCCTAGTTGGTGGACTTGGAGCTGGGCGGGATTCGGAGTGGCCACACATTTTCTGCAAATTCGTTTTCTTCTGGTGAACTAGATTTTCCATTTTTTTCGTTTATGGTTTTGGGTTTTTGTAATAAGGCCGCTAATTATTTTTATGGTTTGGGTTGTTTCTTTATTATTTAATTCTATTATGATAAAACTGATCTATGATAACTAACGAAATAGATTGGCTCTAGGACGCGTTTTCAAAAACATTAAGTGATTTCAAAATAACACGAATACAAGTAAGACTTCCGCTAAGCAAACGATTTTCAACCTTAATCATTTTCTTAAAATGGACATAACCAAACGGTTTTCTCAAAATTATACAAGATGTTAGAGTGTGGCAATGGCGGTGTGCATGTCTAGGATTGGATCCGAAGGTAGCTTGGTACTTAAGCAGTCCGACGGACTCACCTCCTCTTCTTCCTGGTTTCCTACCTGGTGCACAGCTTGCATTCACTGTAACCTACTTTTAAAAGTGTCTTTTACAACACCAACTAAGCTTTCCAACTAAGTAATACGGAATGTTTTGAATGCTTCGATGTGGCGCATCAGATCCGGTCATAACGTCTAGGCCGGGTTTGGGGTGTTACATTTAGTGGTATCAGAGCCTGGTTGCAACAACTCGACTGTGGATTGGGTCCGAAAATCTTTTCAAAAACTTAGGCCGAAGAAGGGTATTTTTTTGGAAATGGTAAGTTTTTCAAAGAATGTTCAAGTTTTTCTATTGTTAAAAGGGGTTAAATCAATAGTTTTAAAATAAAAAGTGTGACAGCCCAAAATTGACCCTAGTCGGGAAGTGGTTTCGGGACCACAAAATCGAGTTATGAAAATAATTAATTGTTATATTCTACGTTTATTATGTGTGTACATGCATATGTGGAAGTTTCATTCCCTAATTTTGCCAATTGCATGAGGAATTATTAAATAGGGATCAACATGAGACATGGTAAAATATGATAGGCTAATTTTAAAGGGCTTATTAGTGCATGTCAACACAAAGGTGGACTTGCATGTCAAATTGCCCAATTTCCTTATAGTGGCCGGCCAAGGTGGGTTGATGATGGGCAATATATTTGTGAAATTGATATTGGGTTGTGGGATTTAATGAATAAAAGAAAAGAATAAAAAGAAAGCAAATGAAAAAAAAAAGGCTTCATCCTTGTCTTCTTGGCCGAATTGAAGGAAGGAATAGGGGCAAAGAACTTTCGGCCATTTGAATGCTTAATAAGGTTAGTATATTGTGTTAAAGTTGTGAAATTTTAGCTTGTTTTAGGTTAATTATCATGGTTCTTACTTAGACCATGCAAAATTTTTAACTTTGATGGATGGATGGAGCATTCGGCTATGGCTATTAAAGAAGGAAATTTGATTACTTCCTTTAAGTTTTGATGAAGAATGTGTTGAGGAAAGAAATTGATCTTGCTAAAAATATAAATTCTAAATGCTCATATATGTAATACCCAAATAAAAATGCTTGATGTCTTGAACAAATATTGTTTCGATGGGTGGAATGAGTAATGTCATGTATAGGTTTCGGCTATGGATTTTCATGTTTAATATTTTTATGTTGGTGTTCAAATTGAAAATGGATGTTAGTTGTGCTATAACACTTGCTTAATGATGAAAGGATCATGAGCTTAGGGCTTGAGAGGCATTCGGCTTTGGAGTAAAAATAATAGAAATGGTGTTTAGTCAATGCAAGTGTCCATACTTGTAGAATGTATTGAGTGTTGTAATCGGCCTTAACATAGACATGTGTGTGTTCGGCCACATAAATGAGCACCTAAGTTGATGTGTATGTTCGGCCAAAGGTAAGCATGTTGATGGCTTTATCTTGACTTAGAAGGTTCGGCTAAAGGGAAAATTAGCTAATATGTCGAATTCAATTCGTGAATTCGTACATATGTGACTCTAATGTCTAATGTGTATATGGACTAAGTACCTTGAGGTTCTCTTTTGATGTTCGAGTGAATTGTATTGAATCATTTGATGTGATTAAAAATGCATATGACCATTGTGTATTTGAGCTAAAAGGTGGCCATATGACCCATCAAACTCCTTGTCATATTCGGCCATAAGCTAGCAAAATGAGACTTTAATGAGTTAAATTTGTTTGATTTAGCTCAAGGAGTTAAAGGAGGTGAATCGAGCAAAGGCAAAGAAAAGATCACTGAGTAGTCGAGTTGGAACCGTCTTACCCAACACAAGGTAAGTCATTAAGCATGTAGTTGGCGTTATTTCAAATGGTCGTAATGTTTATGTATTGATGCTGAATGGAATGAATAAATATACATATATATGCATGTACGGATGTGATAATGAAATTGTTGAATGGAAAGAAAAGAGGTAAGATGTACTGAGTTGTTGATCTCGGCACTAAACGTGCGGGTATAACCATTTACGACCATGAGATTGGCGCTAAGTGCGCGGGATTAAATTGTACAGCACTAAGTGTGCGAAATGAATATGATGCACTAAGTGTGCGAATTGACCATGCGGCACTAAGTGTGAGAGTTTGACTATGTAGCACTAAGTGTGCGATTTGATTACGTAGCACTAAGTGTGCGAGTTGATTATATAGCACTGAGTGTGCGGACTCAATATACATTCGTGAATCATTATGGACACTATGTGTGCGACACTATTGAGTCGATCGCGGACAGCGGATCGGGTAAGTGTCTTGAGTACATGGCTAATAGGTGCTATGCTTATACTTGGTGTTGAGCTCGGTAAGTTTGAACCGATGTGACAAATATACTTGAAGTCACGTACATAAAATTTATCGTAGGATGGGTGAAAGGCCGTTTAGTCGTTTGATTGTAACGGAGATAAATTGATTTATGAAAATGCTTCAATGTCCTATTGATGAGTATATGGAATGTGAATGCATGAATTGATATGAAATTGAATCGATAGGTTGGAGGAACTATGGTATGGTTCGGTATGGATGGAGTAAATTGTCTCGTTCCATTTTGTTTCCTCTTGTGATAATGTTATTGATGGATGGTAGTGCATTGCTTATGACTTACTGAGTTATAAACTCACTCGGTGTTTCCTTGTCACCCATTATAGGTTGCTTGGACTCATCTATTTTTGCGGGGTCAGGCCGTCATCGAAGTCATCACACCGGATAGCAAGTTTTAGTACTTTCTTCTTATTTGGCTTAGAAGAACATTTTGGCATGTATAAGCTATTACGTTGTGTTTGAACTTTGGCATGTAAACTTTAAGCCATGCGAAAATGGCACGAATGTTCGATTGAGTTGGATCAAGGGTAGGCATGAAATGGACCTAGTTACTTTCGTAACAGATGCTGGCAGCAGCAGTGTCATGAGATTGAAAAATCACTAAAAATAGTAGGAGTGGAATTAATTGATGAATAAATTATATAATCGAAGCTCGATGAGTCTGTTTTCATGAGGAAGTAACGAAAAGATCATATGGGCAGTATATTAAGAGATAATCAGATTTTTGTGGGACAGGGCCAGAACGGTTTCTGGATTCCCTGCTCCGACTTTGGAAATTCATTATAAATTAACTAGAGATAATTAGGGGTCATACCATATATGTACAGATTCCTCTCTGAGTCTAGTTTTCATAGAAACAAACGGCATCAGTAGTGAAGCCCCGTGCAGGGAGATATCCAAGTCGTAATGGGCAAAGGTCAGTGTAGTCGACCTCTGCAACTTGGGAGACTTTGACTAATAAACTGTACTAATTGGCCTGACCAAAAATTCTAGAAAAATATACATAGATGGGCACATGAGTCTAGTTTCTGGGAAAAATTACAAAACTGATTTTCGAGTTACGAAACTCAAGATATGATTTTTAGAACGACTAGTACACAGATTGGGCAGTGTCTGGAAAATATCTTTATAAGGGGTTAAAGTCAGTTAACACCTCGTGTTCGACTCCGGTGTCGGTTTCGGGTTCGGGGTGTTACATTTGATTGGTATCAGAGCCATGGTTTAGTCGGTTCTAGGACTACCATAGCGCGTATGAGTCTAGCTATACATGCCGAATGTTAATGGTTAAATGTGTGATGACTTCTGGCGGTTGAAATGTTTTTGTTTTGATTAGTAAATGGATCCCGGTGTAGAGAGAACCTTGGCGGATGACATTGAAAGTGTAGCGGCTGCTCCTGCACAAGGGACGCCGCCTGTTGAACCTCAGTCATCTGCGAATAATCAAGGTGAGGGGGCTAAACAAGCCTTCTTTACCATGATGAATGAGTGGGTCGCGCAATATGCCCGAACCAACCCGGCTGTCCAACAATTCCCAAATTTGAATAATCCACCCCAAGAGCCTGTAATGCCATCAGTCGCTGATCCTGTGAGGCTGAGTAAGCCACCTGTAGACTTGATTAGGAAGCGTGGGGCCGAGGAGTTCAAGGCCATAGTAACTGATGATGCCGAAAGGGCCGAGTTCTGGCTTGATAACACCATTCGGGTGTTCGATGAATTGTCATGCACACCCGACGAATGTCTAAAATGTGCTGTATCTTTGTTGCGAGACTCAGCCTACTATTGGTGGAGGACCTTGATTTCCATAGTCCCGAACGAGCGAGTAACTTGGGACTTCTTTCAAACGGAATTCCGAAAGAAATTTATTAGCCAACGGTTCATTGATCAGAGGCGTAAGGAGTTCTTGGAACTCAAGCAAGGCCGTATGACTGTATCTGAATACGAACATGAATTCGTAAGACTCAGTAGGTATGCCCGGGAGTGTGTATCTGATGAGGTTGCTATGTGCAAAAGATTCGAGGAAGGATTGAATGAAGATTTAAAGCTACTAATGGGTATTTTGGAAATAAAAGAATTCGTAACACTAGTCGAACGAGCCTGCAAGGCGGAAGAACTTGGAAAGGAGAAGAGGAAGGCTGAATTTGAAGTTAGAGATTATCGTAAAAGATCGACGGGTAAAGCTCCGTTCTCAGCTGTAAAGAAGTTCAGGGAGGACATTAATAAGTCGAGGGCAACTGCGGGAATTTCCATCAGGGCAAGACCATCGATGGGCTCCCGAGCTACTTCGGTAGCTAGTGTGGGCAATAATCGTCACGAGAAACCTGAATGTCCCCAATGTGGAAGACGACACTTAGGTGAATGTTGGAGCAAGTCTACTAGCAGGGCCTGTTACGGATGCGGTTCGAAGGACCACTTCATTAGAGATTGCACGGAGCTGGATGAGAAGAATAAGATTCAAGGTGCAAGACCTAGTGGAGTGACATCTAGAGGTAGACCACCGAGAATTTTAGGAGGCAGGGGTGGTAGTCAGAGGGGGGCCTCTGATACGGCCGATCGAGCCGAGAACCGTACTCCTGCTAGAGCATATGCCATTCGCGCACGAGAGGAGGCATCCTCCCCTGATGTCATCACTGGTACCTTCACTCTCTTTGATACTAATGTGATTGCATTGATTGACCCTGGTTCTACTCATTCATATGTATGCGAAACCTTAGCAACCAGTAAGACTCTACCTGTTGAGTCTACTGAGCTCGTAATTCGAGTATCAAACCCTTTGGGTCAATGCGTACTTGTTGATAAAGTGTGTAAGAGATGCCCTCTAATAATCCGAGAATCCTGTTTTTCGGCCGATTTGATGCTTTTGCCGTTCGACGAGTTTGATGTTATTCTTGGTTTGGATTGGTTAACCGCGCATGATGCGGTTGTGAATTGCAAAAGCAAGACTATCGATTTGAGGTGCGCAAATAACGAAATAATCCGAGTTGAGTCTGCGGACTTAAGGGGGTTGCCAGCTGTAATATCAGCAATGTTGCCCAGAAATATGTAAGGAAAGGGTGCGAAGCATACCTCGCGTATGTACTTGATGACAAGGAGTTAGAAAAGAAACCCGAATTGGTGCCGGTGGTCTGTGAATACCCGGATGTTTTTCCTGAAGAGTTACCGGGTTTGCCACCTGTTCGGGAGGTAGAGTTTGGCATTGAGCTTGTACCTGGAACTACGCCAATTTTGATCGCTCCGTATCGTATGGCACTAACCGAGTTAAAAGAGTTGAAAGCTCAGTTGCAAGAATTGACGGATAGAGGTTTCGCTAGACCGAGTTTCTCACCTTGGGGTGCACCAGTATTGTTCGTGAAAAAGAAGGACGGAACCATGAGGTTGTGCATTGACTATCGTGAACTGAATAAAGTGACGATAAAGAATAAGTATCCGTTACCGCGTATTGATGATCTGTTCGATCAATTAAAGGGAGCATCGGTGTTTTCAAAGATAGATTTGAGATCGGGTTATTATCAGTTGCGGATTCGAGATTCGGACGTACCCAAAACTGCTTTCAGAACGAGGTACGGTCACTACGAGTTCTTAGTGATGCCGTTTGGGCTCACTAATGCCCCTGCGGTGTTTATGGATTTGATGAATCGGATCTTCAGGCCGTATTTGGATCGGTTCGTAGTTGTGTTTATTGATGACATCTTGGTCTATTCAAGAGATGAGACCGAACATGCTGAGCATCTGAGGCTAGTGTTGCAAATTTTGCGGGATAAGCAGTTATATGCTAAGTTCAGTAAGTGTGAGTTCTGGTTAAGAGAGGTTAGCTTCTTGGGTCATGTGGTATCCGCATCGGGTATTCGAGTTGACCCGAGCAAAATTTCAGCCATACTTAACTGGAAGCCTCCGAGAAATGTTACCGAAGTCCGGAGCTTTCTAGGACTCGCCGGTTATTACCGACGATTTGTCAAAGGTTTCTCGATGATAGCCACACCAATGACGAAGTTACTTCAAAAGGATGTTAAGTTCGAATGGACGGAGAAATGTCAGAAAAGCTTCGATCAACTGAAAACTCATTTGACTGAAGCTCCAATTTTGGTGCAACCCGAATCGGGTAAAGAGTTTGCCATTGATAGTGACGCATCCCTACTTGGGTTGGGTTGCGTATTGATGCAAGAAGGTCGAGTTGTGGCCTATGCGTCGAGACAATTGAAGCCACACGAGAGAAATTATCCGACCCATGATCTCGAACTAGCCGCCATTGTGTTTGCATTGAAAATATGGCGACATTATTTGTTTGGTGAGAAGTGCCATGTGTTTTCGGATCACAAAAGTCTCAAACATTTGATGACTCAACGAGACTTGAATCTGCGACAAAGACGTTGGCTTGAGTTGTTGAAAGATTACGAGCTTGTCATTGATTACCACCCGGGAAAGGCTAATGTGGTTGCGGACGCCTTAAGCCGAAAATCACTGTTTGCTTTGCGAGCGATGAATGTACACTTGGCTGTTCTACCTGACAATGTGTTAGTAGCTGAATTAAAAGCCAAACCATTATTGACTCATCAAATTCGTGAAGCTCAGAAAGTCGATGATGAATTGGTTGCAAAACGAGCTGAGTGTGTTCCGAACAAGGAATCGGAGTTTCAGATTGATGATGATGGTTGTTTGAGGTTTAGAAGTCATTTGTGTGTTCCAAGGAATTCGGAACTCATTCCGATGATTCTGAACGAAGCCCATTGTAGCCGAATGTCAATCCACCCGGGGAGCACGAAAATGTACAACGACTTGAAACGTCGGTTTTGGTGGCATGGTATGAAACGAGACATCTCCGACTTTGTTTCGAGATGTTTAATATGTCAACAAGTGAAAGCGGAACATCAAGTGCCTTCAGGGTTACTTCAGCCGATCATGATACCCGAGTGGAAATGGGACCGAGTCACAATGGACTTTGTGTCCGGACTGCCATTGTCAACAAGTAAGAAGGATGCAATTTGGGTTGTGGTTGATAGACTGACTAAGTCGGCTCACTTTATCCCCGTGCGTACGGATCTTTCATTGGATAAACTAGCCGAATTGTATGTCTCTCAGATTGTGAGATTACATGGAGTACCTATTTCTATCGTGTCGGATAGAGATCCGAGATTTACCTCACGATTTTGGAAGAAATTGCAAGAAGCTTTGGGTACCAAGCTGCATTTTAGCACCGCTTTTCACCCCCAAACCGATGGTCAATCCGAGCGGATAATTCAGATACTTGAGGATATGTTGAGATGTTGCATCCTCGAGTTCAGTAGTTCATGGGAATGGTATCTACCTTTGATTGAATTCGCTTACAACAATAGTTTTCAATCAAGTATTAAGATGGCACCTTACGAGGCTTTGTACGGTCGTAAATGCCATACACCATTGTTTTGGACCGAGCTCGGTGAAAGTAAAATTTTCGGAGTTGATTTGATTAAAGATGCTGAACAGAAAGTAAAGGTAATCCGTGAAAGTCTGAAAGCAGCCACAGATCATCAGAAATCGTATGCGGATTTGAAACGAAAAGACATTGAATATCAGGTGGGAGATAAAGTGTTTCTTAAAGTTTCGCCTTGGAAAAAGGTACTTAGGTTTGGCCGTAAGGGCAAGTTGAGCCCGAGATTCATTGGGCCGTACGAAATCTCCGAACGAGTGGGGCCAGTTGCATATAGATTGATTTTGCCCCCTGAACTTGAAAAGATTCACGACGTCTTTCATGTTTCGATGCTTCGGCGCTATAGATCTGATCCTTCGCACATAATTAGTCCGTCGGAGGTTGAAATTCAGGCTGATATGAGTTATGAAGAAGAGCCGATGCGTGTCCTAGCTCGTGAAGTGAAGGAGTTGCGAAACAAAAGAGTTCCCCTAGTAAAAGTGTTATGGCTCAAACACGGAATCGAGGAAGCTACTTGGGAAACCGAGAGCTCGATGAAAGAACGATACCCAAACCTATTTACCGGCAAGATTTTCGGGGACGAAAATTTCTTAAGTGGGGGAGAGTTGTGACAGCCCAAAATTGACCCTAGTCGGGAAGTGGTTTCGGGACCACAAAACCGAGTTATGAAAATAATTAATTGTTATATTCTACGTTTATTATGTGTGTACATGCATATGTGGAAGTTTCATTCCCTAATTTTGCCAATTGCATGAGGAATTATTAAATAGGGATCAACATGAGACATGGTAAAATATGATAGGCTAATTTTAAAGGGCTTATTAGTGCATGTCAACACAAAGGTGGACTTGCATGTCAAATTGCCCAATTTCCTTATAGTGGCCGGCCAAGGTGGGTTGATGATGGGCAATATATTTGTGAAATTGATATTGGGTTGTGGGATTTAATGAATAAAAGAAAAGAATAAAAGAAAGCAAATGAAAAAAAAAAGGCTTCATCCTTGTCTTCTTGGCCGAATTGAAGGAAGGAATAGGGGCAAAGAACTTTCGGCCATTTGAATGCTTAATAAGGTTAGTATATTGTGTTAAAGTTGTGAAATTTTAGCTTGTTTTAGGTTAATTATCATGGTTCTTACTTAGACCATGCAAAATTTTTAACTTTGATGGATGGATGGAGCATTCGGCTATGGCTATTAAAGAAGGAAATTTGATTACTTCCTTTAAGTTTTGATGAAGAATGTGTTGAGGAAAGAAATTGATCTTGCTAAAAATATAAATTCTAAATGCTCATATATGTAATACCCAAATAAAAATGCTTGATGTCTTGAACAAATATTGTTTCGATGGGTGGAATGAGTAATGTCATGTATAGGTTTCGGCTATGGATTTTCATGTTTAATATTTTTATGTTGGTGTTCAAATTGAAAATGGATGTTAGTTGTGCTATAACACTTGCTTAATGATGAAAGGATCATGAGCTTAGGGCTTGAGAGGCATTCGGCTTTGGAGTAAAAATAATAGAAATGGTGTTTAGTCAATGCAAGTGTCCATACTTGTAGAATGTATTGAGTGTTGTAATCGGCCTTAACATAGACATGTGTGTGTTCGGCCACATAAATGAGCACCTAAGTTGATGTGTATGTTCGGCCAAAGGTAAGCATGTTGATGGCTTTATCTTGACTTAGAAGGTTCGGCTAAAGGGAAAATTAGCTAATATGTCGAATTCGATTCGTGAATTCGTACATATGTGACTTTAATGTCTAATGTGTATATGGACTAAGTACCTTGAGGTTCTCTTTTGATGTTCGAGTGAATTGTATTGAATCATTTGATGTGATTAAAAATGCATATGACCATTGTGTATTTGAGCTAAAAGGTGGCCATATGACCCATCAAACTCCTTGTCATATTCGGCCATAAGCTAGCAAAATGAGACTTTAATGAGTTAAATTTGTTTGATTTAGCTCAAGGAGTTAAAGGAGGTGAATCGAGCAAAGGCAAAGAAAAGATCACTGAGTAGTCGAGTTGGAACCGTCTTACCCAACACAAGGTAAGTCATTAAGCATGTAGTTGGCGTTATTTCAAATGGTCGTAATGTTTATGTATTGATGCAGAATGGAATGAATAAATATACATATATATATGCATGTACGGATGTGATAATGAAATTGTTGAATGGAAAGAAAAGAGGTAAGATGTACTGAGTTGTTGATTTCAGCACTAAACGTGCGGGTATAACCATTTACGACCATGAGATTGGCGCTAAGTGCGCGGGATTAAATTGTACAGCACTAAGTGTGCGATTTGACTATGTTGCACTAAGTGTGCGAAATGAATATGATGCACTAAGTGTGCGAATTGACCATGCGGCACTAAGTGTGAGAGTTTGACTATGTAGCACTAAGTGTGCGATTTGATTACGTAGCACTAAGTGTGCGAGTTGATTATATAGCACTGTGTGTGCGGACTCAATATACATTCGTGAATCATTATGGACACTATGTGTGCGACACTATTGAGTCGATCGCGGACAGCGGATCGGGTAAGTGTCTTGAGTACATGGCTAATAGGTGCTATGCTTATACTTGGTGTTTAGCTCGGTAAGTTTGAACCGATGTGACAAATATACTTGAAGTCACGTACATAAAATTTATCGTAGGATGGGTGAAAGGCTGTTTAGTCGTTTGATTGTAACGGAGATAAATTGATTTATGAAAATGCTTCAATGTCCTATTGATGAGTATATGGAATGTGAATGCATGAATTGATATGAAATTGAATCGATAGGTTGGAGGAACTATGGTATGGTTCGGTATGGATGGAGTAAATTGTCTCGTTCCATTTTGTTTCCTCTTGTGATAATGTTATTGATGGATGGTAGTGCATTGCTTATGACTTACTGAGTTATAAACTCACTCGGTGTTTCCTTGTCACCCATTATAGGTTGCTTGGACTCATCTATTTTTGCGGGGTCAGGCCGTCATCGAAGTCATCACACCGGATAGCAAGTTTTAGTACTTTCTTCTTAGTTGGCTGAGAAGAACATTTTGGCATGTATAAGCTATTACGTTGTGTTTGAACTTTGGCATGTAAACTTTAAGCCATGCGAAAATGGCACGAATGTTCGATTGAGTTGGATCAAGGGTAGGCATGAAATGGACCTAGTTACTTTCGTAACAGATGCTGGCAGCAGCAGTGTCATGAGATTGAAAAATCACTAAAAATAGTAGGAGTGGAATTAATTGATGAATAAATTATGTAATCGAAGCTCGATGAGTCTGTTTTCATGAGGAAGTAACGAAAAGATCATATGGGCAGTATATTAAGAGATAATCAGATTTTTGTGGGACAGGGCCAGAACGGTTTCTGGATTCCCTGCTCCGACTTTGGAAATTCATTATAAATTAACCAGAGATAATTAGGGGTCGTACCATATATGTACAGATTCCTCTCTGAGTCTAGTTTTCATAGAAACAAACGGCATCAGTATTGAAGCGCCGTGCAGGGAGATATCCAAGTCGTAATGGGCAAAGGTCAGTGTAGTCGACCTCTGCAACTTGGGAGACTTTGACTAATAAACTGTACTAATTGGCATGACCAAAAATTCTAGAAAAATATACATAGATGGGCACATGAGTCTAGTTTCTGGGAAAAATTACAAAACTGATTTTCGAGTTACGAAACTCAAGATATGATTTTTAAAACGACTAGTATACAGATTGGGCAGTGTCTGGAAAATATTTTTATAAGGGGTTAAAGTCAGTTAACACCTCGTGTTCGACTCCGGTGTCGGTTTCGGGTTCGGGGTGTTACAAAAAGTGTTTTCAAATCAAATCTTTTTATTTTCGGTAAACAAAAAAAAAAACATGTTATTTTAAAAAAAAATTAAATGGACTGATAAGGAAGTGGCACACTGAATCCCTGGCACCAAGTCTGTAAGTGTTCTTTTTCTGCTTTAAATATTTATATGGAACTGGACTGGAAATAATACTGTAAATAGTACTGAGCCTTAGAGATAGTGCTATTGATAATGTAGTATTAGGGCTACAAAACTGGGACCGTAGCTAAATTGTGATTGCGCGAAAATAGCTCTGAAACTCTATCTATTCATAAGACATTCTGTAATAAACAGTGAAACCAGTAAGCTAATGTCATAAAATTCGTAATCAGATAAATCGTTATGATTACAAGGGCTACTCGGGGAAGAGGCCGTGGTCGAGGCCGAGGTAGCACTCAAGCTGGATCTGCGTCATCTGAACACATGCCAGCTGGCGAGGTACGTCCACCACCGGTTAATGAAAATGGGCCGTATGACCGGGCTGCAGGGGATGACGCTTTGTCTCAGGCTATGTTGAGGGTTTTGGAAAGGGTGGCCGGAGCTAACATCGGGCCCATGAATAGGGGGTCCATTTCTGAACGCCTTCGGGCCAACGGAGCTGAGATTTTTAGGGGGTGTATCTGGAGTGGCCCCAAATGTGGCTGAGTACTGGTTGGAAGCCACAGAGCAGATCATGGATGACCTGGACTGCTCAGTAGAACAGAAGTTGAAAGGGGCGGTGTCGTTGCTGCGGGATGTAGCGTATCAGTGGTGGATTACTGTGAGAGAGGGTACCCCAGCTGAGAGGGTAACATGGGAGCTGTTCAAACAGACCTTTAAGGCAAAATATGTCGGAGCTAGCTATGTGGATGCATGCAGAAAGAAGTTCTTGAATCTGACTCAGGGAAATAAGACCATTGCTGAATATGAGGCGGAGTTTCTATGATTGAGTCGGTATGCTAATGGCATCATTTCCACCGAATACGAGCGCAGCATTCGTTTTGAGGATGGCCTCAGAGATGAGTTAAGGGTGCTCATAGCTCCGCAGAGAGAGCGAGATTTCGCTGCACTGGTAGAGAAGGCTAAGATAGTCGAGGAGGTGAAGCAAACCGAACGGAAGAATCGTGATAGGGATCGGAATCGGTTCAGGAGGGATGCTGGACCAACTGGTGCTGCAAATCGAAATGTTAAGAGAGCTAGGATGGAGGAACCAGTTCGAGCAGTTCCGGTGAACACAGGTAGACCGCAAGCTTGTGGGGATTGCGGCAGAATGCATTAAGGAGAGTGCTGGAAGCGTTCTGGGGCTTGTCTTCGTTGTGGGTCTAAGGAGCATAGGATTAAGGATTGTCCTAAGAGGGCCACTCAGGCTAGGGGGCCGAACAAGGGGATGTGCGACCGGCTCAACCTGTGAGGGATGGACCGCCGCTGCCAAGAGGTCGTGGACAAGGTCGCGGTGGTAATGGCCGTGGACGTGGGGCACCCGGCAGGGGTATTGGTAACGCGGATGCTCGTCAGCCAGCTTTGGTGTATGCTGCTCGTCGCCGCGAGGAGGGTGACGCACCTGATGTCATAACTGGTACGTTTTTTATATATGGTGTACCTTATACTGCTCTGATTGATGTGGGATCAACCCATTCATATGTGGCATATAACATTTCTAGGGCACTGGGTGTGCACTTCGAGGAGACTGTGTGTGGGGTGTCTGTGATAAGTCCTTTAGGTCATTCGGTTAAGGTAGAGAAACTCTTCAAGGAGGTGCTTCTGGAGATTCAAGGCGGGGTTTTCTGTGGGGATTTGATGGAGTTACCCCTTGAAGAATTCGATTTGATACTAGGGATGGATTGGTTGACCAAGCATGAGGCAACTTTGGATTGTGCAGCTAAGAGGATGATGTTAAGGATTGTCAATGATAAAGAGGTAATGATTATTGGAGAACGGAGGGATTACTTATCCAATGTAGTATCGGCGTTGAGGGCTGAGAAACTGATGCGCAAGGGGTGCGAGGCATATCTGGTTTTGGTAAGCCAAGCTGAAACTGAGGATCTGACTGTGGAGACCATCAGAACTGTTAGGGAATTCTGGGATGTTTTTCCGGAAGAGCTTCCTGGATTACCTCCGAATGAGGAAGTTGAGTTTGGAATCGATTTGTTGCCTGGAATAGCTCCAGTATCTATTGCACCCTATAGGATGGCACCGAAGGAGTTAGTGGAACTGAAGGCTCAAATTCAAGAGTTGTTAGATAGAGGCTTCATTAGGCCTAGTGTGTCTCCTTGGGGAGCACCGGTCCTGCTTGTGAAGAAAAAGGACGGAACGATGCGCATGTGCATCGATTATCGCCAGTTGAACAAACTGGCGATTAAGAATAAGTATCCACTACCAAGGATTGATGATCTGTTCAATCAACTTCTCCAAAATCGATCTTTGTTCTGGATACCATCAGCTAAGGGTAAAAGAAGGGGATATTCATAAGACAGCATTTCGAACTCGATATGGACATTATGAGTTTGTGGTCATGCTGTTTGGGCTGACGAACGCACCTGCAGCTTTTATGGATCTGATGAATCGAGTATTCCAACCTTACTTGGATCGGTTCGTAGTCGTCTTTATCGATGATATCCTAGTATACTCTAAAACAGAGGCGAAGCATGATGAGCATCTCCGTACTATGCTGCAAGTGTTAAGGGAAAAGGAGCTCTATGCGAAATTCAACAAGTGTGAATTCTGGTTGAGGGAGGTAACCTTCCTAGGGCATGTGGTCTCTGCCGAGGGGATTAAGGTGGATCCTCGTAAAATTGAAGTGATTCTGGAATGGAAGCCACCTAGGTCAGTATCAGAAATTCGGAGTTTCCTAGGGTTGGCAGGTTACTACAGAAGGTTTGTGGAGGGTTTCTCGGTGATGGCGGCACCTTTGACAAAACTCATAAGGAAAGGAGTACCATTTGTCTGGACCGAGAAACAGCAAAAAGCTTTTCATCGGTTGAAAAAGGTATTGACCGAAGCGCCAGTGTTGATTCAACCGGTGTCTGGGAAGGACTTTACTGTATACAGTGATGCATCGCATGTGGGGTTAGGTTGCGTACTGATGCAAGAGGGCAAGGTGGTCACTTATGCATCGCGACAGCTTAAGGCTCCTGAGGTGAATTACCCTGCGCATGATTTGGAGCTAGCATCGGTGATTTTTGCGTTAAAAATTTGGAGATACTACTTATATGGGGAAAAGTGCATCATATACACAGATCATAAAAGCCTAAAGTATCTGTTGACTCAAAACGAGTTGAACCTTAGGCAACGTAGATGGGTGGAGTTGCTTAAGGATTACGACTGTTCGATAGAGTACCACCCAAGAAAAGCTAATGTGGTGGCGGATGCGTTGAGTCGAAGGGTTGTTACTGACTTGAGAGCCTTATTCGCACGTTTAAGTCTATACGATGATGAAAGCTTGTTGGCAGAATTGCAAGTAAGGCCTACTTGGACTGAGCAGATTAAGGAAAAACAGTTGAAGGACGATTCATTAGCTCTTCGGTTCCAGCAAGTTAAAAATGGTGAGAACGAGGATTTTGGGTTGAACACTGAAGGAGTTCTTTGCTTTTGTGGAAGGGTTTGTATTCCAAAGGACCCTGAATTGAGGCAGTTAATTCTGAAAGAGGCTCATGGTGGACTTTGTGCCATGCATCCTAGAGGGAATAAGTTATATCGAGACTTGCGAGAGGTGTACTGGTGGCCCAGATTAAAACGAGAGGTGACTGAATTTGTTGGGAAATGTCTGACATGCCAGCAGGTTAAGGCTGAGCACCAATTGCCTTCGGGATTATTGCAACCTGTGAAAATTCCGCTATGGTAGTGGGAAAGAGTAACAATGGACTTTGTGAGTGGGTTACCTTTGACACCCACCAAGAAAGATTCGGTGTGGGTAGTTGTGGATAGGTTAACAAAATCTGCTCATTTCATACCTGTTCGTACCGACTACTCACTGCAAAAGTTGGCCAAGTTATATATGGCGGAGGTAGTGCGACTGCATGGGGTGCCAGTGTTGATAATTTCTGATCGAGACCCTAGGTTTACATCTCGGTTTTGGCAGAAGTTGCAGGAAGCGTTGGGTACACGATTGGATTTTAGCACCGCTTTCACCCACAGATAGATGGACACTCAGAAAGGGTTATTCAGGTTCTGGAGGATATGCTGAGAGGTTGTATCATTGATTTTCGTGGAAGTTGGGAGGACTACTTGCCATTGGCGGAGTTTGCTTACAATAACAGCTATCAAGCAAGTATTCAGATGGCACCATATGAAGCGTTTTATGGGCGAAGATGTCGTACGCCGATGTGTTGGACAGAGTTGGGTGAACGACGAGTGCTTGGACCGAAATTGGTGGCAGACACTGAAAGCAAGGTTAGGCTGATAAAAGATCGGTTAAAGGAGGCATCCGATAGACAGAAATCGTATGCGGATCTGAAGCGCAAAGCGATTGAGTTCGCTGTTGGGGATATGGTTTTCTTGAAGGTTTCCCCTTGGAAGAAAATTTTGAGATTTGGTAAGAAGGGTAAGTTGAGCCCACGGTTTATTGGGCCTTACCGAATTGTCAAGCAGGTTGGACCAGTGGCTTATCAACTAGAGTTACCATCGAAACTGCATCGTATCCACGACGTTTTTCATGTATCCATGCTGAGGCGGAATCGATCTGACCCAACTCATATCATACCAGTTGCAGAAATCGAAGTACAGTCAGATTTAACCTTCGAAGAGGAACCTGTGCAAATACTTGATCGTGACGTCAAGGAGTTGAGAAGGAAATCAGTTCAACTAGTGAAAGTACTTTGGAGGAACCATGGCAAAGAAGAAGCTACTTGGGAGACTGAGGAGGCTATGCGTCAACAGTACCCTCAACTGTTCTAATAAGGTAAAATTTCGAGGTCGAAATTTCTTTAAGGAGGGTAGAGTTGTAACGTCCTGATTTTCGGATTTATTCGTGATTTTCAGTATTTTGGTAAAGATTTTAAAATTTTGTATTTGGATGTGAAATTAATATTTTGAGTAGGTAAATGGGCTTATAGAAGGCCCATGTGTTGGCCAAAACCCGGGTGAATTTTTGAATTTTGGACTTAGGAGTTAGGGGTTCTGGCTAGGTGGCCCTTGTATAGAGTTATGGGCAGATTGCATCACAAAAAGAGCCTTAGTAGAGTGGCAAGGGTGACGCCACTAGGCTCCTAAAAAGGTGGCGTGTGGAGCATTGGGGAAAGCATGGGATCGATTCCCAGTATTGTCAAATATATGCATTTATTTTTAAGTGCTGAAGGGGTAAGTGTTGGAGTCCAGGTGGATTCTGCTAGAGGAGAGTTTGAATCAATCTAAATGCTTGGATTAAGGAGTGATAAGGGGAGAGATTTAAGGGATTGGGAGAGAGGCTAGGAGTTGGCCGAATTTTGGGAATTGAAGAGGGAAAAATCGGCAGAGGGTTATGAGGTTAGTATTTCGGTACTTAGGGTATTGAGTGGTGCCGTTTTCTTTTGCTGAAACACCTTAGGGTTGTTCTTTTCTCTCTTTTCCTCTCTAGCCGAAACCACCATTCTCTCTATTCTTCTTTCTTCATTTTTCTTCTTCAAAACCTTTCATCAAACCTACTGTTCATCAACACTTGTGCCGAAACCACAAAAGCCGAAACCTCAGAAAATACATTAGTTGTGCCGATTTCTTCTAAGCCAAATCCTTCGATATTTTTGTGCCTAATAAATGACAATCATCTTTTCTAAACCCTAGATACCTGTCGGCAATTCTACATCAAGGTTATAGCCCCACATTGTCATCTCCTTCATCACTCAAAAGCCGAAAAACCATAGATTTGGGGGCTTATAGCCGAAACTTCAAAACTCTGAGAGTCGAGTTCTACCATCGTTTGAAAGATAAATCTGCATCAGATTGCATGGAGATCAAAAAGGAGTAAGGGGTAAGTGTTCATCATCTCAGATCTGGTCATATTTTACAAAGTTAGGAAAAGCCGAAGTCCCTAAAATCTAGGGAGGCTATCGATTTGGGCATGTGGCTCTAAGGGTTTTTAACTGACATTTTCTATCAATGATTAGTGTCTTCTTAAGTGTTGGATTGAAGGCGTGGGTTGTTGAAGCAATCGGATTCGGAGCTAGCTATCGATTTCGGCAAAAAGGTAAGGTTTCAAATGCTTTTAGGGACATGGTTCGATCATGGATAAGTAGGTTGTGGGTTTAGTGATTATGATTTGTAAATAAGAACTGTGCTAATCAATTGTAGGACATCGGAAGAGATCTCAGTAGCAGTCGTCGCGAATCAGGTGTGTACCGAAACCCTTTCTTAGTTCAATTCGGCAAAAGCCGAAATGCTGAAATTTCTGGCATTTCATGGGCTTGTGAGTATGCAAATGCTCTCAAGATGAGGACTAATTGTTAGATCTAGCACCGCAAGGTGGTAAGTAAGTTTTTGTGATGTCTTAACGTACTTCGGGAAAAGAGGGCCTCGATGGGCCAAAACTGGGCCCAATGGGCTTACGGACCAATATGGGTAAGAGATGGGCAAAGTAGCATGTTAGTTAAATGGTGGAACCAAATTGCATAAAACTGTTAAAAATTACTGAAATGGCTTTTGTATTTGCGTAAGTACGAAATTACCCCTAAAGAGCATAATTACCGAAATACCCCTAGGGTTTAAATTGGCTAAACTGCATGATTGATTAATACTGTATTGTACATGATATGCTTTATTAATATCTGTTGCATGGGATTGGGGTATTGATGGAGGAAGTATTGAAAGTGGTTCATCCACGTACTGGAGGCTTTGCCTCAACTTACTGATATTTGAGCAGCGTTGCTGCAACTGTGGAGTGTAGGGCTGGTACGGGGGCAGTGTAGCGGTTGGTGGGTTGAGTAGTCTCCCCAGTTGGGCTTGCATTCATTACTACTATTGTTACTTATGTTACTGAACTGGGCTTGTGGGCCACACTGTTATGTAAAAAGGGGCTAAGGCCTTGCTACTGTATTCTAAAAAGGGCTTCGGTCCACTATGTACTGTGATCTGAATAGGGCTTAGGCCCAATGGGCTTGAGCTAATTTGGGCTTTGGATGGGTTTCTGTATACACTGAGTTTTCCCAAACTCACCCCTTTTTCTTCCATCCTTACAGGTGAGCCCTAGTTGGTGGACTTGGAGCTGGGCGGGATTCGGAGTGGCCACACGTTTTCTGCAAATTCGTTTTCTTCTGGTGAACTAGATTTTCCATATTTTTCGTTTATGGTTTTGGGTTTTTGTAATAAGGCCGCTAATTATTTTTATGGTTTGGGTTGTTTCTTTATTATTTAATTCTATTATGATAAAACTGATCTATGATAACTAACGAAATAGATTAGCTCTAGGACGCGTTTTCAAAAACATTAAGTGATTTCAAAATAACACGAATACAGGTAAGACTTCCGCTAAGCAAACGTTTTTCAACCTTAATCATTTTCTTAAGATGGACATAACCAATCGGTTTTCTCAAAATTATACGAGATGTTAGAGTGTGGCAATAGCGGTGTGCATGTCTAGGATTGGATCCGAAGGGAGCTTGGTACTTAAGCAGTCCGACGGACTCACCTCCTCTTCTTCCTGGTTTCCTACCTGGTGCACAGCTTCCATTCACTTTAACCTACTTTTAAAAGTGTCTTTTACAACACCAACTAAGTTTTCCAACTAAGTAATACGGAATGTTTTGAACGATTCGATGTGGCGCATCAGATCCGGTCATAACGTCTAGGCCGGGTTTGGGGTGTTACAACAATAGCCTCATCTGTTCGGATCAGGCAAATTTCGAGGACGAAATTTCTTTAAGGAGGGTAGAGTTGTAACGCCCCAATTTTCGGGAATTCTGTAAAAGTTGTAAAATTTAAAATTCTGTGTTCTATTTGTTATGTGTGGGATTAATCATGTTGGTGGGCCTCTAGAAGGCCCAAGCTTAGGATAACCCGATAGTTTTAATTAATTTTAATTCTATAAGAGAAAGGGGTTCTGATAAATTGGGCTTTTAGGAATTATTTGTGAAAATGGATCACAAGGAAGCAAGTGGTAAAATGGCATGTGACGCCACTGGGAAGGTTGTAGTGGCGTGTGGAAGCTTGGGGAGGACCTAGGTTCAAGTCACAATGACAGCAAATTAAGTGATTAATTTTTATGTACAGGAAAGGGAAGTAGTGGAACTGAAATAAAAGTCTGTCAGGAAGAGTTTAAGAGGGTAAAGGGATTGAATAAGGATAGAGATAAGGGAGGAAATCTAGGAGCTGATTGGGGTGAACTGTGTTGGCCGAATTTTGGACTCTTGAGCAGCAAGAGGTGGCCGGCCAAGGGTTTCTTTAGGGTGGTAAATTCGGCTAGGTTAGAGTGCCAGTATAAATTCGGCAATAGGGAGGGAGTTGTGCCGTTTGCTGCTTTTCTCACCTTCTTCCTTTAGCCATTTTTGCTTTCTTCTTATTCTCTTTCTCCATAGTCGAACCTTTCAAGCCTCTTGTCCATCTCCACCCTACTCTACATCACTTTCCTCCATTAATTTTCTTAGACTAAAGCCGAACCTCAAATCTCAAACTCCCGAAAGCTATATTCTTGTGCCATTTTTCCAAAGCCATATTCCTCAATATGTTTTCCTTTTTGACCAACATTCCTCTCCTCTAAAGCTCTAGCATCTGTCGACAACATTACCCAGGGTTATAGCCTCAAATCATTATTTTCTATATCACCTAGAAAAGCCGAAACTACTATAGAGTTAGGGACTTATAGCCGAAACTTCAAAGCTTCTAGATTCAAGTTTTACCATCGTTTAAAGGTTGAATCTGCATCAAATCTACGTGGAAAGCAGGAAGGAATAAGTGGTAAGTGCTCATCACTCCGAATCTAGTCTTATTTTTCAAGTTAGGAAAAAGCTGAAGTCCCTAAAATCTAGGGAGGCTATCGATTTGGGCAGAGGGCATAAAGGGTCTCTAACCGATGATTTATTTTGATGATTAGTGTCTTCTCAAGGGTTGGATCGAAGGCTTGGATCTTTGGAGCGATCAGACTTGGATCTAGCCATCGGATTTCGGCAAGAAGGTAAAGTTTTAAAGGCTTTTAAGGACAGAGTCGAATATGGGTAAGTAATTATGGAGATTAGTGTTGTCATTTTTAATCTAAAAATTGTAGCAACGTAATTGTAGGCAGTTCGTGCGTGGATCTTGTCAGCAAGTCGTCACAAATCAGGTGTGTAACTGACACCCTGTCATAGGCTAGATCGGCAAAAGCCGAAAAGCCGAAATGTCGAAAAGCTGGTATTTTGGGCACTTGCGAGTGTGCGAATGCTCGTAAGACGTATGGGTAATTATTACTGGTAAATGAAAGTGATAAAACTGCAGTACGCGCGATTTCGTGTGTTTTGATATTTTGGGCTTAATGGGCCAAAACTGGGTTAATGGGCCAACGGGCCCAATTCGGTAAGAACACTCGGTAAGTGTTTCTCACTAAACGTGATGGCTACGATATGCATGGAAACCTTAGAAATAGTTAGATGTACTATTATACCCCAATGTATGCAAAATTACCATAATACCCCTATGTATGCAAAATTACCATAATACCCCTATGTATGCAAAATGACCTTTATACCCCTAGGGTTAATTTTGTCTAAAAAGCATGATGAATTAAATCTGTATGATGTGTGCCATGAATGTATATCTGTTGCATGGGGACATGGGCTATATTATGGAGGAAGCGTCCTGGTGGCTATGCCACAAATTATCTGTTCTGGTGGCCCTGCCACATATATCTGTTCTGGTGGCACTGCCACAAAATATCTGTATCTAGCAGCCATGCTGCATATTTCTGTGGCGTGTAGCGGTTGGGTGGGTCGAGTAGTCTCCCCACATGGTGAAAGGATGGTACGGGGGTGCACATGGTTGGATATGGTTGGGTTTCTGCATAAGCATGATATATCTGTTCTGATCTGTTCTGGGCCTATGGGCTTTATTCTGAAATCTGTTCTAGGCTAAGGCCAACTTGTTTTAATTCTATGGTTTGAGCTGATATGGGCTATGGTTGGGTTAATTTTACACACTGAGTTTCCCCAAACTCATCCCCTATTTTTATCCATGTAGGTAATCCCCAACCATAGTGGGCTTGGAGCTGCGAGGGATTCGGAGTGGCCACTCGTTCTGCAATACGAATTTCTTCTGGTGATTTGGACTTCAATTTTCTTTACTTTGGTGATTTGGGTTTTGTTATGTAATAAGGCCGCTTATGATTATTTTTATTTGGGTTTTGATCTATAACTTATCATGATGATCTTAAATTATATTAATTATCAAATGGGCTAGATCTAGGGTTCGTTTTCAAAAACATTAAGTGATTTCAAAATAACACGATTACAAGTAAGACTTCCGCTAAGCAAACATTTTCAAACTTAATCACTTTATTAAGATGGACTTAACCAAATGGTTTTCTCACAATTATACGAGATGTTAGAGTGTGGCAATGGCGGTGTGCATGTCTAGGATTGGATCCGAAGGGAGCTTGGTACTTAAACAGTCCGACAGACTCACCTCCTCTTTTTCTGGTTTCTTACCTGGTGCACAGCTCTCATTCACTTTAACCTATATTAAAAGTATCTTTAACATTACCAACTAAGTTTTTCCAAACTAAGTAATACGGAATGTTTTGTACGCATCAATGTGGCGCACTGGATCCGGTCATAACGTCTAGGCCGGGTTTGGGGTGTTACAGGTTTCCAATCTATTATTGCTGAAATCTTGCTTGAATCAACCCAAATACCTTATGCTGATACAACATGTCCCAAAAACCGAACTTCACTCAACCAGAACTCACATTTACTGAACTTCGATACAACTATTTATCTCGCAAAGTCTGTAGCACAATTCTCAGGTGTTCGATGTGTTCATATTCATCACGGGAGTAAATTAGGATTTCATCAATAAATACAACCAAAAATCTATCCAAATAGAGTCTGAAGATATGATTTATTAAATCCATAAAAGAAGCAGGTGCATTAGTAAGTCCAAAAGGCATAACCAGAAACTCATAGTGTCTGTACCTAGTTCGAAAAGCAGTTTTCAGCACATCAGAGTCTTTAACTTGCAGTTGATAGTAACCCAATCTCAAATCTATCTTTGAAAACACTGTAGCCCCTTTCAACTGATCGAACAAGTCATAAATCCATGGCAAAGGGTATTTATTTTTTATAGTCACTTTATTGAGCTATTCGTAATCGATACACATTCTTATTGTTCCGTCTTTCTTTTTCAAAAACAAAACCAGTGCACCCTAGAGAGAAAAACTCAGCCACGTAAAGCCTCTAACAGTCAATTATTGCAATTGAGCTTTCAACTCTTTTAATTCGGTAGGTGTCATTCTGTACAGAGCTATCGAAATTGAAGTTTTCCCTGGCACAAACTCAATACCAAACTCCACTTCTCAGATCAGTAGCAAACCTGGTAATTCTTCTGGAAACACATCCGGATATTCGCACACTACTGGTACTTATTCAATCTTCTTTTCAGTCACTTTAGAATCAAGTACATAGGAAAAATAAGCTTCACAACCCTTTCTCACATATTTTTGAGCTAACATCAAAGAAATCACTGCCAGTAAACCATTCAGATCATTAGACTCAATCTGAATTATTTCAGCATTCTGACATCGTAAATCAATAGTTTTCCGTTTGCAGTTTACAATAGAATCATGCAATGTTAACTGATGTGTGATATTCGTAACAAGTTTTAAAGATTTATAAATGAAACGTTCTTGAGACTAACTTATTATCATGATTAAGGCAAGTGTACCTATCGAATAGTAGTATAGTTCAACAAAACCAGATTGTCGAACCCAAAGGAACTACGAGTACTAGTATTTACTTCCTTTTTATTATCTAGCCTAAAATTTAAGAGGTTTGGTTGTCTAAACTAATTACTAACTAAGAATGCATAAAAAGAAAAACTTGGGAAAATTCAATTGATTAAGACAATACCTAAGGACAAATCCACCTAGACTTCACTTGTTATTTGACTCTGAATCAGACGATTTATTCATTTGACTTGATCCATAGAAATCCCTAAGTTATATTATTATCTTTCTCGAGACTAATAACGTCTAACTCTAGGTTGAATAATTGAAATCTCCTTCTAATTAACACCTTAGAATTGCATTAACTCGATCTATGGATTCCCTTATTAGGTTTCATCCTAATCCAGTAAAATCTTGTCACCCTATCTCTAGGCGCACAATCAACTCCGCTTAATTATGACAAATTTACTCTTAGACAGGGTTTATTCCTCCTCTGACTAAGAGCTTATCTTGAATCAATATCTTGGAATATCAAAACAAGAATTAAGAATGCATAATTAAGAACAAATCAAATATTTATCATACAATTCATATAATAATAACAAGATCTATCTTAGGTTTCATTCCCCTTAAATATTTAGGGGTTTAGTTCATACTTATGAAAGAAAACATCTTAAAAGCATAATGATAACAAAACATAAGAAAACCCAAAACTCCTAAAGGAACTTGAAGGGAGATCTTCAGTCTTGAAGATGAATCCGACTCTTGAGATGGATCAATCAGCTTTCCTTGAGTAATTCCCTTCTTTATACTCTGCGTCCTCCTCCTAAGTGCCTCCTCAAGTGTTTAAATAGACTTTGGAATGCCTAAGAGCCCTCAAAATTGGCCTTTTCCAAATTGGACTAAACTTGGGTTCGGCAGGGACACGCCTGTGTGACACGCCCGTGTGCGATTACTGAAGACCGTGGTCAAGGCTGTTAAATGGGCACGAGCGTGTGATCTACCCATGTAAGTCATGCTTTGATCTTGCCAAATTGACACGACCGTGTGACACTCCCGTATGAGGAAGTCCAGGCCGTATTGTTTTCCCATGTGGGTCCATTTTCTCTGTTTTCGGCCAGTTTCTCGCTCTTTTTACTCTCATATGCTCTCCTAAGTATAAAACATGAATTTAAAGGATTAGGAGCATTGAATTCACCAAATCTAAGGAGAAACCATCCATAAATGCATTAGGCATGGGGTAAAAATATGTATAAATTACGGTTTATCAAATACCACCACACTTAAGCATTTGCTTGTCCTCAAGCAAAACCCTCAACTCACAATCAAAATAAATTCTTTTTAACTTATAATTCCTATTAATAATATTTCAAAATAATCCATAAGTAATCATACATTGAAAATTTGACTGAAAGAACATCAAAGTTCCAAAACATTCCAAGTTGAATATTTTATCATGAAAGCATAAGTGTCTCCCCTTATCTAAGTAATTACCTTCGACTCAAAATATCATAGAGTTTCACATCCTCACTAAAGATTCACTCAAATCACTCGAGGTGTTTAAGGACAATGCATGAAGCACTCAATAGTCAATAATGAAAAGCCATTACCATAGGCTTGCATGAAAATCAAATCTCCACCACTATATATTGAAATGAACATCAATCAAAAAGTCTTTAAAGGGTTATAACGTGGCTTTGGTTAGGGGGTGTGGTCACAAGCTGAAAGAAAATGTTAGAATTGAGATTGAATTGAAAATTTACCTAACTAGAAAAAGTAATTAAACATCAATTGAGTACAATTGAGCTTCTTCTCAGAAGATGGAATTTAGATACTGCAGCTCAACACTACCGAATTACTACTAATATGTAAGTATGAATGTTTTTTTTAAGAACAAGTCAAATACATAGAAGAGCAAAACATAGCTAAGAAATTAGTTCAAATCAAATCTCGACAAAAATAAGGATCAAAGGGGATTTCAATAATAATGGTTTATGGGTTAATATTGAGGGTAAATCAATTAATGGCTTGTTAGGCTCAAAGGGGTTTACTAAGGGTTAATTATGAAGGTAGGCTTTTGTGGAGTGAGTGGGTTAAACCTAAGTGCCTTTATCATTTTGACATATCAAATCAAATGGTGTGGTCTTGACATGCATAATCAAGCAAGTTCTAGAATAACAATTCAATTCTGACGCACTCAAAGCAACAATACAAGTGAGCATGAAAGAAATGATAGATGCTCTAAAGGCTCAAAGTCTCACAAAAATTATGGCTTTTTGATGTTTAAACCTGTGAATTTCAACTCAAGATAATACCTAAACTTGGGAGAAACAACCTATAAAATTTTAAATTTAAAAGTCAACTTATCATGCTTGATTCTTTAATATCTTAAAGTTTAAACAATCAATGCATGAATGCCTAAGTTTTAATTCAAGACATATCAATAAAAATCATAAATTAATCAAAATCCATTCTAATCATGGCATGAGAAGATCACATAAGAATAAGACAAAATTCAGGGATTTCTAATGACGATACGAAAGACCCCTTACACTTAAGATGTACATTGCCATCAATGTACAAAGATAGATATATTGAAAAAGATAGATTGACAATCATAAGATAGGGAGAGAAGTAAAACTTCCTGAATGATGAATGAACTCCTTGAACTAGAGTTTTGGAGAATAATCGGCGTGAGAGTGGAGGAGGATACTCCGGTGGTGGCAGAGGTTCATTAGTCCATAAGTCCTATGCCAAGAGAATATTATATCTTCTGGTAACTATGGTCGTGGTCGAACAGGACATGGCAGTCATGGAGAACCTTTTCTGGTGGAGTTTTTAGTTCCTATAAGACGATGAGCTTTGGGGCTCTTTATAACTGCGACAGAATCAGGAACTATAAGGACGCATAATTACTCGTAATGAAATAGCTGAAATTGAAAATTGTAAAAATGAAAGATAAAATAGTATAAACAGGAAATAAAAAGTAATTTCAAAATATAAAGATAAAGCTAAGATAGATAATAGGTGTTTATAGGGAAATTGGGGTACACGACCATGGGGCATGCCCGTGTGCCTTCATTTTAGCCTGTGCATTTTGTGGTTTTCAAAATTGGGTGCATCGGTGTACTTGACCATGTTGCACGACTGTGTCAATCTTTGTTCGCTTATCCTACGCCTGTGTATGAAGGCACACGCCCGTGTTAAATTGACAGGTTTGCCCACGGTTTTAAAACACGGGCGTGTCGCACGCCCATATTATTTTGGCAGTTTTTCCCACAGCCATGTCGCACGGCCGTGGCAACTTATCGCATCCCGTATTGGGGAAGAAATTTTTCCCTGTTTTCACATAGCCGTATCGCACCGCCGTGTTTCATCCCATGGTATGTGCATGGCCTACAGCATGCTTGTGTACCTGGCCGTGCGGTTCTGAAAATCCTGTGTTCCACGATTCGGTTAGTACGTTAGATGTTAAAAAACTTGAATTTAAAGAAATTAATACTGTTAGTGCTCAGGTTGCCTCCCGAGAAGCGCTTATTTATGTCTAAGCTCGACTTCTCTAGTGCGTGATCATGGTGAATTGAGGAGTTTACACTCCTCATCCCTACTATCAATTTTATCAACATAAGAATTAAGACGAGTACCATTTACCTTGAACGTGCCAAATTTGGAGTGGTTTACCTCGACCGTACCGTATGGAAAAATACTAATTACTGTAAGAGGGGTTTCTTTATTTGGTTCAGAAGTGGCGATTCAAGGATCAGCTGCATCGAGTAATACTATGTCTCCAACTTTAAGTTGATTTTTGGAGGAATTAAGCTCCTCATGGCGTGGTTTTGGTTTATCATATTTTCTCGGTTTATGTGTCCACCATTCATCTAGCTCCTCGATTTTTAACCTTCGTTCTTCATGGATAGGTTCTTTTTTGTTGCTTGGCTTATGTATGTTCTTCGAACATATTTTCTGCAAAGAAGGTTGCACTATATGGTTAGTTTTAGCCAAATTATTTATATAGTCACATTCGATTTTTAATGTGTTATTTGAATTGCGGGCTTGAAGGGTGATTGTTTCGTCTCCCACACGAAGTGTGAGTTCACCTGTGCCAACGTCAATAATTGTTCTGACGGTTCCTAAAAAGGGCCTTCCTAAAATTAAGGGGACATTGCTATCCTCCTCTATGTCTAGAACAACGAAATCAACTGGGAATATAAATTTCTCGATTTTAACGAGTACATATTCAATAATACCCCTAGGAAATCTGATAGTTTTATCTGTTAATTGAATGCTCATCCTAGTTTGTTTGGGTTTCCCTAGACCTAGTTGCTTAAATAATTTGTAAGGCATAACATTGATCTAGCCCCTAAATCAGCCAACGCATTATTAACATCTAAACTACCAATTAAACAAGGAGTTGTAAAACTCCCTGGATCTTTTAGTTTGTTAGGCAGCTTATTCTGTAGAATGGCAGACTAGACTACATTCAGCTCCACATACGATGCTTCAACTAATTTCTGTTTATTTGCTAAAAGCTCCTTTAAAAACTTGACTGCGTTTGGCATCTGCGAAAGGGCTTCAATAAACACTAAGTTAATATGCAGTTTCTTTAGAAGTTTAAGGAATTTACCAAATTCTTTGTCTGAGCGATCTTTCCTTGTCACATTGGGGTATGGCACGCGAGGTTTATATTCTGTAATCACCGGCTTTGGCTCATTGTGGCCTACCTTATCCTTACCTATGCTTACCACTGTTTCTGGCCTTGGTTCTGCAACTAGCCCTTCCTTATCTTGAATGGCAATTGCGTTGAGTTGCTCCCTTGGGTTAGATTAAGTGTTGCTTGGCAGGCTACCTTGTGGTCATTCAGAAATCAACTTGGCGAGCTGTCCAATCTAAGTTTCGAGCCCCTGGATTGATACTTGTTGATTTTTGAGTGCGGTCTCAGTATTCTAAAAATGAGTTTCTGACACTGAGATGAATTTTGTTAGCATATCCACAAGGTTAGATTTTTTCTCTTGTTAGTAGGATGGTTGTTGGAAGCCTGGAGGTGGTGGTCTCTGATTCCCTTGGCCTCCCTATGAAAAATTAGGGTGGTTCCTCCAACCTACATTGTAAGTATTGCTATAGGGATTATTTTGAGATCGAGGATTGTTACCCATGTAATTTAACTGTTCGTTCTCTATGTTGTGGCCATAAGGTGGGTATTCTAAACTGCTTGATCCGCCTCTACTTGCTTCGCATTGCATTACTGGGTGAACCTGTGCAGAACTAAGGAAACCATCAATTTTCTTATTCAAGAGTTCTACCTGATTAGAGAGCATGGTGACCGTATCGACGTTATAAACGATGACTATTTTCATTGGCTTTGTCCACATGACTTGCCATTGATAGTTATTCAGTAACATCTCCTCTATAAATTCATAGGCATCTTCAGGTGTCTTATTATTGATGGTTCCACCAGTAGCTGTGTCAACCATTTATCGAGTCGAAGGATTTAGGCCATTATGAAAGGTTTGAACCTGTAGCCAAAGCGATAACCCATGGTGAGGGCATTTTCTTAAGAGGTCCTTGTATCTCTCCTATGCATCATAGAGTGTTTCTAAATCCATCTACACAAAGGAACAGATATCATTACGTAATTTAGCCATTTTAACCGGTGAAAAATATTTTAATAAAAACTTTTCGGTTATTTGTTCCCAAGTAGTGATTGACCCTCGTGGCAATGAGTTCAACCACTGTTTAGCTTTGTTTCTCAATGAAAAAGGGAATAACAGAATGGCATCATCAGAAACACCATTAATTTTAAATATATCACATAGTTCCAAAAAGTTTGCCAAGTGAGCGTTGGGATCCTCATCCTGCAAACCATCAAACTGAACAAACTATAGTATCATTTGAATTGTGTTAGGTTTCAGTTCAAAAGTATGCGACTACAGCCGGTCTAACTATGCTTGATTCAGTTCCTATTAAAGAAGGTTTATCATAATCAAACATAGTGTGCGACGCAGGATTCTGATTAACAGCAATCGCAGGAGGTAGTAGATTTTCTTGTTTTTCAGCCATCTCCTAGGTTGTGGTTGAAGTATCGTCCTCTTGCTCATCCTCTGTGTATCTTAGGCTTCACCTTATTTCTCTCTGATTTCTGCGAACTGTGCGGTCGATCTCACCATAAAAAAGTAGTGGTTTTGACGGGTTTCTTCTGGTCATAAACTAGAAAAACCTGTCAGAAGGGAATAAGAGAAAAATTAGAAAAGAAAAAAATTTTAAATTGTAATAAAAGTAGAGTGGCTAAAGTAATAAAAATTGAGTTTTCTTAATATTCTAGTTCCCCGGCAACGGCGTCAAAAACTTGATGTGTGATATTCGTAAAAGGTTTTAAAGATTTATAAATGAAACATTTTTGAGACTAACTTATTATCACGATTAAGGCAGGTGTACCTATCGAACAGTAGTATAGTTCAGCAAGACCGGATTGTCGAACCCAAAGGAACTACGAGTACTAGTATTTACTTCCTTTTTATTATCTAGCCTAAAATTTAAGAGGTTTGGTTGTCTAAACTAATTACTAACTAAGAATGCACAGAAACAAAAACTTGGGAAAATACTTTTGGGAAAATTCGATTGATTGAGACAATACCTAAGGACAAATCCACCTAGACTTCACTTGTTATTTGACTCTGAATTAGACGATTTATTCATTTGACTTGATCCGTAGAAATCCCTAAGTTATATTATTATCTCTCTCGAGACTAATAACATCTAACTCTAGGTTGAATAATTGAAATCTCCTTCTAATTAACACCTTAGAATTGCATTAACTCGATCTATGGATTCCCTTATTAGGTTTCACCCTAATCTAGCAAAATCTTGTCACCCTATCTCTAGGCACACAATCAACTCCGCTTAATTATGAAAAATTTACTCTTAGACAGGGTTTATTCCTCCTCTAACTAAGAGCTTATCTTGAATCAATATATTGGAATATCAAAACAAGAATAAAGAATGAATAATTAAGAACAAGTCAAATATTTATCATACAATTCATATAATAATAACAATATCTGTCTTAGGTTTCACTCCCCTTAGGTATTTAGGGGTTTAGTTCATACTTATGAAAGAAAACATCTCAAAAGCATAAATATAACAAAACATAAGAAAACCCAAAACTCCTGAAGGAACTTGCAAGGAGATCTTCAGTCTTGATGATGAATTCGACTTTTGAGAAGGATCAATCAACTTTCCTTGAGTAATTCTCTTCTTCATACTCTGCGTCCCTCTCCTAAATGCCTCCTCAAGTTTTTAAATAGGCTTTGGAATGCCTAAGAGCTCTCAAAATTGGCCTTTTCCAAATTGGACTAAACTTGGGTTCAGCAGGGACACGTCCGTGTGCGATTACTAAAGACCATGGTCAAGGCTGTTAAATGGGCACGAGCGTGTGATCTACCCATGTAAGTCGTGCTTCGATCCTGCCAAATTGACACGGCTGTGTGACACTCCCGTATGAGGAAGTCCAGGCCGTATTGTTTTCCAATGTGGGTCCATTTTCTCCATTTTCGGCCCGTTTCTCGCTCTTTTTACTCTCATATGCTCACCTAAGTATAAAACATGAATTTAAAGGATTAGGAGCATCGAATTCACCAAATCTAAGAAGAAACCATCAATAAATGCATTAGGCATGGGGTAAAAATATGTATAAATTACAGTTTATCATTAACCAATCCATACCCATAATTATATCGAACTCGTCGAATGGCAACAACATCAAATCACCTGGAAAACATGAATCTCGAATCATCAACGGACAATTCTTACATACTTTATCAACCAAAACGTACTGGCCTAAAGGGTCCGATAAACTAATAACAAACTCAGTAGACTCTATAGGCAAAGTCTTATTAGATACTAAAGTTTCACATATATAAGAATGAGTCGATCCAGAATCAATCAATGCAACAACACTAGTATCATAGAGAGTGAAAGTACCGGTAATCACATCTAGAGACGAAGCTCTGGCAGGTACGCGAGCCTCAGATCTAATATTCGTGGCTTTAGTTCCCTTCTAGCTGCCACTCATATTACCTGTATTTTTGGGTGGTCTACCTCGAGCTACCGTGTTACTCGTCCTCGTATTTTGCTTCATGTCTTGCTCAACCAACTCAGGGCATTCACAAATGAAGTGATCCATTGATCCACATTTAAAGCAAGCCTGATCATTCAATCTACAACTGGCAGGATGTCATTTACCACAATGTTTGCACTCAGGTTGGTTCTGTCAGATGTTACCAACACTAGCTACTGAGGTAGCTCTCGAACTCACGGGTGTTCTGTCTTGATCATGTCTAAAATAGCCCGCAGTAGCCTTTGAACAGCTAAAGTCATCTTAGAATTTCTTTGTTGCTGACTGAAATGACAAACTTGAGGATCTTTTTCATGAATCTCTAACTTCAAAGTCAGCCTTTCTTATATCTTTCCCAAGCTCTTCAGCTTTGCATGCTCGCTCGACTAGTAGCATGAACTCTTTTATTTATAGAATCCTGACTAATAGCTTAATATCTTCATTCAACCCGTCTTTAAATTTTTATACATTATTGGTTCGGTTGATACACATTCCTGGGCATATCTATTGAGTCTCACAAATTTCTGTTCGTATTCTGTTACGGTCATACGACCCTGTTTCAACTCGAGGAATTCTTTACGTTTTTTATCAATAAACCACTGACTGATATATTTCTTCCAAAATTCAGTCTGAAAGAATTCCCAGGTAACTCGTTCTTTTGGAACCACTGAAACCAGTGTATTCCACCAGTGATATGCAGAATCTTGAAGCAAAGATACAGCACATTTAATACATTCGTCAGGGGTACAGGATAGCTCTTCAAACACATGGATAGTATTATCGAGCCAGAATTTAGCTCGCTCAGCATCATCATCAACAGTAGCTTTGAACTTTTCGACCCCGTATTTTCTGATTTTATAAACCGGTGGCTTATTTAATCTCATCGGATCAATTACTTGAGGTACCATTGGTATCTGAGGAGGATTAGGAAGGGGTGGGGGTTGTTGAACGATCGGATTTGTTTGGATATACTGTGTGAACCATTCGTTCATCATCTGGAAGAAGGCTTGCTTAGCCTCTCCGTCGTGTTTTAAAGTTTTTTTGACTTAGGTTTGTGGTCCTAAAACCACCGTTTCGAATAGGGTCTAAACCAGGCTGTTACAGTGTGGGCCATCGGACATGTGGGCCCCAAATTTAGAAATTTTCCCTAAGGTTGTTCATGTCGTCTCGATCAAATTTGAGCCTTCTATGGGGTCGATATGTGGTTATATAAGCTATAAAGTAGGAATCCTATTTTTCTACTAGTATGGAACATGACATAAATACTATTTAAATTCATGTATTGTGATGAAATATGTATGATCTGTTATGTATAAGAATGTTCTACATTTGCTATACGAGCATGTATGATATGTATATTCTGGTATCTGATAATTTTGTTACTTCTATTTATATCTGACTATGGGGTGGGACATAAACTATGTGCAAGAAGTGTTCTCTGTGAGGCTATATCTAGCCATTATACTGGTAGCACTGTTGCGATTATTCTGAAAAGTGTCGTAATGACACTAAGTGGTGTGTAGGGCTGGTTGAGTGTGTTATACCCCACATGGTATGATGGGATGGTCGGAGCTAGTGCGTAGATAATGGGTATAGGATTATATATATTTGCATATGTACTACTCCGATATGATTCTGATTTTCTATAAGATGAATGTTTGTATATGTTCTTTCATGTGATTAAATCTAAAACTCTATTTTCTTACAAGTTACACACTGAGTTATAAAAACTCACTCTCTATTTTTCTAATAATTTTAGGTAACCCTCAGACTTAGGCGGGCCAGTGCGAAGGGAGCTTGGTTATGTTCGTTCCTCCATAAATCACATTTACTTAAATTTTGACTTATTTAAATTTCTGTTTTGAGAGTTTTTTTATATTTTGGACTCTCAGGACTTTTGCGACTTATTTTTGGTTTAGATTTTTATCTTGGGATTTCTAGTTTGACAATTGATAAAACGGCTTTATGGAAACAACTGATTTTCTGAAATAAACTATTTTCGAGAAAAGAAACTCGGTTTACCAAAATACAATGTTGTAAGAAACTTTGCTGCAAAAAATATTCCGTTTATTTGAAAGATGTAAATAAACAAAATGTTTTCCAAATAAAAAACAGTCTTTCTAGGTAAAAGAGGTTCACGTTGATCTTAAATGGCCAGAAACTAGATTTCAAACCTTTTATCATAATCACTCCAGATTCGGCCATAACATCTAGGCCGAGTTTGGAGTGTTACAATTAAGGCCCGGGATAGTTTGGAGACATAAGGGAATGTTAACTAAGCTCCATTCACCAGGACATGAGAGTGTTACCTATATGCTACACTTTTGGGATATGTTTGACTCAATGAGTCATTTGGTGTGTTGGAGATCTATGTATCCGATGTGTGGTGATAGAGCCCACTCTTATGTTTCATAACCTCAAGTGCCAATGTATCATTAAATGTAATATTGTAAAATGTGATGAATGCATAAATATGTGGTCATAATGTTGAATAAGTTTTTAGGTATTGCATGAATAATATAGTATGTTGATATGGTAAACTTAGCATGTGAATGTGCCTATTTTGTGTTCCTTTAACGTTTGACTTCATGTTTACTTGGTGGTTATTCTGACCATTCACTGAGCCTATAAAGCTCATCCACTGCTTTTTAACCCTTTATAGGCTGATAGTGTTGCGGTGTGAGCGGTGCGAAGTATTTCAAGGGACTAATCCAAGTAGTTAGAATTTGAATAGGTGAATTATAATTATTATTTTGAATTGTGGGAATAAGGCAATGTGGCAGAATTTTGGGTTTTTCATTGCCATGATGTTTTAGCTGAATTTTTCCATGATGTATTGAATATTTTCGTAACTTATTTACTCTTAGGATTTAAGGACTTGGACCCTGTAAGTTTGATTCTTGCTTGGATATATTTTTGATGTTTTGAATTGTCATTTTGGTAGTTTTGATGATGGTTTGATGAGGTACTCGATGTATGTTGAATAGTTATTAGTTAGAATGAATTCAATGCCTTATTATGTTGTATTTTTATTGTCTGGAGTAGACGTATCAATATTCAAGTTTTTAAAATGTTACCTTTTGATATTTCAAATGTGCAGGAAGTTAGTAACACAATTTGGTATGATACCATATCACGAGTATCGATACATGGGGAAATAGGATAGATACTTTTTGAAATATATCGATAAATTATTGGGTTTTGTTTTTAATTGAAAATAGAATACTGATTTGGTACCTCTTTTCAGGGTAGTGTCGATACTATTCATGAGTATTATCAATGTAACATCCCAAAAATCCAGGGTTAGTAGAACCGGGTTTTTGAATCAAGAGAGAGTGATCAGCCTTAATTTTTTAAATTATCTATGCATTTTTAGGAAATAAATGAAGTATTGGTTTGTTGGTTAAGTGTTAGTGTAACGTTTCTTGAAACCCAAGTTCAAATCCCTTCTTTCGCATCATTTTTATTATTTTGCAAATTTTGCCTTAAACCCTAGTATGTGATATTCTTTGTTTTTATAAATAAATATTTCAAATTATATCAAGAATGAATTGTTGGTTTGATGGTTAAACATTAGTGAATTTATCCTTAAGGTCCTAATCTCAATTCCCTTCCCATGTAAATAATTTAAATTTTTTGAGAAAAACCCCTTGTTTTAATCTGTGGGCCATCCAAGCCTAGTTAACCTAGAATAAATATTAAATTTTCACTAATAATCAGCCTTTAATCCTCCTCCTTATTGCTCTAGCCATTCCTCTTCTCCTCACTTTCTCTTTGATTTTAATTTTTTTCCTTTCCTCCATTGTTGTTGTCGCCTACGCCTAGTTTTACCATCTCTTTCTTTTCTTTTTCTTTTTGCCCAAAAATTTGTTAAAATATTCTACACCATATTTCTGTCATTTTTCCTCATTAAAATCAGCCCCAAATTTGAGATATTGAACCCCAAGATTGATCCCGAACATTGTCAAGAAAGTACTATTGTCGTTTCTCTCGACTAGCTTGGGTAAGGTCTCTTCTCTCTTCAATTTCTTAATTAATCTTGTCCATTAAAAACATAAATTTATAGATCTAGAATTTTGGGTATTTCAAATGGTTTCAAAGGTAATTTTCCATAATTTAATGAGATCTCAAACCATTTTAAAATTCAGTCTCAGTTTTGGCCACCTGGTGTTGGTGCGTACGCCTATGGGCAAGAAAATGGGTTGTTTTGTTTCTTGGTTCTTGATTATATTTTCCAGCCCTAATTTGAGTTCTGTAACCTCCTAATCAGCTTTTAAACCCATTTCTATTAGGGAAAAATGTTCTTGATCGATTGGTCATTCAAAACCCACAAATCGTGAAGCCTAAGTGCAATTAAGGGTAACTAGTTTGTTATTTCGACATAGTTGTTGGATAAAGGTTATGAATTGATTAAATTAAGGAATTTAATAATTAATTTTCTACTGATTTTTCAGTATATTATTGAATTAGGTGCTGATCCAAATGCCCCAAATCATCCGTAAAGGCGAAGAACGATTGTACGTATGGTTTGCGTTGATACAGTGTAAGGAATCTAACTGGTTTCGATTCATAAAATAGTTATAATTTCAACCATTGATTTGAACTCATAAGTGGGTTTTTGGGGGCTGGTTTAATGGTAAATTTATTGAATTCATATTGAATTCTGGTTTAGGTTTGTTTAAGGAATTATTAAGGAAAATTGGAAGATTCACTAGTGTGTTGCGAGAAAGCGAGAAATAAGGTGTGGGTCCTAAACTCATAAAATCATTTGAAAATGTTAAATATCATGTTATATTTGATAAATTAAATTGTTTATTGCATTGGCTTAATTTCCAAATTATTGATTTTGTAAGTGGCCGAACCAGGTACGTTTCGAGCCTTAAATGATTGACATGTTGGCAAAATTGCTAGTTTGATCATATGAATGTTTGATTGAGTTTGTAATTGCATATTTGAATTATGAGATATGAGAATGTTTAACTGAATGATATAATGTGTTAAGATATTAAGCTTATGTATGATTTAAATGCATGAGATATTTGTTATATTGTGTACTGAAAAGGGTGCTATTCATGCACAATGAAAACCCGTAAAGTTTGTGAAATTGAACGATTTTGATTGATACCAACACAATGGTAATTTAAAAGATTGGAACACTGTTTTCATTTACTAAAGTATGTGATTATTGAAGACATGTTGAGCATGTAAAATGAATGTGAAAAGTATTGAGATATGATTATGTATAAGACTATATGACATATTACATATGCATTTGGTTGAGATTTTGTGGTTGACGGAGGAGTTCCGTGGAGTACCGGCGGCATATTAAGTCTACATTATTCGTAGTCAGTGCATTGCACCTAGAGTACCAAGGGGATTGGCGATTTTATCGCATATTATATGTTATTGGTGATTGTATCACACTATTTGATATACGACAACTTTTTTGCATTATTGATTATTCGGTGGTTTTACCATATCTAGCTATGTTCATAATGTTTTGGTGTTTGGTAGATGGGTTCTGGAGAACTCGTGGTGTATAACAAATGGTATGGGTAGGAACCTTTTTGTATTGCATCATGTGCACAACATATTTGAATGTTATTGATTTATGCTATTCATTGTATTTTGTTGTATTGAATGGTATTGAAATTAGTGATTGTTACTCGAATGAATGATGGCCTATGCTCACACACCATTTGACATCAATTTGATAATGGCTATGTAATGACATGAAATTCCTATGATGGTTCTGTTTTCTTCTGTTAATTCTAATATGTTTCATTGTATTTGCTGTTTTTGCCCATTTAAATAATTATTCGACTTACACTGAGCTTTTCATAAGCTCACCCCCAATAATGTTTAACTTTTCAGGTAAACCTCAAAACTAGGATCGGACTCGACATTCAGAGAATCAACTTAGACCTTGAATTATTATTTTAATTTATTATTATTAAGTCTTTATTGGTTTTGACTTGTAATTTTTAATTATTTCTGGTCTGTGGCTGGGTAACTTTTCTTTTGGGGATTTTTGCATGCATGAATCAGTCAAGCATAATAACTAGATAATGCATGATATCAGGCTTAAGTAAAATTTGATACTGTTCCCTAGTTTCCAGTACATTGCAAAGGAACTATTTTTGAAAAACAAATTGATAAGGCAACTAAGTTTCCAAAATGACTTGAAAAATGGTTTTTCCGCAGCATTAGTTTAACATTAAGTTTTTTGTTCTTTTTTAAAAAGAAGGATAAGCAAACAATTTTTTCCAAAACAAAACTATCAACAATAAAATGAATCCTAAGTATACACAACCTAATGAATGAATGCTTTTAAACTAACTCAAAGTACAACTACAATTTTCTCTAAAATGAGTTTATTTAAGGTCTTCAAATGTAACAGAAGTTAGCTTAGCCATTTCAGTGGCTAATGTATCTTTCTCAATCTAGCCATAATGATTAGGCCAGATTTGGGAGATTGCAATTGATACCATTGATTTAGTGTTGTTACCTAAGTGATTAATTCATAAATTTTTTTAGTGATTTAAAAGCATGTTTAACATTTTTTTTAAGTTCGCTTGGTGAGTGTTTAACATGTTTTAATGATTATTAGAGTATGTTTGACTTGAAATTCTTACAAAATGCTAAAATAAAAAGTTTCGCTTAACAATGAGACAATCTATAATGACCATGATATGTGACGGTGGTGTAACGTCATGTTACTCGGGCTCGACGACCGGATCGAGTATAGGGTATTACAATAAAACAATAAAAATGTTTTACGAAAAATATTTTACATGCAAACAAACAGACCTTAAATGATAAAGATGTTGATGTGACATTTTAGAGTGCAAGTTCCTTTGTAGGAGAATACCTCTTATTCTGACCAAAATTTATTTTGGTTTTTATTCTACTAGTTAAACTCTATTTTTAGTTTCCCGCTTAAATTCTAATTAACCTATATGATATTAATTTTAGTCTACAAATAGGTTTTAATTACTCTAGGTTTTACACAACAAAAAATATTTAGATTGAGAGAATTTTGTTCTTTTTTTCGAAGGTTTTTCTTTTAATTCACTTCATCTTTTGTACTTTCCTTTATTATAGTAAAATCTCATTTTTTTCTATGGCTTTTTACCCTTTTTTGAGGAGTTTTTCTACGTAAAATATATTATAATTATATTATTTTAAACAATTTAGGGTTAACTCTAATGTGATCTTTTTTATAGGGAAAGCACACTAGGTCCAACATAAAACTCTCTTACGCCAATCATTGCATGGATAATACTGCCATTTTCTATTAATATAGGCATGCATTGTCATTACTAAAAAAATCTTACACTATTAAATTCAAAATTAAAAAATTATTGGGAAACAAATAAAACAAAATAGTGCCTGAAAACAATGACAACTTGAAACCTATGTTTCACGGTTTCAAAATGTTAGCTATTAAAACAATATATTTAGTTTAAAAAAGACAAACACTATATATAAGGTAGCTCTCTCCATTAATTTTAAGCATTAGAAAATAAAGAATTCAATAAACATTAGTTACCCTTATTTCTTTGATATTAGAATCATTTCACATGGAATTTCGAGGAGTAATATTTATTCTTTTTCTTTTTCTTCTACTTGGAGTTGATTCCAATGCCTTTCCAATGAATGATTTGATAAGTAAATTGCCAGGACAACCAGATGTTATTTTCAGGCAATTTGCTGGATATATTGAAGTGGATGAAAATGTTGATGGTCGAAGTCTTTTTTACTATTTTGTTGAAGATGAGAAAGATCCCATCTGGAGGTTAAGTTCTTTAAATTCCTTTTATTGTAGTTTCTAATGTTATGAAGATTTCCTAGTAGGTATCCTATATGAATAAGTTAGAAAAAGTTCACTATGAGCAAGTTAAAGTCAAGGGGAAGCTAGGGCTTCGATCCTATCGATTCAATGTTACAATTTGTTTTTTTTAGCCTCTCCCAAAAATTTATAATTAAATTTAAACCCCTTTAGCCCCTTCAAATGGAAACATCATTAGTTTTTGCCCTTGTTAGAAAGTAATGATTCAATTTAGCCCATTTCTACACAAAGGTTTTAGGTTTATGTCCATCCTTAACACTAAATTTTAGCCTTGATTTGACTATGATTTTTTCAACTCATTTGAAAAGCTATTCCTTTAAACATATACTAAATACTTGTCGAATTAGACTAGTCATTACGTAAGATTAAACCATTACTCTATTTTTCCAGCTTTACTTAAGCTTGACCAAAAAGTTTGTTTGATTACTCACATACAATAAAATCTTTTGTGTAATACTATTCAGGACCAGAGTGTTCTTCAGTTGGAGATGCCTTTGGAAGTGTTGGTCCTTTCATTGTTAAGAAAGATGCTCATGGTCTCCAAACAAATTCTTTTTCTTGGAATAAAGGTTGTCTAGTTTCCTATGATTATTTTTTATTGAATTTTTTTTGTGTGTGTGTATGTATATCATGTTTCATAGTTATTCCTTTCATATCCATATAAATTTATCAAAAAATATTAAATGTGTTAGAATCATAAAATATTACAAAACATCTAGTTTTCATCGTGTTTAAATGAATTGAATTGTCTTTCTTATATATATTTTTCTATTTCCATATCTATATAAAATCCTGTCTAATATATGTTTCAGTGTCAAATCTATTGTTCATCGACTCCCCTATTGGATCTGGATGGTCATATTCAAACTCAAGTAGTGATTATAATAACGAAGATGATAGCACTAGTAAGATCAGAATGTATATTCTTCATTATTAAATAAAATAGTTTGGGTATTATATATATTGACATTTTCCAATTATTTGTTTCGTACAGGTAAAATATTATGCAAAAATGGTATGAAAAATATCCCGTCTTCAAGTCCAAATATCTATATATAGCTAGATCAAGTTTGCAGGTGAACAATTTCTTTTTTCTTTCTTTCTCTCATTTGGTTGTATATGAACATATTTTTAATGCACTAGAATATACTTAATGACTAGCGAAACAAAATATAATGTGATCTCTAGCATATAGTTTTTTCTCTAAAATATTGTACATTATTATTTACATATCAAGCTTGCAAAATTATTTTTTTAGATTCAAACTCAATTAATTAATCAAATTTCTTATTAAATTAATACTTTTTTAAAAAATAATTCAAAAAATATAAATGAGTTCTTAATTCTTTTTAACATCTTGAATTTAATATGTCAAATTAATTATTGAAATATAACAATCAAATTATCTCGACTTAATACCAATTATGAATAAGTCTCTATGTAACAAAACAAACAATATAACATGTTAATTACTTCAACTAAATTTGTGGATTTTTATTTTTAGGACACTTCGTTCCAAATCTTGCTAATGCTTTGCTCGACGAAAACAAACAATCCAAATTTAACCTCAAAGGATTGGTTGTAAGTAAAACTGTATCTAATTAATAAAATTTAATTCCCACTTTCATATATATTTGCATATAAGGATTAGTTAGAAATGTTCATGGTTGAGCAACTTGCCTAATTGTAACACCCCAAACCCGGCCTGGACGTTACGACCGAATCTGGCAATGTCACATTGAAGTGTTTTTCGTAAAGTGTTATATCAATGAAAACTCTTACTATATATTTAACCTCTTTGTGTGTTTCTGAGTCATGTCATTCATTTCAAAACTTGCGTCACTATCCAAAAAGTATTTACTTTAAAATCGATATTCATTTCAAAAAGTATCATTTTATAATGGAAGCTTTTTAAAAAAGTTGCGTACTTGCATTTACTTTGTAAAAACATTATTTCTTTTGAAAACTCGAGTTTTCCTATCACTAGAAGTTATAAACTAACGCAAATTAAAATCCCCAATTAAAAATAAAATCCAAAGAGACCTTATTATAATAAAAATACCCGAAAATAAAATTACTTATAATTTAAAAATTAAATACGAAATTACGCGCAGTTGTGTGGCCACCTTCGAGTCCCTCGCAGCACCAACCCGCCTAAGCCTGGGGATTACCTGTACAGATGAACAGATGAGTGAGTTTACAAAAACTCAGTGTGTAATCCCATATAAGCAAGCAGTTAGAAAACAAGCACAGTCTGGGCCTAAGCCCTTTTTAGTAATAGTGACAATATCAGTTTGGGCTTTAGCCCATCTCAATATAGAAATAATCATGTGCTTGGGCCTTGGCCCATTATAGTAACAATAATCAGTGCAATAACAGTAATCAGTGTAGTAACAGTATACAAGTCCTACCCATCTTGCTTCTATACTCCATCTCCGTCCAACCCTACACTCCATGTGGGGATATAATCAACTCACCCATCCCTACACTCCATGCGGGGATATAATCAACCCACCCATCCCTACACTCCAGAATTAGCACTGGTTACAGCACTAAGTAGTAATATGCAGCTGGGCTGCCAGTAATTTAGGCTCGAAGCCTTTCAGTACATTCCTCTAATCAATATAAACCCATCCCCATGTAATGCATCATACAGTCTTGTCATGTCATATCATAGAATCATACATGTATCCATTATAGTTTAAATAACATGCTAAAATATGGTTATACTTGCACATATATGTATGCATCACATAGAGCAAAATAGTCATCTTATCATATAAGGGCAAAATAGTCATTTTACCGTATAAGGGCAAAACAGTCATTTTATCACATAAGGGCAAAACAATCATTTTACCACATAAGGGCAAAACAATTATTTTACCACATAAGAGCAAAAATAGTCATTTTACTACATAAGGGCAAAACAGTCATTTTACCATATAAGGGCAAAACAGTCATTTTACCACTAAGGGCAAAACAGTCATTTTACCACTAAGGGCAAAATAGTCATTTTACCACTAAAGGCAAAACAATCATTTATCAATTTGGGTTCCAGGCATACTTACCGACCCCACAGTAGGTCCACAGTCATCTCGGGTAACCTGTGGAACCTTAACAGTCAAACAGTGAAAATGGGTCCACGGTTCATATTGCGGGCCCATGTGGGCCCATACACCCGTGTGGTCCACATAGCCCAAAAATGGCCTTAGCCGTGTGGATACACAGTCTGGCCCAATATTCTCCCTAACGTACGTGTGGTTCACACGAGTGGGGCCCACATGCTCGTAGGGCCACACAGCCCAGTTCGGCCCAAAATGGTCCAAAATGGCCTCGGTCCATGAAATAGCTCATGGATGGCCTCAACGTTCATACGCCTATGTTTAGGCATTCAAACTACCACACGAGCGAGCACGCGCCCGTGTAGTGTCAACGGTCACTTATTTCGACTTTTGCCGATTTACGATTAGGGGTAGTGTTATTACACACCTGAAATATTCTTTTATGCTAACACCACCACGCCCACTCCAGCACCCTAAAAATGTCAAGCTAGAGTTTAGTTCAGGTTTATTCATGATCGAAATGCGGTAGTGAAACTGGCAACAAGAACAATTATTAGAAGTTCACTTACCCTTAACACTTCAACAGATCCAACAACCAAAACGGTGTTATAACAGCCCCGTTTCACCCAAAATTTGTTGCTGTCAAATAGAGATTAACCCTCTAGTTAGTCACCTTTAACAGATAATTACCCAAAATTTGATGGGGTAAAACTAATTATAATCACAAAAATCTTTTACCTTCAGTTGATCAATAGAGATCCTATATACTCATAATGTTGAAGACCTCTGGTCAGCCTCTCGATTAACACCTAACATCAAACAAAAACTTTATTTAATACTTGATCAAAACAAAACTATAGATTAACTAAAATTGAACTTACCGGGCGCGGAAGACTCAAAGTTGCACTAAAAGACTATATGAATAAAGAGAACAAAAGGGAGGGTGGTGTGCCAAGAACCGAAATTCGGCAGCAAGGTGGGGGAGAAAAAAATAGAGAAAAAGAAAAATGAAAAGGAAAAGAAAAGAGGGAGAGAGGACGAACAATCAACAGAGAGAAAATACTACTTTAAAAATAGAACAACACAATCGGCATCAACAGGCTAGGAATATCGCCAAAACAAAAGAAAGGAGAAATGGAAGCTAAAGAGGAGATTCGACCTAGAGAATGAATTCCAAAACATCAAAAATTAGAAACAACTGAAATTTGTGTAAATAAAATTGGAAATGCCTAAAATTGTGGTGACTTTTCTCCTTAAAACTCTCCTTAACCTCCCACAACAACTCCACCTCTCAAAGTTTCAATTTAACTAGGACACTACCATACCACACGGCCAAACAGCAAAATAAAACACACTCATGCGCACCTAAGGAATTGAACCCAAGACCACTTGCATTTTGACACCCTACTTAACCACCAAACTAGCAAGCCCATTCTGATATGAAATACTCACATTTATTTAAAAGCCTACTAACTAGAGTCAGGGTTTATTCATATAAAAACAAAGTTTTTACACAAGCCAAAGCTTGAACCCAAAACTTCTCAAACACTTCCCAGGACACTTAACCACTGAAACAGATATATAGTTGTGTCACTTCCTTGCTCAACTAAACATTTATGTGCAGCCTCCTAACTGTTCCCATGCTCAAGACCTAATCCTTCCAGGCCCAAAATTTCAGGTGTTACATTAATTCAAGAAGGCTTAGATTTATTAGATTGGATTAGGATACCGACTTCTACATTTAGGATCAAATCATTATAACTTTGATTATTGTTCATTATTAATATCATAGAGAATAAATTTTTATTTAAATTAAGTATTGACACTAATACAAAAGAAAGTTAAAATTATCCTGAAATACTTTTAGGAACTTTATTGGGCCTAGATAGAACAAAAATAACATGTGTTGTAGGTCAACTCTCCAGTAAACATGCTTAGGTTCAATTCAATATTAACTTAAAGATTTTATTGTGAACTTTATTTTTTTTCTAATCCTAATTATTTTTAACAGTTGGGAAACCCAATGCTTCGTAAAAAAGCTAGACGATATTGCAAAAATTGATTTCTTTTTCTCTCAGGAGATGATAAATAGCTCGTTGTATAATGAAATCAAGAAAGAATGTTATGCCATTGATGAAAGTAATCACGTTTCTAGCATCAAAACCACTTGGAGCGCAAAATGCAAAAACCTTGTGTTCGAGGCCGATTTGGTTGCTTTCAAGACCGATGCTCTTAATTACTCCCCACAGAAACTATTTGATGTCTTTCTCCCTCATTGTGCTGAAAATGAGCTAAATTTAAACTTAAGAAAATAGGTTTTCATTTATTTTTGTACATTCCTCTTATTTACTTCAATTTGAAACTACAACTAACATAAGTTTCTATAGAATCAAATTAACTAATGAATTGAGTAAAATTAATTTTGTGTTATTTTTCTTTTATTGGTTATATCAAGAGTGTAAAATTTTATATTTTGGTCCAGGTTCCTATAGTTAGCACAGAAGTAGATATGTGCCTTCCATTAAGGGTGTAATTTTACTTTAATATCCCAGAAGTTCAAAAATCTTTCCACAGGAACCGAACCAACTTGTCATATAGATGCCAAGGTTGTTTCACGTAAGTTTTCCCCTATAATTTGAAACAAAATGAACTTTTTTTCCCGATATATTCATATAATTACTTTTAGAAATTATTTTAAATTCAAGATTTAAGACTAGTGGTAAAATTTTCTATCTCCATATTGTCACCTCTTTCTTAAGAAAAATAAATAAATTACTTGTTTATTGAGGTGAATGTTATGTAAAATTTGTTAACCTTAAAATTTTCATTATATGTCACTCTTATTTATTTAGAGCTAATTTTAAATACAACGAAGATGATAAGGACCTTGACATGCTTCCTACGCCTAAAAATCTTCCTCAACAATCTGTTCCCATTACAATATTCAGGTTGGTATTGTATTTGTATGCCATACTATTTTCCAATACTTTCTTGAATTAAGTTAAATAAGTATGAAGAATCAAAGTGAACGATTTTGAAAAAATTCTCATGCCATTTGACTGATTTTTATTTTATTTTATTAATATGATTACAATGTTATAGTGGAGATCAAGATGGTATAATACCGACAGAGGGAACCTTACAACATTTGGAAAAGTTGGTTGAGGAGTTAAACATCAAGTTAGCAAAAGAGGAAACATGGAGTTTTAGAACCAAGGTTTTATATTTACTCATTTAATTATATATATATTAACTTCTTTTTTTATATTATGATCAGATATATTCAAGTATCAAACTATCCCTTCGATATGATTACCCAATTTAGGTCTAAACTTCAATATGAAATTTTAAGTGTTGACTCGATTGGCTTTATTAGCACTTTTAAGGCAAGCTCACACTACCTACCTAGTTCAATAGGCTTGACCAATACGTGCTAAACCGTGGAAAATATTTTTCACAAATTTTAGACAAGTTGTCCTGAATTTTTATTGAAATATGAAATTTTTAATGTATACATTCTAAGTATTTAGATGAGTTAAGATTCAGTAGTTTAAAAGTATTTTAAACTTAATCATAAAAAAATAAAAATATTAGAAGAAAATAATTTTGTAGCATTTCATATATATTGAACATTGAAATGAGTTTTTTTTTTTTGGCTTGAATAAAACCTGACTCAAAATAACACTATTTATATTTATAAATTCTCATTTTTAATTCAATAAAATTAATGATAAATATTTAATAGGAAGGAGGGTTGAAGTATGAGTTTGGAGACTTACTAAAATTCTTAACGGTGAAAGGAGGTAATCATCATGTTACATCTTCTCGACCATCTCAAGCTATTTCTATTTTCTAAAATTTCGCAATTAATTGGATACATTGAGGATTGGTGATGAAACTTATAGAGCACACGGTCATGACTCATGTTGAATTGATCATTCACCAAAATAAGATTTGTCGTTGTAATAATTTATTGTGATATGTATTATTTTATGATGCATGAACATCATAAATTTTTATATTATGAAATAATATAATTAGTTAAATTATTTGATAAGTGTGATAGGCATTAAAGTATCACGGAAATGATGTGTGGATACCATAAGCTGTATTTATAATTTGATTAAGGGTCAAATTATAAATACCCAAAACTAATTTAATAATCAGTTATTTAAAAAGAGATAGTGGTCTCCAAGAAATAGATTTATATCTCGTATTTCTTTTCCATCCCCATCAAAGAGATATACAAAGAGAAACTATTTTCTTGGAAGATCAAAACCTTCTAAGCAATCTCTAGCAATGGATTGAGGTATGTTTTCGCATCTAGTTTTGGTCTTGATTTGATTTTGATAATTTAACATGACAGATCCTGGTTTATTAAATTATATATTAGATTAGTCTTGATAATTTGAAGATAAATGCTTATTAGATTTTAGATAGATGACCACTTGAAAAAGTCGATAAATAGGTTGTTTGTATTGCACATTGGCAAAATATCATAATTGGGTCACCAAAAAAGAAACAAATCCATAGTTGAGTGACCAATTTTTAAAAAAATCATAATTGAGTGACCCCAAAAAGAAATGGCCCATAGTTAGGTGACTTGTTATCAATTGTGGCCAAATATAAATTCTAATCCCTCTACTTTTTTACATGACAGTTGAAACACCCCAAAAGTTTAAAAATTGACTATTGAATTTCATTGTAATTAAGTCATTATATCTGTGGCTATGTGTTTTGCTTATGTGTTCGAGGTTAGGAGTTCGAGTCTTTCTTTTGTTAAGGCTTGCTATTTTGTTTTAACCAAATCCTTACCCTTGAAGTATTAACTTAAGTTCTCTTTTGTTAAGGCTTGCTATTTTGTTTTAACTAAATCCTTACCCTTGAAGTATTGACTTAAGTTTAATTCAGTGTTAGTTTGTGACAAGAGTGAGGTTGCTGGTTCACTGGTTAAGCATTTGTCTACTTTTTGGTCTTGTGTTCGAGTCTTGTAGAAATAAAGTAGAGTTGTATATTTTTGTCGTTTTCTTGAATGCGTCTAGTTAAATCTTTTTAAATTAACCACATTAAAATTTTCCCCTTTCTTTTTCTATCACCGTCCCTCCGTCTTTCTCTTCCATTTTTCTTTTTCTTTATTCTTTTACTTTTTTCTTTTTCACTGCTTTGGAATTGTGACTGTAACATTGGTTTTGTGATTGGGTAAGTATGCATGTCACTACTGCCAATTGAAACATTAATTGCGTGAATTTCGTTGATAGTAGAACTTCCGTTATACGGTGGTTCATTTGTTTTTGTCGAAGTTGCTTTCAACTTGAATTATTTAAACCTTCTTCTAAGCGATCGTTTAGGTTTTTTTTAGGTGAGGATATTGAAAGCAACGATCCTCAGTGCACTAACTCGAGTAATTTCTGTTGATTTTTTTGGTAAGTTTGGATTTGTTGAAGGTTTTGCATCAAAACTTTCGACATAGTTTTTTTGCTTGTAATTGTGTATTTTTGTCAATTAAGTTGTTTAATTGAGTTATTGAAAGGTCGTTTTAGGTTTCAAGTGTCTTCTATATTATTCCTACTTTGAAACTACTTCAGGTGCGTACCAAAAACCCAATTTTTTGTGAATTTTGGATGCCGAAAAACATGGTTGTTGACGCCACACGACTGTGTGGTAGGCCGTGTAGCTCACTGATCATGAGTGGGAGACGTACGGGCTAGGGACAAGGGTGTGTGTCCAGATCGTTTATGGTTATATGATGTGCAAGATTCACACGAGCCAAGGACACAGGCATGTGTCCAGGCTATGACTCACTATTTTCGAATAGGACCACACAGGCCAACTATATAGACTGTGTAAAACCACACGGGCATGTGGACCAATATTTTGAATTTCTCTTCGGGCTACAATTATCATTTGAAACAAAATGTAGGACTTCTGTAGGGTTCGTATGAATAGAATTAACTATATAAACTGTTATTCTGTGGCCTGAGATTGAATATTAAAAATTTGTGTGTGTATTGCATATGAAAATTGTTAATGATATTGATTTATTTTGTATGCATATTAATTGTATCTAAGTGGTCGTATACGCCTCTATATTACCTGTCATTTGAAATCTGCATCTGCACTAGGTGGGAATTGTAAACTAAGTTTAGCAAGTGTGAGTTTTGGCTGCAGGAGGTTTCCTTTTTGAAGCAAGTTGTTTTTGGGTTGCCGGGATGCCCTGTGGCGCAGCAGAAAAAATATTCCAACGATCCACACCAGGAATCCATGCATGAGAAACGAATCGGGAAGGAAATGTTTGAAAATACACCTTTCAAAATTTAAAGCAAAATATGAAGGAACTACTACTGTTTTAATCCTCTTCAAATGCTACCGATCCAAATCTGTAATAGAATTGTCCCGACCTATACGTAGTCCACCCAGTTGAGAATGAACAAACAAAAACTCTCTCTAAACGTCTCAGAGAGTTTTTCAAAAAAGATGCAGCTTCTAGACCTCTGTTTCTTTTCTTTTTCATGGTTAATATATTGGTAACACACTTTCACCTTAGGGTTTTATGATTTTTTTTTATTAAATATCCATATTAAAACCATAATCACCCTGTTTTGGTGCCAGAAAATATCATAACATAATATTTTTTTCTAAAAAGATATTAATTTTCATATATTTTATGTTTGACCAAAATTATTATAACTGTAACACCCCAAACCCAGCCCAGACGTAATGGCCGAATCTGACATGCCACATTGAAGTTAAAAATCTACGCCTTGTTTTAGTGTTTTAAAAAAACCGTCATTTGATAAGGCTTAACCAAGTGAATGGAAGCTGCGCACCAGGTAGGTATCCAAAAACAGAATAGGTGAGCCATGAAGGTTGCTTAAGTACCAAGCTCTTCGAATGGATCCAATTCTAGACATGCCCACAACCATTGCCACACTTTGGTGTGAGGTTAGGTTTTGATAAAAACGAGTTAGAATTCATTTAAGTAGATATTTTTGATAAACCGATTAATTGTATCGTTGCGTTATTTTGAAAACAATTATCATTTTGAAAACGCGGCCTAAGTCTAACCCATTTTGGATTGTTATCAGTAAAATATAGGGTATAAAATAAAATAATCCCAGAAAAATAACTAAAATGGCCTTATTACAACGCAAAACCAAATAATAATATTAATAAGATAAAACTTATAAAGAAATAAATCGGCTACTTATTGCAATTAAAAGAAACAGAAACAGTAGTGTGGCCATCTCCGAGTCCCTCGCAGCTCCAAACCATCTAAGCTTAGGGATTACCTGCACAGTTAGAAACAGGGTGAGTTTACGAAAACTCAGTGTGTAATCCCAATAACATACAAACAGTGAAAACACAGTATCAGTACAATCTGGTCCAAAGCCCTATTTAGTCTTGACATATACTAGGCCGAAGCCTTTCGTTTAACGGTTACTGGGCCAAAGCCTTTTCATAAATCATATCACTGGGCCGAAGCCTTTTTTGTAAACAGTATGGCCCATAGGCCTATTTCAATATCACAAGTAATGTCAATGGATGTATGCAAGCCCATCTCAATATCATATGAAATACCAATGAATCTATGCAAGCCCATTTGGGGAGACTACTTGACCCACCATCTGCTACTCTCCACCCGTACCAACCAACACACCATGTGGGGAATGATTCAACCCACCCAACCAACACACCACTGGCAGCATAGCTGCTTTATCATATATCTGGAGGCCTAGCCTCTTTTAATAACTGGGGCAAAGCCCTTTTTGGTAAAATGGGGCAAAGCCCTTTTCAATAAACTGGGGCATAAGCCCTTTTCGGTAAACTGGGGCATAAGCCCTTTTCAATAAACTGGGGCATAAGCCCTTTTGCACTTCCTCCATCCATATAAAAACCCAACCCAATGCATTTATGAATACATCATGTGCATTTCATACATATCATGTGCATTTTATACATATCATGTGCATATCATATCAATCATGTATATCATATCCCACGTATCAAATTTATAATTAAACCCTAGGGGTATAATGGTCATTTTAACCTAGGGGCAAAACAGTCATTTTTATACTATAAGGGTAATTTCATAATTTTACCAAATATCAGGGTTTTCCATGTTCATCAACAATTATCAATATTTTCGAGTGTTTAAACAATGATCTTTAACACACTTTATCAAACTCGGGCTTTTGGGCCCAAAACCTCTGATGGGCCCTACGAATGCCGATTTAGCCCACTAAGCCTGCTTAATCCAAATTTTACAACAGTACTAACTGTGTTATCATGCAACTTTTCCAAATTCCATTTTCTATCAATTTTACCCAAATGGGCCCGAAAGCCCATTGGGCCCAATTCTAGCCCATTGAGGCCCAACTTACCATCGTGCATAAAATTGTGCTCTTACCTATTCCATCGATCCAACCACCGATCATATCGTATCTATCGCACTTTAAGCAAAGGCAAAATCACAAGTTCCCGAAATACCGGTATTTTAGCATTTCGGCTTCTCAGTAAATATTAATCTAAGCTATTACGAGGGTTAGTACACACCTGTTACGGGTTAAAGTTGAAACGTTTCCATAATCAATCACTTACGATAACCACCACCTGTCACTCAAACTTAACTATTCCAATATCAATATATGTAAATCCTAAGCACATTAGTCATACGGAACATAAGGGCGTATTCATCATTTTACCAAACAAGGGTATTACGGTCACTTTACCCTATAGAGGCTTTACGGTCTTTTTACCTATTAGGGGTATTTTAGTCTTTTCATCCTACAAGGGTGTTTTGGTAAATCTACAAATCAAGGGTATTTCTATAATTTTGTAAATCAGGGGTATTTTGGTAATTTTACAAACTAGGGGTGTTTTGGTAATTCTACCCTATAGGGGTATTTCAGTAATTTCACAATCGAGGGTAAAACGGTAATTTTGTAAATCAAGGGTAAAACAGTAATTCTGTAAATCGAGGGTAAAACAGTAATTCTATAAATCGAGGGTACTTTGGTAATTTTTACAAGTCGAGGGTATTTCAGTAATTTTACAAATTAGGGGGTACTTTAGTAATTTTACAAACCAGGAGTATTTTAGTAATTTTATAAATCGAGGGTAAAACGGTAATTCTATGAATCGAGGGTAAAATGGTAATTCTATAAATCGAGGGTAGAACGGTAATTCTGTAAACCGGGGGTACTTTGGTAATTTGGTAAACTAAAGTATTCTGAATAGGGATAACAATACGAATGGGCATAAAGCCTATTCTCAGCCCAAATGGGCCCACACGCTCGTGTGGCCCTTTTAGCCCAAATCTAGCCATAGATATAAGATTCACCTAGCCTAGTCCAATATTTACTACACAATCAAACAACTTATCCAATTGGGCTCGTAGGCCCATTGGGCCCACATGACCCCTTTCGGCCCATCGCGGCCCGAAGTAGCCATCCTATAGCTAGAGTAGTGAGAAATACACACCTGATGTGGGATCCCTCCATCATCAGAGTTTAAATTCAACACCAACTCTTGTCGCCCCCTGTTAGCAAAATAAATGCTCTTTGCTTGCCATGGGATTCGAACCCATGCCTCCCCTTAGTTGCTCCACATGCTACTTGCCACTAAACCACTAGGCTTTTTGTGTCATATTTTATCCCCAATTAATTATAAGGTCTAAAGGCCAAAGTCCAGGTTCCCTAAAAAAAACCAAAATAAATTGCAAGAGCCAAGGCTTGAACCCAGGCTCCTATACAACCTTAATGACGCCACAACCACTAGACTACATGCTTCTTTGTGTCATTTATTTACCACAATAATTTAAAAGGCCCTCATCCAAGCATCCAAGTTTTTTTTTCACTTAATACCAAAATTTTTGCTAAAGCCCAAGTTTAAACCCAAGATTTCTCCACACTTCTCAAAGCCATTAACCACTAAAGCAAACATTTAATTGTTTCATTTCATTGCACAATTAAATACCTATATACAACCTCCTTATGGACCCCCACTCAAGGCCCAATACTTCTAGGCCCAAATTTGGGGTGTTACAATAACACTTTATTTTAGTAATTTCGGTAAATAATACATAATTAATATTTATATGAATCAAATTTATACATTTATTTTTAACTATGTTTTCTATTCTTGTACAACAAATTTGTACATTTATTCTGTTTATTATTTAACTATCAAATTAAATTAATTCAATAATTAATATAATTCTCGTGACAGTTCAATTTAATACCAACTGTGTTTTGATTCTATTTGTTTCAACCATAGGGTGTGACACTGTAGCCTCTTGTATCATTGGTAGTAACACTAGAACACTTCTAACGTTACAAGTAATTAGTGGCATCTAGCAATGCATTACCGCCACCCAAGTTACAAGAAGTCGTGGTTCGGAAAAGCCTTTCTATGATAAAATTTTCATGTATTATATCCCTCTTTCCTTTATATCTTGATTGGACATAAGTAATGAAATAGTCACACTTGCAAAGTCTAATCTCATGTTTCTTGATACCCGAAGTAGACTACAATAAACAAATAAGGGTAATATCTCATATTAATCTATTTAAGCATGGCCATGCATTTCTAGTCTCACTCCATCAAGTGGCCTAAGATATTGCTCCCATTATGTAAGAGGGACAAATCTTATATTGATCAATCATATCCCACTACATAGATTATGGCACACCCAACATTAGTCTTTATAGTACAACCTATTACAGTAGATGTTTGACTGTATCAAAATATATGACTCACAATGTTGGGATAATAATGATCTCAATTTTAAAGATCGTATACATAGTTATCACTATGAGTAATGTTGTGACTATTATATAATAATCTAAGAAACATACTCATAGCATGTCAGTCCAATATGTCATTCTCTAATATATACTCATGTATTGATTTTGACATCCTTATGTCAATAATAACACTTTTGTCATCAATCAACTACATATTAGTCTTAATGTATTATTGTTGTGCAGGGCCACAATAATACTTAACTAATGACCTTTTAAGAATAATCATATTATTCTTGGGACATTATTATAAATTAGTTTATTTTACACATATAGAATGTGAAACTGAAATAACAATGGCAATGCCTTTTATTAATAAATAAGGTAGAATGAATATATTATTACAATTATCTCATGATTGGTCATTGGGCATACTCTAACAATTTCCCACTAGCACTAAGACCAATCACTCATATATCTAATACCAAGTGACTTAGTTTGATGATCATACTTCTGTTGTGTAAGAGACTTTGTTAGTGGATCAACAATGTTATCATATGTTGGTACTCTGCAAATTTCCATATCTCCTCGATCAATGATTGCTCGAATGAGATAAAGGTGCCTAAGTATATGTTTGGATTGCTGGTGAGATCTGGGTTCCTTTTCTTGTGCAATGGCTCTAATATTGTCACAACAAAGTTCTATAGCATCTGATATACTAGGCACAACCCCTAGTTCAGATATGAACTTCTTGACCCAAACAGCCTCTTTTTCAGCTTCACTAATTGCAATATACTCGGCCTCTATTGTAGAATCAACAACTATACCTTACTTTGAACTTTTCCAGCTCACAACGCCACCATCAAGGCAAAATAAAAAACTCAATTGCGATCATGAATCATCCAGGTTGGTTTGGAAGCTAGCATTAGTGTAACCTTTTACACTTTGTATAACACCCCAAACTCGGCCTAGATGTTATGGTCGAATCTGGCGATGTCACATGGAATAGGTTTTAAAAGCAACTAACACGTTAAAACTATTTCAGACTTGCTAGCTCTATTTACGTAGAATTATTATCAAAACATTCATTCCTGTTTATTTAACTTTCCTTAAAAGTGTTTAAAAGCGAAAGCTTATGAAAAACCATTGTAATTAAGTAAAACTGTTTGTAATATAAAAAAAACATTTGCTTTTGGTAAAATCCCAATTTTTATCAAATTCTGCAGTTATAAGTTCATAAACACTGTAAAAACCCAAATTTAAGAAAACTAGTCCATAAAGTCCCAATTACAAAAGAAATACCTAACAAATTATAATGAAACCATAAAACAAAAGGGAAACAATTTTAAAAGAGTGGTCATCGTCAAGTCCATCGCTGCACTGATCCGCCTAACTCTGTGGATCACACAACCTGGCCCAGATACCACACGCCTGTGTGGCGTGCTCATGTGGCCCACACGCCTAATTTGGCATAGCCCATGTGGCCCACATGGCCACACCCTGGTCTTCACACGGCCGTGTCTTACGAATGGTGTAGCCTTCGTCGATTACACGACTGTGTCATCACACATGGCCTACCATACAGCTGTGTGGCGTCGACAAAAGGGTTTTTTTGCTTTCACTGAATCCCATTTTCCTGCATTTCAGGGATACACCTATTTCAGTTTTAATGCAATAACACACCCGAGATCACCAGAACCTACAATTCACCAATTATCCCAAATTAATCGCCTAAAATGATAAATTAAACCGAACTCCCTTGAACTAATCAAGTCACAATTCGAATAGTCAAAGTTTACCCAAATTCTTGAACGTCTCCAACTAAGATTCCACAAGTGGTAGATCCATTCCTTCACGATTCCCTGTTGAGCAGAGCAAAATTTTAATCCCACAAAAAGATTTGAGAATAAAAACATAGATTTCAACATATTACCATCACTAGCTAACACTGTCAAACCCAAACGATAGTTAAAGGAAATATAACTCTACTTACCAGCCGATTATAGAATAGGAAACCATAGAACAATGATTGAATGCAGGATTCACGATCCAAATTAAATAATTGAAAGAAAGTATATAGAAAAAGAAAAGGAAAACTGAAGGGAAGAAGAAGAGAAGAAATTTTATGTCAAAAGTTTTTGGGAATTTAGGAGGAAAGAGAAAAGATAACAACCAAACTTGATATTATGCTACCATATCCCTAAATTTTCTCTCCCCACTAACCCATTCAGAAACCTGCTCAACAGAAACTCTAGTAGACACACAAGACAAAAAGATTAACTGCCACGATTACACAGAGATTTGAACCCAGGACCTCTAACACACTGACACCCTTACCACTCGAACCAGCCGGCTCATTCTGATATAGAATTACAGACAATTAAATATAAGCCCACCAAACAGTGATAGGGCTTAATTCCAAAAATAACAAAATTTGCCAAATCTAAGGCTTAAACTTGGGACCTCTCACACACACCCCGAACACTTAACCATTATAGCAGACAGATATTTATGCTGCATTTTCACAAAGCAAAAATAAAAATTTTGGGGTATTTCAACTCTACCCCATAAAAGAAATTTCGACCTCGAAATTTACCTGATTAGAACAAATGAGGAACTGCTAACGCATCCTGTCTTCAAGCTCCCACATGGCTTCCTCAATGCTATGATTCCGCCACAGCACCTTCATTAAAGGAATGGAATTTTTCCTTAGAACCTTATCCTTAGTCTCGGAAACCAATTTAGGACCCAACACTCGACGTTCGCCCATCTCAGTCCAACACAAGGGAGTACGACACTTACGATCATACAGAGCCTCGTAAGGTGCCATCTGGATACTAGCTTGGAAACTGTTGTTGTAGGTAAAGTCAGCTAGTGGCTGATAATCCTCACAACTACTTCAAAAATCAATCACGCAACTCCGAAGCATATCCTTTAGTATCTAAATCACCCTTTCAGAATGACCATCGGTCTGACGATGGAACACAGTACTGAAGTCCAACCTTGAACCCAGTGCCTCGTGTAATTTCTTTCAGAACCGAGAAGTGAAGCAAGGATCTCTATCAGAAATGATTGATATAGGGACCCCATACAGTCTTACTATCTCAGAAATGTACAACTTCACTAGCTTTTGCAGAGAGTAATTAGTTCAAACCGAATGAAGTGAGTAGATTTGGTCAATTGATCCACGATTACCCAAACGAAACCCTTCTTAGCGGGTGTCAAAGGTAACCCAGTAACGAAATCCATAGTCACTCGTTCCCACTTCCATAAGGGAATCTTGACTGGTTGTAATAAACCCGAAGGCAACTGGTGCTCAGTCTTAACTTGTTGGCACGTCAGACATCGAGCCACAAAGTCAGTAACCTCATGCTTCAAACTCAGCCACCAGTATAACTCATAAAGGTCACGATACATTTTATTACCAACGGGATACATAGCGTAAGGGCTACTATGCACCTCCCTAAAAATAGACTACCTTAGATTAGAATTGTTCGGCACACATATCCGTCCTCGAAAACACAAAACACTGTCACTGTTCATCCCAAAGTCTTCAGTAGTACCACTCTCAACCTGACAGAACAGAACACCCAGAGTCTCATCCGCTAATTGATTATCTCTAATCTGCTCAATCCAAGTTAGCTTAACCTGTAGCTCGACTAACAGAATCTTATAATCAAATAGACTAAGGCGAGCAAACATCGCCCTCAAATCAGACATCACTCTTCGGCTTAGAGCGTCAGCCATTACATTGGCCTTACCAGGATGATACTCTATCGTGCAGCCATAATCTTTGAGCAACTTGATCCGTCGCCACTGCCTAAGGTTTAACTTCTTCTGAGTAAGGAGATACTTGAGACTCTTATGATCACTGTAGATGATACACCTCTCACCATACAAGTAATGTCGCCAGATTTTTAGTGTAAAGACCACAGCAGCCAACTCAAGGTCATGCATTAGATAGTTTGCCTCATGTGTCTTAAGATGACGGGACGCATAAGCCACAACCTTACATCCTGCATCAGAACACATCCTAAACCAACATGTGACGCATTACTGTAGACCATAAACTCCTTCCAGAATCTAGGCTGTATCAAAACATGAGCCTGAGTCAGAATAGACTTGAGCTTCTCAAAGCTCAATTGCTGCGCATCAGTATAAACAACAGCACACCCTTATGTTGAAGCTTAGTCAACGGCGCAACAATCAAAGAGAACCCTTCAATTAAATGCCAATAGTATCTCGCCAAACCCAAAAAGCTACGGATCTTAGATACATTCCTAGACTGTTTCCAGTCCAGCACAACCTTAATCTTTCAAGGATCAACTCAAATCCCCTCAGTAGAAACCAGATGCCCCAGAAAAGTTACTTTACATATCCAGAACTCACACTTGCTGAACTTTGCGTATAGTTACTTCTCACGCAGAATCTGAAAAACTACTCTAAGGTGCTCATCATGCTCATCCTCAGTCTTAAAGTGTACTAAAATATCGTCGATGAAAAGTACAAAAAATTGGTCTAGATAGGGCTGAAATACCCGATTCATCAAATCTATGAATGCAGCCGGAGCATTTGTCAACCCGAAAGGCATAACTAGGAACTTGTAATGCCCATACTGAGTCCTAATTGTAGTCTTATGTACATCGGCCTCCTTAACCTTCAACTGATGATACTCAGAAAGCAGATCAATCTTCCAAAACACAGAAGCCCCTCTGAACTGATCAAACAAGTCATCAATCCTTGGAAGCAGATACTTATTCTTCAAGGTCAACTTATTCAACTGCTGGTAATCAATGCACATCCTTATGGTCCCATCCTTCTTCCTAACAAACAGAAGGTGCTCCCCACAAAGATATACTAAGACGAGTGAAACCAGGGTCCAATAACTCTTGTAATTGAGCTTTTAGCTCTATAAGCTCTTTCGGTGCCATACGATAGACAGTGATGGACAATGAAGCTATACCCGAAAAAAGCTCAATCCCAAACACCACTTCCTGATTTGGAGGTAGTCCCGGTAACTCCTCAAGGAAGATGTCCAGAAAATCCCATACTATTCTGATATTCCCCACAGAAGAGTCCCTAGAACTCGAAACACTTATGTAGGCCAAGTGCGCCTCACACCCTTTTCGGACCAATTTCTCAGCCACAAGTTTGGAGATCACGTTAAACAAATAATCCTGATACTCTCTGATTAGAACCACCTCTTCGTTTGCCTCAGTTCTCAAAACAACCCTCTTAGTCATACAATCCAGACTAACCCTGTGTTTGACCAACTAGTCCACACCCAGATTATATCGAACTCCCCAAATAGAAGCTCCATTAGATCCGCCAGAAAAATAGTTCCTTACGCTACTAAGAGTACATCCCTATAGAGTTTACTAACCCAAACAGATTGCCCCAATGGACTCAGTACAGTGACCTCACTTGTAGTGCTCTCAACCGTAATCTTCAGGTTTTCAGAAACTAAACTGGCTATATAGCAATGAGTAGATCCTATATCTATCAGAGCAATGTAAGGTACATCAGATATAAAGAATGTACTAGTGATGATGTTACGAGCATCTCTGTTCTCTCAGTGTCGTGCAGCATAAACTAAAGTAGGCTACCTTGCCTCGGTCTGACTAGCACCTTTGCCCGATGCTCTCTTCCCTCTGCCCATACCATTACCACCTCTGGCCTGACCACGGCCCCTAGGTGGCTGCTGAACTACTCTTTGAGGCGTACAGTACCCAGAGCTGAAGCTTGCATTTGATCTGTATACTATGGACACTCCCTATTACGGTGCTCAAGAGACCCACACCTCAAACACGCCCCAATCCTTCTCCAACACTTGCCCAGATGGAGTCTTCCATAATCTCCACAAGGCAATATCCCAACTGAAGCAACAAGGGCCCCCACTCTCACTAGCCCATCAGATCTGGACTTTTTCTTAGGCCTTTGTACAGAACTCGAGGGCTCCGAATCCCTCTTGTTCTTACCTCTCTCTCTCTCCCTATTTTGGCACTCCGTGCGCTTAACATCTTTGGCAATCTTTGCCTTCTCTACCAGGACAAAAAACTCATGCTCCCTCTATAGAGCAATCAAAACCCTCAGATTATCTCTCAACCCGTCCTCAAATTGAACACACCTCTCATACTCAGATCCCACATATTTGCTCTAAAATGTAGTTTTAAAGAACTACCAAGTTAGAAGGTTAGGCTAAGTTCCCCTCCTTAACTATCAACCACCACTGGTATGCTTCGTCACGAAGCAAGGAGACTGCACCTTTCAATTTCTACTCGGGGGTACAATCCAAATCATCCATAATCCTCTCAGTGGCCTCTAACCAATACTCAGCCACATTATGGGCAACTCCTGCGACACCCCTAAATAACTCAGCTCCATTAGACCGGAGTCACTCAGTTACCGACCCTCAGCCCCCAAATCCAGAATTGGGTCCAAAGACCCTTTTTAATATCATTAGCATGGCTTGGGACAGTGTGTCGTCACCAGCCAAGTGACTCTAAAACCCAATCATCCAAAAATATCTACTAAATTTTTATTAATGGTCTAATTACCATATAAGGACCTTAAGTTTTGAATTCCATAGCTATTTGATCCTTCTAGCGATTAGAATATAACTTTTGCATTTTATACGATTTGTGCCTTCTAGTAATTAAACATAAAATCGGTAAAATTTTCTTATCAAAATTTTCACATGACATTTCTATCATATTACGGACCATGTAATAAAATGAAAATAACTATTATTTTTGGCTCAAATTTGTGGTCATAAAATCACTTTTTCAATTTCATGAAAATTGGGCTGTTACAACACGGCCTATGACACGGGCGTGCGTCTCTTGTATTTTGTAAAATTTTCTAAGTTTTTTGAAAATTTCCTGAGTTACTAGTTTAGTCCCGAACCACTCCTAAAGCATGTTTTGGGCCTTGTAGGCTCGTATTAGGGACAATGTGATTGATTATGAATAACTTGTATTTAAAATTGAAATTTGTATGAGAAATGTAAGTTTATTTGTGTTCTAAGTCTGAAAATTCTCCATAACCCTATTTCGGCATTGAATATGGGTAAGGGGTGTTACATTTATTGGTATCATAGCTACGGTTTAGTCAATTCTAGGACTAACATAGCATGTGTGAGAGTCTAGCTATACATGCCATATATAACCTGTGATAGTGTGATATCTCCTGATAGTTTAAATCGTGTTTTCATATAGTAATGGATCCCAATCGAGCAGTGGCTGATGATGTTAAGAGTAATGCACTAGCCTCCATTCACGGAGTAGCGCAATCTGAGTCGAGGCCTGTAATAGGTAGTTAGGGATAAGAGGCCAAAGAAGCTTTCTTCTAAATGATAAACGAATGCTTCACTGAGTTTGTGCTCAGAAACCTCCACCCCCACCTATTTCCAAACAGGTCCCCATAGCTCCTCAAGGTTTGGAATCTTTACAGTTGAATAAGCTGCCTGTAGATAAAATTTGAAAGTACAAGATTAAAGAGTTTAGAGTTACCATTGATGATGATCCTGAGAGATCCGAGTTTTTGGCTTGAGAATAAGATTCAAGTATTTGATGAACTATCTTGCACACTTGTTGAATGTGTAAAATGCGCAGTATCACTTCTGAGAGACACTGCATATCAGTGGTGGAATACTTTGATATCTGTGGTGTCGAGAGAATTGGTCACCTGGGAATGCTTTCAAACTGAGTTCAGAAAGAAATACATTAGTCAGTGATTTATTGACCAAAAACGCAAAAAATTTCTAGAGTTGAAATAGGGTCGAATGTCTGTAACCAAGTACGAGAGAGAATTTGTGAGACTTAGTAAATATGCTCGAGAATGTTTATCCACTGAGGTAATTATGTGTAATCAATTCGAAGACAGGTTAAATGAAAACATCAGATTGCTAGTCGGGATTCTGGAATTGAAGGAATTTGTTGTGTTAGTCGGTAGAGCTTGCAAAGATGAAGAACTGCGCAAAGTAAAGAGAAAAGTTGATTTCGAGGCTAGAGATTCAAGAAATAGGTAGATGAGTAAACCCTATCACTCTTCGTCAAAGAAATCATGAGATTCATATAATCATTCGACAACTTTAGTGGGATATTCTAATAGTGATCGTGGGACGCAATATACGAGTCCTAAAGCTCAAGCCACTTCAGTATCGAGCATTGGTAGTGTTAGAACCAAAAAACCCGAGTGTCAACAGTGTGGAAAATGGCATTTTGGAAATTGTTGGATGAATAACAAAGCTTGTTTCAAATGTGGCTCACTAGATCACTTTATTCGAGTTTATCCTGAGTTAATCAAGAAAGATAAATTTCAAAATGCAAAATCGAGCAATACAGCTGCTAAAGGGAGACCACCTAGAAATACAGGAAATATAACTAGTAGCAAAGGTGCGACAAAGACTCTACTGTGAGATCTGAGGCTAGAGCACCAGCTAGAGCTTATGCTTTTCACGCTCATGAAGATGCGTTGTCACCAGAGGCTATCACAGGTACATTTTCTCTCTATGATACTAATCTAATTGCCTTGATTGATCCTGGATTGACTCATACATATGTCTGTATGAATTTAGTGTCTAGTAAGAGTTTGCCCGTTAAGTCTACTGAGTTTGTGCTTAAAGTATCGAACCCCTTAGGCATGTATTTCTAGTTGATAAAGTTTGCAAGAATTGTCCTTTAATGACTCTGAGTTACTATTTTCTGGAAAATTTGATACTTTTACCATTTGACAAATTCAATGTGATTTTGGGTATGGATTAGTTGATTCTGCACGATGCTATTGTGAATTGTAGATGAAAGACTATTGAATTGAAATGTTAGAATAATGAAACTTTTCGAATTGAATTTGATGAGTCGAGTGAGTTGCCTATTGTAATATCGTCAATGTTAGCTTAGAAATATGTGAGAAAGGGCTGTAATTCTTACCTTGCATAAGTATTGGATACAAAAGTGTCTAAATCAAAGATTGAATCAATGCCAGTAGTTTGTTAGTATCCGGATGTGTTTTCAGAAGAGTTGCCTAGGTTGCCATCAATTAGAGAAGTAGAGAATAAGTATTGATTATTGTCAGCTCAATAAGGTTACAATTAAGAATAAGTATCCCTTGCCAAGAATTGATGATTTATTTGATCAGTTGAAAGGAGCAATAATATTTTCGAAGATGATCTGAGATCTGGCTATTATTAGTTGTGAGTTAAAGATTCAAATGTGTTGAAAACTGCATTTAGAAAAAGGTAGGGGAATTATGAATTTCTTGTTATGCCATTTGGATTAACTAATGCTCTTGCAGTTTTTATGGGTTTGATGTAACATCCCGAATTAGGGCCTAATAAGAACAGTGGTTTTGAGACCACAAATTCGAGATATAAATAATAATTATATGATTTTTTTGAGGTCTATAGTACGAATGCATGCTTATGTGAAAGTTTCATGAAGAAATTCTATGCATAAAATGTCTAATTGAACTTTAGGGACCAAATTGAATAAGATGCAAAACTTGCATTCTAGAAGCTTTAAGAATGAAATTTATTTATATTATGAATTAGAGGGTCCTAATTACCAATTTTACCAATTTTTATAATTTTGGACAAAAATGGACATGCATAGGAAAAATTTGAAAGAAAAACCCTGAAGGCATTTTGGTCATTTGGTAATTAAAAGAATAAAAAGGGAAAATCAAAGCAAAAATGTGTCTATCTTCTCCATGTACTAGCCAAAATTCTCAATATCCATAGCTAGGTTTTTGTTCAACATTTCCAAGCTTGATTGTAAGTGCTCCCTAGCCCCGTTTTTAATGTTCTTTGTATTTTTGAAGTATTTGAAGCATGATCTACCCATTTCTAGCTATATTTTGAGATAAGTTTCATGTATGAAATTTGACCCATGTGTAACATGCATTTATTTTGTTGATTAACAGAGGAATATGAATGTTTGATGCATGATAAACATCTTTTACTAGATAATTTTTAGTGAAAACACCTAAGAAGGGGACTTGTTTGTAAAAGTGTAAAAGTGAGTAGTAATAACATGAAATAAAGGAAAATATGGGATGATATGAACATAGTAAAGATTCGGCTAGGCTTGGGTAACCAAGAAAATGCATGCATTTCATTTTACGAGCCTAGGGACTAAATCGTAAATAAAAGGAAAGATAAGAGTAAAAAGGTAATTTTACCAAAGTATGAATTATGGATTGATTTGAGTAATGTGATTAATAAACAAGTTAAATTTGGCATTACAGATCAAGAAACACGTGAACCGTACCATCATTTTTGTACCAAGGTAAGTGCATATGCAAATAATGTGGTGTTGTAGCATGTTTTTAATGTTTTGATATTATGTGATAAATCTTTTCTTGTTATTATGAGTTATATGCTTATTGGTTGTTATGAAAGCATAAAAGATATTATGGTCGTTACATACGATATCACGAGCAAGTACGACAAAGTATGCCTTGTGCAAGTGAGGAAAAATCTCGTTTGAACCTTAGGAATAGTCTAGGATACAAGTGACATGTCACTAGGAATTAAGAAGTCTGAACTCATTGAGTGGTCTGGGTTCGTGATATATGGGGCATCTGTAACACCCTATACTCGTAACCCACGCCGGGGCGGAGTACAAGGTATTACCTAATTTGATCTCATGCATTCAAATAACCTCAAGTCACCAAGACTTGGTTCAAGATAAAAATTCTTCAATTTCTACCTTAAAATTATTGTTATGGGCCTACGAGCCCCAAATCGACCGTTGAGAACTATTTGAAACCTTTCTAGGTCTTTAATTCAACCCTAAGAAATTTGCCTTTAAAACAGGGCACACGCCCGCGTGGAAGGTTAACATGCTCGTGTGGAAGAGTAACGCACCCGTGTCCCACACCCGTATGGAATTAATTTCTAATTCACACCTACAGGGTTTTCACACGACTAGACACACGCTCGTGTCAATAGCCCATGTCCCTCACACGGCCACGACAAGCCCATGTCTTAGGCCGTGTGCAAAAACCTTGGTTTCTGTTTCTGACATCAGCATTCCCATATTATCACATGGCCATGGCATATGCCCTTGTACTAGGCCATGTCCTCCACACGGTTGAGACACACGGCCATGTCTCTGCCCGTGTGTTAATTACCATGCATACTGACTTGAAATTTTTATGTGCAGGGGACACACGGTTGAACTACACGCCCATGGGGCTGACCGTGTGTCACACACGACCTAGACACAAGCCCGTGTGCCTACTCGTGTGAACAATATAAGGCTATTTACCAAGCCTCATTGCCACCCTTGCATATATAATTTCATGCAAATGCCACCAATACCAAAACAAGCATAGATTTCATAATCAAATCAGCCACAATAGGCATTCATTCAACCATGAAGATGCACCTTCTATAATAACTCAAAATAATTATTAGCCATCATTCATGAATCAAAAGTAAGTGTGAGATCTATCCCAAGCCAACACATTTGGCCAAATCTAAAAGACTCAAAATAATAAGTCCTAACCCTATACATGCCACATTAAAAAATATAAATCCAACTATACCGAATGTTTCAGCGGATAGTGTGATCGATATCTCTGACTTTTGGTGATCCTTGAACTAGTTAGGCGGCACTAAAAGAAAAAGAAAGGAAAGGGAGTAAGCATAAAGCTTAGTAAGTTGCATATAAATAAGTATACTACAACATTTATTTGTAACCAATATGCTCTTAACACCAAAGTAGGCATAGGTGTAACTTGCTCACCACCATGCATACAATTCACATTTTATATATATATTAAGCTCATATCTCATACTACTAATTATGTACCTGTACCATTCACAACACTGTTATACTTTCCTCATTAGTTCAAACACATAACATTCACCACTGAATCATTCAAAATATCACCAGATATTCATTAAGCCTCAAACATGGGTAAGGTGCCGATGCCATGTCCCAAACATGGTTTTACACTGGCTTTCACATATCCATGCTGATGCCATGCCCCAGACATGGTCTTACACTGACACGTCTCGTAGCCGATGCATGTCCCGGACATGTCTTACACTAGCTTACGTCCCGAGGCCGATGCAAGTTTCAGACATGTCTTACACTAGCTCTTGTCTCAATGCCGATGCCATGTCCCCGACATGGTCTTACATTTGCTCTCATAATGTGGCCGATGCATGTCCCAGACATGTCTTACACTAGCTCACATGCATGACCCAAATGTTACGGCATGAATATTCGGTTTACTTCCTAAGGTCCCAACGGAGATTTTACTACCTCAATGATCATTACTCATTCTCAATCCCACAATCAAGCAATATGCTATATCTATTCAATAACAATTCGAACATACATAGTAGAAATGTAGTCGTTTTATTTACAAACAACTTACCTCGGATTACAAAATGTAGGCGACTTGTCAATTAATCTACTCGCTTGGACTTTCCCCGGTCTAGGGTCGGATTTGACAATTCTTGATCTATAATAGTAAAATACACTCATTTAATCACTAAATAGAATTAAGAAATAAAAAATTCACATCTTTGGTAAAATAACCATTTTGCCCCTAGACTTTGGCAAAATGACCATTCTACCCCTATATTTGAAAATCAATTTTAATCGAATTTCTTCATATTTCAAACCTACCCAAACTCTTTTTTACTCTTATATCAATTCTAAAATCCCACTATTTCACACACTTAACACCTATTTTTCAACCTATGCAAAATAGTCCCTTTAGGTGTTTTCATGCTAACACCTTTCTCAAAAGTTGTTCATAAGACAACTGATGCGTGATATTCGTAACAGTTTTTAAAGATTTATAAATGAAATGTTCTTGAGACTAACTTATTATCATGATTAAGGCAAGTGTACCTATCGAACAGTAGTATAGTTCAGCAAGACCGGATTGTCAAACCCAAAGGAACTACGAGTACTAGTATTTACTTCCTTTTTATTATCTAACCTAAAATTTAAGAGGTTTGGTTGTCTAAACTAATTACTAACTAAGAATGTACAGAAAGAAAAACTTGGGAAAATACTTTTGGGGAAAATTTGATTGATTGAGACAATACCTAAGGACAAATCCACCTAGACTTCACTAGCTATTTGACTCTGAATCAGACGATTTATTCATTTGACTTGATCAGTAGAAATCCCTAAGTTATATTATTATCTCTCTCAAGACTAATAACGTCTAACCCTAGGTTGAATAATTGAAATCTCTTTCTAATTAACACCCTAGAGTTGCATTAACTCGATTTATGGACTCCCTTATTAGGTTTCACCCTAATCTAGCAAAATCTTGTCACCCTATATCTAGGCGCGCAATCAACTCCGCTTAATTATGAAAAATTTACTCTTAGACAGGGTCTATTCCTCCTCTGAATAAGAGCTTACCTTTAATCAATATCCTGGATTATCAAAACAAAAATTAAGAACACATAATTAAGAACAAGTCAAATATTTATCATACAATTCAGATAAGAATAACAGGATATGTCATAGGTTTCATTCCCCTTAGGTATTTAGGGGTTTAGTTCATACTTATGAAAGAAAACATCTCAAAAGTATAAAGATAACAAAATATAAGAAAACCCAAAACTCCCGAAGGAGCTTGAAGGGAGATTCCAGTCTTGATTATGAGTTCGGCTCTTGAGCTGGATCAATCGGCTTCCCTTGAGTAATTCCTTACTTCCTACTCTGCATCCCCCTCCTAAGTGTCTCCTCAAGTGTTTCAATAGGCTTTGGAATGCCTAAAAGCCCACAAAATTGGCCTTTTCTGAATTGGACTAAACTTGGGTTCGACAGGGACAAGCCCGTGTGACACGCCCGTGTGCGATTACTGAAGGTCATGGTCAAGGTTGTTAAATGGGCACGGGCATGTGATCCACTCGTGTAAGTCGTGCTTCGATCCTGCCAAATTGACACGGCCGTGTGACACGCCCGTGTGAGGAAGTCCAGGCCATGTTGTTTTCCCATGCGGGTCTATTTTCTCTATTTTCGGCTCGTTTCTCACTCTTTTTACTCTCCTATGCTCTCCTAAGTATAAAACATGAAATTAAAGGACTAGGAGCATTGAATTCACCAAATATAAGGAGAAACCATCCATAAATACGTTAGGTATGGGGTAAAAATATGTATAAATTACGGTTTATCAAATACCCCCACACTTAAGCATTTGTTTGTCGCTTGTCCTCAAGCAAAACCCTCAACTCACAATCAAAATAAATTCTTCTTAACTTATAATTCCTATTAATAATATCTCAAAATAATCAATAAGTAATCATACATTGAGAATTTGACTAAAAGAACATCAAAGTTCCAAAACATTCCAAGTTGAGTATTTTATCATGAAAGCATAAGTGTCTCCCCTTATCTAAGTAATTACCTTCGACTCAAAATATCACAGGGTTTCACATCCTTACTAAAGATACACTCAAATCACTTGAGGTATTTAAGGATAATACATAAAGCATTCAATAGTCAATAATGAAAAGTCATTACCATAGGCTTGCATGAAAATCAAATCTCCACCACTATAAATTGAAATGACCGTCAATCAAAAGGTCTTTAATGGGTTGTAACGTGGCTTTGGTTGGGGGTTTGGTCACAAGCTGAAAGAAAAGTTTAGAATCGAGATTGAATTGAAAAATTACCTAACTAGAAAAAGTGATTAAACATCAATTGAGTACAATTGAGCTTCTTCTCAGAAGATGGAATTTAGATACTATGGCTCAACAATACTGAATTATTACTACTATGTAAGTATGAATGTTTTTTTTAAGAACACATAATTAAATACATAGAAGAGCAAAACATAGCTAAGCAATTAGTTCAAATCAAATCTTGTCAAAAATAGGGATCAAATTAGGGGATTTCAACAATAATGGTTTATGGGTTAATATTGAGGGTAAATTAATTAATGGCTTGTTAGGCTCAAAGGGGTTTACTAAGGGTTAATTATGAAGGTAGGATTTTGTGGAGTGAGTGGGTTAAACCTAAGTGCCTTTATCATTTTGACATATCAAATCAAATGGTATGGTCTTGACATGCATAATCAAGCAAGTTCTAGAATAACAATTCAATACTAACGCACTCAAAGCAATAATAAAAGTGAGCATGAAAGAAATGATGATGCTCTAAAGGCTCAAAATCTCACAAAAATTATGGATTTTTGATGTTTAAACCTATGAATTTCAACTCAAGATAATACATAAACTTGGGAGAAACAACCTATAAAATTTTAAATTCAAAAGTCAACTTATCATGCTTGATTATTTAATATCTTAAAGTTTAAACAATCAATGCATGAATGCCTAAGGTTTAATTCAAGACATATCAATAAAGATCATAAATTAATCAACATTCATTCTAATCATGGCATGAGAAGATCACATGAGAATTCAGGGATTTCTAATGATGATATGAAAGACCCCCCCACACTTAAGATGTACATTGCCCTCAATGTACAAAGATAGATATATTGAATAAGATAGATTGATAATCATAAGATACAGAGAGAAGTGAAACTTCCTGAATGATGAATGAACTCCTTGAATTGGGGTTATGGAGAATAATCGGCCAAAGCAATGATGAGGGTGAAGAAGGATACTCCGGTGGTGGTAGAGGTTCATTAGTCCATAAGTCCTGCGCCAAAAGAATATTATATCTGGTGGTAGCTATGGTCGTGGTCGAATAGGACATGGCAGTCGTGGAGAACCTTTCCCGGTAGAGTTTTTAGTGCCTATGCGATGATGACCTTTGGAGCTCTTTATAACTGTGACAGAATCAGGAACTATAAGGAAGCATAATTACACGTAATGAAATAGCTGAAATTGAAAATTGTAAAAACTCAAGATAAAATAGTAAAAACGGGAAATAAAAAGTAATTTCAAAATGTAAAGATAAAGCTAAGATAGATAATAGGTGTTTATAGGGAAATTGGGGCACACGGCCATGGGGCATGCCCGTGTGCCATTGTTTTAGCCCATGCATTTTGTGGTTTTCGAAATTGGGCGCATTGGTGCTCTTGGCCATGTTGCACGACCATGTCAATCTTCATTTGCTTCTCCCACACCCGTGTATGTAGGCACACGCCTGTGTTAAATTGACAGGTTTGCCCACGGTTTCAAAACACGGGCATGTTGCACGCTTGTGTTATTTTGGCAGTTTCGCCCACGGCCATGTCGCACGGCCTGTAACACCCCAAACTCGGCCCAGATGTTATGGCCAGATCTGACGTTTCACATGGACTTACGACTTAGTATGCATTCGTTGGTTTAAGTGATTGGGGTGGTCTTTGTAAAAATAGCAGTTGAATGAAAAGCCAGTTTATCAATCTTTAGGCTATCCATTTGTTGTGCTTGTTGAGTCTTGGAAACGTTCATTAATTTTGAAAACCCACGCAGCCTAACACTAGCAGTTTCGACATAGTATAAATATAATCAAAAAATAAAACCATAGCGGAAAAAGAAATTTAAATAGCGGCTTTATTACAACTGAAAACCTAAAATTAAATCATAATATAAAAATAATAAAAATAAACTAACTTAGAAGAAACCAACTTTGCAAATGATGTGGCCACTCCGAAACCCTCACTGCTCCAAGCCCATTATGGTTGGGGATTTCCTGCAGAGATGAAAATAAAGAGTGAGTTCGGCAAACTCAGTGTGTATCATAACCCAACCATAGCCCAAAACAGATCAAACTTCAGAGTCAGACTTATCTGGGCCTTGGCCCAGTATAGAAATCAGAATGAAACCCATAGGCCCATAGTAGATACAGAACAAATATATCACGAATGCAGAAATCCCAACCCAAACCCATCCATAACACCCCCGTACCAGCCTTACACTATGTGGGGAGACTACTCGACCCACCCAACCGCTACACACCACAGAAATTGCAGGGAGGCTGCCAAATATTGTGACAAAGTCACCAGATACAGATGTTGTGGCTAGGCCCTAGAACAGATATATATATGTGGCGAAGCCACTAGATTGCAGCGAAGCTGCCAGATATTGTGACGAAGTCACCAGAACAGATATATGTGGCGAGGACACCAGATTGCAGCGAGGCTGCCAGAACGCTTCCTCCATCATTATAAACCCATGTCCCATGCAACAGAAATAATATGTCATGGCATACGTATACAGAAACAGAACATCATGCTTTTCAGAAAAAAATAACCCTAGGGGTAAAATTGTAATTTTGCATGCATAAGGGTATTTCTCTAATTCTTACCTATTGCTAAGGTTTCATGCTCATTCTAACGTTTACGAAGTAATCAGAAGTACTTACCTCTTCTTTTTACCAAAGTGGACCCATTCGCCCATTGGCCCGTTTTCGGCCCATTAAGCCCAAAAATACCGTTGTGCACGAAAATGCACACTCTGCGCTCTAATCATCCAAACGCACCATACTCATTAACAACTGTCTCACGAGCACTCGTACGCTCGCGAGTTCAAAAAATACCAACGTTTCGGTATTTCGGCTTTTACCGATTTAGTCTAAGGGAGGGTGTCGTTTACATACCTGGTTGATGACGATTAATGACGATATCTCCCACGCGATAATCCTACAATCGATCACTAACACATTAGACTTACGAATTAACGATAACTAACATAAATCCACGTCAACTAACCCAATCATCACACAAGTTTCTCATTTACGCATGAGGGGCAAAATAGTCATTTTACCCTCTAGGGGTAAATCAGTAGTCCTACCCTACAGGGGTATTTTAGTAATTCTACAACTTATCCACTTGGGCCTACGGATCCATTAGAACCACATGGCCCATTTCAGCCTATCGCGGCCTGAAATAGTTGTCCTACTGCTAGAATAATGAGAAATGCACACCTGTTTGGAGACTGCAGTTAATCCGCGCTCCAAACACTCTTAGCTGACGCCCAACCCAAACGAGCACGTCACAAAGCGAAAGGATCAACCAAGAAATGTATGCCTACTCTCCTCATGGTTTGCTCTATTTAAAGCCAGCTTTCCATCTACTCTTATGTTAGCTTCCTGATGTGGGATCCCTCCATCACCAGAGTTTAAAACCAACACCAACTCTTGCCGTCCCAACATAGCAAAATAATCAACCTTTGCGTGCCAAGGGATTTGAACCAAGGTCCTCTCACATGCCAACTCACGCCACCACCACTAGGCCATCAACTCATTTGTGTCATAAATCCAACACATTAAACTTTAAGACGCACCTACTTGCTTCCAGATTTATTGAAAAGAAAAACCAAAATATATTGCAAGAGCCAAGACTTGAACCTTGGACCCCTTGCTTCCTTTATGGCGCCACCTTGCCACTACACCACACTCATTTTTGTGTCATCTTTTACCCCTTTACTCTTAAAAGCCCAAACGCCAATTGCATCACCTGTTCATAAAATTAAAATTCCAAAGACTACCACGGATTTAACTTAAGTTTGGGCCTTCCAAAGGCCCACTAACCTATTAAAATATATTTTAACCAACCAGAACACACACAAATTTTAAAAAAAAATCACAGAAACACAGAAAACCCGAAAATTGGGGCGTTACAACTCTACCCTCCTTAAAGAAATTTCATCCTCAAAATTTTACCTGAATCAAACAGATGAGGATATTGTTGACGCATCACCACTTCTGGCTCCTAAGTGGCTTCCTCTCTGCCATGATTACGCCACAGCACTAGTGGAATTGATTTCCTCCTCAAAATGTTAACTTCTCGATCCAAAATCTACACAGGCTCTTCCTCAAAAGTCAAGTCTGTTTGGACCTCGATCTCTGCAACTGGCACAACATGAGTAGGGTCAAAACGATACCGCCTTAACATGGAGACGTGAAAGACATCATGAATCCTATCCAACTCTGGAGGTAGCTCCAACTGATAAGCCACTGGACCCACTCGCTTAAGAATCCGATAAGGCCCAATGAACTGCGGACTTAACTTGCCTTTCCTCTCAAACCTTAATATTTTCTTCCAAGGTGAAACCTTCAAGAAGACCATATCACCCACAGAGTACTCAATTTCCTTGCGCTTCAAATCTGCATATGACTTCTGTCTATCAGATGCTTCCTTCAACCGGTCTCTAATCAACTTGACCTTATCCTCAGTATCTGCCACCAACTCAGGTCCAAGAACCTGTCGTTCACCCAACTCGGTCCAGCAACTAGGTGTACGACATCTTCACCCATACATTGCCTCATGAGGAGCCATTCAAATAATTGCCTGATAACTGTTGTTGTATGCAAACTCTGCCAACGGTAAGTAATCCTCCTAACTGCCTTGAAAGTCCATAACGCATCCCCTCAACATGTCTTCCAGAATCTGAATAACCCTTTCTGGCTGACCATCAATCTGAGGATGAAAGGCTATGCTAAAGTTCAACCGCGTACCCAACACCTCATGGAACTTTTTCCAAAATCGCAATGTGAATCTAGGATCTCGATCAGAAATAATTGACACTGGCGCTCCGTGAAGTTGCACTATTTCTGCCACATACAATTTGGCTAACTTCTGAAGTGAATAATCAGTGTGGACAGGTATGAAATGAGCAGATTTGGTCAACCTATCCACAATTACCCAAATTGAGTCCTTCTTCGACGGTGTCAAGGGTAACCCACTCACAAAATCCATGGTTACCCTCTCTCACTTCCAAAGTGGTACTTTCATTGGCTGCAAAAGTCCGGAAGGTAATTGATGTTCAGCTTTCACTCGCTGACAAGTCAGACATTTTCCCACAACTTTTGTTACCTCTCGCTTCAATCCAGGCCACCAATACAACTCCTTTAAGTCGCAATACATTTTACTCCCTCCAGGATGCATAGCACACAGACCTCCATGAGCTTTTTTCAGAATTGCTTGCCTCAAGTCAGAGTCCTTCAGAATACAAACTCTACCTCGGTAACACAGAACTCCCTCACTGTTCAATCCGAACTTAGAAGTATCCCCATTCTTAACCTGTCAGAATCGAGAAACTAGGGGCTCATCCCTCGACTGTTTTTCCTTAATCTCATCCACCCAGGTCGGCCTAACTTGCAGTTCTGCTAACAGACTACCCTCGTCATACAGACTCAAACGAGCAAACATGGCTCTCAGATCAGATACAGTTCTACGACTTAGGGCATCAGCCACCACATTAGCTTTGCTTGGGTGATACTCAATCGCGCAGTCATAATCCTTAAGCAACTCTATCCATCTCCGCTGCCTAAGGTTCAGCTCCTTCTGAGTCAGCAAGTACTTAAGACTCTTATGATCTGTGTATATAATACACCTTTCTCCATATAGGTAATGTCTTCAAATCTTAAGCGCAAAGATTACCGCTGCCAACTCCAGATCATGAGTAGGATAGTTAACTTCATGTGGTTTAAGCTGTCGCGACGCATAAGCAACCACTTTACCCTCTTGCATCAGTACACAACCCAACCCTACATGTGATGCATCACTGCATACGGTAAAATCTTTTCCAGACTCGACTGAACCAGTACAGGTGCCTCGGTTAGAACTTTCTTCAGCTTCTCAAAAGATTCCTGTTGTTTCTCAATCCAAACAAACGGTACTCCCTTCCTTATAAGCTTTGTCAAAGGTGCTGCCATCACAGAAAATCTTTCCATAAACCTTCTATAGTACCCAGCTAAACCCAAAAAACTTCGAATTTCTGACACTGACCTCGGTGGCTTCCATTCCAGAATCGCTTCAATCTTTCGAGGGTCCACCTTGATCCCTTCAGCAGAGACAACATGCCCCAAAAAAGTTACCTCTCTCAACCAGAACTCACACTTACTGAATTTCGCCTAAAGCTCCTTCTCCCTCAGCACTTGCAGCACAATACGAAGGTGCTCATCATGCTTCTCCTCAGTTTCAGAATAAACCAGAATATCAGCAATAAAGACGACCACGAATCGATCCACGTATGGCTGGAACACTCGATTCATCAGATCCATAAATGCCGCAGGTGCGTTCGTCAACCCAAATGCCATAACCAAGAACTCATAGTGACCATACCGAGTTCTGAATGTCGTCTTGTGAATATCTACCTTCTTAACCCTCAACTGATGATACCCAGATCGAAGGTCAATCTTGGAAAATATTGAAGCTCCTCTAGGTTGGTCAAATAAAGCATCGATTCTCGGTAATGGGTACTTGTTTTTAATCGTCAGTTTGTTCAACTGGTACCATTCCAGGCAACAAGTCGATTCCAAACTCAACCTCTCGGTTCGGGGGCAAACCCAGAAGCTCCTTTGGAAAAACATCTTGAAAATCCTTGACGGTTCTAACTTTATCCACTGTCAGATCCTCAGTTTCCAATTGGCTTACAAATGCCAAATAAGCCTCACATCCTTTTCGAATCCACTTCTCGGCTCTCAATGCTGACACCACATTAGATAGATAATCCCTACGCTCGCCTATCACCAAAACCTCCTCATCCTTTGTGGTCTTTAACATTATTCGCTTAGCAGCACAATCCAGAGTAGCCCTATGCTTACAAGCCAATCCATTCCCAAAATGAGATCGAATTCTCCAACAGGTAGCTCCATTAGATCTCCAGAGAAAACTTTTCCTTGAGTTTCTATAGGCACATCTCTATACAACTTATCTACCCTAACCGAGTGACCCAAAGGACTTAGTACAGATACCCCACTCACAGTCTCCTCAGAGTGCACACCCAGTGACCCAGATATAGCACATGCAACATATGAATGGGTAGATCCGACATCTATCAATGCAGTGTATGGCATACTGGAAATCAGAAACGTACCAGTTATGACGTCAGGTGCATCACCCTCCTCTAGGCGACGAGCTGCATACACCAACACCGGCTGACGAGCCTCAGTAAATTTAGCACCCCTGTCAGGCGCTCCTCTTCCTCGACTGTTCCCATTACCACTTCTGCCTTGCCCACGTCCTCTCGAAAATTATGGTCCACCCCTCACTGGTTGAGCGACCCTCTGCTCTAAAACTTGAACCGATCTCGTTACTGGGGACAATCCTTAACCCTATGCTCCATAGATCTGTATCGAAAACAAGCACGAGAACGTTTTTGAAACTCACCCATATGCATCTTCCTACAATTCCTACAACCCTGCGATCTAACGGCATTCATTGGTACTGCTCGAACTAGCCCCATTACCCTTGCTCTCTTAACATTCCTGTTCATACCACCTGAAAGTCCTGAATCTCTCCTAAAACGGTTCCGATCTTTCTCACGATTCTGTCTTTCTGTATGCTTCACTTCCTCAGCTATCTTAGCTTTCTCCACTAAAGCAGCGAAGTTACGCTCCCTCTGCGGAGCAATCAGCACCCTAAGTTCATCTCTCAGACCATCCTCGAAGCGTATGCTATGCTCATACTCTGTAGCGACAATCCCAGAAGCATACCGGCTCAGTCTCAGAAACTCAGACTCATACTCAGCCATTGACTTACTCCCTTGGACCAGGTTCAAAAATTCTTTCTGGCGAGCGTCCACGTAATTAGCCCCAACATACTTTCCTTTGAAGGCTGTCTTAAATAGCTCCCAAGTCACACTGTCAGCAGGAGTTCCATCTCTCACCGTGAGCAACCGCTGAGAAGCCTCATCCCTGAGTAACGATATGGCTCCCTTCAGCTTCTGCTCTACAGAGCAGTCCAGATCATCCATAATCCGCTCTGTGGCTTCTAACCAATACTCAGCCACATTCGGAGCTACACCAGATATGCCCCTAAATATCTCTGCTCTATTGGCTCGGAGCCGCTCAGAAATAGACCCCCGAATTTCGTTTCTCGTACTTGACCCAGCATCCCTTTCCAAAACTCGGAGCATTGCCTGGGACAGGGCATCGTCCCCGGCACCTCAATCATGAGACTCTACCTCCGTTGCCGGTGGTACCGGTGCATCTACTGCCGGTACATGTCCTGAAGACGAAGATTCAACCTGAGCATTACCTCGGTCACGTCCACGGCCTCTTCCACGAGCTACTTGTGTACTCATTTCGTATTATCTGGTTGAGAATTTTATGAATTAGTTTAATATTTCAGTGTTTATTACAGATGTCTTATGAATAACAGTAATTTAGAGTTTGAGTTTGTTTCCTTTTGCGGTAGACTAGCTACAGTCTCAGTCTACTTATCAGAGTTTCTATAGTTCCAGTATCACCCTAACTAAAGTACCATGATAAGGTTTTGTACAAGCATATAGCAGATATTTCAGAAACAATCAGAAGGGCTCAAAAAACTTACAGACTTGGGCCTGAGATTCGGTGTGCCTCCTTCTAAAAAACCAAATTTTAGAAAACCAATTTTAATCTTTAAAATCATCTATTTGTAAAGAGAAAATATTAGAAACATTCTCAAAAACAATTTATAATCAAGTTCTAAAAAAATGATTTTTGAAAACCTTTATTTAGTGTTTCTTTACAAACTCCCGTTTTAGACCCGTTCCACAATCGAGTTGTTGTAACCTGGCTCTGATTCCACTAAATGTAACACCCCAAACCCGACCCAGACATTATGGTCAGATCTGACGTGTCACATGGACTTACGACTTGGTATGCATTCGTCGGTTTAAGTGATTGGGGTGGTCTTTGTAAAAATAGCGGTTGAATGAAAAGCCAGTTTATTAATCTTTAGGCTATCCATTTGTTGTTATTGTTGAGTCTTGGAAACGTTTATTAATTTTGAAAACCCGTGCAGCCTAACACTAGTAGTTTCGACATAGAATAAATATAATCAGAAAATAAAACCATAGCGGAAAAAGAAATTTAAATAGCAGCCTTATTACAACTTAAAACCCAAAATTAAATCAGAATATAAAAATAATAAAAATAAACTAACTTAGAAAAAACCAACTTTGCAGATGATGTGGCCACTCCGAATCCATCACAGCTCCAAGCCCACTATGGTTGCGGATTTCCTGCAGAGATGAAAATAAAGGGTGAGTTCGGTAAACTCAGTGTGTATCATAACCCAACCATAGCCCAAAACAGATCAAACCGCAGAGTTAGACTTATCTGGACCTAGTACAGAAATTAGAATGAAACTCATAGGCCCATAACAGATACAGAACAAATATATCATGAATGCAAAAATCCCAACCGAAACCCATCTATAACACCCCCGTACCAGCCTTACACCATGTGGGGAGACTACTCGACCCACCCAACCGCTACACACCACAGAAATTGCAGCGAGGCTGCCAGATATTGTGACGAAGTCACTAGATACAGATGTTGTGGCTAGGCCACCAGAATAGATATATATATGTGGCGAAGCACCAGATTGCAGGGAGGCTGCCAGATATTGTGACAAAGTCACCAGAACAAATATATGTGGCGAGGCCACCAAATTGCAGCGAGGCTGCCAGAACGCTTCCTCCATCAATATAAACCCATGTCCCATGCAACAGAAATAATATGTCATGGCATACGCATACAGAAACAGAACATCATGCTTTTCAGAAAAAAATAACCCTAGGGGTAAAATCGTAATTTTGCATGCGTAAGGGTATTTCAGTAATTATTACCTATTGTTAAGGTTTCATGCTCATTCTAACATTTACCAAGTAATCAGAAGTACTTACCTCGTCTTTTTACCAAAGTGGGCCAGTTGGCCCATTGGCCCGTTTTCGGCCCATTAAGCCCAAAAATACCGTTGTGCACGAAAATGCACGCTCTGCACTCTAATAATCCAAATGCACCATACTCATTAACAACTATCTCACGAGCACTCGCACGCTCGCGAGTTCACAAAATACCAACATTTCTGTATTTCGGCTTTTACCGATTCAGGCTAAGGGAGGGTGTCGTTTACACACCTGGTTGATGACGATTGATGACGATATCTCCCACGCGATAATCCTACAATCGATCACTAACATATTAGACTTACGAATTAACAATAACTAACATAAATCCACGTCAAATAACCCAATCATCACACTAGTCATTTACGCACGAGGGGCAAAATAGTCATTTTACCCTCCAGGGGTAAATCGGTAGTCCTACCCTACAGGGGTATTTTAATAATTCTACAACTTATCCACTTGGGCCTACGGACCCATTGGGACCACATGGCCCATTTCAGCCTATCGTGGCCTGAAATAGCTATCCTACTGCTAGAGTAATGAGAAATACACCTGTTAGGAGACTGCAGTTAATCCGCGCTCCAAACACTCTTAGCTGACGCCCAACCCAAACGAGCACGTCACAAAGCGAAAGGGATCAGCCAAGAAGGGTATGCCTACTCTCCTCATGGTTTGCTCTATTTAAAGCCAGCTCTCCATCTACTCTTATGTTAGCTTCCCGATGTGGGATCCCTCCATCGCTAGAGTTTAAAACCAACACCAACTCTTTCCGTCCCAACATAGCAAAATAATCAACCTTTGTGTGCCAAGGGATTCGAACCAAGGTCCTCTCACATGCCAACTCACGCCACCACCACTAGGCCATCAACTCATTTGTGTCATAAATCCAACACATTAAACTTTAAGGCGCACCTACTTGCTTCCAAATTTATTGAAAAGAAAAACCAAAATATATTGTAAGAGCCCAGACTTGAACCTTGGACCCCTTGCTTCCTCCATGGCCCCACCTTGCCATTACACCACACTCCTTTTTGTGTCATCTTTTACCCCTTTACTCTTAAAAGCGCAAACGCCAATTGCATCACCTATTCATAAAATTAAAATTTCGAAGACTACCACATATTTAACTTAAGTTTGGGCCTTCCAAAGGCCCACTAACCTACTAAAATATATATTTTAACCAACCAGAACACATACAAATTTTAAAAAAAATCACAGAAACACAGAAAACCCAAAAATTGAGGCGTTACACAACCGTGGCAACTTATCGCATCCTGTGTTGGGGTAGAAATTTTTGCCCTGTTTTCACACGGCCTAAGGCACGCCGGTGTGCCTGGCTGTGTGGTATTTAGAGAGTCCGTGTACCATGATTCGGTTAGTACATTAGATGTTAAAAACTCAATTTTAGAGAAATTAATACTGTTAGTGCTCGAGTTGCCTCCCGAGAAGCGCTTATTTATAGTCTAAGCTTGACTTACCTCTCTGGTGCGTGATCATGGTGAATCGAGGAGTTTACACTCCTCATCCCTGCTATCGATTTTATCAACATAAGGTTTAAGACGAGTACCATTCACCTTTAATGTGCCAAATTTAGAGTGATTTACCTCCATCGTACTTATGGAAAAATACTAATTACCGTAAGAGGGGTTTCTTCATTTGGTTTAGAAGTGGCGATTCGAGGATCTGCTGCATCTAGTAGTACTTTGTCTCCAACTATAAGTTAATTTTTGGAGGGATTAAGCTCCTCATGGCATGGTTTTGGTTTATAGTGTTTTCTCAGTTTATATATCCGCCATTCATCTAACTCCTCAATTTGTAGCCTTCGTTCTTAATAGATAGGTCATTTGTTGTTGTTTGAACATGGCTCATATACATTCTTCAAAATTGTTTCCTGCACAGAGGGTTTCACCACATGATCAGTATTAGTAGAATAATTTATACAACCACCTTTAATTTTTGACGTATTACTTGAATTACGAGCTTGAAGGGTGACTATTTTGTCTCCCACGCAAAGTGTGAGTTCACCTGTGCCAACATCAATAATGGTTTTAGCAGTCGCTAAAAAGGGTCGTCCTAAAATTAAAGGTACGTTGCTATCTTCTTCCATGTCTAGAACAACAAAGTCTACTGGGTATATAAATTTATCGATCTTAACAAGAACATCTTCAATGATACCCCTAGAAAATCTAATGGTTTTATCAGCCAATTGAATGCTCATCCTAGTTTGTTTGGGTTTCCCAAGACCTAGCTGTTTAAACATTTTATAAGGAATAACATTAATGCTTGCCCTAAGTCAGCCAATGCATTATGAACATCTAAACTACCAATTAAATAAGGAATCGTAAAACTCCCTGGATCTTTCAATTTTTTGGGTAGCTTATTCTGTAATATGGAGGAGCAAACTGCATTCAATTCCCTCATCCAACTTTTGTTTATTTGTTAAAAGCTCCTTTAAGAATTTGACTGCGTTTGGCATCTGCGAAAGGACTTCAATAAATGGTAAGTTTATATGTAGTTTCTTTAAAAGTTTAAGGAATTTACCAAATTGTTCGTCTGATCGGTCTTTCCTTGCCGCATTTGGGTATGGCACATGATGTTTATATTCTGTATTCACCAGCTTTGGGTCATTTTGACCTACCTCATTCTTACCTTTGCTTACCACAGTTTCTGGCCTTGGTTTTCCAACTAACCCTTCCTCATCTTGAATGGCAATCGCGTTGAGTTGCTTCATTGGGTTAGATTCAGTGTTACTTGGTAGGCTACCTTGTGGTCGTTTGGAAATTAACTTAGCGAGCTGTCCAATCTGAGTTTCGAGCCCCTGGATTGATGCTTGTTGATTTTTTAGTGCTGTCTCAGTATTCTGAAAACGAGTTTCTAACACAGAGATGAATTTGGTTAGCATCTCCTCAAGGTTCGACTTCTTTTCTTGCTGGTAAGGTGGTTGTTGAAAACCTGGAGGATGTTGTGGCCTTTGATTTCCTTGACTGCTCCACGAGAAATTAGGGTGGTTCCTCCAACCTGCATTATAAGTGTTACTATATGGGTTATTTTGGGATCTAGAGTTATTATTACCCATATATTGGACTTGTTCCTCCTTAATGCTAGGGTTGAAAGGTTGATATTTTGTGCATGCTCCTCCTTCATTCGAATCGCATGTCATCACTAGATGTACCTGAGTAGAATGACACAAACCGTCAATCTTTTTATTTAAGAGTTCTACTTAGTTAGATAGCATAGTAACTGCGTCGAGGTTAAAAACACAGGCTACTTTCGTCGGCTTTTTTCTCATAACTTGCCACTGATAGTTATTCAGTGACATCTCCTCAATAAATTCATAAGCTGCCTCAGGTGTCTTATTATTTATAGTTCCTCTAGCGGCTGCATCAATCATCTGCCGAGTTGAAGGATTCAGGCCATTATGGAACTTTTGAATCTGTAGCCAAAGCGGTAACCCATGGTGAGGGCACCTTCTCAAAAGGTCCTTGTATCTCTCCCATGCATCGTAGAGTGCTTCTAAATCCATCTGCACAAAAGAAGAGATATCATTACATAATTTGACCATTTTAGCTGGTGGAAAATATTTTGATAAAAACTTTTTGGTCATTTGTTCCCAAGTAGTGATTGACCCTCGTGGTAACGAGTTCAACCATTGTTTGGCCTTATTACTTAACGAAAAGGGAAACAACTGAAGGCGAATGGCGTCATCAGAAACGCCATTAATTTTAAAAGTATCGTAAAATTCTAGGAAATTTGCCAAGTGAGCGTTGGGATCCTCGTCTTGTAAACCATCAAACTGAACAAACTGTTGTATCATTTGAATTGTGTTAGGTTTCAGTTCAAAATTATTTGCGGCAATAGTAGGTCTAACTATACTTGATTCAGTTCCCGTTAAATTAGGTTTAGCATAATCATACATAGTGTGCGGAGCAGGATTCTGATTAACAGCAATCGTAGGAGGTAGCAGATTTTCTTGGTTTTCAGCCATCTCCTCGGTTGTGGTTGAAGTATTGTCTTCTTGCTCGTCCTCTGTGTGTCTTAGGCTTCGCCTTATTTCTCTTCGGCTTCTCCAAACTGTGCGGTCTATCTCACCGTCAAAAAGTAGTGGTCCTGACAGGTTTCTTCTGGTCATAAACTAGAAAAACCTGTCAGAAGGAAATAAGAGAAAAATTAGAAAATAAAATAAAATTTTAAATTGTAAGAAAAGTAAAGTGGCTAAAGTAATAAAAATTGAGTTTTCCTAATATCCTAGTTCCCCGGCAAAGGCACCACAAACTTGATACGTGATATTCATAACAGGTTTTAAAGATTTATAAATGAACGTTCTTGAGACTAACTTATTATCGCGATTAAGGCAAGTGTCCCTATCGAACAGCAATATAGTTCATCAAGACCGGATTGTCGAACCCAAAGGAACTACGAGTACTAGTATTTACTTCCTTTTTATTATCTAGCCTAAAATTTAAAAGGTTTGGTTGTCTAAACTAATTACTAACTAAGAATGCACAGAAAGAAAAACTTGGGAAAGTACTTTTGGGGAAAATTCGATTGATTGAGACAATACCTAAGGACAAATCCACCTAGACTTAACTTGTTATTTGACTCTGAATCAGACGATTTATTCATTTGACTTGATCTGTAGAAATCCCTAAGTTATAGTATTATCTCTCTCAAGAGTAATAACGTCTAACCCTAGGTTGAATAATTGAAATCTCTTTCTAATTAACACCCTAGAGTTGCATTAACTCAATCTATGGACTCCCTTATTAGGTTTCACCCTAATTAGACAAAATCTTATCACCCTATCTCTAGGCGCGCAATCAACTCCTCTTAATTATGACAAATTTACTCTTAGAAAGGGTCTATTCCTCCTCTGAATAAGAGCTTAACTTGAATCGATATCCTGGAATATCGAAACAAGAATTAAGAACACATAATTAAGAACAAGTCAAATATTTATCATATAATTCAGATAATAATAACAAGATCTGTCATAGGTTTCATTCCCTCTAGGCATTTAGGGGTTTAGTTCATACTTATGAAAGAAAACATCTCAAAAGTATAAAGATAACAAAACATAAGAAAACCCAAAACTCCTGAAGGAGCTTGAAGGGAGATCTCCAGTCTTAATGATGAATCCGGCTCTTGAGATGGATCAATCGGCTTCCCTTGAGTAATTCTTTGCTTCTTACTCTGTTTGCCCCTACTAAATGCTCATCAAGTGTTTAAATAGGCTTTGGAATGCCTAAAAGCCCTCAAAATTGGCCTTTTCTGAATTGGAGTAAACTTCGGTTCGATAGGGACACTCCCGTGTGACACGCCCGTGTGCGATTACTGAAGGCCGTGGTCAAGGCTGTTAAATGGGCACGGGCGTGTGATCCACCCGTGTAAGTCATGATTCGATTCTGTCAAATTGACACGGCCGTGTGACACGCCTGTGTGAGGAAGTCCAGGCCGTGTTGTTTTCCCATGTGGGTCCATTTTCTCCCTTTTTGGCTCATTTCTCATTCTTTTTACTCTCCTATGCTCTCCTAAGTATAAATCATGAAATTAAAGGAATAGGAGCATCGAATTCACCAAATCTAAAGAGAAACCATCCATAAATGCGTTAGGCATGGGGTAAAAATATGTATAAATTATGGTTTATCAACAACCATGACTCATTTTCTTCCATAAAAACTCAGAAAACATCACAATTCTATTCATGGCAAAACCCTAAACTCTTAATCATTTTGCAAGATACACCCTTCATTTGAAAGCCCATGCTTCAAGGGTTTCAAAAATGTAAAAATGTTCAAGTGAAACCATCAACATTACTGACTTGAGAGGGCTCAAATTTGCTGAACTATTAAAGCTCTTAGACCCCAACAATGCTGATATTTTCAGTGGTGTATAAGAGAAGAAAAGAAAGATGACAACTTTTTTTTATTTTATTCAATTTGCTCATGTCATCAAAACCTAACACTTTGACTAATTGTTTTCCCTTGTCTCATGGTCGGCTATGCTATTGTAATAGGGTCTAATTTCCCTTTAAAGACCACTAATTTTGGTTCTCTAACAAAATCTCACCTTTATCAATCAATTTAGGACTTTTACACTTTATGCGATTTAGTCCTTTTTCGCAATTGGGCTCACAATCGTTAAAATTAACTTACCAAATTTTTCATGCACTAATATATACATGCTATGACTCTAAAATAATAATAAAATAATTTCTCAAACTTCAAATTTGTGGTCCCGAGACCACTATTCTGACTAGGCCCTAAATCAGGCTATTACATCCGAGCTCGTTGAGTGGTCCGAGTTCATTGTGGATGCGAGCATCTAAGCTCGTTGAGTAGTCCGAGTTCATAATGGATGTGATACATGTGATTGAGTTTCGGGAAATGGTCTTGTGTGTCCTATCGACGGCTAGGTAATCCTTGAGTGGTTAGATACCTGACAGCTTTTGTGAGCAACCCGTGTAGTTACACCTTGATCGATAGCTTATATGAGCAAGCTCGTGAGTAGCTCATTTGTGAGCATTGCATGATATGAGGTAGCTTTAGCTACGTATGTTTACGTGGCAGTTTTGTGTAATTTTTTGTGTATCCAATAGTATTTCGAGTGTTCAACGGGTATTGTAATGAATGATGCGATGAATGATAGAGTACAAGTTTGGTAATGCCTCATACCCTGTCCTGGCGTCAGATACAGGTTAGGGGTGTTACATTTAATGGTATCAGAGCTATGGTTTAGTTGATTCTCGGACTAACCTAGCGTATTTGAGTCTAGCCATACATGCCATACATATATATACTGATAGTGTGATGACTCCTGACAATATTAAAATGTGTTTTTATATAGCAAATGGATCTTGACAGAGTAGTGGCAAATGATGTAGAAAGTAACATGCCTATTCTAGCTGAAGGAGCGGTGCCATTCGAGAGTAGACCCGAAAATGACAGTAGAGGAGAAGGAGGCAAAGAGGCCTTTCTCCACATGATGAATGTGTGGTAGAATGAGTTCTTTTGAACAAACTCGAACTCTCAACCTCACCTGAATCCTCAACCCGCACCCGTGATGCCTGGAGGTGCAGATTTTATGAGATTCTCTAGAACACTTGTTGATAAAATTTAGAAGCAAGGTACCGAGGAATTTAGGGCAAATGCCAATGATGACCCTGAGAGAGCGGAGTTCTGGTTAGAGAACTCGATGCAGGTATTTGATGAACTATCCTGTACACTTGAAGCATGCCTAAAATGTGCCATATCTTTGTTGAGAGATACAACGTATCACTGGTGGAGAACACTAATATCTATAGTACCACCGGAGAGGGTTACTTGGGAATTCTTCCAAGAGAAATTCCGAAAGAAATACATTAGTGAAAGGTTCATCGATCAAAAACGTAAGGAATTTATGGATTTGAAACAGGGTCATATGACAGTTAGTGAATATGAGAGAGAATTCATCAAACTCAGCAAATATGCTTGGGAGTGTGTATTCTCCGAAGCTAAGATGTGCGGAAGATTTGAAGATGGACTCAATGAGGATATTAAGATATTAGTTAGTATTCTTGAGTTGAAAGAATTTGTGGTACTTGTTGAGCGGGCTTGAAATGTCGAAGAATTGGTTAAAGAAAAAAAGAAAGATGAGTCTGAGGCTAAAGACACATGAAAGAGATATCAGAGTAAGTCGTTGCCATCTCAACCTAAGAAACATAGAGAGATGTACTCCCGTTCACATGTGTCAGCTGGACACTTATATGGGAATAGTTGAAAGCATAATTTGGGTTTTAGAACTCAGGCTACGTCTGTGGCAAGTCTGGGTAACGCTAAACCTTCCAAGGCTGAATGCCAGCGATTTGGTAGACATCATTCTGGCAATTGTAGGGTAAGTGAAGGATCTTGTTTTAGATGTGGTTCTCTAGACCACTTTATTAAGAATTTTCCCGAGATGATGGAGAAAGGAAGATTTCAGGGCCCAAGACCGAGTGATGCAACTTCTAGGGGAAGACCTTCAAGAAATATTGGGAATGAGTTTGGTAGTAAGAAAGTGAAACGAGACACAGCAATGAGATCTGAATCTGGGACTCCAACTAGAGCCTATGTCATATGCACATGTGAAGACGCAACTTCTCCTGATGTGATCATTGGTAACTTTTCTCTCTATGGTGCTAATGTTATTGCTTTGATAGACCCTGGCTCCACTCATTCGTATGTGTGTATAAAATTGGCATCTAGTATGAATATACCTGTCGAGTCTATAGAATTTATGATTAAGGTGTCTAACCCGTTAGGCATGCATGTGATAGTTGATAAAGTATGTAAGAAATGCCCTTTGATGGTTAAAGGTCATTATTTTTTGATCGACTTAACGTTGTTGCCATTTGATGAATTTGATGTCATACTGGGTATGGATTGGTTGTCACTACATGATGCTATAGTGAATTGTAGATAAAAGGGTATGGAATTGAAATGTGAAAATGGTGAGATTCTTTGGGTTGAATCAGATGATGCAGATAAGTCGCCAATGGTAATTTCTTCAATGATTGCTCTGAAATACATGAAAAAAGGGTATGAAGCTTATTTGGCATATATATTGAATACAAAGGAATCCAAATTGAAAATTGAATCAGTGCTGGTTGTATGCGAGTATGTGGATGTATTCCCAGAGGAATTGCTAGGTTTGCCTCCAATTAAAGAAGTTGAATTCGGTATTGAGCTAATGCCAAGGACCGCACCTATCTCTATTTCTCCGTCTAGGATGGCCCCAACTGAGCTAAAAGAATTGAAGTCACAGTTGCAAGAGTTGACTAACAAAGGTTTTACAAGACTAGGCTTTTCACCGTGAGGTGCTCTCGTATTATTCATGAAAAAGAAGGACGGTTCCATGAGATTATGCATTGACTACCGACAACTCAATAAGGTGACAATAAAAAATAAGTATCCTCTTCCAAGGATTGTTGATTTTTCTGACTAGCTGAAAAGAGCGACATGGTTTTCTAAGATAGACTTGAGTTTTGGATATTACCAGTTATGAGTTAAGGAGTCAAATGTGCCTAAAACTGCCTTTAGAGTGAGGTATGACAACTATGATTTTCTTGTTATGCCATTTGGGCTAACGACTGCTCCTGCGTGTTTATGGATTTAATAAACCGAATCTTTCGGCCATATTTGGATAATTTTGTTGTGGTGTTCATCGATGACATTCTAATTTATTCTAAAGATAAGGCAGAACATACCGAGCACTTGAGAACAGTGTTACAGACTTTGAAGGATAAACAGTTATAGCCAAGTTTAGTAAGAGCGAGTTTTGGCTTGGAGAGGTCGGATTCTTACGCTACATTGTTTCAGGAGATGGTATCCGAGTTGATCCCAGTAAGATTTCTACTATTGTTGAGTGGAAGCTGCCAAGGAATGTAACTGAAGTTAGAAGCTTTTGGTGTTTGGCCGGTTATTACAGACTGTAATACCCCCTACCCGTATTCATTGTCGAAATAAGGTATGGCATTACCGGAGTTTACGAATTAATTTTTTTTAAACTCAATAAAACCCCTTTATAGATATCTAACCTTCCCTGCAATTTTAAACCAAAAACAATTCACATCAATCAATCCAATTTGACATATTTTCTAGATAGATTAACACATATAGATTCATGCATATTTATAATATAATGTTATCACATACCAAAACCAGGTTTGTTAACCATACCAATGGCTAACTTTACATTCATTTCACGCTAACATTTACTTTATTAGCTTATACATGTCATTGATTTCCAAAATAAAGTTTCTTGATATACCGAAATCTTGAAGTTGATAGTGTGATGTGTCTTCGACCAAATCCAACCTCCGAGCTCTTAACACTACAAAATAGGGAGAAAGGAAATAGGGTAAACACTTTATGCTTAGTAAGCTCATGTAACAAGAATTATACTTACCTAATATTTTCAATACAATGCAATAAACATTCAAATATCCATTCAATGCATTGTTACCCTAACATGCACAAACTCAACATTCAAGTTAGTATAATAATTTTCATGTGTCAATAATATATATATCATGATTGATGAACTCATCAATACCATGATTTCTATTCCTTTATTATTTTTTATTTTTTTCATATTTATCCCGTTGAATTTCTTGGAATTTTTTATGGATTTTCAAAGGTACACTTTTAGTGTACAATTTCTGGGTCTGTCAATTCATATTCATGTGCGCACATTTCCATTTAAGAGAGCACACTCCCGCGAACCTGATCCTTACAGCGGGATTACCAGTCCAAGCTAAATCCCCTGTAATATAAACTCATAGAGTATTGCCAGGATTACCAGTCCAGGCTAAATCCCCTGCAACGACAATTACTCTAATGAGCTTGGATCTGAATTACCAGTCCGGGCTAAATTCAGACCCTAATTTGGATTACCCATCTGGACTAAATCCATTTTACACATATTCTTTGGGAGGGCTATATCAAGATAGGATCACCCGTCCGGGCTAGATCCTTTTTACCATCAATTCCTTTTCAGAGATCCATTGAATTTTCCTTTCATTCAACTGGGATTTCTTCCCCTTTTTATCAAATATATCAATGTTTCGTCAATTTTCATACAACGAACATTCAAATTATATTCACATCAATAACATACATTTCAAGCATTTAAGAATATAATTCAAGTTACACGAACTTACCACGATACTTGTTTGTAAATAAAAATCTACTAATCCCGAACTTTTTCCTTTCCTCGATCTAGCTTCGTATTTGAATCTTTTGGATTTGGTGAAAAATTATGAAATAACAGCTCAGAGAACCCCTCCTATGGCGTTTTGGCTAATGAGAATGAAGAAAAATAAAGAGAAATCTAGATATTTCCCATTTAGTCCTATATTTATTTAGTTAATTATGCAATATTCCTATTTTGCCCTTAAATCATCAATTTTCCTACTAATTTCATGCCCTTGTCATCCAGCCCAACTAAATTTTGGGTCTAATTTCCTTTTAAATCCTTTCTCATTAGACATTTAAGCTATTTAATCATTCTAGCAACTTTTATACCTTTTACAATTTAGTCATTTTCATTTAATTGACTACCCAAACATTAAAATTTCCGAACGAAATTTTAATACCACATCACTAACATTTCATAAATATTTATAAAAATATTTTTGACTCAGTTTTATGAGATCGAGATTTCGATCTTTGTTTTTACGCAATTTTTTCAATAATTTCTTTTTCTAACTAACCACTAAATCGGTAAAACAATTTTATCGATATTTTCATACGATTTTCCTATTATATAAATATTCATGGAAAAATATTAAAATAAATTTCTCTTTAAATCGAATTTGTGGTTACAAAACCACTGTTTCGATAACTTTAAATTTAGGCCATTACAACTTTCCCCCTTTAAGGATTTTCGTCCTTGAAAATCTTACCAGTAAAGAGGTTTGGGTATTGTTTCCTTATTGCCTCATCCGGTTCCCATGTCGCTTCCTCAATCCCGTGCTTTTGCCACAATACTTTCACCAAATTTATCTTTTTTATTTCTAAGCTCATTTTCTCCCGTGCCAATATCTTGACTGGTTCTCCAATGTAAGTCATATCTGGTTGAATCTCCCCTCCTGTCAGAGAAATAACATGTGAAGGATCTGATTGATATCGTCGTAACATAGATACATGAAAAACATTATGGATTCTATCAATTTCCGGTGGTAATGTCAATCGATAAGCGACCGGTCCAATTCTTTCTATGATTTCCAATGGCCCGATAAATCTTGGACTCAATTTACCCTTTCGACCAAATCGCAGGACTTTCTTCCAAGGAGACACTTTCAGGAATACCTTTTCATCGACTTGAAATTCAATCTCTTTTCATTTAAGGTCAGCATATGATTTTTGACGATCGGAAGCTGCTTTTAGACTATCCCGAATAACCTTTACTTTTTCTTCTGTTTCCCGGATCAAATCAACCCCATGTATCTTCCTTTCACTGAGCTCTGTCCAATATAACGGTGTTCTACATTTTCTACCACACAAAGCTTCATACAGAGCCATTTTAATACTGGACTGATAACTGTTATTGTAAGCAAATTCAATCAAAAGTAGATTCCTCTCCCAATTACCTTCAAACTCTAGTATACAACATCGGAGCATATCTTCCAATACTTGAAGTACACACTTAGACTGACCATCTGTCTGAAGATGAAATGCAGTGCTTAAATACAACTGAGTACCCAAGGGTTCTTGCAATTTGTCCCAGAAATGAGACATAAATTAGAGATCTCTATCTGATATAATAGAGATAGGCACTCCATGTAGCCTGACAATCTCAGATATGTACAGTTCAGCTAGTTTATCTAAAGAATAATCCATACATACCAGAATAAAGTACGCAATCACCCAAATAGCATCTTTTTTCCTCAGAGACAACGGTAACCCCGATACAAAATCCATAGTGATTCTTTCCCATTTCCATTCCGGTATAGTAATTGGCTGAAGTAACCCCGAAGGTACCTAATGTTCAGCTTTAACTTGCTGACATATTAAACACCTTGATACAAACTCAGAGATATCACATTTTATTCCTGACCACCAATACATATTTTTTAGATCATTATACATTTCATTACTTCCCGGATGTACAGACATAGTACCGTTGTGAGCCTCGCGTAGAATCTTCTGTATGAGCTCTGAATTCTGAGGTACACATACCCTACCTCTGAATAATAAACAACCATCAGAACCAATCTGAAATTCAGAATCATTACCTGACTCACACTGTGCTTGTTTAACCTGTAACTTCTCATCATTCTTCTGAGCTTCACATATTTGCTGCAGAAATGTCAGTTTAGCTCTCAATTTAGCTAGGATTAAACCATCATCAGTCAATGATAACCGGGTATTCATATCTCGTAAAGCAAACAGAGATTTTCAGCTTAAAGCATCAGCTACAACATTAGCTTTACCCGGATGGTAGTCAATAATCAAATCATAGTCCTTTATCAGTTCAAGCCACCCGCGCTGTCTCAAATTCAAATCTTTCTATGTCATCAAATATTTCAAGCTTTTATGATCAGTATAAATATGACATTTCTCACCGTACAAGTAATGCCGCCATATCTTCAGCGCAAATACAATAGCAGCTAATTCAAGATCATGTACTGGGTAATTTCTTTCATGTGGTTTTAGTTGTCTTGAAGCATAGGCTATTACTTTATGTTCTTGCATCAAGACACAACCTAAACCATTTAATGAGGCATCACTGTAAATAACAAATTCCTTACCCGGTTCAAGCTGCACTAATACAGGTGTTTTTGTTAGTAGATCTTTCAACCGGTTGAAACTCTACTGACATTCATCAGTCCACTCGAGCTTTACATCTTTCTGCAATAATCGAGTCATCAAAAAAGCTATCATAGAGAATCCCTATACAAATCTCTGATATTAACCAGCTAAACCCAAGGAACTTCTAACTTTAGATACATTCTTCGGTGGACTCCAATTGACAATAGCTGAGATTTTATTTGGATCTACCCTAATGCCTTTGGCAGATACAATATGTCCTAGAAAACCCGCTTCTCAAATCCAAAATTCACATTTACTGAATTTAGCATATAACTGCTTCTCTCGCAGAATTTGCAACACAGTTCTCAAATGTTCTACATGTTCTTCTTCATCCCGAGAATAAAACAAAATATCATCAATGAATACTACCACAAATTTGTCTAAGTACGGTCTGAATATCCGGTTCATCAAATCCATGAATACTCCAGGTGCATTAGTTAGCCCAAATGGCATAACCAGAAACTCATAATGCCTGTACCTGGTTCTAAAGGCTGTTTTTGGCACATCTGACTCCTTTAACCATAACTGATAATAACCTGATCGAAGATCAATCTTTGAAAACACTGTAGCACCTTTCAGCTGATCAAATAAATCATCAATCCGGGGTAATTGGTACTTATTCTTTATGGTTACTTTATTAAGTTACCGGTAGTCGATACACAGTCTTAAAGACTTGTCCTTATTTTTCACAAACAGAACCAGAGCACCCCAAGGTGAATGACTCGGTCGGACAAAACCACTATCAACAAGCTCTTGCAACTGTGTCTTTAACTCCTTTAATTCTGTAGGAGCCATCCGGTACAGAGCTATGGAAATCGGAGTAGTTCCCAGAATCAAATCTATAAAAAATTCCATTTCTCTTTCTGGTGGCAACCTTGGTAATTTCTCTAGAAACACATTGGAAAATTCACATACTATTGGCACTGCCTGTATCTTTGACTCAAATACCTTGGTGTCGAGTACATAAGCCAAGTAAGCATCATACCCTTTTTTGACATACTTCTGTGCTGCCATTATTGAAATCACATCAAATAACCCCTCTGTCTGATCAGATTTAACCTGAAGCAACTCACTATTTTGACATTTTAGCACAATATATTTCTGTCTACAATTTACTACTGCATCATGCTGGGTTAACCAATCCATGCCTAATATCACGTTAAATTCATCAAATGGCAGTAGCATCAAATCAGCCGGGAAACAATAACCTCTTACCATCAGTGGACAATTTTTACAAATTTTATCCACCAAAACAGATTGACTCAGAGGGTTCGAGACTTTAACCACAAATTCAATAGGTTCAATAGATAAATCTTTAACACATCCAAGCTTTATACATATATATGAATGCGTAGAACCGTGATCAATTAATGCAGTAATATCAGTGTCAAGTAAAGAAAATGTACCAGTAATAACATCGGGTACTGAGGCATCTTCTCTGGCACGAATGGCATATGTCCTAGCAGGTGCTCGTGCCTCAGGCCTGTCTGCAGTATCTTTTTTAGTTCCCCGACTACTGCTAACATTACTGGATGATCGAGGTGGTCTACCTCTCAAAACTGGATTACTCAGCTTCGATATCTGTTCAGCTTCTTTTTCACCCCTTTCTGGGCAATCTCTGAGGAAATGGTCAAAAGAACCACATCGGTAATAAGCTTCGTTCCTTAATCGGTATTTACCAAAATGAGCTTTATTACAGTGCTGACATCTCGGCTTAGGAGTGCCAACACTGCCAACACTGGTCACTGATGGAGTGGAAGGTCTTGGATTAGTGCATTGAGAACCTCGCTCTCTGCCCGAATACCTAGTGGCTAAGGTAGAATGATCACGATACTTCTTCAATTTCTTTGATGTAGAAAATTGGGATTTTCCCATCGTTTTTTTACTAAAAATTCAAGCTTCCCTCTCAGCCTGTTTCTTTTCTTTGCTCAATTCTTCTGCTTTAAAAGCTTTCTCTGCCAATGTAGCAAACTCTCGAATTTTAAGAATTCCGATCAGTAGCTTAATGTCTTCATTCAACAATTCTTCGAATCGTTTGCACATTTCAGCTTCTAACTGTACCCATTCTCAAGCATATTTACTCAATCGAGAAAATTCTCTTTCATACTCAGATACTGATCTGTTACCCTATTTCAACTCAAGAAATTTTGTTCTCTTCTGATCGAGAAACCTCTGGCTGATATATTTCTTTCTGAACTCGGTCTGAAAGAATTCCCATGTAATTTCTTCTTTTAGAACAACTAAAGCTTTAGTATTCCACCAATCGTAAGCTATGTCTTTTAGCAGTGGGACGGTACATTTCAGACATTCTTCTTGTATACAAGATAATTCCTCGAAAACCCGAGTAGTTTTTTCTAACCAGAATTCATCCCGTTCGGAATCATCATCAACTGCTGCTCGAAATTCTTTGGCCCCATATTTTCAAATTTTATCTACTAGAGCTAGCTTTCCCTTTTTTGACAAATTCAGTACCTGTACCCTGTGGGATCTCAGGAACTGGTGGAGGAGCAGGAGGGGGAGCTTAAACTTGCTGCACTATAGGGTTAGTTCTTAAATATTGATTAAACCATTCATTCATCATTTGAAAGAAGGCTGTTTTTGCCTCCTCCCCTCGACCCTCTGTCTCAGGCCTTCTACAGCTAGTTTCTTCTCTTTGTACTGAAGCCGAAGCATGACTCCTAGCTTCATCAGATTGAGCTCGATCAGATGAAATTACTATAAGAAAAACACATTTTAAATGGTCAGGAGATATTACACTATCAATAATAATTTAAATGGCATGTATAGCTAATCCCGTATTTGCTACATCAGTCCTAGAATCGGCTAAACTGTAGCTCTGATACCAACAAATGTAATACCCCTACCCGTATTCATTGCCGGAATAGGGTACGAGGTATTACTGGAGTTTATGAATTAATTTTTTTAACTCAATATAACCCCTTTATAGATATCTAACCTTCCCTTCAATTTTAAACAAAAAAGAATTCACATTAACCAATCCAATTCAACATATTTTCAAGATAGATTAACACATATAGATTCATGCATATTTATAAGATAACGTCATCACATATCAAAACCAAGTTTGTTAACCATACCAATGGCTAAATTTACATTCATTTCATGCTAACATTTACTTTATTAGCTTATACATGTCATTGATTTCCAAAATAAAGTTTCTTAATATACCAAAATCTTGAAGTTGATAATGTGATGTGTCTCTGACCAAATCCAACCTCCGAGCTCTTAACACTACAAAACAGGGAAAAAGGAAATAGGGTAAGCACTCTGTGCTTAGTAAGCTCATGTAACAAGAATTATACTTACCTAATATTTTCAATACAATGCAATAAACATTCAAAATATCCATTCAATGCATTGTTACCCTAACATGCACAAACTCAACATTCAAGTTAGTACAATAATTTTCATGTGTCAACAATATATATACCATGATTGATGAACTCATCAATACCATGATTTCCATTCCTTTATTATTTTTTATTTTTTTTCATATTTATCTCGTTGAATTTCTTGGAATTTTTGATGGATTTTTAGAGGTACACTTTTAGTGTACAATTTTCGAGTCCGTCAATTCATATTTATGTGCGCACATTTCCATTTCAGAGAGCACACTCCCGCGAACCTCATCCTTACAGTGAGATTACCAGTCCAAGCTAAATCCCCTGTAATATAAACTCATAGAGTATTGTCGGGATTACCAGTCCAGGCTAAATCCCTTGCAATGGAAATTACTCTAATGAGCTTGGATCTGAATTACCAGTCCAGGCTAAATTCAAACCGTAATTCAGATTACCCGTCTGAGCTAAATCCATTTTACACATAGTCTTCGAGAGGGCTATGTCAGGATAGGATCACCCGTCCGAGCTAGATCCTTTTTACCGTCAATTCCTTTTCAGAGATCCATCGAATTTTCCTTTCATTCAACCGGGATTTCTTCCCCTTTTTATCAAATATATCAATGTTTCATCAATTTTCATACAATGAAAATTCAAATTATATTCACATCAATAACATACATTTCAAGCATTTAAGAATATATGTAACAACCCGTTTTTAGGGTTAATCAGAATAGTGGTTTCGGGGCCACTAAATCCGATGAGTAGGTTTGTAAATATTATATTGAATATTTATGAGTTAATTGTGAGTTTAAAAAAGGTTTTTGATATTGTGATTTTTGTTTTATAAGCGATTTATTAAGCTCAAGTGGTATGACCCTAAGGTCAAGTGGGTTTAGAAAATGAGGTATCGAGACCTCATTTCTATAAACCGAGTCGTAAATATTTTTATAAATATTTACGGAGTGGCAATAAGATGATATTAAAGTTTCGTTGAAAAATTTTATTGTTTTGATAGTTAATTAAGCAAAAAGGACTAAATCGCGCAAAGCGTAAAAGTTGTGTTCTATAAGTTAAAGATATTAAATAGCTATGGAATTAAATAGTGGGAGTCCTTAAGTGGTAATTATTCCATAATTGTTGATAGTGGAATTCCATGGCTTGGTATAATGGAAATTATTAATGTATATTAAGGTTAAATATGGTATTTGGTAATTATAATAAAATAAAATAAAACAAAAGCCAAATTACATGCTATCATCTTCATCAATAGCCGAATGTGAGAAAGAAAATAAGGTTCTCCAAGCTTTGAAGGTTCGGCCATGGTTGTTCATGCATGTAAGTCCATGTCGTCTCGGTTTTTAATAATTTTTACGTTTTTGAGATCGTTGCTTCGTAATCTAGCTGGCCCGTACCTCTAATTTTAAAATTGTTAAAGTATTTGGATGATGCCATTATTGAATGTTTGAGTATCTTGTTGTTTGATGATGAGTAATAAATCTTTGATGTTTGATTTTCATGATTGATTAAGTGATTTTTGATAAAAATGTGTATTAAGGACTAAATTTAGAAAGTTGTAAATTGAGGGGTCAAAACGTGAAATAAATAAAAGAAATGGGTTGCTAGAGACCTAAGGTAAATTCGGCCTAACATGGGTTTGATGAAATTTTGAGTAATTTGTGTTATTTTGAAATAGGGATTAAATTGTAAAAATGTGAAATGTTAGGGGATAAAATGCAAAATGCCCAAATTATGTGTCTTTAGATAAAATTTAATGAAATGTTGAATAAGTGAGTTAATTTTGATATTAATTAGATTGGCAAAAGTAGAATTCAGATTTGGATCGGGGGGAAAATCAAAATGGTCGATTAGTCGTCTCATTCTGATTATCGTCTTCCGAGGTAAGTCCTTAAGTAATTATATTTGATTTGCTGCGCGCTTAAGATTATATAATATGATAAGTAATTATTTGACGTTTACAAGTTTGATTTGCAATAAGTATACTGAATTTCGGCTATAAAGCCGAATATGAAATGGATGATTTATGTATATAATGTGGCCGAATGACTATTAAGTGATGATGTGAAAGTGTGTAATATGTGTATACAATTTTATTGTACTTGTTTGTATAAAGTCGAAGGTGAATTGAATGGTATATATGTGGTGACAGAATAACTATTATGAAACAAAGTCAAAGAATGGAATATTTGTATAATAGATGAATTGTGACTATTGTTCCTACTTGATCGAGGTTGTGTGTGAAATAATTTGTGAATATGGCATATAGTCGAATGGTTATTAAAAGTGAAACCAGGATAATGAAAAGATTATGTGTTCCTTGTGTATGATTATTGAACCGAAGTTAAAAGGTAGGTGTACATTTTGTGCTTATATTCGAATGAAGCAATTAAATTGTTAATGTGAAATATTATGTGAAATGCGTTAACATGTGAATAAATATGCAAGACACTGGAAATGTATCCGAGCTAAAGTCCCGCAGGCTTCGTGCTGGAAATGTATCCGGGCCAAAGTCCCGCAGGCTTCGTGCTGAAATGTATCCGGGTTAAAGTCCCACAGGCTTTGTGCTGATAATATAATTTTGGGTTTTATACCTAGTAGGCCAAGTGCCGATGAATTTGATAAAAGTATACAATTACAAGATCCTACACTAAGTTGACAAACTGAAAGTGCATTACATATTAAGTTGGCCAGGTATGTATCATGTACTCGTATGCGATTTTGATTTGAATTAAATTATAAATATATATAAAGTGATGCATCTGTGAATAAGTGTTATGACTATAAATGTGATTGTGATATATTCGCTAAATATGTGAAGTTATGTGAAGTGATTCTATGTTTATATTCAAATATAAACACTTGGTCCTTGTGGAAAGGTTTGTGGAAGTATATGATTTTATTTTTAGGTGATTACGATCTTGGAAAATTAAATGTGAATATGATATTGTATTTCATTCGTTTCAATTGAACTAAAGCTGATAGTGAAGCATTTTAATGCCTATGTTATATGAGTTCGATCTTGAATGACATGATATACATGTTTAGATAATTTGAATGCAAGGAATGTGTGAAAGAGCAAATTTCTAATAAATCTGCTTGGGACAGCAACTGTAGCGTGATTTTGGAAAATCACCATAAATTGTGAAAATTGAATTAGAAGCTGAATAAATTATGAAATTAAATCTTAATGAGTCTAGTTTCTTATAAAAGAAACCGTGTAAGAAAAAGAATTTTAGATAATGAGATATTTGAAGTGGAGTGAGACAGAGTCAAAATGACTTTGAAATCTCCTGTTCTGTCTTTAGAAAATCATTATAAATTGTACAATGATTATTATAAGATAAAATTTATATTCTTAGAATCCTTGATGAGTCTAGTTTCAAATGAAGTAAACGATAACATATTTTGAATTCTGTGTAATGAGAAAATTGATTTGTAGTGAAGAGTGGTCAGAATAGTTAAATAGTGAAACAGGGGAAACTTCAATAAAAATATGGTATTGATTGGTCAAACCAAAAATTCTGAAAATTTTATGGATGGAAGATATATAAGTCTATTTTCAGGAAAAATTAACGGAACTTTATTTGGAGTTTCTTATCTCCAGTTATAAATAATGTAGTGACTGTTGCTCAGGAAAACAGCTTGTAGTGAATTTGTGATTTTGTTGCAAACATGGTTAAAACTAGTTAATGAGATACTTTTCGAGTTCTTATGATCTTATTTGTGATTTCAATATTTGGTTTTAATTGAGTTCAGATTCAAGTGAGGTGAATTTGCGAAATATGCATTATGTTCATGGATACTTGGCCGAAATGGCAATTACCTAGGAATGATTTCTTGAAAATTTGAAATAATCGATCTATAAGTAAATTAATTGTTTGCATTGCTTAAAACTTACTAAGCATTGAAGCTTACTCCGTGTTCTCTTTTCCATTCCTTATAGGTTTATCCTTTAGTTCGATTTGGAAGAGCCGAAGATATCATCACACTACCGAGTCATTATGTGAGTTGAGAAGATGGTATATCATCATGATTTAAGGCATGTATAGGATAGACTATAGGTAGAATGATATTTTGACTTTGTATACATTATAGCCATGCGAAGATGGCTCGCTTATTTTGTTTAGAGAAGCCTTATAATTGAACTAATGTGTTGAAATGTTTTAGTTATAACTTGATAGTAGTTAATTTGTTATTAGATATTCGGTTATGTTTTGATAGTTAGTCATTTTGGAAATTTAAAAGAGCTCTTATGAAAAAATCAATAAGACAGGTTGCATTGTTGATAATTTATGTCTGGTAAATATCTTTGACCTTATAGAAGTTTTGTTCAGTCAAGTAATACCTCATAACCTTATTCCGGCAACGGATACGGGTTAGGAGTGTTACAATATAATTCAATTTACACGAACTTACCTCGATACTTGTTTGTAAACAAAAATCTACTAGTCCCAAACTTTTTCCTTTCCTCAATCTAGCTTTGTATTTGAATCTTCTGGATTTGGCACAAAAATTATAAAATACCAGCTTAGAGAACCCCTCCTATGGCGTTTTGGCTAAAGAGAATGAAGAAAAATAAAGAGAAATCTAGATATTTCCTATTTAGTCCTATATTTATTTAGATAATTATGCAATATTCCTATTTTGCCCTTAAATCAGCAGTATAAATCATCAATTTTACTGCTGATTTCACGCCATTGCCGTCCAGCCCAAATAAATTTTGGGTCTAATTTCCTTTTAAATCCTTTCTCATTAGACACTTAAGCTATTTAATCATTCTAGCAAATTTTACACCTTTTACAATTTAGTCCTTTTCATTTAATTAACTACCCAAACATTAAAATTTTCTAACGAAATTTTAATACCACATCACTAACATTTCATAAATATTTATAAAAATATTTCTGACTCAGTTTTATGAGATCGAGATCTTGATACTTTATTTTTACCCAATTTCTTCAGTAATTTCTTTTTCTAACTAACCACTAAATCGGTAAAAAAAATTTTATCGATATTTTCATACGATTTTCCTATTATATAAATGTTTATGTAAAAATATTAAAATAAATTCTCTTTAAATCAAATTTGTGGTTACGAAACCACTGTTCCGATAACCTTGAATTTAGGCCATTACACAGACGGTTTGTGAAAGGGTTCTCTATGATAGCCACTTCTATGACGAGATTACTTCAAAAAGATGTCAAGTTTGAATGGTCAGAAAAATGTCAACAGAGCTTTGAAAAGTTGAAAATGTTATTGACCGAAGCACCAATGTTAGTGCAACCGGAATCTAGGAAAGAATTTGTGATTTACAGTGATGCATCCTTGAGTGGACTAGGTTGTTTACTTATGCAAGAAGGCAAGGTAATAGCTTATGCTTCGAGACAACTGAAGCCCCATAAGAAAAACTATCCTACGAAGGATCTAGAATTAGCCGCCATTGTATTTGCTTTGAAGATTTGGCGACATTAACTATTCGAAGAGAAATGCCATGTTTATAAAGACTATAAAAGTCTTAAGTACCTGATGACTCAAAGGGACTTGAATTTGAGGCAACTAAGATGGCTGGAATTGTTAAAAGACTATGAATTTGTGATTGACTACCACCTCGGTAAGGTAAACATGGTTGTCGATGCCCTGAGTAGAAAGTTTTTATTTACTTTGAGAGCTATGAACGTATGGATAACCCTATCTCATGATGGTGCAATTCTAGCAGAGTTGAGAGCTAGGACGACTTTCCTACAATAGATTTGTGATGCTCAGAAAGCTAATAAAGAGTTACAAGCTAAGAAAGGTCAGTGTGAGTTGGTCAATGAATCAGATTTTCAGATAGAATCTGATGGTTGTCTGAGGTTTCTTGGAAGGATTTGTGCCCCGAAGAATGTTGAGTTGATTCAAAATATTTTGCACGAGGCTCATAACAGAGGAATGTCAGTTCACTTGGGTAGCACGAAAATGTACAATGATTTAAAGAAAATGTATTGGTGGAATGGTATGAAAAGAGATATATCCGAGTTTGTATAGAGATGCTTGATTTTTCAACAAGTAAAGGCCGAACACCAGGTACCTTCAGGTTTACTTCAGCCTATTTTAGTTCTCGAATGGAAATGGGACCGAATTACTATGGACTTTGTGACAGGCTTGCTGTTGACACCAAGAAAGAAAGATGTCGTATGGGTTATGGTTGACAAATTAACTAAATCGACTCATTTTATACCAGTACGCGTTGATTATTCACTTGATAAATTAGCTGAATTGTATAGTTTCGAGATTGTGAGACTTTATGGAGTACCTTTATCGATTAATTTGAATAGAGATTCGAGGTTCACTTTGCAATTTTGGAAGAAATTACAAGAAGCTTTGGGTAAAAAGCTAAATTTTAGTACTGGTTTTCATCCATAGATGGATGGACAATCCGAGAGAGTAATTTAGACACTTGAAGATATGCTCAGATGCTGTTTCTTGAATTCCAAGGTAGTTAGGAAAAGTACTTACCTTTGGTCAAATTTGCCTACGACAATAGTTATCAGTTGAGCTTGAAGATGGCACCTTATGAGGCATTGTATGAACGTAAATGTCGTACACCATTGTATTGGACTGAGCTTAAAGCGAATAAGATTCATGGAATTGATTTAGTTAAGGAAATCGAAGAAAAGGTGAAAGCAATTCGTGATTGTTTGAAAACGGCCTCAGACAGATAGAAGTCGCATGCGGATTTAAAAAGGAAAGAGATCGAGTATCAAGTCACTGATAAGGTATTCTTGAAAGTATCTCCATGGAAGAAGGTTTTGAGATTTGATAGAAAGGGGAAGTTGAGTCCTCATTTTATAGGACCGTATAAGATTACCTAAAGGATAGGGCCTGTTGCTTATCGATAGGCTTTACCGACTGAGTTAGAAAATACTCACGATGTGTTTCTTGTGTCCATGTTGCACCGATATAGATCAGATCCCCCACATGTGATTGTATCGACAGAGGTTGAAATCAGACCAGATATGACTTATGATGAGGAACCTGTTAAGATCTTAGCTCGAGAAGTCAAGCAAATGAGAAACAAAAGCGTTGCTCTTGTGAAAGTTTTATGGTAAAGACATGGAGTTGAAGAGGCTATATGGGAGCTCGATGAGGCTACGAGGAAGCAATACCCAAGACTTTTTACCGATAAGATTTTCGGGGATGAAAATCCCTAAAGGGGGAGAGTTGTAACATCCAGAATTAGGGCCTAGTCAGAACAGTGGTTTTGAGACCACAAATTTGAGATAAAAATAATTATTATATGATTTTTATGAGGTCTATGGTATGACTGCCTGCTTATGTGAAAGTTTCATGAAGAAATTCTATGCATAAAATGTCTAATTGAACTTTAGGGACCAAATTGAATAAGATGCAAAACTTGCATTCTAGAAGCTTTAAGCATGAAATTGCTTTAGATTATGAATTAGAGGGTCCTAATTAGCAAGTTTACCAATTTCTATAATTTTGGACAAAAATTGACATGCATAGGAAAAAATTAAAATAAAAACCCTATGGGCATTTTGGTCATTTGATAATTAAAAGAATAAAAAGGGAAAATCAAAGCAAAAATGTGTGCATCTTCTCCATGTGCTAGCTGAAATTCTCAATAGACATAGCTAGGGTTTTGTTCAACAATTCCAAGCTTGATTGTAAGTGCTCTCTAGCCCAGTTTTTAATGTTCTTTGTATTTTTAAAGTATTTAAAGCATGATCTACCCATTTCTAGCTATATTTTGAGCTAGGGTTCATGTATGAAATTTGACCCATGTGTAACATGCATGTATTTTGTTGATTAATGGAGGAATATGAATGTTTGATGCATGGTAAACATCTTTTACTATATGATTTTTTGTGAATGAAATTCAAGACTAACCCATTCTATTCGAATTACCATAATGCCCCTAGCAGCCTGTAATTTTTATTTATTCACACTTTTAACCACCGCATTTCACATTTTCTTAATTTAATGCCTTGATAGTTTTGTCAAAAATCACTTTACAAAAGTTATTAATTTAAAATTAAACCTTCCAAATCTATCATAAATCATCAAATTACTCAAGCATTCAATAATGGAAACATGATAAATCTTTAACATTTTCAAAATTTAAGGTACGGGCTAGCTAGAATACGAAGCAACGATCTCAAAAACGTAAAATCATTAAAAACTGAGCTAAAACCATACCTTAATCAACTAGGAAAGCAATGGCCAAATGAAACCTAACAATGGCTTCTTCTTCTCCTTTTAAAATTCGGTCAAAGATGAAAGATGAACACATTTTATGATTTTGTTTTTATTTATCTTAACTTATTTCATTATTTACTAAATTAACCTTGGTTTAAAACATTAAAATTCATTTGTTTTATGTCCATAAATGTCCATTACCTATAATAATGGTTTAATAACCATTTAAGTCCACCATATTTAAAAACCAAAGTAATTTGACACCTTTAACTAATAGAACTTCACTTTTACACTGTACACGATTTAGTCCTTTTTCTCAAATTGATCATTTAAACGATAAAATTTCTTAACGAAATTTTCACACAATAATTTTATCATGTTGTCAACTTTAATAAAATAATAAAATAAATATTTTAACTTCAAATTTGTGGTTCTAAAACCACTGTTCCGATTTGACTAAAAACGAGTTGTTACATTGACATTAACATAAAAAGTTAAAATTATCCTAAAATACTTTTAGGAACTTTATTGGGCCTAGATAGTACAAAAATAACATGTGCTGCAGCTGAACTCTCCAATAAACATTCTTAGGTTCAATTCAATGTTAACTTAAAGATTTTATTGTGAACTTTAATTTATTTTTTTAATTGTAATTATTTTTAACAATTGGGAAACCCAATGCTTCGTAAAAAGCTAGACAATATTGCAAAAATTGATTTCTTTTTCTCTTGGGAGATGATAAACAGCTTGTTGTATAACGAAATCAAGAAAGAATGCAATGCCATTGTTGAAAATAATTACTTTTCTAGCATCAAAACCACTTGGAGCGCAAAATGCAAAAACCTTGTGTTCGAGGCCGATTTGGCTGCTTTCAAGACCGATGCTCATAATTACTCCCTACAAAAACCATTTGATGTTTTTCGCCCTCCTTGTGCTAAAAATGAGCTAAATTTGAACTTAAGAAAATAGGTTTTCATTTATTTCTGTACATTCCTCTTACTTTACTTCAATTTGAAACTAGAACTAACATAAGTTCCTATAGAATCGAATTAACTAATCAATTGTGTAAATTTAATTTTGTTTATTTTTCTTTTATTGGTTATATCAAAAGCATAAAATTTTATATTTTGGTTCAGGTTCCTATAGTTAGCATAGAAGTAGACATGTGCCTTCCATTAAGGGTGCAATTTTACTTTAATATCTCAGAAGTTCAAAAAGCTTTCCACGGGAATCGAACCAACTTGTCATAAAGATAGCAAGGTTATTTCACGTAAGTTTTCCCCCAAAATTCAAAATAAAATGAACTTTTTTTCCCAATATGTTCACATAAATACTTTTAGAAATTATTTTAAATTCAAGATTTAAGACTCGGGTAAATTTTCTATCTCCATATTGTCACCTCTTTCTTAAGAAAAATAAATAAATTACTTGTTTATTGAGGTGAACGTTGTGTAAAATTTGTTAACCATACAATTTTCATTATATGTCACACTTATTTATTTAGAGCTAATTTTAAATACAATGAAGCTAATAAGGACCTTGACATGCTTCCTGCAGTTAAAAACCTTATTCAACAAAATGTTCCCATTACAATATTCAGGTTGGTATTGTATTTGTATGCCATACTTTTTTCCAATACTTTATTGAATTAAGTTAAATAAGTGCGAAGAATAAAAGTGAACGATTTTGAAAAGAAATTCTCATGGTATTTGACTAATTTTATTATTTTATTAATATGATTACAATATTATAGCGGGGATCATGATGATATAATATCGTTTGTGGGAACCTTACAACATTTGGAAAAGTTGGCTGAGGAGTTAAGAGGAAACATGGAGTTTTAGGGCCAATGTTTTATGTTTACTCATTTAATTATATATAGTAGCTTCTTTTTTTATCTTATGATTAGATATATTTAAGTATTAAACTATCCCTTCGATATGATTATACAATTTGGGTCTAAACTTGAATAAGAAATTTTAAGTGTTGACTCGATTAGCTTTATTAGCACTTTCAAGGCAAGCTCACAGTACCTACCTAGTTCAATAGGGTTGACCAATACGTGTTAGGCTGTGGACAATATTTTTCACAAATTTTAGACAACATATCCTGAATTTTTATTTAAATATGAAAATTTTAATGTATACATATTTTATATTTTCTAAATATTTAGTTGAGTCAACAAGTCAGCTTGGGCTAAGATTCGATAGTTTAAAAGTACTTTAAACTTAATCATAAAAAAGGTAAAAATATTAGAAGAAAATAATTTTGTAGCATTTCATATATATTGAACATTGAAATGAGTTTTTTTTTGTTTTTTGGATTGAATAACCCGACTCAAAATAACACTGTTTATATTTTTAAATTTTCTTTTTTAATTCAATAAAATTAATGATATATATTTAACAGGAAGGAGGGTTGAAGTATGAGTTTGGAGACTTACTAAAATTCTTAATGGTGAAAAGAGGTAATCATCATGTTACATCTTCTCGACCATCTCAAGCTTTTTTTATTTTCTCAAAATTTTCAATTAATTGGATACATTGAGGATTGGTTATGAAACTTCTGGAGCACACGGCCATGACTCATGTTGAATCCATCATTCACCATAATAAAACTTGTCATTGTAATAATTTATAGTGATATGTATTATTTTATGATGCATGAACATCATAAATTTTTATATTATGAAACAATATAATTAGTTAAATCATTTGATACCTATAAGTAATTTTTTTTAATCCTTTTGAAACAAGATTTTGTTTTGTTATATGCATTTTGTATAATTTATTATATGTGAATATATTAGATACATACTGTAAAACATTTTCAATAGTAATTGTTTTATATTTTCTTGATAATAAGCATATTACATATATAATTAAAAAAAAAAGATGGAGTGATACATTTACGTAGTGCTTATGAATATAATGTTGGATTAAAATCCTTAATAATTGGAACATATTTATAATGCATAATACTATTATAAAGTGTGATACAAAATTAAGTGACCAATTATATTATAAGTGTCATAGGTATTAAAATATCACGGAAATAATGTGTGGATACCATAAGCTGTATTTATAATTTGATGAGGGGTCAAATTATAAATACCCAAAACTAATTTAATAATCAATTATTTAAAGAGAGGTAGTGGTCTCCAAGAAATAGATATATATCTCGTATTTCTTTTCCATCCCCATCAAAGATATATACAAAGAGAAAAATTATTTTCTTGGAAGATCAAAACCTTCTGAGCAATCTCAAGAAATGGATTGAGGTATGTTTCCGCATCTAGTTTTGGTCTTGATTTGTTCTTGATAAGTTAACATGACAGATCCTAGTTTGTTAAATTATGTATTAGATTAGTCTTGATAATTTTAAGATAAATGCTTATTAGATTTGAGATAGATGACAACTTGAAAAAGCCTATAAATAGGTTGTTTGTATTGCACATTGGCCAAATATCATAATTGGGTCACCAAAAAAGAAACAAATCCATAGTTGAGTGACAAATTTTAAAAAAAATCATAATTGAGTGACCCATAAAAGAAATGGGCCAAAGTTGGGTGACTTGTGATGTAGTTTATCAATTGTGGCCAAATATAAATTCTAATCCCTCTACTTTCTTACAAGACAGTTGTAACAGCCCGAAAGTTTAAAAGTTGACTATTAAATTCTATTGTAATTAAATCTCTATATTTGTGGTTATGTGCTTTTTTTATGTGTTCGAGGTTAGGAGTTCAAGTCTCTCTTTTGTTAAGGTTTGCTATTTTGTTTTGACTTAAGTTTAATTCGATGTAATTTTTTTATAAGAATGAGGTTATTGGTTCATTGGTTAAGCATTTGTCTACTTTTTGGTCATGTGTTCGAGTCTCTGTAGAAACAAAGTGGAGTTGTATATTTTTTTTTGTTTTGCTGAATGCATCTGGTTAAATCTTTTTAAATTGACCAAATTAAAATTTTCCCCTTTCTTTTTCTATCACCATCCCTCATTCTTTCTCTTCCAATTTTCTTTGTTCTTTGTTATTTTTCTTTTTCCTTTTCTCTACTTTGGAATTGTGACCGTATCGTTGGTTGTGTGATTGGGTAAGTACGCATGTCACTATTGCCAATTGAAACATTAATTGTATGAATTTCGTTGATCGTAGAACTTCTGTTATACTGCAGTTCGTTTGTTTTTGCTAGAGTTGCTTTCAACTTAAATTATTTAAACCTTCTTTTAAGTGATATTTTGGTTTTTTCAGGTGAGAATATTAAAAGCAACGATCCTCAGCGCACTAACTTAAGTAATTGCTATTGATTTTGTCGGTAAGTTTGGATTTGTTGAAGGTTTTGTGTCAAAACTTTCAACATAGTTTTTCTGCACGTAATTGTGCATTGTTGTCAATTAAGTTGTTTAATGAGTTATTGAGTGGTCGTTTTAGGCTTTGGGAGTCTTCTACTTTGTTCCTACTTCAAAACTACTCCAGGTGCGTACTGAAAACCCAATTTTCTATGAATTTTGAACATCGAGAAACATGGCTGTCGACGCCACAAGACTGTGGTAGGCCATGTAATTCATTGTTCATGAATAGGAGACGTACGGGCTAGGGACAAGCCATGTGTCTAGATCATCTGTGGTTATGTGATGTGCAGGATTCATACAGGCCAAGGACACAGGCGTGTGTCTAGGCTGTGTAACTCATTGTTTTCAAATTAGGACCATACGGGCCAACTATGTAAGTCATGTGAAACCACACGGACGTGTGGACCAATATTTGGAATTTTCTCCTTGGGCTACAAGTGTCATTTTAAACAAAATGCAGGTCTTCTATAAGGTCTGTATGAACTGAATTAAACTATATAAACTGTTGCTCTATGACCTGAGATTGAGTATTAAAAATTTGTGCATGTATTGCATATGAGTATGAATTGTATCTAAGTGGTCGTGTAGGCCTCTGTATTAACTGTCATTTGAAATATGCTTCTGCATTAGGTGGGAATTGAGAAAAGGAGGAAGTATCTGAGACAATGACTAAACCACCAGTATCTCTATTTTGATCTTGTAGCTAGTCTATAATTACTGAAATGTGTCAGACCGAAACTATGTGGTGTGTAGGGTTGGATGTGTAACAGCCCAGTTTTAGCTAAATCAGAACAATGGTTTCGGTGAACACAATTTGCAACAATTATAAAATAAATAAACTAGGACAATTACTTTAATTAAACTCAACTTATTATCAACATGCTTAATAATATTCGGAAAAACATTCCATGGCAACTCGATCTTTCATGAGTTTGGAAACCACGTTAGGTCCTTTCAGAATCCTTTACTTAGTAAATACATATTTTAGTAATCCTTATTTACTAAGGTTTTCTTAGTATTCGTGCGAGGTAACAGGGGCGTGTTAGGTTTGAAGCAGTTTAATCACACAAATCTAAAAACTATGCAAATAACAGAGCCTGGTTCGGGTCGTTATGCAACCTGCAATTTAATCGGGTTAGGATTTAAATTGAGTATGCACATTCCAATTATGCATCCACTAGCCATCATCTGGTTAGGATTGTCAGCTAATTCAGGTGCATTTCAATCACGTATGAATGAAATATAGACTTGATTTTAATTGAAAACATGATCAATTGAGGCACAAACATTATGAGCATGAATCTAATAAATATTATTTAATCAAAGCAATCATCCTAGCTTGAATAAAATTCAGCTAACATTGTTGTAAACAAGAACAAAGAACACATAGCAAACATCTTTAAATTAAATTAAAGAAAAGTAAGATTAAACCTAATTCAGAGTGGCTATCACCCAAGACTCTGACTAATGAGGCTCCTTCGTTCCTTTGCTTCGTTCCGACCAAGGGTTCTTTAAGAGGCTTAAATGCTAAAATCTTTATGAAAAGATGATGATAGGTGTGAGGGAAAAGAAGAATGCTAATAGAATGAATGAGGAATGAGGGATGAGTGATGAGGGATGAATAGAAATGTGAGAATGAGGTCTTATTTATAGGTGAGGAGAGGGGGATAGTTTACTGAAAATAAGGGTATTCATCTTTTGAAGCATCTTCCATGGGTGGCCAGCCATAAATTGAGGAAGTTGAGCTAATTTTTGCTTGATTTTTGCTCAATTTGAGTGCCACAACAACTCAGGACCGAGACTCAGTCAAGTACAAATCTTCAAGTAAACCTCTAATTTCTTCAACTCTTCAAGGACCTTGTGCAATTAAACCAAAAATTGGTTTATGCACACCCATGTGCAGCCAAATTTTGGGTTGAATTGGTCCCCAATTTGGACAATTTTGTAATCCAGCAAAGCTATCAGACCTATCCAGAATAAATCAACAAGTTAGAAGACCAAATGTAACACCCCAAACCCGGCCTAGACGTTATGGCCGAATCTACCGTGTCACATCAAAACGTCATTCAAAAATTGAGTTCTCGTTAAAAGTTCATTTCTATAATTAATACCTTTTGCTCGAGGTTAGTAAATCATCTCGTCAAAAACGTTTACTTAATGCCTAGCATTGATACTTTAAGTTATTTCAAATCTCGAAAGCTACTAAATTTTGAAATATTACAACGTATATTTTTAAGTGTTTTTGAAAATAGTTATTAATTTTTGAAAGTTCGTGTTTAGCAGTTTTAGGTAAGGAAATTAAAAAGCCCAATTAAAAATTTAATCCCTCAAAGGCCTTATTACAGAATTAAAACCCCAAAACATAAAATTCAAATAAAAAGTTTACAACAGAGCATCAGCAATCGTGTGGCCACCTCCAAGTCCCTCGTTGCTCCAAATCGCATAAGGCTGGGGATTACCTGCACAGTTAATAAACGGGGTGAGTTTATGAAAACTCAGTGTGTAATCCCCTCCTAAATTAAAATAGTTAGTAAACAGACAGAATTCAGAATCAGTCTGGGCCAGAGCCCATTACAGTAACAGAACAATGTGTGTGGGCCTAATCCCAGTACAATTTCACTTGGGTCTCAGCCCTCATCAGAATCAATTGGGCCTAGCCCATTCTCAATATCAGTAATAGTTGGGCCTAGCCCATTAACAGAATCAGGTGGGCCTAAGCCCAATACAGAATCAATATCAGATGCAGATATGCAGACAGATATCTAGCCTAGTCTAACCCATACACCACTCGTACCAACCAACACACCATGTGGGGATAAAATCGACCCACCCAGCCAACACACCAAGCTTAGCACCGGTTGCAGCACTAAGTCCATAGAACGACTCAACGCCGTAGACAGAACGGCTAAAGGCTGTAAATATCGCAGCCACGCTGCCAGTTAATAGAAAAGCTATAAGCCATAAGTATCACAGAGAAGCTGAAAGCCTTGTACATAACGGCTACAGGCCGTACACTTCCTCCGTCCATAATAACCCAACCCCATGCAATATGTCATGTCATAAATATTACGTGCATGCAAATTCATACTTAGAACAATAATATATGTAAATCATAAGTACATCAGACATACGAAACATACGGGCATAATCGTCATCCTACCATACAGGGGTATTACGATAATTTTCCCTACGGGGGCATCACGGTAATTTTACAAACCGAGGTCTTAACGACCCAATGAATGTCCACCATCGCCTCGAGTGACTTAAGTAACCTAAACAGACATTGTAACACCCCGAACCCGAGACCGTCACCGGAGTCGAACACGAGGTGTTAACAGACTTTAAACCACTTATAAAAAAATTTCCCAGACACTGCCAATCTGCGTACTAGTCGTTCAAAAAAACATATCCTGAGTTCAGAAACTCGGAATCCAGTTCCGTAAATTTTCCCTGAAACTAGACTCATATTCCCATCTACATATTTTTTTCTAGAATTTTTGGTTGGGCCAATTAGTACAGTTTATTAGTCAAAGTCTCCCATGTTACAGGGATCGACTACACTGAGCTTTGCGCATTACGACTTGGATATCTCCCTGTGCAGGGCTTCAATACTGATGTCGTTTGTTTCTATAGAAACTAGACTCAAATAGGAATCTATACATATATGGCATGACTCCAAATTATCTCCGGTTAATTTATAATGAATTTCCAAAGTCGAAACAGGGAATCCAGAAACCGTTCTGGCCCTGTCTTACGAAAACCTGAATATCTCTTAACATACTGTCCATATGATCGTTTCGTTACTTTCCTATGAAAATAGATTCATCAAGGTTCGTTTACATACTTTATTCACTATTTAATTCCCTTCCTAATATTTTTAGTGATTTTCCAAATCTACATCACTGCTGCTGTCAGCATCTGCCTTTAAGGTAGACTTTACCTATTTCATAGTTTCCATGATTCAACTAGCCCTTTTAGCATAAATAGCACAAATTATGATAGTGATTAACCATTCCCATGGCCAATCCTTGTTAAGCATATCCACACCTCTCAATAACCATATCCATACCAAATGATTATAACATTATGCTCAAACATATATAAGCCATTTTCGCATGGCTATCCAAAATTATACAAGTCCAAAGGGTCCATGACCCCCAACAAAAAGGGTAGTCCTATACATGCCATTTCGAAGTTCAACCAAAATTGTACCAAAAGGGGGGGCTTTGATAGTGTGGGCGACTTCGACTTCAAAATCCATAGTCCAATAGCTGGAGAACCAAAATCTATAAAACAGAGAATCAAGGAGACGGAGTAAGCAATTTATGCTTAGTAAGTTTTGAGCAAGGGATTCCAGCACAACAAAAGTATAGCATTCATGTAGCTAAACGGATAATTTCATATGCACAATTTTTCAATATCATACTTACTTCACATTACCAACCCTTTTATTCATACACAAAGATCAACTTAGCCAAAGGCCGGTAGCTCATTTATCAACTGAGCGAATACTTATTAGTAAGGGCTCAACTAATTCAAAGCACATACGAAACATACCTTAATGTTGGGATGTTTCAAGCGTATTAACTGAAATTTTTACAGCAAGATCATTCATTCCCAAATCACGTACCTTCGGAATTTAACCGGATATAGCTACTCGTTCAAATGCCTTCGGGACATAGCCCGGTTATAGTAACTCGCACAAATGCCTTCGGGACTTAACCCGGATTTAGTAACTCGCACAAATGCCTTCGGGACTTAACCCGGATTTAGTAACTCGCACAAATGCCTTCGGATCTTAGTCCGGATATGGTCACCTAGCACAAAGCCTTCGGGACTTAGCCCGGACATCATTCAAATAACCATGCACATTTAACAATAAATCATGGCACATTCGTATTTCGTTTTCGTTAGCAAAACTCAAACACAAGACACTTATCATTCTTGCAATTTCGGCTCAATAGCCACACACAAAGAGCATGATTTTGATTTGCTTAAAACATGATCTAATCAAATCATAATTTAAGCTCTTTTACTCAAGAACTTACCTCGGATGTTGTCGAACGATTCCGATAGCTATTCGACCACTTTTTCCTTCCCTTTATCGGATTTAGTTCCCCTTTGCTCTTGAGCTTAATTAAACAAATAAATTGATTTAATCATTTGAGCATCGAAAAGAGGAACACAAGGCACTTAGCCCATATTTATACATTAGACATTAAAGTCACATATGTACGGAAATCATGAATCAAACTCAACATTTTAGCTAATTTTCCCCCTTGGCCGAATTTTCTAAGCCAAGACAAAAGCATCAATATGCTTGCCTCTAACCGAATACATGCAACACCAATCTCCTTCCTATGGCCGAATATGCATGTCTATGTTGGGGCCGATTGCAACACTTAATACATTCTACAAGTATGGTCACTGGTATTGACTAAACACCATTTTGTTTCAAGTTCAAAACTTGGCTAATACACACATATATACACTAGTAAAGCATCCTCTACCTTTCCATCAATTTAACACATGCATTACTCATTAATATACAAAAATTATATTCGGCCTTAGCACACAACTTGCTAGCCGATTTTTCTCCATCTAGCAACCAATGCACATATGTGCTCACTCAAAAATGCTAAAAAGAAGATTCAAGAATCATCAATCCACCATCACATGCATCATTAACAAGCTTCATATTTAGCATGCAATGACATTAACACAAAATCCACCTAGGCCGAATATCATCCCCATGACATAGCAAAGATTTGAACCATGGGCTAATTAGAACTCAAGCTAGCAACTAAAAACATGCATGAATCTCATGGCACAACCTCAAACATACCTTGATCTAGATACAAGTATGGCCAAACCTCCTCCTAATCCTCTTCCAAACCAAACATGAAGCAAGAACTCCTTCCTCCTTCCTTAGAATTTTCGGCCAAAAGAAGATGAAAAAGGATGAACAAAATTTTTCTTTTCTTTTCTTTTACTCACGACAATGGGGGGGGCATGGATGAGACCATTCTTTTTTTTTTCATCACTCCTCCCTTTCATTATTTAATTACCATGCTCATTATTTTATTGTTTCCACCCATGATGCACCAACACAACATGTCTATGACATGTCTTGCCCATCACACTTGGTCTACCATACTTGTCATGGCCGGCCACTACTAATAGAGGGGGGGAAATTGACATGCAAGTCCCCCCTTTTTCAACATGCACTAATAGGTCCTTATGCTTTGACCTATCACATTTCAAAATTTTCTCACATAAGTCCTATTTACTAAAACTCACATGCAATCGACTAAATCAAAGCTTGAAATTTTCACACATTCATAATTACATATTCTAGACAATAAATATCACATTCGAACATTTCGGTGACTCGGTTTAGCGGTCCCGAAACCACTTTCCGACTAGGGTCAATTTTGGGCTGTCACAACTCTCCCCCACTTAAGAAATTTTCGTCCCCGAAAATCTTACCGGTAAATAGGTTTGGGTATCGTTCTTTCATCGAGCTCTCGGTTTCCCAAGTAGCTTCCTCGATCCCATGTTTGAGCCATAACACCTTAACTAACGGAACCCTTTTGTTTCGCAACTCTTTCACTTCACGAGCTAGGATACGAATCGGTTCTTCTTCATAACTCAAGTCAGATTGAATTTCAACTTCTGAGGGATTAATCACATGTGACGGATCGGATCTATAACGTCGAAGCATCGAAACATGAAAGACATCGTGAATCTTTTCAAGTTCAGGGGGCAAAATCAATCTATACGCAACCGGACCAACTCGTTCAGAGATTTCGTACGGCCCAATGAATCTCGGGCTCAACTTGCCCTTACGGCCAAATCTGAGTACCTTTTTCCAAGGCGAAACTTTAAGAAACACTTTATCTCCCACCTGATATTCAATGTCTTTTCGTTTCAAATCCGTATACGATTTTTGACGATCTGTGGCTGCCTTCAGACTTTCACAGATTACCTTTACTTTCTGTTCGGCATCTTTAATCAAATCAACTCCGAAAATTTTACTTTCACCGAGCTCGGTCCAAAACAATGGTGTACGACATTTACGACCGTACCAAGCCTCGTAAGGTGCCATCTTAATACTTGATTGAAAACTATTGTTGTAAGCGAATTCAATCAAAGGTAAATACCGTTCCCATGAACTACTGAACTCGAGGATGCAACATCTCAACATATCCTCAAGTATCTGAATTATCCGCTCAGATTGACCATCGGTTTGGGGGTGAAAAGCAGTGCTAAAATGCAGCTTGGTACCCAAAGCTTCTTGCAATTTCCTCCAAAATTGTGAGGTGAATCTCGGATCTCTATCCGACACGATAGAAATAGGTACCCCGTGTAATCTCACAATCTGAGAAACGTACAATTCAGCTAGTTTATCCAATGAAAAATCCGTACGCACGGGGATAAAGTGAGCCGACTTAGTCAGTCTATCGACAACAACCCAAATCGCATCTTTCTTACTTGCTGACAATGGCAGTCCGGACACAAAGTCCATTGTGACTCGATCCCATTTCCACTCGGGTATCATGATCGACTGAAGTAATCCTGAAGGCACTTGATGTTCTGCTTTCACTTGTTGACATATTAAACATCTCGAAACAAAGTCGGAGATGTCTCGTTTCATACCATGCCACCAAAACCGACGTTTCAAATCGTTGTACATTTTCGTACTCCCCGGATGAATTTTCATTCGGCTACAATGGGCTTCGTTCAGAATCATCGAAATGAGTTTCGAATTCCTTGGAACACACAAACGACTTCTGAACCTCAAACAATCATCATCATCAATTTGAAACTCCGATTCCTTGTTCGGAACACACTCAGCCCGTTTTGCAACCAATTCATCATCAACTTTCTGGGCTTCACGAATTTGATGAATCAATAATGGTTTGGCTTTTAATTCAGCTACTAACACATTGTCGGGTAGAACAGACAAGTGCACATTCATCGCTCGTAAAGCAAACAATGATTTCCGGCTTAAGGCGTCCGCAACCACATTAGCCTTTCCCGGGTGGTAATCAATGACAAGCTCGTAATCTTTCAACAACTCAAGCCAACGTCTTTGTCGGAGATTTAAGTCTCTTTAAGTCATCAAATATTTGAGACTTTTGTGATCCGAAAATACATGGCACTTTTCACCAAATAAGTAATGTCGCCATATTTTTAAAGCAAATACGATGGCAGCTAGTTCAAGATCATGGGTCGGATAATTTTTTTCTCATGTGGCTTTAATTGTCTCGACGCATAGGCCACCACTCGACCTTCTTGCATCAAGACGCAACCCAACCCAAGTAGGGATGCGTCACTATAAATGACAAACTCTTTGCCTGATTCGGGTTGCACTAAAATTGGAGCTTCAATCAAATAAGTTTTCAGTTGATCGAAACTTTTCTGACATTTCTCCGTCCATTCGAACTTAACATCCTTTTGAAGTAGCTTCGTCATTGGTGTGGCTATCATTGAGAAACCTTTTACAAATCGTCGGTAATAACCGGCGAGCCCCAGGAAGCTCCGAACTTCGGTAATATTTCTTGGAGGCTTCCAGTTAAGTATGGCTGAAATTTTGCTCGGGTCAACTTGAATACCCGATGCGGATACCACGTGACCCAAGAAGCTAACCTCTCTTAACCAGAACTCACACTTACTGAACTTAGCATATAACTGCTTATCCCGCAAAATTTGCAACACTAATCTCAGGTGCTCAGCATGTTCGGTCTCATCTCTTGAATAGACCAAGATGTCATCAATGAACACAACTACGAACCGATCCAAATATGGTCTGAAGATCCGATTCATCAAATCCATAAATACCGCAGGGGCATTAGTGAGCCCAAACGGCATCACTAAGAATTCGTAGTGACCATATCTCGTTCTGAAGACAGTTTTGGGTATGTCTGAATCTCGAATTCGCAACTGATAATAGCCCGATCTCAAATCTATTTTTGAGAACACTGAGGCTCCCTTCAGTTGGTCGAACAAATCATCGATACGCGGTAACGGATATTTGTTCTTTATTGTCACTTTATTCAGCTGACGATAGTCAATGCACAACCTCATGGTTCCGTCCTTCTTTTTCACGAACAATACTGGTGCACCCCAAGGTGAGAAACTTGGTCGAGCGAAACCTCTATCCGTCAATTCTTGCAACTGAGCTTTCAACTCTTTTAACTCGGTTGGTGCCATACGATACGGAGCTATCGAAATCGGCGTAGTCCCAGGTACAAGCTCAATACCAAACTCTATCTCTCAAACAGGTGGTAAACCCGGTAATTCTTCAGGAAAAACATCCGGGTATTCACAAACCACCGGCACAGATTCGGGTTTCTTTTCTAATTCTTTGTCATCAAGTACATACGCAAGGTATGCTTCGCACCCTTTCCTTACATATTTCTGGGCCAACATTGAGGATATTACAGCTGACAACCCCTTTAAGTCCGTAGACTCAACTCGGATCATCTCGTTATTTGCACACCTCAAATCAATAGTCTTGCTTTTGCAATTCACAACCGCATCATGCGCGGTCAACCAATCCAAACCAAGAATAACATCAAATTCATCAAACGGCAAAAGCATCAAGTCCGCCGGAAAACAGGAACCTCGAATTACTAGGGGACATTTCTTACACACTTTGTCGACAAGCAGGTAACGACCCAAGGGATTTGACACCCGAATTACGAACTCAGTAGACTCAATAGGTAAAGTCTTACTGGATGCTAAGGTTTCACATATGTAAGAATGAGTAGAACCGGGGTCAATCAAAGCAATTACATTAGTATCAAAGAGAGTAAAAGTACCGGTAATAACATCAGGCGAAGAAGCATCCTCGCGGGCACGTATAGCATAAGCTCTAGCAGGCGCACGAGCCTCGGATCTGGTCGTAGCATCTCTAGATCCTCTCTGACCACACTAGCATTGCCCGTATTTCCAGATGGTCTACCTCGAGCAGTGGTAGCACTCGGTTTCCCACTCTGATTTACATTTTGTTCAGACAACCTCGGGCAATCTTTAATGAAGTGGTCAACTGATCCGCACTTGTAACAGGAGCGGTCAGGGAATCTACAACTCCCCGAATGCCATTTACCGCAATATCGACATTTCGTTCTGTCTCGACGTTCATTCCCAACACTGGCGACCGAAGTGCCTCGTGTACCCACAGGGGGTCGATCACGATCTCGTCTAAAAAGGCCCAAAGTGCCTCTAGACCGGCCCACATCATCTCGAAATTTCTTCGATGCCTGTTGAAGAGACTTTCCCGAGGATCTTTTACGAAACTCTCCAGTTCCCACATCAACTTTTTGTTTTTCTTTTCTAAGCTCTTCGGCTTTACAAGCTCGCTCGACAAGTACTACGAACTCTCGTATTTCAAGAATGCCCACGAACATTTTTATATCTTCATTCAGCCCATCCTCGAAGCGTTTACACATGATAGCCTCGGACGAAACACATTCCCGAGCATACCTACTAAGTCTAACAAATTTTCGCTCGTAATCAGTAACTGACATAGAACCTTGCTTAAGCTCAAGAAATTCCTTCCGTTTTTGATCAACAAATCTCTGACTGATATACTTTTTCCGAAACTCAATTTGGAAAAACTCCCAAGTTACTTGCTCTCGGGGCACAACAGAAGTCAGAGTACTCCACCAATAGTAGGCAGAATCGCGTAGCAAGGAGATAGTACACTTTAGGCATTCATCGGGTGTACAAGATAGCTCATCGAGTACCCGGATAGTGTTGTCCAACCAAAATTCAGCTTGCTCGGCATCGTCGCTATCCGTAGCTTTAAATTCAGTAGCCCCATGTTTTCGGATTCTGTCAACTGGGGGCTTATTTGACCGTATTTGGTCAGTTTCCGGAGGTATTGTAGGTGCGGGGGTGGTATTAGTCGGGAATGGAGGTTGTGGAATAGCCGTATTAGTTCGAATGTATTGGTTGAACCAATCATTCATCACGCTATAGAAAGCTTGTCTAGCTTCATCATTCAGGTTACTAGCATTAGGTTGAGAGTCCACCGGCGCTGTCCCTTGTGCGGGAGCAGGCGCTACACTCTCAAGATCATCAGCTACCGCTCGGTCGGGATCGGGATCCATTACTATAAATAAACACATTTACAATTGTCAGAAATCACCACACTATCAAATAATCACATAAAATGGCATGTATAGCTAGACCCAACGCATTACGGTAGTCCTAGAATCGACTAAACCGTAGCTCTAATACCAATCAAATGTAACACCTCGAACTCGAGACCATCACCGGAGTCAAACACGAGGTGTTAACAGACTTTAAACCACTTATAAAAAAATTTCCCAGACACTGCCAATCTGCATACTAGTCGCTTAAAAAATCATATCTTGAGTTCAGAAACTCGGAATCCAGTTCCGTAAATTTTCTCTGAAACTAGACTCATATGCCCATCTACATATTTTTTCTAGAATTTTTGGTTGGGCCAATTAGTACATTTTATTAGTCAAAGTCTCCCATGTTACAGGGATCGACTACACTGACCTTTGCGCATTACGACATGGATATCTCCCTGTACAGGGCTTCAATACTGATGTCGTTTGTTTCTATAGAAACTAGACTCAAAGAGAAATCTATACATATATGGCATGACTCCTAATTATCTCCGGTTAATTTATAATGAATTTCCAAAATTCGAAACAGGGAATCCAGAAACCGTTCTGGCCCTGTCTTACGAGAACCTGAATATCTCTTAACATACTGTCCATATGATCGTTTCGTTACTTTCCTATGAAAATAGATTCATCAAGGTTTGTTTAAATACTTTATTCACTATTTAATTCCCTTCCTACTATTTTTAGTGATTTTCCAAATCTACATCACTGCTGCTGTCAGCATCTGCCTTTAAGGTAGACTTTACCTATTTCATAGTTTCCATGATTCAACTAGCCCTTTTAGCATAAATAGCACAAATTATGATAGTGATTAACCATTCCCATGGCCAATCCTTGTTAAGCATATCCACACCTCTCAATAACCATATCCATACCAAATGATTATAACATTATACTCAAACATATATAAGCCATTTTCGCATGGCTATCCAAAATTATACAAGTCCAAAGGGTCCATGACCCCAACAAAAAGGGTAGTCCTATACATGCCATTTCGAAGTTCAACCAAAATTGTACCAAAAGGGGGGGGCTTTGATAGTGTGGGCGACTTCGACTTCAAAATCCCGAGTCTGATAGCTGGAGAACCAAAATCTATAAAACAGAGAATCAAGGAGACGGAGTAAGCAATTTATGCTTAGTAAGTTTTGAGCAAGGGATTCCAGCACAACAAAAGTATAGCATTCATGTAGCTAAACGGATAATTTTATATGCACAATTTTTCAATATCATACTTACTTCACATTACCAACCCTTTTATTCATACACAAAGATCAACTTAGCCAAAGGCCGGTAGCTCATTTATCAACTGAGCGAATACTTATTTGTAAGGGCTCAACTAATTCAAAGCACATACGAAACATACCTTAATGTTGGGATGTTTCAAGCGTATTAACTGAAATTTTTACAGCAAGATCATTCATTCCCAAATCACGTACCTTCGGAATTTAACCGGATATAGCTACTCGTTCAAATGCCTTCGGGACATAGCCCGGTTATAGTAACTCGCACAAATGCCTTCGGGACTGAACCCGGATTTAGTAACTCGCACAAATGCCTTCGGATCTTAGTCCGGATATGGTCACCTAGCACAAAGCCTTCGGGACTTAGCCCGGACATCATTCAAATAACCATGCACATTTAACAATAAATCATGGCACATTCGTATTTCGTTTTCGTTAGCAAAACTCAAACACAAGACACTTATCATTCTTGCAATTTTGGCTCAATAGCCACACACAAAGAGCATGATTTTGATTTGCTTAAAACATGATCTAATCAAATCATAATTTAAGCTCTTTTACTCAAGAACTAACCTCGGATGTTGTCGAACGATTCCGATAGCTATTCGACCACTTTTTCCTTCCCTTTATCGGATTGAGTTCCCCTTTGCTCTTGAGCTTAATTAAACAAATAAATTGATTTAATCATTTGAGCATCGAAAAGAGGAACACAAGGCACTTAGCCCATATTTATACATTAGACATTAAAGTCACATATGTACGGAAATCATGAATCAAACTCAACATTTTAGCTAGTTTTCCCCCTTGGCCGAATTTTCTAAGCCAAGACAAAAGCATCAATATGCTTGCCTCTAACCGAACACATGCAACACCAATCTCCTTCCTATGGCCGAATATGCATGTCTATGTTGGGGCCAATTGCAACACTTAATACATTCTACAAGTATGGTCACTTGTATTGACTAAACACCATTTTGTTTCAAGTTCAAAACTTGGCTAATACACACATATATACACTAGTAAAGCATCCTCTCCCTTTCCATCAATTTAACACATGCATTACTCATTAATATACAAAAATTATATTCGGCCTTAGCACACAACTTGCTAGCCGATTTTTCTCCATCTAGCAACCAATGCACATATGTGCTCACTCAAAAATGCTAAAAGAAGATTCAAGAATCATCAATCCACCATCACATGCATCATTAACAAGCTTCATATTTAGCATGCAATGGCATTAACACAAAATCCACCTAGGCTGAATATCATCCCCATGACATAGCAAAGATTTGAACCATGGGCTAATTAGAACTCAAGCTAGCAACTAAAAACATGCATGAATCTCATGGCACAACCTCAAACATACCTTGATCTAGATACAAGTATGGCCAAACCTCCTCCTAATCCTCTTCCAAACCAAACATGAAGCAAGAACTCCTTCCTCCTTCCTTAGAATTTTTGGCCAAAAGAAGATGAAAAAGGATGAACAAAATTTTTCTTTTCTTTTCTTTTACTCACGGCAATGGGGGGCATGGATGCGACCATTCTTTTTTTTTCATCACTCCTCCCTTTCATTATTTAATTACCATGCTCATTATTTTATTGTTTCCACCCATGATGCACCAACACAACATGTCTATGACATATCTTGCCCGTCACACTTGGTCTACCATACTTGTCATGGCCGGCCACTACTAATAGAGGGGGGGAAATTGACATGCAAGTCCCCCCTTTTTCAACATGCACTAATAGGTCCTTATGCTTTGACCTATCACATTTCAAAATTTTCTCACATAAGTCCTATTTACTAAAACTCACATGCAATCGACTAAATCGAAGCTTGAAATTTTCACACATTCATAATTACATATTCTAGACAATAAATATCACATTCAAACATTTCAGTGACTCAGTTTAGCGGTCCCGAAACCACTTTCCGACTAGGGTCAATTTTGGGCTATCACAGACATAACGATGCAAATGGGCCTAAGGCCCATTACTCGGCCCAAGTGGGCCCACACCCTCGAGTGGCCCATTTAGCCCAAATCTAGATACGACTATGTGACCTATATAGCCCAGTCCAATAATTATCACAAATTGCAGATTTAATCTGTGTGGGGCCTACGATCCCATTGGGCCCACACGGCCCATCTAGGCCCAACGTGGCCCAGAACTACCTAAGTCGTGTGTGTGACATGACAAGTCTATCTACGTCCCACTTAATAGTGAAGTTTACCCACGTGGGCCCATGAGCCCATTAGGCCCATACAGCCCATTTCATCCCAAGCCCATGAGATCGCTCATGGTGGCCTTCCTCAACATACACCTACATTTCGTGGGCTCGGTTTACCCCACGAGCGATAGCATGCTCGTGAGGCCCCAAATGCCAAAGTTTCAGCTTTTCAGCTTTTGTCGACTTCCAACAAAGAAGGGCGTGAATATACACCTATTTATGAGAACGCGCCGAAGTCCACAATCACCAACCTTGGTTAAATAGGTATGAAATAATCCTTATTTTTTTATGACCACTTCAACCATAGAGATCCAGTCCAACTCTACCTCCTACACAGCTCAAATAGCAAAATAAATACTCTATTGCACATCCCAAGACTTGAACCTTAGACCTCACAGTTACACAACATGCCATCTTGCCACTACACCACAAGGCTCTTTGTATTACCATTTTAGCCTCAATTAATTATAAGGTCTATAAGCCAAAGTCCAGGTTCCTTTAAAAGAAAAACCAAAATAAATTGCAAGAGCCAATACTTGAACCTAGGCTCCCTTACAACTTTAATGATGCGACAACCACTAGACCATAGGCTTCCTTATGTCATTTACTTAACATAATAATTTAAAAGGCCTTCATCCAAGCATCCAGGGTTTTGTTCACTTAAAACCAAAATTTTTGCTAAAGCTCATGTTTGAACCTAAGATTTCTCCAACACTTCTCAGGGCCATTAACCACTAAAGTAGACATTTAATTCTGTCATTTCCTTGTACAATTATATACTTATATACAACCTCTTTACGAACCCATACTCAAGGCCCAGTACTTCTAGGCCTAAATTCAGGGTGTTACACCAAAGAATAAAATTTATTCAATTTAATTAATTAATTTAAAACCCAAATTACTAATGAAATATTTTAAAATTAATTATTAAATATAATTTTATATTTTATTATTTAATTTAATCATGCATGGCCCACTTTATGTCTTAAAAGATATAATTTATTCAAATTAATATAAAATAAGTCGTTTATTGCATGAAAACTATATAATAAAACATAAAATCACATCTTAATAATTTTTATGTCCTAATTTCATATTTTCACATATTTCATTAAATAAACAATTACTTAGTTTTAACAACAATTTTAAGTAAAAATGTGATAAATGACATAGGAAAAATCCTATATATTTTTCTATTTACAATAATTTAAAGATAAATGCTTATTAGATTTTAGATAGATGACCACTTGAAAAAGCCTATAAATAGGTTTTTTTGTATTGCACATTGGCTAAATATCATAATTGGGTCGCCAAAAAAGAAACAAATCCATAGTTGAGTGACCAATTTAAAAAAATCATAATTGAGTGACCCAAAAAAGAAATGGCTTATAGTTGTGTGACCTATGGTGTAGTTTACCAATTGTGGCCAAATATAAATTCTAACCTCTTTAATTTTTTACATGACAGTTGTAACACCCCAAAAGTTTTAATATTGACTATCGAATTCTATTGTAATTAAGTCTCTATATTTTTGGTTATGTGCTTTGCTTATGTGTTTGAGGTTAAGAGTTTGAATCTCTCTTTTGTTAAGGCTTGCTATTTTGTTTTGACTGAATTCTTACCCTTGAATTATTGACTGAAGTTTAATTCGGTTTAATTTTGTGACAAGAATGAGCCTGTTGTTTTATTGGTTTAGTATTTGTTTACTTTCTAGTCTTGTGTTTGAGTCTTTGTGGAAGCGAAATGGAGATGTATATTTTTTTCGTTTTGCTAAATGTGTCTGGTTAATTTTTTTTTAAATAACCACATTAAAATTTTCCCATTTTTTTCTCTCACTGTCCCTCACATTAAAATTTTCCCATTTTTTTCTCTCACTGTCCCTCATCCTTTCTCTTCCTTTTTTCTTTTTCTTTTTTTTTTCTTTTTCCTTTTCTCTGCTTTAGAATTGCGATTGTAGCGTTGGTTGTGTAACATCCCTAATCTGACCCTAGTCGAGAAGTGGTTTCGGGACCACTAAACCGAGCCTAAAAAATAATTAAATGTTAAATTTCATGTCTATTATATGTGAAATTACATGTGTGAAATTTTGGTGTATTGATTTTGTCATTTAGATGTGAATTTTATTAAAGGGGCTTATATGTGAAACATTGAAAATGTATGAGGTTAATTAAAAGGGCCAAATATTTGCATGATTTAAAAGATGGGATTTGCATGTCAAATGCACCATTTTAATTTTAGTGGCCGACCATGATTGCACTTAATTTATGTGTATATGTATTTTATATTAAGTAAAATGATTATAATAAAAGATAGTGAGTGATAAGAACATAGGGGAGACTTTATTGTTTTTGGGTTCTAGCCGAAACTAAAGAAAGAAAAAGGGGAAAGTGACTTGGGAATGTTCGGTCTTTTGGAGGCCAATTTCTAAGGTAATTTTATTGTAATTTTGTTAAACTTTGATGAATACGAGCTTCACTTCTTTGTCTAGCCGAAACCCATTTGCTAATTTTGGTCTAAGTGGCGTATTAAGTTCGGTTCATGTGTTTTTGAGCTAGGGATTTGTTTTTAAGGTTAAAAGTTGCTGGATAAGTGTTGGATGGACTTGATAATGTTAAATTATTGAGTGTGTAAAGTTATAAGTTTAGTTTATGATTGGGAGCTTAAATTTAGCTCAAATTTAACTCAATTTCTTACATTAAGCATTTCGGCTATGGTGTGGATTGCATAAAATTTGAAGTATTTGATGTTTGAGAGTTCTAAATAGTTAATTATTAAGTGAGGCTTAGTAATTTTGTGTTAAAGATGAATTTCATTACTAAAAGTGGTATTCGGCTATGTGGCATTGTGTTAAATTTTGGATGTTGTTTTTTTTTAATTTTAAATTGACTATTAAGTAAGCTTTAGGGTTGTTAAATGGTAAAAAGAGACTTGAGAGTGATGTTTAGGTAGCTTTCAGCCTTAGAGTGAATTATGATTGTTAAAGGATGGACTTAAGTTTTGTATATGGGATTTAACCTTGCCGATTATGTGTTAACAAGGTGAAAATGGTTATGTTGCGTTAATAGAGTGCCGAATGTGAGTTTGGTGTTAAGCTATATTTGAATACTTGGTTGAATGATTTTTTTTAAATGAAACTAATAATTTAGTTAAGACTAAGGTTCTTATGATAGTTATATATATGTATATACCTTATGTATGTGCTTTGTAAATATAGGGACATTCGGCTAAATTTATTTAAGAGCTATGTGGCATATAGTCATTAGAAAATTTATGTTTAATTTGATATGTGTTTAAATAGCGAAAAATGAAAGTACTGTATGTACTATGGGAATAAAATTATCAGAATTTTTTTTATTTAGATGAAATATGATAAGATGTTAATATTTGATGTGGTTTTCTATTAAAGAGTATATGAATTCCGAATGTAATGATAAGCGAATAATCATACTTCTTGTTTTGAATGAGTTTTGATATACCCGAAATAAGGTGCATGAATTATGGATTAGTAATGATTTGAATTTGTTTAAATCTAGCTCAAGAACAAAGGACACCAACTTCGGATAGGGGAAAAGAGAAAGTAGTTGAATAGCCGATTTGTACTAAGTCGATCAAATTCAAGGTAAGTTCTTAAGTGTTTGAACTTTGGAAATTTAAGAATAAATTGTAATAACTCTGCTTAGGACAGCAGCAGTAATGTGAATTTAGAAAATCACCATAAATTGTTGGAGTTGAATTAGGGGCTGAATAAATTATTTAATTAAAGCTTAATGAGTCTAGTTTCTTATAAAAGAAACTGTGTAAGCAAAGGAATTGCTGATAATGAGATATTTAAAGTTGTGTGAGACAGTGTTAGAATGACTCCAAAATCCCCTGTTCTATTTTTAGAAAACAATTATAAATTGTAAAAAAATTGTTATAAGACAAACTTTATATGCTTAGACTCCTTAATGAGTCTAGTTTCAAATGAAATAAACAAGAAAATATTTTAAATTCTGTACAATGAGGAATTTGATTCGTAGTGAAGAGTGGTCAGTATAGTCAAACAGTGATATAGGGGAAACTTTAAGAAAAATCTGGTATTGATTGGCCAAACCAAAAATTCTGAACATTTTATGAATAAATTATGTATGAGTCTATTTTTAGGGAACATTAACAGCACTTCATTTTGAGTTTTGTAGCTCCAGTTACGAATAATTTAATGACTATTGCTCAGGAAAAACAGCTTGTAGTGAATTTGTGATTAAGTAGTAAACATTGATAAAACTGTTTGAGTTGCTTATAAACTATCAATTAAAATTTTAATCAAAGTACCGAATCCGTATTAAAGTGAGGCTATAAGCCGTAAATGACTAGTATACCTAGTCAATTTTGTTATGATGAAATTGATGTACAAGATATATATATGTGGTAAAGCCGAATGGCTAATGTGAAATATGTATGAGAATATGTATGAGCCATGCATATGTGGTAAAGCCAAATGGCTAGTGTGAAATATGTATGAGATGTGTATATATATTGTGGCTGAATAACAAATTGTGAAAGGTGTGTATTAGTAGATATTTGATGAGGCAAATGAATTACAAATATGATAGTCGATGTGAATGTTGTAACATGGGATTAAATGTACATGAAACTTGGAAATATATTCCTGGTAAGACCCGATGACTACGTGTGGAGATTATGTCCGGGTAAGACCCGATGACTACGTGTGGGGATTATCCGAGCTAAAGGGCTCGCTGATGATTCGAGTAAAGCGTAAGATTATATGACTTCACAGTAACAATTGTTAATAAATACGTTCAATGCGTTAAGTTGGACAGGTATGTATTCTGAGCTTATATTTAAGCTTGATTTGAATTAAATCACAAGGTTGTTATGTGAAGCATATGTGAGTAAAACAATAAGACTGTTTCTATGATTATTGCGCATTTGGTCAATGTGAAAAGTTAGGTGAAAATATGTAATGTACCTATGTTTATAAGAGATCACTATCAAGTGAGAATTTATCTGCTTATTGTGTATTACATAATTGTGTATATTCGGCCAAAAAGGGCAATATACCTAGAAAGAGGTTATATGAGAATTTGTAAGATCGACTTTAATTTGGTTGGTCAGGTATGTGATAAATACTTGTACATGTTAGACCCATTAGAATTAAATCATGATTGTAAAGTGGAAAGCAAATATGAAAATGCCATATGAATATGTGGGTATACAGTTATGGAGAAATATTATAGGATATTGGGAGATATACATTTTGACTTGACCGATGAGGGTAACTATAGATATGAAATGAAATGTTATATATATGAATCAAATAAACAAATTGGTTATATTTGAGTTCAAGAGTTTTTTTAAATTTGCTTAAGACTTACTAAGCTTATAAAAGCTTACTCTGTTGTTATGTTTCTCTGTTTTATAGATTGTTGAATTTGGCCTTTTGCTCGGGGATCGTCAGCAACTTGTCACACTATCACTATCCACTGCTTGGTACTGCTACGTTTTGGATTATCTTATGGCATGTATAGAATAGACTAGTGGCGGAAGAATATTTTGGTTAATGTATATAAGCCATGCGAAAATGGCATCTTTTGAATGTTTACTTAGAGAAGTTTAAATTTTATCCCTGGCTGTGCTTAGTACTTATTTAAATGAATGATCTTTATTTCAAGAAAAAGTTCAAAATTTTACTGTTCTGACATGAGTTACAAGTCCAGTAATGCCCCTTACCTATTCCGGCGACGGTTACGGGATAGGGGTGTTACAGGTTGTGTGATCGGGTAAGTACGCATGTCACTACTACCAATTGAAACATTGATTGTATGAATTTCATTGATCATAGAACTTTGATTATACGATGGTTCGTTCATTTCTGTCGGACTTTTTTTCAACTCAAACTGTTTAAACCTTCTCATAAGTGGTCGTTTGGTTTCTTTTTAGGTGAGGATATCGAAATCAACGACCCTAGGCGCACTAACTCGAGTAGTTGTTTTTGATTTTGTCGATAAGTTTGGTTTCGTTGAAGGTTTTGTGTTGAAACTTTTGACATAGTTTTTCTATAACACTCCATACTCAACCTGGACGTCAGGCCGAATATCGAGATGACACACCACAATCTCATCCACTCACAACAAGTGGAGAGCCTATTTTAAGCAAAATTTCCTTTATAATAATATTCTTCTAGGTTTTAGGTCACTTAATTGGTTAATTATCATAATTACATGCAAAGCATATTATATGCAGTCCCCTAAATGAGTGTTAACATGCACAAGGTCCATTTAGCAAAATTCTCAAATATGTACCTAGGTATCAATACTAGCACTAGGGTATCGATATTTTCTCTATGTGGTAATGATACCACCTGGAAAAACAATACCAAATTTGCATTCTATTTCTTGACTAAAATCCCAAAGTCTCAAAAATTATCAATACTTGTCATGAAGTATTGATAAATTTACCCCGAGTATCGATACTTGAGCAAATGTATCGATACCAAATCTTTATTTTGACTTCTTGCATGATTAAAAACATAGAGGTATCATTTTTCAAACTCGATTGTCAATACCTCTGGCCCAAACCTTAAAAACACAACATATATGAGCAATAATCCATTTCAATTTAGTTTCTAAACATCTTACATCAATTACTTCGACAAATAATCATTCAACGACCCAATTAACAATTCAATATCACAAAATCGTGTTCGAGCAAGTAACATCAACCCATTCTCATGTTCATGACCCCAAGCATAATAATAACACATAATCTTGATAAAGCCAACCAAAAACCAGCAAAATATCTAGAAGTTAACATGGCTATAAACTAGTCTAACACATTGCCTTTTTCCCTAAAATGTAAATAATATAGAACACCTACGAAATAATGCAAAAGTTTTGCTTGGATCACCTCTCGGAACCACACCTCTCACGCCAGCACACAACTAATCTGTGATGATTAAAGAAGGGAGTGGGTAAGCTTAACAAGCTCAGTGAATGCCTAGAACAACTACCATGCAAACAGTTCATCAAGCATTAAAGAAACAACCATATAGTCTAACCTTAATGTTCCAAATTTAGTGTCATAATATACTTACTCGTGCATTATTATTAGTTCTTTGACATGGTAAACATATTCACTTTTAAGCATATATCCTAACAAGTTTATAAATAAATTGCATAATGGTCACGCCTCATTTAAACACATATCACAATACATAAATATTCATAATTTAAGATAATGTGGCAGTTGAGCTATGAAACATAAAAGTGAGCTCTATCACTGCTCATTGGATATGCAGATCTCCAACACACCAAACATAGACTCATAGAGTCAAACATGTCCCATAAGTGAAGCATAAAGCTAACACTCTCCTTATTTCCTCTCATATGTCCCTTGGAATGGAGCTTAGCTCACATTCCCTTATCCCTCCAACATGTCCCAGGGCCTCAATGCCCAAGATCACTAGTACTCACAATCTTATGGCATGCCAACTATATCCAACGGTTGCAATAATCACAAGGCCAACATATCCAAAATCAAACACATGCCACTTACCAATTATCCGTGCATAATCATTGCATATTTGCATCTTTAGCTAAACATTGTCACTAACATTTAACATGTACATAACATGTACATATTTGCACTTTCTCAATAGTTTTCATAACCACATATCACATGTTATAGCATTTCATCTCAATTCATATATTCACAAACACATACGCACTTTGTTCACAAGATAACATAGGTATGTGAAAGCTTACACTCGGAATTTAGAGTAGGGGTTTAAGCTACTACTAAATTTCCAAATAATGCATTGAATCATGTCCACAAGCCATTATTCCAAACACTCACCAATTACGCTTTCACCAAAAAGCTGAAAGCTCAAACTAGCTTTTCCTTGCCTTTATCTCTACCTGATGAAGGTTCTATCAAATTTGAAACTTCAGCACAACAAATTCACACAACAATACATGCAAAAATTAGTCAAGGACATATTACAAGCATACAAAACATAAGCCTAAACTATGTTCTCATATAACCGAAACCTTTAACAAAGCCAACTTAAAATTAAAATATCTCGGTCTATACTCAATATTTTAACCTAAAACCAATTATGTTCATCTTATAATTCACCTACGACTAATTCCCAACCTTTACAATACAATAAAATACTCAATTCATAGTATCAACTTTTTCAACATGTTTTATCGCTATTTTCTAAAAACTCATTAAAACTCAAGAAATCTTTAACAAAACTTCAAAATAAGTTTAGAAAACTTCTAATCATGTTAAGACAAGTTGAAAAACACTTTAAAACCAAGTTTTATGTAAAATCCCAAAATTCACCATTAAAGACCTGATTTTCAGCTTTTATTTAAAACATGTGTTTCAATGGCTACAAATTCAATTTAAGGGACTAGATATCATTTCAAACTTATAAAAAGTTGAATGGTTACCTCTGATGGAAGAAAACTAGCTTTGACGCAAATACAAAAAATCCACGTGTAACACCCCAAACCCGCTTCAGACGTTATGCTTGAATCTGGCGTGTTACATTGAAGTGTTTTAGCGAAAACCGTGTTTTCATTGAAAACCCTTCTTAAACAAAAGAAATCTTAATTAACTAAAAAAATGAACACACCTTTTAGATGCGAAAGCCTTGTTTAAAATATTTGATTTAAGAAAACTTATCATTTAAAAATTAAATTGCGGAAACGTAGAAAACATACTATAATTTAGGAAACCCATGTTCAACTTCTCGTAATTGCAATGAAAATAATAATAATAATTCAAGTAATAATAGCATAATGAAAGCCTTATTACAATCTGGTCTGAAACATACTTAGTAAAATAAAACTTATAAGCTTAAAAAAAGTCCAAATTTGTCTTGCTAGCTGGCCACCCAAAGTCCTTCCAAACATCTAACCGTCTACTGAGCATCACCTGAAAACAAAATAAAAGGGGGTGAGTTTTCGCAAACTCAGTGTGTACAACCCTCGACGAAAAACAAGCATTCAAATATCATCAAACATGCAATGCAATCCCATTCTTATTATCCATCCGCTACACACCAGCTCCGTCCCCTATCAAACCATGTGGGGATATAAATATCGACCCACCCAGCCCACACACCAATAGTAGACCAGTTGCGAAACTACCTTCATTTACATATTGGACTTTAAAAGCCGTCGGTGGATCCACGATTGTCAGGCAACCATGCGATCCTCATATACTTCCTCCATACCATAATTTCCCACCCTATATGCAACCTAGGCAGAACATCATATGTATGCATGTCATATCCACAAAACTTACCTTCAACACCTAGGGGTATTTTGGTCATTTTCACTCTTAGGGGCATTTTGGTAATTTCCCCTTAATTATGGTTACCACTTGCCTTGGCCAGTTAACAAGTCCCGCGAGCTAAGATAAACAAATACTATGCACCGGGTCAGATTCCAGAGAAGAGGAGGTGGGTCATTAAGACCGCTTAAGTACCAAGCTCTCCTTAGATCCAATCCTAGACATGCATATACCCATTGCTACACCTTAACCCTATGACTTCCACGGTCTCAATTAATTAATTAAGTTTTATGTAGTCATCATATACTAGGCCCAATACCCCTACATACATGCATATGGCCCACTAGGCCCAATCTTATTCAAATGGCCCATATGGCCCAATTTATATTCTTATGACCCACTAGGCCCAATTCACATTCTATGGCCCATATGGCCCAATTTATATTCTTATGACCCACTAGGCCCAATTCACATTCTATGGCCCATTAGGCCCAAATCATATTATATTCATGCTCACATACAAATTTTCTAACACATAATATCACTTATCGATCTTTGCCTATTATGGGCCCAACAGCCCATCAGGCCCATTTAGCCTATTCTGGCCCATTTGTCCAATTCTCAACCCAAGTCCATGGTGTAACATCCCAAAATAGGGCCTAGTCAGAATATTGGTTTCGGGACCACAAATCTGAAATCAAAATATTTATTTTATGATTATTATGAGGCCTAGAATATGAGTAAATGCATGTGTTTAAAGTTTCATGAAGAAATTCTTTGAGTAAGTTGTTCAATTGGAAATTAGGGACTAAATTGAATACATTGCAAAACTTGAATTCTAGAAGCAATTTGTATGAAATTGATTTGGATTATAAATTAGAAAGTCTTGGAAAGCAATTTATCCAATTTCTAAATTTTTGGACAAAAATGGGCTTGCATGGATGAAATTTTACAGAAAGGGCATGAGGGCATTTTGGTCATTTGGCTTTTTAATGAAATAAAATGGGAAAAATCAAGCCAAAAATCAGCCATTCATCTTCTCCCTGCTGCCGAAATTTCTAGGGTTTCCATAGCTAGGGTTTTTAAGCTTTCCAAGCTCAAAAGTAAGTGCTCCCAAGCCCCGTTTTTAATGCTCTTTGTATTTTTGAAATCCCGGTAGCTTGCTCTCTCCATTTCTACCCATATCTCATGCTGGGGTTCATGTTTAAAAATTTAACCATGCATGAGTTGCTTGTATTTTGATGGATTATGGAGGAATATGAAAGATGAATGTGTATTGAACATCTTTTCCTAGTTGATTTTCATGAAAAACTCTTATAGGGACTATTTTGCAAAAAATGTAAATGTGTGGTAGAAATGAGAAAATAATGGAAAATTTGGGCTTCCATAAGAAGGAAAAGTGTTCGGCTATGCTTGGGTTAGATAGAAAGTGCATGTGTTTCATTATACGAGCCTAGGGACTAAATTGTAAAAATGTGAAAGGTTAAGGGCAAAACGATCATTTGGACCGGGGGAAGATATTAAACTTGAAATGCATATTGTAGTGTATTAATGATTTAATTTTTTTGATATAGGCTCCGAGGAACAAATTCCGGAGGTCGATCGAGGTAAACGCAAGGTTTCAGAATAACCGAAACACAACTCCGAAAAAATACCAGGTAAGTTCGGATAACTTAAAGTAAACTCCTAATATGTCTAATTATATGATTTATGAATGCATGACGATTGCATTTATTATTGGCATGAAATATCATAGAAATGCATATTTGATGATAACACGTGAAAAATGTCTCTGTTGAGGTTGAAAAAGGGAATTCGATGGACAAACCCTGTTTAACATGTGAACTGAGATCCTGCATGTGTTGCAGTAAGGATTTAGCCCAGACGGGTAATCTATGATCTCAAGTATAAAAAGGATCTAGCCTGGATGGGTGTTCCTTGAATGATCAAGCCTCCCGAAGAATTTGTGTGCATTATGGATTTAGCCCAGACGAGTAATCCGATTAGGGTCTGAATTTAGCCTGGACTGGTAATTCAGATCCGAACTCTGCAAGGTTGTCTGTCACAATAAGGGATTTAGCCTGGACTGGTAATCCCGACATCACCTTATGAGTTCATGATATGGAGGATTTAGCCTGGACTGGTAATCCTGCCATAAGATGTGAGGTTCGCGGGAGTGCATATATGAGAAATGATCATTCGTGAGAATTGACAGATAATGGGTATTCCATCGAGATTTCCTAGAAACTCAATGGGATTAATATGATGTATGTTAATAAGATGATGAATGATGAACTCATCTACATAAATTACATGATGCTTTGTTATGTAACTAACTCATTGATTGAGTGCATGTGATAGGGAATCGTTTCGTAATTGATGATTTCATGATTTAAATATGGATGTATGCTAATTACTCGGTAAGTTTACTTTCTGGTTATTCGAGCTTAATAAGCATGTAAATGCTTACCCCTCTCTTTTTCCCTGTCTCACAGAGCTCGAGGACTTGAAAGGATTGAAAGACGATTGGAGAGTCAACACACTATCGACTAGACAAGCTTTGGCATAAAGACTTTGTTTATTTTGTTCAATGGCATGTATAGTATTTTGGAGTATTTTGTTATATGTGTCATTTGATTTGCCAAATGAAGGCATGTAAAAATATGTTTATCTTTTTGTATATAGCCACGAAAATTTGCTTAATTGAAGTAGGCTATAACCTACGAATTTATGCATGGTTTTATTTACAAGTGATGGGTTGTTACCAATTGGCAATGAGTCCCATGAACGAGTCAATTTTGGACGAATTAAAGTGACATGAAAACCCATAAACACTAAATGGAAAATAACCTTTCATGTATGAAACCAATGATATGAGGTTTACATACAACTAGTTTTATTAAGATTATTTACAAGTGTATTATCATGTTTTCCTTCAAATATGGTAACCACTAAGCACAAGTAGTAGAAAGGGGTGACTAAAGGCTTAGAAAATATCCTATTAGAGTCCACATGGTTAGACACACGGGCGTGTGTCTAGGCCGTGTATGACACACGGTTCCCTTCCATGGGTGTGTGCTATGGCTGTTTGTCCCCTGCACTTAAAATTTTAGCTCAAAGTTGTACACGGGTAGGTCACACGGCATGCGCCATGGCCGTGTTAAAATGATAGTGTCGTCCACGGGCAGGCAACACAGGTGTTTGTCGTGACCGTGTTGATAAGTCAGTGTTGCCCACGGCTGAAGGGCATGGGTGTGCCCCAAGTCACACAAGCGTGTGAGTGAACACGGCCGGCCTACACGGGTGTGTAACACTTTATGATAAGGAAAATTTCCTAAGGAGCCCAAGGTTTATCGAACATACACGAATTTGTCCCGCACTACCTCTAGGTATGTTATAGGCCTCGAAGGCCTATATAAGGGACGAGTTGTTCATGGATGAAAAGCTTAAAATTTGAGTAAAACTTGGTGACGCAATTTGGTACATTTCAAAATGTAAAGTCCTGGTATTGCCTCAAACCCTATCCCATCGTCGGGTACGGGTGAGGGGTGTTACACACAGAATCGCCTGTGGGCCTTAGAAAACCTATCGGTTTCCTCTCCATGAGTATTCACGCACTCGTGTGACTACCGTAGCCCAAATTTCAACTTTTTTGCATTTAGCTTTTCGGCATTTCGGCTTTTGTCGTTTCATTGTGTGTATGCAGTGTCTGTACACACCTGGTAGGCAAGCGTGCTGCGATTTCCTTAGCCCAAACCTACAATCGATATCACCCAAAGATTAATCTCATATACTTATCGAATACTTTAACAAAAGCCAGAATCTAATCTTAACCTTACGTGCAATAAGTATAATAGCTCCTTCACTAACCACGATCAACTCCTAGACAAGCCCCCTTACCTTACTATGGCTATTTGGCCAACCTTAGCCAATGAAAGAGGAATACTTACCAAAGCTGCAACACCTAAGGAGCAATTTGGCAATGAGCTAAGATCCGAGATCTGATACTAATTCCCTACCATAGTTGATTAGAAAGAGTGAGGGACAATATTTGATACTTAGCAAAGAAACTGGTTGGGGAAACAACACTTACACTAGATTTGACTGAAGTAGAAGGAGTAGTGATTGCACCAAGGGTATTCGGCCAAAGAGGTTCGACCCTTTACGATTTTGTATGGCAAAAGAGGGTTATTTGGCTCTAAGGAAAAAGAAAGAAAAGTCAAATGAGGTAGAGGAAAAATAGAATTCGACACAAGGAATAAGAAAAAGAAAGGAAGGCAGAGAGTTTTCGGCTTTTAGAGAAAAGAGTTTCTGGTAACAGGGTGGAGGAAATTCGACATTAGGTTCATACCCTAGCATTCAGCACCTATTTATAAGCCTTATGGCTGAATTTTCCCATGCCCAAATCCCCATTCAGTTCCATCACTTCTCCCTTCTTATCTCCTCGTTTTTCTCCCCGATAACCCCTTGATCCTTTCCTTAATTTTCTCTCCTGAACACTTCCCTTGGAGTCCACTTTCACGCCACTTCCATCCTTCTAGAAGGCCAAAATTAAACTTCTAAAAATACTAAGCTAGGATTCAAACCTTGGACGTCCTTGCTAGCTATAACGCCACCTCCCCACACTCTAAGTGGCGTCACTTAGCCACTCCTATACTAGGCTTTTTGATGCTATTTTCCCCTAACTTTAATTAAAAGCCCAACTACTTGCCAGCCCTGATTCTTTTAATAACTAAATTATGATTTATTCTACCCCTTAAATCGAACTCAAACCTTAACTAAGACCTACTAAAATTATCGCTTGGATAAGAATATTAAACACAATTTTTATCAAAATCAAAAACAACAAAAAGTTTGAGATTTCAGGATTTTTGGGTTTCGGGATTTTTTGGGGCGTTATAACTCTACCCACTAAAAGAAATTTAATCCTCGAAATTCATACTTGATTCAAACAGTTGAGAATTTTGATGTCGCATTGCTTCCTCAGGTTCCCAAGTAGCCTCCTCAGCCTTGTGATTCCGCCACAGTACTTTGACCAATGGAACAGACTTCCTTCTCAATACTTTGACATCTCGACCAATTATTTGTATGGGCTCTTCCTTGAAAGTTAGGTCTGGCCTAACCTCAATTTCTTCAACCGCCACGACATGTGAAGGATCCGAGCGATACCGCCTTAGCATAGAAACATGAAACACGCCATGGATTTGACTTAGTTCAGGAGGTAACTCCAGCTGATAAGCGACTGGCCCAATCCGTCTTACCACCCGATATGACCCGATGAAACTCGGGCTTAGCTTTCCCTTCCGTCCAAACTTTAATACCTTCTTCCATAGAGAGACCTTAAGAAAAACTAAGTCTCTCACTGCATACTCTATCTCTGGTCGTTTAAGGTTAGCATATGACTTCTGCCTATCCGAAGCCTCCCTTAAATGATCTTGAATCAATTTCACCTTATCCTCAGTATCTGCTACTAACTCAGGGACCAAAACTCTTTGCTCTCCCAACTCCGTCCAACAAGTTTGAGTTCGACACTTTCGCCCATACAGTGCTTCATATGGAGCCATCCCAATGCTTGCTTGGTAGCTATTATTGTACGCATCCCCTTAACATATCTTCCAATACTTGGATCACCCTTTCTGACTGCCCATCAGTTTGAGGGTGGAAAGTCGTACTGAAGTTCAATGTAGTACCCAACACCTCATGTAGGTTCTTCCAAAGTCACGAAGTGAAACGTGGGTCTCTATAAGATATTATGGATACCGACACTCCATGTAATCTTACAATATCTACCACATACAGCCTAGCCAGCTTTTGCAATGAGTAGTTGGTACGAACCGGTAAGAAATGGGTAGACTTGGTTAACCGATCCACCATGACCCATATCGAGTCTTTCATAGTAGGCGTTAAGGGTAGCCTACTAACAAAGTCCATAGTGATCCTCTCTCACTTCCAGAGTGGAATCTTCACTGGCTGAAGCAATCCCGAAGGCAACTGATGTTCCACCTTCACTTTTTGATAGACCAAACACTTACTTACAAACTCCATAACCTTACGCTTAACTCCAGGCCCCCAATAAAGCTCACGTAAATTCTGATACATCTTGTTCCCACCAGGATGCATCGCATAGAGACTGCTATGTGCCTTTCACAGAATGGATTGCCTTAGATCATCATCCTTGGGTATACACAATCTCCCACAGAAACACAATACTCCTTCACTATTTATCCCAAAGTCTGATGTCTCCCCACTCTCCACTTGTCTAAAACGAGCACCTAAGGTCTCATCCATTAACTGCTTACTCCTTATCTATTTGACCCACATCGGCTATACTTGAAGCTCCGTTAACAAGCTACTATTATCCAACAAGCTTTAACGGGTGAGCATAGCTCTCAGGTCTGACTTAACCCTACGACTCAACACGTCGGCTACCACATTTGCTTTGCCAGGGTGGTATACTATTGTGCAATCATAATCCTTCAATAATTCCACCCACCTACATTGCCCAAGGTTTAGCTCCTTTTGGGTAAGAAGGTACTTCAAACTCTTGTGGTCTGAATAAATTACGCATTTCTCCCCGTATAAGTGATGCCTCTATATCTTAAGCGCGAACATCACCATAGCTAGCTCCAAATCATGGGTTGGGTAATTCACCTCGTGAGTCTTAAGTTTTCGTGACGCATACGCAACCACCTTTCCTTCTTGCATCAATACACAACCTAAGCCCACATGCGACACGTCACTATAAACCGTAAACTCCTTTCCAAGAACTGGCTGAATTAACACAGGGGCCTCCGTTAAAACTTTCTTGAATTTTCCAAAACTCTCTTACTGCTTGTTCGTCCAAAAAAACGATAGCCCTTTCCTCAACAACTTAGTTAAGGGTGCAACAATTACAAAAAAACCTTAACAAACCGCCTATAATATCCTACCAAGCCCAGAAAACTTTAGATTTCTGATACCGACTTAGGTGTTTCGTAGTCTAACACCGCTTTAATTTTCTGAGGATCCACCTTAATCACCTCGGCTGACACCACATGTCCAAGAAAAGTAACCTCCCTTAGAAAAAATTCACACTTACTGAATTTGGCATACAACTACTTCTCCCTCAAAGTCTGCACCACAACCCTTAAGTGTGCATCATGCTCATCCTAATCTTTTGAGTACACCAGAATATCATCTATAAAGACTACCACGAACCGATCTAAGTAGGGTTGGAAAACCTGATTCATGAGAACCATGAAGGCGGCAGGTGCGCTCGTCAACCTGAATGGCATCACCAAGAACTCGTAGTGCCCATAACGAGTTCTGAAAGCTGTCTTATGAACATCCGCCTCCTTAACCCTCAATTGTGATATCCCGAATGCAAATCAATCTTTGAGAAAATTGAAACTCCCCTAAACTAATCAAAAAGATCATCAATTCTTGGTAGAGGATACTTGTTTTTAACAGTTAACTTGTTTAACTGTCGATAGTCGATGCACATTTGCAAGGTTCCATCCCTCTTCTTCACGAATAACACCGGTTCTCCCCATAGAGACACACTTGGTCGAATGAATCCTCGATCCAATAATTCTTGAATTTGTACCTTAAGTTCCACCAACTCTTTTGGTGCCATCCGATAAGGAGCGATGGACACCGGTGCCATCCCAGGTAACAACTCAATTCCAAATTCTACTTCCCTGCTGGGTGGCAACCCAGACAGCTCCTCAGGAAAGACATCTGAAAATTCCCTAACTGTTCTCTACTCCCCAATAGTAGGGCTCTTAGCCTCCGTGTCACTAATGTAAGCCAAAAAGGCTTCGCATCCCTTTCATACTAACTTCTCAGCCCTTAATGCTGAAATCACGTTCGACAGATAATTCCGACGTTCACCAATCACCACTACTTCTTTATCCTCGGCCATTCTTAACACCATTCGCTTTGTAGCGCAATCCAAGGTGGCTCGGTGCTTCACCAGCCAATCCATACCTAAGATTAAGTCGAACTCGCTAAACGGCAGCTCCATCAAGTCTGCTAAAAAGGTAACTCCTTGGACTACTCAGGGTACCTCCCTAAACAACTTATTCACTCCTACTGACTGCCCTAACAGATTTATCACAATCATCTCATTCGCAATAATCTCAAAAAAATCACCCAACAACTCAGTCTTATTGCATGTAACATATGAATGTGTTGATCTAATATCAATCAAGGCTGTGTAAGGTAACTCATATATAAGGAACATACCCGTTATCACATCTGGGTATCCCCGTCTTTTCGGCGATGAGCAGCATAAACCAAAGTTGGCTGTCTCACCTCAGCATGGCCCACATTTTTGCCTGGTGCTCCGCGTCCACGTCCATTACCATTATCGGCCCTGGCCTGTCCACGACCACTTGGTTGCAGTTGTCCACCCCTTGGCGGCTGAGCACCACCTTGGACCACTACTGGCTCTCGACCTAGCATTTGGGGGCAATCCCTGATCCTATGCTCTATAGACCCACAAGCAAAACAAGCTCCCGTCCTCTTCTAACACTCGCTTCAATGGCTTCTCCCATAGTCAGTACAACGTGGCACCCTTGGATTAGCAGCAGAGGGCCCTGCTCTAACAGGCCCATTATTTCTGGCCTTAGCCCTAGGCCTCTGTCCAACACCTACAGTCTCAGCCTCCCTTTTATTCTTACCCTTTTCTTTTTCCCGATTTAAGCACTCAGTGCGCTTAACCTTCTTCGCTATCTTTGCCTTCTCCACCAACTTCGAGAAAACTCGCTCCCATTGTAGAGCTATCAGAACCCTGAGGCTATCTCTAAGTCCATCCTCAAACCTAACCCAACGCTCATACTCTATTGCCACCATTACTCTTGCATACCTACTAAGGCGTAGGAACTCCGCCTCATACTCCGCCATCGATTTGTTTCCTTGGGTCAGGTTTGGGAACTCCTTTCTTCTAGAATCCACATAGCTTGCCCCCACATATTTCCCTTGGAAAACAGCTTTGAAGAACTCCCAAGTGACCCGCTCTGATTGGGTGCCCTCTTTCACTGTAAACCACCACTGGTAGGCTTCTTCCCTTAGTAGTGACACGGCTCCTTTCAACTTTTGTTTCAGTGAGCAGTCCAAATCCTCCATTATTCTTTCAGTGGCTTCCAACCAATATTCAACCACGTTAGGAGCCACGCCCTTAAAGATCTCAGCCCCATTCGATCGAAGTCGCTCCGGAATGGACCCCCGATTGCCACTGCTATTATTAGGCCCAGCGACCCTTTCCAAAATTCTCAGCATTGCCTGTGACAATGCATCTTCTCTCACGGCCCGATCATACTGTCCATTCCAAGCCACAGGTGAGGCCGAAGCCTCTTCTACTTCAACATCAGACATATGGCTCGATGCCGACGATTCAGCCCTAACACCTCAGCGGCCTCAGCCACGGCCTCTCTCACCTCTTCTAGCGCTCATCATCGATTTGCGAGTTTTTGTAATTAAAAATTTTATGAAGTCTTAGTTTCAATATTTAACCCGATGTTTTATGAAAGTATTTAGGGAGAATATTGTTTTCGAAAATCCTTTACAGTTTCAAGATCCTATGGGCTTCAGTTCCACTCTAACAAAATCATCTAACGTAGCCCTCTAACTATCTACTGTATAACAATTTAAACGAATTTAAGAATAAAAGAACTTACTTGGTTCGACATCGGAGACACGGTGTGTCACTCAGTAAGACTTCCCCTTTTCGAAATCATTGTAAAATTTTATTTTATATTTTTTTCCAAAACACAAAAATAAATAAAGTAATAAGGCCCATTTCACAGCTCATATTTTGTAACCTGGGCTCTGATACCACTAAATGTAACACCCCAAACCTGGCCTAGACGTTATGACCGAATATGACGTGTTATATTGAGTGTTTTAGCAAAAATCGTGTTTTCATTGAAAAACCTTCTTAAACAAAAGAAACCTTAATTAACTAAAAAAATAAACACCTTTCAGTTGCGAAAGCCTTGTTTAAAATATTTGATTTAAGAAAACTTATCATTTAAAAATTAAATTGCGGAAATGTAGAAAGCATACTATAATTTGGGAAACCCATGTTCAACTTCTCGTAATTGCAATGAAAATAATAATAATTCAAGTAATAATAGCATAATGAAAACCTTATTACAATCTGCTCTGAAACATACTTAGTAAAATAAAACATATTAGCTTAAAAAAGGTCCAAATTTGTCTTGCTAGCTGGCCATCCAGCGTCCTTCCGAACATCAAACCGTCTACTGAGCATCACTTGAAAACAAAATAAAAGAGGGGGTGAGTTTTTGTAAACTCAGTATGTACAATCCACGACGGAAAATAAGCATTCAAAAATCATCAAACATACAATGCAATCCCATTCTTATTATCCATCCGCTACACACCAGCTCCGTCCTCCATCACACCATGTGGGGATATAAATATCGACCTACCCAGCCCACACACTTATAGTAGCCCAGTTGCGGAACTACCTTCATTTACATATTGGGCTTTAAAAGCCATCGGTGGATCCACGATTATCAGGCAACCATACGATCCTCAAGTACTTCCTCCGTACCATAATTTCCCACCCCATATGCAACCTAGGCAGAACATCATATGTATACATGTCACTTCCACAAAACTTACCTTCAACACCTAGGGGTATTTTGGTCATTTTCGCCCTTAGGTTCATTTCGGTAATTTTCCCTTAATTATGATTACCACTTACCTTGGCCCATTAACAAGTCCCGCGAGCTAAGATGAAAGAATACTATGCACCAGGTAGGTTCTAGAGAAGAGGAGGTGGGTTATTAAGACCGCTTAAGTACCAAGCTCTCCCTAGATCCAATCCTAGACATGTATATACCAGTTGTGTAACATCCTGATTTTCGGATTTATTCGCGGTTTTCAATATTTTGTAAAGATTTTAAAAATTTTTGTATTTGGATTTGAAATTAATATTTTGAGTAGGTAAATGGGCTTATAGAAGGCCCATGTGTTGGCCAAAACCCGATTGAATTTTTGAATTTTTGGACTTAGGAGTTAGGGGTTCTGGCTAGATGGCCCTTGTATAGAGTTATGGGTAAATTGCATCACAAAAAGAGCCTTAGTAAAGTGGCAAGGGTGACGCCACTAGGCTCCTAAAAAGATGGCGTCTGGAGCATTGGGGAAAGCATGGGATCGATTCCCTATGTTGACAAATAGATGCATTTATTTTTAAGTGCTAGAGGGGTAAGTGTTGGACTCCAGGTGGATTCTGCTAGAGGAGAGTTTGAATCAGTCTAAACGCTTGGATTAAGGAGTGATAAGGGGAGAGATTTAAGGGATTGGGAGAGAGGCTAGGAGTTGGCTGAATTTTGGGAATTGAAGAGGGGAAAATCGGTAGAGGGTTTTGAGGTTAGTATTTCGGCACCTAGGGTATTGAGTGGTGCCATTCTCTTCTGCTCAGACATCACAAGGTTTTTCTTTTCTCTCTTCTTCCTCTCTAGTCGAAACTACCACTTCCCCTATTCTTCTTTTTCTATTTTTCTTCTTCAAAACCATTCATCAATGCTGCTGTTCATCAATACTTGTGCTGAAACCACAAAAGCCGAAACCTCAAAAAATACATTAGTTGTGCTGATTTCTTCCAAGCCAGATCCTTCGATATTTTTGTGCCTAATAAACGACAATCATCTTTTCTAAACCCTAGATACCTGTCGGCAATTCTACATCAAGGTTATAGCCCCACATTGTCATCTCCTTCATCACCCAAAAGCCGAAAAACCATAGATTTGGGGGCTTATAGCCGAAACTTCAAAACTCCGGGAGTCGAGTTCTACCGTCGTTTGAAAGATAAATCTGCACCAGATTGCGTGGAGATCAAAAAAGAGTAAGGGGTAAGTGTTCATCATCTCAGATCTAGTCCTATTTTACAAAGTTAGGAAAAGCCGAAGTCCCTAAAATCTAGGGAGGCTGTCGATTTGGGCATGTGGCTCTAAGGGTTTTTAACTGACGTTTTCTATCAATGATTAGTGTCTTCTTAAGTGTTGGATTGAAGGCGTGGGTTGTTGGAGCAATCAGATTCGGAGCTAGCTATTGATTCTGGCAAAAATGTAAGGTTTCAAAGGCTTTTAGGGACATGGTTTTGAGCATGGATGAGTAAGTTTTGGGGTTTAGTGATTATGGTTTGTAAATAAGAACTATGCTAATCAATTGTAGGACATCGGAAGAGATCTCAGTAGCAGTTATCGCGAATCAGGTGTGTACCAAACACCCTTTCTTAGTTCAATTCGGCAAAAGCCGAAATGCCAAAATTCTAGCATTTCATGGGCTTGTGAGTATCTGAATGCTCTCAAGACGTAGAGTAAATGTTAGATCTAGCACCGCAAGGTGGTAAGTAAGTTTGTGTGACGTCTTAACGTACTTCAGAAAAAGAGGGCCTCGATGGGCCAAAACTGGGCCCAATGGGCTTACGGACCAATATGGGTAAGAGATGGGCAGATTAGCCTGTTAGTTAGATGGTGGAACCAAACTGCATAAAACTGTTGAAAAATTACTGAGGTAGCTTGTGTAGTTGCTAAGTTACGAAAATTACCCCTAAAGAGCAAAATTATCGATATACCCCTAGGGTTTAAATTGGCTAAACTGCATGATTGATTAATACTGTATTTTATGTGATATGCTTTTATTAATATCTGTTGCATGGGATTGGGGTATTGATGGAGGAAGTATTGAAATTGGTTCATCCACGTACTGGAGGCTTTGCCTCAACTTACTGATATTTGAGCAGCGTTGCTGCAACTGTGGAGTGTAGGGCTAGGTGGGTTGAGATATTCCCCACATGGAGTGTAGGGCTGGTACGGGTGCAGTGTAGCGGTTGGTGGGTTGAGTAGTCTCCCCAGATGGGTTTGCATGCATTACTACTATTGTTACCTATGTTACTAGACTGGGCCTATGGGTCACACTGTTATGTAAAAAGGGGCTAAGGCCTTGCTACTGTATTCTGAAAAGGGTTTCGGTCCACTGTGTATTGTGATCTGAATAGGGCTTAGGCCCAATGGGCTCGAGTTGATTTGGGCTTTGGATGGGTTTCTGTATACACTGAGTTTTCCCAAACTCACCCCTTTTTTCTTCCATCCTTGCAGGTGAGCCCTAGTTGGTGGACTTGGAGCTGGGCGGGATTCGGAGTGGCCACACGTTTTCTGCAAATTCGTTTTCTTCTGGTGAACTAGATTTTCCATATTTTCGTTTATGGTTTTGGGTTTTTTTTTGTAATAAGGCCGCTTAATTATTTTTATGGTTTGTGTTGTTTCTTTATTATTTAATTCTATTATGATAAAACTGATCTATGATAACTAACGAAATAGATTAGCTCTAGGACGCGTTTTCAAAAACACTAAGTGATTTCAAAATAACATGAATACAAGTAAGACTTCCGCTAAGCAAACGTTTTCAACCTTTTCTTAAGATGGACATAACCAAACGGTTTTCTCAAAATTATACGAGATGTTAGAGTGTGGCAATGGCGGGGTGCATGTCTAGGATTGGATCCGAAGGGAGCTTGGTACTTAAGCAGTCCGACGGACTCACCTCCTCTCTTTCCTGGTTTCCTACCTGGTGCACAGCTTCCATTCACTTTAACCTACTTTTAAAAGTGTCTTTTACAACACCAACTAAGTTTTTTTTTTAACTAAGTAATACGGCATGTTTTGAACGCTTCGACGTGGCGCATCAGATCCGGTCATAACATCTAGGCCGGGTTTGGGGTGTTACACGTTGCCACACCTTAACCCTATGACTTGTCCACGGTCTCAATTAATTAATTAAGTTTTATGTAGTTATCATATACTAGGCCCAATACCCTTACATACATGCATATGGCCCACTAGGCCCAATTCATATTCATATGGCCCATTAGGCCCAAATCATATTATATTCATGCTCACATACAAATTTTCTATCACATAATATCACTTATCGATCTTTGCCTAGTATGGGCCCAACAACCCATGAGGCCCATTTAGCCCATTCCGGCCCATTTGGCCAATTCTCAACCCAAGTCCACGGAATCGCCCGTGGTCCTCAGGCAACCTATTAGTTTCCTCTCCACGAGTGTTTGCGCACCCGTATGACTACTGTAGCCTAAAATTTGGCTTTTCGACATTTCAGCTTTTGCCGTTTCATTATGTGTGTGCAGTTTATGTACACACCTGGTAGGCAGGCGTGCTACGATTTCCTTAGCCCAAACCTACAATCGATATCACCCAAAGATTAATCTCACATACTTATCGAATACTTTCCCAAAAGCCGGAATCTCACATTAACCTTACCTTGCGCAATAAGTATAACAGCCCCTTCACTAATCACGATTAACTCCTAGATCTACACCAATCATAACTATTAAGATTAGAATAATAGATGACTCGTATCCAACACAAGCCCCCGTACCTTACTATGGCTATTCGGCCAACCTTAGCCAATGGAAGAGGAATACTTACCAAAATCGCAACACCTAAGAAGTAATTCGACAATGAGCTAAGATTCGATATTAATCCCCTACCATATTTGATTAGAAAGAGTGAGGGTCAATATTCGATACTTAGCAAAGAAACCGATTGGGGAAACATCACTTACATTAGATTTGACCAACGTAGAAGTAGTAGTGATTACACCAAGGGTATTTGGCCAAAGAGGTTCGACCCTTTACGATTTTTTATGGCAAAAGAGGGTTATTCAGCTCTAAGGAAAAAGAAAGAAAAGTCAGCAACGAGGTAGAGGAAAATAGAATTCAGCACAAGGAAGAAGAAAAAGAAGAAAAAGGCAGAGAGTTTTCAGCTTTTAGAGAAAAGAGTTTCTGGTAACAGGGTGGAGGAAATTCGACATTAGGTTCATACCCTAGCATTCAGCACCTATTTATAACCTTATAGCTGAATTTTCCCATGCCCAATTCCCTATTCGGCTCTATCACTTCTCCCTGATAACCCCTTGATCCTTTCCTTAATTTTCTCTCCTGAACACTTCCCTTGGAGCCCACTTTCACGCCACTTCCATCCTTCTAGAAGGCCAAAATTAAACTTCTAAAAATACTAAGCTAGGATTCGAACCTTGGACGTCTTTGCTAGCTATTAATGCCACCTCTCCACACTCTAAGTGGTGTCACTTAGCCACTCCTCTACTAGGCTTTTTGATGCTAGTTTCCCCTGACTTTATTTAAAAGCCCAACTACTTGCCAGTCCTAATTCTTTTAATAACTAAATTATAATTTCTTCTATCCTTTAATTCAAAATTAAACCTTAACTAAGACCTACTAAAATTATCACTTGGATAAGAATATTAAACACAATTTTTATCAAATCTAAAAACAAAGAAAGTTTGGGATTTCGAGATTTTTGGGTTTCAGGATTTTTTTGGGGCGTTACACAATGTTTGGAGAAGATGATGTAGATGATGAAGTTTTTGGGTGATTTTCTTGGTTTTTTGTAACACCCCAAACCCAGCCTAGACGTTATGGCTAAATTTGTAGATGTCACAAAGAAGGGTTTTGTAAACTAAGTTGTTTCGATAAATCATTCAAGTTTTATAACTCATTTTTAGTTATAGCTATTATCGAAAGCGTTATTAAATTAATTTGTTTGTCAAAACATAATTTATAGTGGAATTCATAAAAAACATTATATTTGAAAATCTCATTCGTATTTTCAGAAAAACCTTCGTTTTAGTCAAAAACCATGTTTTCAGCTTACCGTCGCAAATAAAGTGTTAAACAAAAATCCAAAACCCAAATTAGACCAACCAGTACAAAGAGTCAAATTATTATAAAACTCTAGAAATAATCCTTAGATTATAATAAAAACCATAAACTTAAACCATTTATAACTCGTGATCACCATGAGGCTCCATTACACCGATCCGCCTAAGTTTGTGGATTACCTGAATAGAATAGACAAACAGATGTGAGTTTTCACAAACTCAGTGTGAAACCCAATAGAAATACACATGCAAAACATACAGAAATCTCATACACAGTCAGATACAGATTCAGACTCATGTCCATTTTAGATACAGATAACAGAGTCAAACATACAGATCAGATATATAGAATCCTACCCCCATCCTTTGCATGCCCACTCTGACCATCCCAACACACTATGTGGGGTTAAAAATACCTACCCATACCTACACACCAAATCATGTCGTTATGGCACATATTAGATAAAGTGCAGCCAAGCTGCTAGAATATAGGCGAAGGTCACTGTAACAGCTTGGTTTTAGCTAAATCAAAACAGTGGTTTTAGAACCACAAACCTGAGGTTGTAAAATTAATTTTATATTATTTTATGTGTTTACATCATGTGAAATAATATGTGTGAAAGTTTTGTGAAATAATTTTATCAATTGGTCATTTAATTTGATAAAATGACTAAATCGTTAAAATATAAAAGTAGCATGTTATATGTTAAAGTGCTTAATTGCTTTAATTAATTAAAAGTGAAGTTCTTATGTGGTTATTTGGCCTTTTAAAAATGGAGTGGACAGTTATGGGCTTATGTTATATGGTTTTCTTATTTAATTATAAAGGTTAAAATAGTAAATTGAATATTAATATGTAATAAATAAAACAAAACGTAAGATATCATGCATGTTCATCTTTTATGACTGAATGTGAGAAGAAAAGAAACCATTGTTGAAGTTTTTAAGTTCGACACCTAGGAAGCTTGATTTAGGTATGTTATTTGCTTGGTTTTTGATAATTTTTACATATTTGAGATCGTTGCATTATATATTAGCTAGCACATGCTTTAATTTTCGAGTTTCATGATGAATTTGTGAAATGCCATTGATAAATATGCAAGCTTTTTATTGTTTGGTGATGAAAAATTAATATTTGTTGTTAGATTTTCATAGTTTATTAAGTAATTTTTGATAAAAATGCTTATTAAGGATTAAATTGTGAAATTATAAATTGAGAGTTTAAAATGTGAAACAAATGGAATTAATGGGCTGCTAAGGACCTAGGGAAGATTCGGCCATGCTTGGGTTTGATGAAATTTTGCGTATTTTGTGTTGTTTTGAAATAGGGACTAAATTGTAAAATTATGAAATGTTAGGGGCTAAAGTGAAAAATGCCTATTTATGTGTTTTTGGGTGAAATTGAATGAATATGTGATTAAATAAGTTAAATTTGAATTTATTTAGATCAAGAAAGAAAGAAATTGGATTTGGATCGGGGGAAGTCGAAAGTCATTAAATAGTTATTTCGATCCGTTCGTTTCCGTATAAGGTAAGTTCACATGCAAATAAATGTTTTCAAATTTAAATGTATATTTATATATATTTTCGAATTGAATTGGGCATTGGAGGACTTGTTTCGAGCATGAATCGACTGAGTTACGAAGTTGAAAGCCTGTAGAACCTTAGGAATAGTATAGGATACTGATGTCATGACATTAGGACTTTTGAGGTGTGATTTCATGTAAAACCATGTCTGGGACATTGGCATCGATATGAGATTACGTGTAAGACCCTATCTGGGATAGAGGCATCGATATGTGATAACATGTAAGACCATATCTGGTATATGGCATTGTATGTGATATATGTGTTTCTGAGTATCCTTAACGATTCTGAATGGTTCAGCAAACAATGTCAAAATGAGTGTAAGCCCCGAATTTAGGCCTAGAAGTATTAGGTCTTGAGCGTGGGAGCAGTTGGGAAGCTGCTCATAAATATTTGGTTATGCAAGAAAGTGACACAATTGAGTGTTTGTTTCAGTAGTTAAGTGTGCTGGGAAGTGTTTGGGAAGTCATGGGTTCAAGCCTTGACTTCCACAAAAAATTTTGGTTTTTAAGGATAAAATCCCTGTCTCTGGTCAGTAGGGCTCTTAAATGAAATTTGGTAAAGTATGTCATAAAAAGCTTGCTGGTCTAGTGGATAGTGGCGTGTAGAGTGTGTTAGTGGCCTAAGGTTCGAATCCCTGCTTGTGCAAATGGAGACTATTTTTACTGATGGCCATGGGAGGAAGTTGTGTTTGACGGAAACACCGAGAGTTTGAATAAGTTTGAATAGATTTGTTGTTAGCCAAATTGGGGGAGTAAAAAGGGGGATTTTTGAATGTTTGAATTGGTGGATATGAGGAAATTGATGAGAAAATCGTGGGGATTTGTGGTTGGAAAAGAGTTGGTGCCAAATGGGAATTGTAAGCACTCAATGCTTTCGGGATTTGAAGAGGAGTGGAGAGTGGTGCCGTTTGAGATCTCCCAACACTCAAAATTCAGCTTTGAGACCAGCAAGTGATCTCTATTTCGGTAGCTACCCATTAGTTATTGATTCGTTTTTCTCTGAGGCCGATTACTGCTTAGACCATTCGGGTATTTTATATTTCCTACTTTTTCTTTCAGCTTTCTTCTCCCCCTCATTTTTACTTCTCTTAATTTTATTTACCTTTGCCAAACCTTCATGCTCCCTCTCTTTCAATTGGTCATTAGCATTTACCTCTTCTTTTGTCTTTGACCGATTATATCTACTCTTCCTCCTCATTTCTATTGTTTCGGTTCTCTTCTCCTTCCGTGTGTTGGGTTAGCTGAATAATTTCCCTCTATTATTTTATTCTATTTTCGGCTAGTAAGGGTTCTCTGATGAATCGGTAAGTGCTCTTGGTTTATTCTTGTTTCTCTCCACCGTTGTGGTCTTTTCTTCTAACATCTTCCTATTTTGCCAATTCATGATAAAGGAACAAGCGTTTCGACTCTTGTGTGGGTATAGGCTGATTCCTTCTATCAACCGTTCTTAGTTCTACATAGTGGTAAATTGCTGCTCTTTCGGTTCTAGTTATTTTCGTTCATGATGATAGTTAAAGAGATTAAGACACAATGTAGGTTGTACCAAGGATTTGGTGATCACTGGTTCAAGGAGAGATTATATCATACTTGCTTAACCAAGGTCGGTGTATGTGGAGATTTGTGCTATTCTCGTAAACAGGTGTGTAACGTGAAACTGCAAAGGATGAAAAGCCAAAAACCTGAAAAGCCGAAAACCTGAAAAGCCAAAAGGCTGAAAAGCCAAAAAGTGGGTTGTCGACACCACCCATGTTTATAGGCGCCTGTGTGGCAGGCCGTGTAACAAAACATGGCTGTGTGGTCAACGAGATGGCCATAAGCGTTTTCATGGGCCAAAACGATACTGGGCCACGTAGGCCCAACGAGAAGAATCACACAAGAGTGTGGTTAATATTGGGATGGCTGTATGAATCACACTGCTAAGGCCATCTTGGGTTATATGGGCCATACGAGCGTGTGGGCCTACATGGGCCCGTAATATAGGCTGTATTGTTAATGTTGCATGGGTTGCATGGGTCGCTCGAGACAACTGCGACCTTCTGTTGGGTCGGTAAGCGTACTTGAACCCTTATGTGATAAAATGACGATATTGCCCTTATGTGATAAAATGACTATATTGCCCTTATGTGATAAAATGACGATATTATCCTTATGTGATAAAATGACGATATTGTCCTTATGTGATAAAATGACAATATTGTCCTTATGTGATAAAATAACGATATTGCCCTTATGTGATAAAAATAACGATATTGCCCTTATGTGATAAAATGACGATTTTACCCTCATAGGGTAAAATAACCAAAATACCCTATAGGGTAAAATGACTACAGTAACCTTTTAAGGTAAAATGACTGATTTGCTCTACGATGTGTATGACTATATTTGAGCATGCCATGTTATATGTATGTTGCATCCATCTAAGATATTATGACACGATACATGAAGCATGATGCATTGCATGGGGATGGGATATATATATTTTGGAGGAAGTGTACTGTACTGATATGGTCCTACGGGTCACACAAGACGACTGTGGACCAAAGGTTGCACGGGTCTTACAAGACGACTGTGGACCTACTGATGGCTTTAAGTCGTTCATATTACTGGCAGCTCTGCTGCAAATTCTATTTAGCCCTGCAACCGGTGCTAATTCTGGAGTGTAGGGATGGGAGGGTTGATTATATCCGCACATGGAGTGTAGGGTTGGATGAAGATGGAGTGTAGAGGCTGGATGGGTAGGACTTGCATACTGTTTACTGTTATTGTACTGTTTACTGTTACTGTAATGGGCCAAGGCCCAAGTATATAACTGCTTCTGTATTGAGATGGGCTAAAGCCCAAACTGATATTTCCACTGTTACTGATATGGGCTTAGGCCCCACTGATACTGTTACTGGAATGGGCTAAGGCCCTAACTAAAACTGAAAGGGCTTAGGCCCAAATTGTGTTTACTTTGATTGTTTGCTTATATGGGATTACACACTGAGTTTTTGTAAACTTACTGATTTGTTTTAACTATATAGGTAATCCGTAGTCGTAGATGGATCGGTGCTGCGAGGGACTCACAGGTTTCCATACAACTGCTCTTGCTTCCATATTTGTTATTAATTTATAAGTAGTTTCATTTGGGTATTGTTATGTAATAAGGCCTCTATTATTTTGAATTTTGGGGTTTTATTTATTTTTGATTTGTATCTGCTAGTAGTAGGATGTGGGTTTTCAAAAGATATGCATGGTTTACCAAAATTCCGTGAATACAAAAAACTGTTTCAAAAGCTTTCGCGATAAACGATATTTTGAAAAAATAACATTTTAAAATAAATACTTTTTGATAGTGACGCAAGTTTTAAAATTATTTTCTAGATCACGTAAAGAGGCTATATAAACATTGGGCTTTTCAAACGACATCATGTTTTACGAAAAACACTTCAATGTGACATCGCCAGATTCGGCCATAACGTCCAGGCTGGGTTTGGGGCGTTACAGTGAGACTGAATGTGAATTTGAGCTAAATGATTCAGGTACGTATGAAGTTTATATGTTCAGTGAAAAATAAGGTAAGTGAAGTTACTTAACATGGTAATATGGATTATATGTGAAAAGTGATTGTATATGTGTATGAGATTAGTTAAATATGGCCTATTCGAATTGAATTATTAATGTTCTTGTGATGATTTATTTGCTTATGGCTTACTAAGCTTGCAAAGCTTACCTTGTGTGTTCTTTCTTTATTTTATAGATATATAAACCTAGCTGGAGCTCGGGGATCATCAAGGATCATCATCACACTATCAATCGCTATTTCGGTACTTTGAAAGCTTGTACTTATGACATATGGCATGTAAAGGCTAGTTTTGGCACGGTTAGTTTTGAATTGTGTATAAATAGCCATGCAAAAATGGCTTGATAATGATGTTAATATTTGTGAATAATTGACCTTGTTAATTAGCTCATTTTGGGAATTTTGTTTAATGGCATAGTTTGCATTTGTGGATGGTTATGAATTGGTTTGTTTGATGTTAATGTAGTGATGGATATGGTTTCGGTTGTGGCAAGTTTATTTAAGCTATGTTATGAATATATTATTGCTTGTGTAATTGGTCTTTTTGGTACAGTTTGTGATAGAAAAAGATGACTATGTTCTATGAATGATGAGTCGGTCATTTGAGCAAGTATAATGTATCTAGTTAATGATGTTAATTAGCTACAAAATGGTATACCTAGTTGAGATTTTGTTGTGATAATGGTATGATCTATTGAGGTAAAATTTGATGACCAAATATGTGGCTAATTGATTGGTTGTGTATATGTATTTTGGGTATGAAAAATTAGCATGCGATTTAGGTGTACTTTGATTTGTTATTTGTGTTCAAAAATGTTAATGTTGTTATAGTGCAATATGCATAACTTGGTAATAATGACAATTATATTTGACCATTTGGTGATGTTTGATAATGACTCTTATATGGATAATTAATAAGTTGTATAATATGGCTTGTTTTGATTTGATATACGAATGTACATAGGCATATGAAATGGTACGCTTGATAATTAGCTAATGAAATAAATGTATGCAAATGGTACTTATAATTATTCTATCACTGAACTCTTTGGGTTCTCCATTGGAAACTTATTCAATACAAATCTCATGAAATTCCATTATAAGTACCATTTCGGTAAGGGGGAGGGGTTGTAGGACCTCTGACTCGACTTTTTTTAAACATACACATATGACACAACTTCCATCATCATAGCAACATCATCAAAATCATGTCATTCATTCAGGCAATGCAGCATTCATGTTGGCTTACACCAATTTTCCTATTGTCCCATTTAGACAATATACTTATGCATACATTCTATGTTTTCTAGATAGCTTTACTTATCCATTCATTTAATTAAATTAAGTCATGCTCATGACATCATATAAGGCCAAAAAAACATAGATATTTGCATCACTTTCATTTCGTGCATCATCATGTACATATCATTACAATCATATAATTCAGTCCAACAATTTAACATAGATAAGTTCATTTTATTATAATCCTTTATCTCATAAAAATTATATATCATTAATATTCATCAATATTCGACGTCCAATCAAGACAAGGACATTTTCATTCGTATCATAATATTATGACCTTTATTCATACCTCTACTACTTTCTATTTATTCCGTTCATCTTATCAAGTAAGCCACATACACTACATCATATGAGCATTAAGCAAATATGGATATTTATCACATATGTATCATAAACTTTTATTCATATTTTTCTGAACCGAGACTTATCATAATCATAATTTTACTCAAATACCTTCACATAACATTGAACATGGTTGGTGCAGCTCAGTTGGAGAGTACCCTGTCTAAATAAGACGGTACTCATACGCGTCAGGAGACATCACACTATCACAGATCAGTGGCATGTATAGCTAAACTTTTACACATGCTAGGTTAGTCCGAGAACTGACTAAACCTGGTCTGATACCACCAAATGTAACGCCCCGTACCCAAGATCGTCGTCGGAGTCGAACACGAGGTGTTAACGGGCTTAATTCATTACTTAAACAGCTCAAACAATTTATTTTTAAAATTTTCAGTCAAGCTGGCAATTTGCATCATAGTCGATTAAAAATTCATATCTCGAGTTTCGAAACATGAAATTAAGATCTATAAATTTTCCCTGAAACTAGACTCATATATCTATTTACTATTTTTTTTATAGAATTTTTTGTCAAGCCAATTAGTACAATTTATTAGTTAAAGTCTCCCCTATTTCAGGGTTCAACTACTCTGACTCCTGTGTATTACGAATTAGATATCTCCCTGTAAAGAGTTTCAATGACTATGCCATTTCTTCCTCATAAATCAGATATCACTCTCATCATGAGAATAAATTAAGATATCATCAATAAAAACCACAACAAATTTATCCAAGTATGGCTAGAAAACACGGTTCATTAAGTCCATAAACACAGTAGGAGCATTTGTTAAGCCAAAGGGCTTGACAAAGAGCTCATAATGCCCATATCTCGTCTGAACGCGGTTTTTGGCACATCTTGCTCCTTAACTCTTAGCTGGTAATAATTGGATCTCAAGTCTATCTTAGAAAAAACCGTGGCTCCTTTTAATCGATTAAACACATCGTCGATCCTTGGCAGGGGGTACTTGTTCTTCACCATCACCTTGTTGAGCTGTCTATAGTCTATACATAACCTCATTGACCAGTCTTTCTTTTTCACAAAAAGTACCGGAGCACCTTACGGAGAATAGCTCAGTTTCGTAGAACCCTTATCCGTAGCTTAGCCTTTAACTCTTTTAACACCGAAGGTGCCATCCTATACAGGGCAATCGATATAGGCACAGTACAGGACACTAACTTGATACCAAATTTGACTTTACTAGCTGGAGGCAGTCCAGGCAACTCTTCTGGAAACACATCCGAAAATTCACATACCACTGGCACTGACTCAATCTTTACCTTCGTCACTTGGGTGTTCAACGCAAATGTGAGATAAGACTCATACCCTTTTCTCATATATTTTTCAGTAGTCATAGAAGAAATCACTACAGGTAAGTTATCCGGTTCACCTGATTCAACTCAAAGAATATCCCCATTTTCACATTTCAGTTCAAAGAATTGCTTCCCACAATTTACTATGACATCATGGGTAGAAAACCAATCCATACCAAGGATAACGTCAAATTCATCAAACGGCAATAACATGAGGTTAGCCGAAAAACAATGACCTTTAATTGTCAAGGGACAATTTCTATATACTTGGTCAACTAATACATGCTTTCCTAATGGGTTTGAAACTTTTACCACAAATTCTGTAGACTCGACAGGCAGATTCATGCTAGACACCAGTTTCACATAAACATACAAATGGGTAGGCCCCAGATCTATCAAAGCAGCAGCAAAAATATCATAAGGAGAGAAAGTACCCGTAATTACATCTGGTGATGATGCCTCTTCACAAACACGAATAGCATAAGTCCTTGCAGGTGCTCAACCCACGGAACTTATGGCGGAATCTCTAGGCGTACCTCTGTTGCTAGTCCCTCTTCCCGGATTCTTCTGTGGTCTACCTCCCAAAGGAGCATTACTCACTTTTACATCTTACTTTTCGCCTTTCTTACCAATTTCAGAATAGTTTCGGATGAAATGGTCTAGTGACCCACATTTGAAACAGTCCCTTTCATTCCCTTGACACTTACCAAAATGGCGTCTATCGCACTGTGAAAATTCTGGTCTGTTTGGTCGAGCACTACCAAAACTCGCGATAGAAGTGGTTTGAGCTTTAGACACATTGTACTGCTTATTCTTATTTCTGCTCAAGAATCCCACTAAAGTATTTGATCAGGTAGTGAACTCTCTCGATCTCTTAGATGAGGACTGGTGTGATTTCCCCATCTATCTTTTCCTTAAGTCACGAAACTCAATATCAGCTTTTCTCTTTTCTTTGGTCAATTCTTCTACATTGTAAGCTTTTTCAACTAGCATCGCAAACTCCCTTAACTCTAATATGCCAACCAATAATCGGATGTCTTCGTTCAATCTGTCCTCAAATCTCTTACACATGATGGCCTCAATAGATACACACTCCCTAGCGTACTTGTTGAGCCTTAGGAACTCACACTCATATTCTGTTACTGCCATTCGACCTTGCTTCAATTCTAGAAATTCTTTCCTTTTCTGGTATATAAACCCCTAACTAATATACTTCTTTCGAAATCCCTCTTGGAAGAACTCTTATGTAATCATTTCCCTTGGTATAACCGACACAAGGGTGTTCTACCCTTGGTAGGCCGAGTCTCGCAAGAGTGACACAACACAGTTCATACACTCCTCAGGTGTGCAAGACAACTCATCGAATACCTTAATGGTATTTGCTAGCTAGAACTCTACCCTCTCAGTGTCATTATCTATGTTCACTCTAAACTCCTTGGCCTCTTGCTTCCTAATTCTGCCAACCGGAGGTTTCTCCCTTAACATCTCTACCCCTTAGGGCACTATGGGGTTAGGTTGAGGGATTAGAGGGGGTGGAAGAGGTAGAGTGTTCAGATTTGCACGAACAAACTCTGAATACAAGGCATCTATCATATAGAGTTAAGCTTCTCTAGCCCCTCTTCCCTGACTCATTGTCACAAGTCCACTCTCTACTGGCGCAGTCCCTTCAGCAGGAGCCAACGCATTACTCTCTACATTGTCTGCCATTGCTCTGTCAATATCCATTTACTATATGAAAACACAATTTAAATTTGTCAGGAGTCGTCACGCTATCACAATATATTTATGGCATGTATAGCTAGACTCGTACTCATGGTATGTTAGTCCGAGAATCGACTAAACCATAGCTCTGATACCACTAAATGTAACACCCCTTACCTGAGTTCGATGTCGGAACAGGATACGAGGTGTTACCAAACTTAAACACATACAAACATACATTTACTAGTTATAAAATTTCACTCCAATTAAAACTTTTAACAATACCCTAATGTTCCTACTATAAGGCCTACGAGGCCCCAAACACACTATGGAGTTGATTTGGGACAAATCTGTGCACTCTAGAAAATTTTGCAAATTTTCAAGCTTCCATGCCTTTTTTTCTTGAAGAAAATTGGCGAAGAAGAGAAGAAATAAAAAAAAGGTGATAGCTTTTCCTTATTTTATTTTATTCTAGTCAAATTGGTCACCAAATTTCACCTAATTTTGACTTTTTGATTTTCTTTGTCCCTATGGCCTGCCATGCCATTAATAAAGGCCTATTTGCTCTTTTTAGACCCTTAATTTTGGTTCTCTAGCTATTTGACACCTTTAGCTAACGAGATAAAACTTTTGTCCCTTATGCGATTTAGTCCTTTTTCGCAATTAAGTATGCAATCACAAATTATTTCACCAAAATTTTCACGCACTCATATAAATATGCTATAACACATAAAATAATATTAAAAATAATTTCTCTGACCTCGAGTTAGTGGTTCCGAAACCACTATTCTAACTAGGCCCAAAATCGGGCTGTTACAATAATTATCACCATTAAAACTAGCCTATACATGCCATATTTACATATATACACAAATTCAAAAGTACCAATCGGCAACTAGATAGTGTGATGTGTAACTCCGACTTATCCGAAACGAACGAGCTAACGAACCTCTATAAAACATAAAAAAAGAAACAGAGTAAGCTTTATAGCTTAGTAAGCCCGTATAATTCAGAATTAGACTTGCCATTTTTACTAAATCAAGATAAATAAATAAGGTAAACTCATTACAATTTCCAAATGCCTAACATAAGCATTCATCAATAGGTTAGTCATATAAATACATGAAATCATCCATTATCACAATTCAATACTCAATATATATTGTATTCAACATTTCATTCTCAATCATATAATCAATAATTCATTCAATAATAGTACTCATCCGTATAAACATAATTTATGCCCATTAAACCTATTAGAACTTCAAAGGAGACTCGGGTAATATACATCAGTAATCCATCAATTCATTATCATTTCTGCTCTTTCGAGCCATGATCGGTAAGCTCCTCCTAAGCTAATGAACAGTAAGCTCTGGCGAGCTGAACAGTAAGCTTTTACGAGCTAATATATTGGTAAGCTCATACGAGCTGTGGTGAGTCCGCAACAAATGTAGGAGCTCGACCAAAACGGTAACCCTAGTGACATGTCACTTGTATGCTACGAATTCATACGGTTCAAATGGGGCTTGGTAACAAATAGGTTATATCGATAAGGCATTCATATTTCAAGTATATCAATTATTCAATTATACACATTCATTACAAATAAATACAAGTATTTAAAAGTTTGATTCTAATTATACGAACTTTCCTCGTATCACTTGGATAATAACTAACGGCTATCCATCGATCTTTCCTTTTCCTCGATCTAAACTTGATCTCGACTTATCTTGATCAATTTGATTTCCAAATAACCAAACCCTAGGAAGCAAATTCTTCTTTTTCTTCTTCAAAATCGATTAAGTAAATATGATAATGAGAAAATAGGTTTTTGTTGTAACAGCCCGGTTTAGACCCTAATCAGAATAGTGGTTCTGGGACCACAAATCCAAGTTAAAAAAATATTTTAAGATTATTTTTGGTGTTTATAGTATGTAAATTGATATGTTTGAAAGTTTCATGTGAAAATTTTATCGTTTGTCTGCTCAATTTAATAAAAAGGACTTAATCATGTAAAATGAAAAAGTTGGCTACTAATTGTTTAAGTGTCGAATTGTTATGTTCTTTATATTGTGGGGTCCATATGTTGCAATTTGACCATTGAAAATATGCATGGACGGTAATGGGCTTATATTATAAGGTTTTATCATTAAGATCATTAAGGTTAGTTTTGTAAATTAGTTAAATATGTTAATATAATAATACATAACATAAAAAAATATGTTTCTTCATCTTTTGCATGACTGAAACTTGGGAAAGAAAAAAAAGAGTTTATAAGCTTTTGTGTATTTGGCCTTGTCCAAGCTTGATTAAGGTAAGTGTTTTGCTCAGTTTTTGATAATTTTTACGTTTTTGAGATTGTTGCTTCAAGTACTATATAGCCCATGCCTGAATTTTTGAATTTGATGATGAATTTGAGATTTTCCATTGTTTATAGCTTGAAGATTTTTTGTGTTTGATGATGAAAAATAAATATATGTTGTTAGATTATCAAGTTTAATTAAGTGATTTTAAGTAAAAATGCCTATTTAGGATTAAATTGTGAATTTTGTAAATTGAGGGGTCAAAATGTGAAATAAGTGAAAGAAATGGGTTGATAGGGACCTTACTGAAATTCGGGCAAGCATGGGTGTGGTAAAATTTTGAATATTTTGTGTTTTGTGAAATAGGGACTAAATTGTGAAAAATGTGAAATGTTAGAGGCAAAAGTGTAATTTACCCATTTATGTGTTTTTGGATGAATTTGAATGAATATATGATTAAATAAGTCAAATTTGTATTAATTAGATCAAGAAAAGAGGAAATCAGATTTGGATCGGGGGAAAACTAAAGTTGTCGAATAATCCCTCCGATCCATTCGTCTTTGTCCGAGGTAAGTTCATAAGTAAATAATTGTTGTTAAATTCATATGAAAATGTATTTAACTGTGCCGAATTGAATTTTGGTAACTACATAGATGTGTCGAAATGATTTATAATGAATATATGTGTATAAGTCGAAGTGAATTAAGCACGGGAGAATTAATTACGAGCTTGAATCGATTGAATTAAGACGTCCATAAGCCCCATACGAGCCTTAGGAATAGTTAGGATACATATGTCATGACATAGGATTACAATATGTGATTTTGTCTAAGACCACGTCTAGGACGTTGGCATCGATTTGAGATTTATGTGTAAGACCATGTCTGGAATAGTGGCATCGATAGTTGATTACATGTAAGACCTTGTCTCGGACGTAGGCATTGTACGAGCTTTTCGAGCTCTCCAAGTATCCTTATTTATTCCGAATGGTTCAACGGGCAATGTTAAGTTAAGACCGAATGTGAAATCGAGTTAAATGGTTCAGGCACGTGCGAAGTTATGTTCATGAAATTAAGGTAAGTTTAGTACTTGAAATGATGATATAAATTATGCATGTTATAAAAGGTGATTTATATGTACATGTGATTTTTTAAATTCGGCCAAGTGATATTATAATTTTAATATTCATGTGTTGATATATTTGCTTATGACTTACTAAGCTGTTCAAACTTACTGTGTGTGCTTGTTCATTGTTTTATAGATTTTGGAAAGCTAGTTATGAGCTCAGGGATCATCAAGGAAGTCTGCCACACTATCGATCGTTATTTCGGTATCTTATTAGTTTGAAACTTTGAGCATATGGCATGTATAGTCTTGTTATATTATGTTTGATTTTGAGTTGTATATATTAGGCCATGTGAAAATGGCTTAATCATTGTGCTTAAGTTTGGTTATATATGTTCATGGTTAATATGTTTGATGTGTTTGGTTTTGGTGATTCAGTAATGAGTAATGCAAGGCATGATGCATATTAGGCTATGACATTAGCTTAATTTAGAAGGTGTGTTTTTCTTTGATGTGTTTGGTGTGATGTTTGGACTTATAGTTTGACTTGGTAATGAGTTAACGGATGGATGTATGTTCGATATATGGTATGTATTAAATTGGTTAAGTAATGTATATGTCATTGTTGGTATTTGGCTATTAGGTTCGGTATAATTTCAAATGGTAATTGAGGATTATGATTTAGGTATGTTTTGGTTAGCTTATAAGGAATATGCTACTTAACTATTTTGGTTAAGTGTTTTGGTATAATTTCAAATGGTAATTGAGGATTATGATTTAGGTATGTTTTGGTTAGCTCATAATGAAATATTTAAAAGTGTAAAATATGATGTTTATATTCGACTAATGATAGGCAAATTATGCATAAATAAATCTATGATATGTTTTGTTTGTGATTTGGTTTTTAACGTCAATTTGATTAGTTTAAAGTTTGATTATAATTATGTGTAAAGTACTAGACGAATTAGTACTAATATGGTCCCGTGGAATCGGTTATTTATTAATGAAATGATAAATGGTGCACATTCATATTCGGCTAAAGATAAGTTGTAACAGTTCGATTTTGACCCTAGTTAGAAAGTGGTTTCGGGACCCCAAATTCCAGTCTGAAAAATATTTTAATATTATTTTCTGTGTCTGTGATATTTAATTTACATCTGTAAAATTTCTGTGATTTAATTTGTCAGTTTCTGTGCTTAATTATGAAAAAGGATTAAATCGCAAAAAGTGTGTAAGTTGAGTGCTAGATGTTAAAGCACTTAATTGGCTTGGCTTTTAAAATAAAGGTCCTTGCATGTCAAATTGACCATTTATTTTAGTAATGGACAAACATGGACATGAGTTGGTGAAAATTTGATGATATAAGCCAAGGGCAAAATGGGAAAATGAATATTAAAATTATTAAATGAGAATAAACATGAAAATGAAGCCATTTTTCATGCATGTATTGCCGAAAATACAACGAAATAGAAAGAAGAAGACCATCCTAGGGTTTGATCATTGATTTGGTTGATTAATGTATGTACTGTGGTCCGTTTTTGATAATTTCTACGTTTCTGTGATCGTTGCTTCGTGTTCTTCAAAACCCATGTCTGAATTTCTGTTTTTGTTGAAGATTTCATGAAATTCCATTGTTGATATCATGAGTTTTATAATGTTTGTGAATGAATTATGAAGGCTTGGTAGATGGTTCATAAGTTTTGTCTTTGAGCTTTTGATGAAATTGAGCTATTTGGGTTAAATTTTGAAAATGATGTTTTGAAGGACTAAATTGTGAATTGAAAATTCGGCTAGCCGTTGTTGTAAAGAAATTTTGCATATCGGTGATTTTGTCAAAAATGGACTAAATTATTAAAGTGTGAAAATGTAAAGGCTAAAATGTAAAGTGCCCTAAATATGTGTATATGGATTAAATTGAATGAAATGAATGATTGAATGGTTGAATTTGTATTGTATTAGATCAAGAACAAAAAAAATTAGACTTAGATCAAGGGAAGTCCAAAATAGTTGAATAGAAGACTCGTTTTATCCGAAATCCGCCCGAGGTAAGTCAAATTACAGTTACGTGTTAACTGAAATGAATTCTGAACATATAAATTGTAATCTGTATTGGATGGCCTTGAGTGCCTGATGTATACCTTTGGAGTAAAGTATGACAATATGTAAATATCTGAAAAACTCTGAATGTTCCTAAGCAAAGTTGACATCTGTCTGAGACATCGTGTAAGACCATGTTTGGGACACAGGCCTCGATTGAGATTTACGTATAAGATCATGTCTGGGACATCGACATCGTATCTGATTTCGTGTAAGACCCTGTCTGGGATAGAGGCATCAATATTGAACTACATGTAAGACCATGTCCGGGACGTCAGCATTGTACTTGTTTATGAGCATCTGTATCGTTTCTGACTCGTCTGATGATGGCGTATGAAATCTGAGATTGAGTATATGAATTGTATAACCTATGCAGGTACATTTGTATCGTACTAAATTGTTTGAATATGAAAAATCCGTCTCTGTGAAATATGTAAGGAAATGAAGCATGCATATATGCAAACAAAGGAGCATGGTTAAGTTTATGAATTATTCCATGAAATGGTTATGAATCTATATGGTTAAATGGTATATATATGCTTTAGTAATATACCAATTGTATTTGGCTTACTAAGATCTTTGTAGCTTACTTTGTGTGTTTACTGTCTGCTTTACAGTTATCGTAGCTATTAAAGGCTCGGGGATAGTCGAGGATCGTCACCACACTATCGATCTCATTTTGGTACTTTTGAAAGTGTAAGTATTTTAAAGTATGGCATGTATAGGCTAGAAGGTCTATCTATATAAGTTTTGATGTGCATATGTTATGCCATGGGAGTTGCCTAGCAAATGAAATGTTGTATATAGTTTTGGTATTTGGTTAATGGTGGCAAATGATGCATGGTTGTAGTGTTTTATGAGATAATATATTTTTTGTTAGAATGAAGCATGTTTTGAACATGGAATTGGTTGGGAATTTTGGTAGGAATGTTGTATATCATTGCTTCTAGGTTTGGCCCAAAGAGAAGTGGCAAATTGGCTTAAACCAAGCCTGTATTGTGCCACACGGTCAGGGGACACAGGCGTGCCTTATGGCCGTGTAAGAAAAATATTATTCACCTAAAAATCACACTGCCTTGACACGGGCGTATCATATGGCCGTGGAAGTTAGTAGCTAGCTAAGTATCACACGGCCATAGTACACGGGTGTGCCTATCGTCCGTGTGAAAAAGTTAGTATAGGACCTATTTTTGGCACGGTTGGGTTATATGGGCGTGTCTAGTGCCCGTGTGTGCCACACGGCCTAGTCACACGGGCGTGTGACTTTAACACTTTGGAAGAATTGGTTAAGTTCTGAAAATTCTGAACAGGTTCGGTTTAGTTTTGACCTTTCCTTAAATGTATGTTTTAGGTCTCGTAGACCACATTGATGAATGAATTGGTGTTTAATGCTTCTGTATTATTGATATATGATATCTATGATTCTGAATTGGTTTGAAATGTTATATCCGTCTGGTAATGCCTCGTAACTCTAATTCGATGTCAGTTACGGGTTAGGGGTGTTATATTTTATTGGTATCAGAGCTATAATTTAGTCGGTTCTAAGACTACCATAACGTATGTGAATCTAGCTATACATGGCATGTAATGGCCTAAATTCAAGGTTATCGGAACAGTGGTTTCATAATCACAAATCCGATTTAAAGAGAAATTTATTTCAATATTTTTGCATGAAAATTGATATGATAGGAAAATCGTATGAAAATATTGATAGAAAAATTTTACCGGTTTAGTGGTTAGTTAGAAAAAGAAATTATTGAAGAAATTGGGTAAAAACAAGATATCGGGACCTCTATCTTGTAAAACCAAGTCGAAAATAATTTTATAAATATTTATGAAATGTTATTAATGTGGTATTAAAATTTCGTTAGGAAATTTTAATGTTTGGGTAGTCAATTAAATGAAAAGGACTAAATTGTAATAGGTGTAAAAGTTGCTAGAATGATTAAATAGCTTAAGAGTCTAATGAGAAAGGATTTAAAAGGAAATTAGACCCAAAAGTTATTTGGGCTGGACGGCAAGGGTATGAAATCAGCAGAAAAATTGATAAATTAAGGGTAAAATTGGAATATTGCAAAATTAACTAAATAAAACTAGGACTAAATAGGAAATATCTAGATTTCTCTTCATTTCTCTTCAATTCCAGCAGCTAAAAACGCCATAGGAGGGTTCTCTAAGCTGATATTTCATAATTTTTGCACCAAGTGAGTTAATCATTGCCTTTTTCTTGTAATTTTTGTGTTTCTAAGACTTTTACAACTAGGTCCTACTATTAAATTCATTAGTTTTTGATTTCATGGATGAAATTGAAAGTCACCATGGTTGAGTACTGTAAGTTTATGATGAAATAGAATGAAATTAAAGCTTTAATTTGTTTATGAGATGATTTTATTAGGTAATTTCAATAGAAATTGATTTTTAGGACCTAATTGTGAAAATGCTTGGAATTAAAGTCTATTGCTGAAATTCTGATTCCTAAAGGTTGTAAACTAGTTTAAGGTGACAGAATAAAATGTTAATTGAGAAAAATCATCTCAATTGAGAGGCTAATTGAGTAGGGACGAAATTATCATTTATTAAAAGCTTAGGGGAAAAATGGTAATAAACAGCTTGCACAAAAACAGTTTGGACAGCAGCAGTAGACTAACTTTGAAAAATCACCATAAATTGTAGAAATCGAGTTAGAAGATAAAAAAAATATGAAATTAAATCTTATTTAGTATAGTTTCTCATAGAAGAAATAGTGTAAGCAATGGATTTGTAAATTTTGAGATATAATGAATTTTGTGAGACAAGGTCAGAATGAATTCGGGTTCCCCTGTTCTGACTTTGAAAAATCATAAACAATTTAAGAAAAACAATTATGGGCTTAAATTTATATGTATAGAATCCTTAATGAGTCTATTTTTAAGAGAAACAAACTAGAACATCATTTGAATTCTTTAGGAAGAGATAATTAATTTTTAATGAAGAAGGGTCAGAACTGTCTACAGCAGAATAGGGGTGACTTTAAAGAATAAACTGTACTTATTGGCTAAACCAAAAATTCTGAAAATTTTATGGTAAAAATATATATGAGTCTAGTTTTTGAGAAAATTAACGGATATTAATTTAGAGTTCCGTAGCTCAAGTTATAAATAATGTAGTGACTATGACTCAAGTAGACAGCTTTGAATGAACTATAAATAATAGTTGAATTATAGAGAATGATGCATATGAACATGAAATGTATTGAATTGATAATTAAATTTATTTATTTAGATCTGGAAGATTCAAATACGAAGCTAGATCGAGGAAAGGAAAAAGTTCGGGATTAGTAGATTTTTACTGTTTACAAACAAGTATCAAGGTAAGTTCGTGTAACTTGAATTATATTCTTAAATGCTTGAAATGCATGTTTTTGATATGAATATGATTTGAATGTTCATTATATGGAAATTTATGAAACATTAATATATTTGATAAAATGGGAAGAAATCCCGGTTGAATGAAAGGAAAATTCGATGGATCTCTGAAAAGGAATTGCCAGTAAAAAGGATCTAGCCCGGACGGGTGATCCTATCTTGATATAGCCCTCCCGAAGAATATGTGCAAAATGGATTTAGCCCGGACGGGTAATCCGAATTAGGGTCTGAATTTAGCCTGAACTGGTAATTCAGATCCAAGCTCATTAGAGTAATTGTCGTTGCAGGGGATTTAGCCTGGATTTGTAATCCCGACAATACTCTATGAGTTTATATTGCAAGGGATTTAGCCTGGACTGGTAATCCCGCTGCAAGGTTGAGGTTCGCGGGAGTGTGCTCTCTGAAATGGATATGTGCGCACATGAATATGAATTGACGGACCCGGAATTGTACAATAAATGTGTACCTCTGAAAATCCATCGAAATTCCAATAAATTCAACGGGATAAATATGGAAAAATAACAAGGAAATGGAAATCATGGTATTGATGAGCTCATCAATCATGGTATATATTATTGGTACATGGAAATTATTGTACTAACTTGAATGTTGAGTTTGTGCATATTAGGGTAATAATGCATTGAATGGATATATGGATGTTTATTGTATTGTATTGAAAATATTAGGTAAGTATAATTCTTGTTACAGGAGCTTACTAAGCACGAAGTGCTTACCCCGTTTCCTTTTTCCCTGTTTTGTAGTGTTAAGAGCTCGGAGGTCGGATTTGGTCAGAGACACATCACACTGTCAACCTCAGGATTTCGGTATATAAAGAAACTTTATTTTGGAAATCAATGGCATGTATAAGCTAACAAAGTAAATGTTAACATGAAATGAATGTAAAGTTAGCCATTAGTATGGTTAACAAACCTGGTTTTAGATATGTGATGACGTTATCTTATAAATATGCATGAATTTATCTTGAAAATATGTTGAATTGATTTGGTTGATGTGGATTGGTCTCGATTTAATATTGCAGGGAAGGTTAGATATTTATAAAGGGGCTATATTAAATATAAAAAAAATTTAATTCGTAAACTTCGGTAATGCCTCGTACCCTATTCCGGCAATGAATACGGGTAGGGGTATTACATGGCATATATCTGAATCTGTGATAGTGTGATGACTCCTGACATTGAAATGTGCTTTTATATAGAAAATGAATCCCGATAGAGCTATAGCTGACGATGTTAAAAGCAATGCGTCTGCTCCCGCGCAAGGGATGGTGCAAGATGATTCATGATCGGCTATGAGTAGCCGTGATAGCGAGGCTAAGCAAGCCTTCTATTAGATGATGAACGATTGGTTCCCTCAGTATATTAGAACCAATCCGACTGTACAACAACCTCCATCCCCAGTTAATCCTTCTCAAATTCTTGTTATGCCCTCGGTAAGTCCGGTTCAGCTGAGCAGACCACTGGTTGATAAGATTAGAAAGTATGGGGTTGAAGAATTCTGAGCTACAACGAATGATGATGTTGAAAGAGCCAAATTCTGGTTATAAAATACAATACGAGTGTTTGATGAAATGTCTCTGAGTCCAGAGGAATGTGTTAAATGTGTTGTTTCACTTCTGAGAGATACAGCTTATCATTGGTGGAAAACTTTAATATCTGTAGTTCCAAGTGAAAGGGTTACTTGGTATTTCTTCCAATCTGAATTCTGGAAGAAATATATCAGTCAGAGATTCATTGATCAGAAGAGTTTCTCGAGCTTCAACAAGGTCGTATGTCTGTTACTGAATACGAACGTGAATTTGTCAGATTGAGCCAGTATGCTCGGGAATGTGTATCAAATGAAGCAATAATGTGCAAAAGGTTTGAAGGTGGACTAAACGAAGATATTCTTCTGTTAGTTGGGATTTTGGAAATTAAAGAAATGGTAGTGCTCGTTCAGCAAGCATGTAAAGCTAAAGAATTAAGTAAAGAGAAAAGAAAAGCTGATTCTGAAGCTAAAGATGCTAGAAAGAGATCTTCGAGTAGATCATTTTAGTCTGTGCCAAAGAAATTTTGAGATGATCAAAGCCGTTCAAATGCTATTGTGGGACATTCAAACCGAGATCGAGCTAGATCACATTTAAACTTCAGAGTCCCTGCTACCTCTGTTGAAGTGGCAGGAATGTCCGATTTGAGAAACCTGAATGTAAAAATTATGGTAAAAGATATCCGAGAAATTGTAGATTGAATGATCGAGCCTGTTTTTGATGTGGATCTCTAGACCATTTTGTAAGAGATTGTTCTAAACCTGTTGAGCAAGAGAATGTACAGAATCTGAGACCGAGCAACACCTCAGTTAAAGGTAGACTTTCTATAAATGCAAGAAATGCAAGTAGTAGTCAAAGAGCTACTGGAGATACTATTGTTAGATCTGAGGCCAGAGCACCTGCCAGAGCCTATGCTATCCGAGCTCGTGAGGAAGCTTCGTCTCTAGACGTGATTACTGGTACTTTCACTCTTTATGATACTTCTGTGATTGTATTGATAGACCCTGGATCAACGCATTCTTATATCTGTATGAAGTTAGTGCATAGTAAGACTTTCACTGTAGATTCTATTGAATTAGTAATTAGAGTATCGAACCCTTTAGGCAAAAATGTCTTGGTTGATAAAGTTTGCAAGAATTGCCCATTAATGATTTGAGATATCTGTTTTCCGGCGGATCTGATGCTTTTACCTTTCGATGAATTTGACATAATTCTGGGAATGGATTGGTTAACTCTGCATGATCCTATTGTGAATTGCAAACGAAAAGTCATTGATTTAAGGTGTGAGAATGATAAAATAGTCAGTGTTGAATCTAGTGATTTGAATGGGTTACCTGCTGTGATATCTTCTATGAAAGCATTGAGTATTGTTAGAAAAGGTTGTGAAGCTTATTTTTCATACGTGATTGATTCAAATGTGTCGAAAAACAAAATTGAATCTGTGCCTATTATTTGTGAGTACCCTGATGTATTTCCTGAAGAACTTCCGGGATTACCTCTAGTTAGAGAAGTAGAATTTGGCATTGAATTAATACCTGATACTACTTCGATTTTGATAGCTCCATATCGAATGGCTCCGATCGAATTAAAGGAATTGAAATCTTAGTTGCAAGAATTGACCGATCGAGGGTTTGCTAGACCGAGTTTCTCACCTTGGGGTGCACCTATTCTGTTTGTGAAAAAGAAAGATGGCACAATGAGAATATGTATTGATTACCGCCAACTTAATAAAGTGACTGTAAAGAACAAATACCCTCTGCCTAGAATTGATGATTTATTCAATCAGTTGAAAGGTGCTACTGTGTTTTCTAAGATAGATTTGAATTGGGTTACTGCTAGGTTGCGAGTAAAGGATTCTGATATTCCGAAAACTGCTTTTAGAACGAGGTACGGGCATTATGAATTTATAGTTATGCCTTTTGGATTAACGAATGCACCTGCTATTTTTATGGATCTGATGAATAGAATTTTCAGACCGTATTTAGATAAATTTGTGGTTGCATTCATTGATGACATATTGATTTATTCACGAGATGAAACTGAACATGCCAAGCATTTAAGAATAGTCATACAGACTTTGCGAGATAAACAGTTGTATGCAAAGTTTAGTAAATGTTAATTCTGGTTGCGGGAAGTTGGTTTTCTCGGTCATATTGTATCAGCTTCTGGTATCCGAGTTGATCCCAGCAAGATTTCAGCTATTCTAAATTGGAAGCCTTCGAGGAATGTATTGAAGTCCGCAGTTTTCTGGGACTTGCCGGTTACTACAGACAATTTGTAAAAGATTTCTCTGTGATAGCAACTCCGTTGACAAAATTGCTTCAGAAAGATATGAAGTTTGAATGGTCGGAACTGTAACAGCCCAAAATTGACCCTAGTCGGGAAGTGGTTTCGGGACCACAAAACCGAGTCATAAAAATAATTAATTTCCATATTCTATGCTTATTATGTGTGTACATGAGTATGTGGAAGTTTCATTCTCCAATTATGCCAATTGCATGAGAAATTATTAAATAGGGATCGATATGAGACATGGTGAAAATATGATAGGCTAATTTAAAATGGTCTATTAATGCATGTTATGAAAATGATGGGTTTGCATGTCAAATTACCCAAAATTTGAGCTAGTGGTTGGCCATGCTATGGGTGGAAACATGTTGGGAACATGTTGGCTTAGTGAGGTATGTTAGAAAAAATAAAATAAGGAGTATGGGTAATAAAGAAATGAAAACAAAAAAATGAGTGGTTGTTTCCCCCCCCCCATTGCCGTGAGCTAAAGAAAGGAAAAGAAAAATTTTGTTCATCCTTTTTCATCCTCTTTTGACCGAAAATTCTAAGGGAGGAGGAAGGATTTCTTGCTTCATGTTTGGTTTGGAAGAGAATTAGGAGGAAGTTTGGCCATGCATGTAACTAGATTGAGGTATGTTTGATATTATTCTTTGAGATTCATGTATATTTTAAGTTGTAAGTTTGAAATCTACCTAGCCATGGTTCAAACTTTGTTAAATGATGGAGATGATATTCGGCCATGAATGTTACATTCTTGGTTGGTATTTTGATGTCTTTGGTGATGAGGTATGGAGATGGTTGACTTTGAGTGTTTGAACTAACTAAGGATCAAATAGATGCATGGGTACAAAGTAGGAAGAATCGGCTACTATGGTTGATACTAATGCCGAATGTGAAAATGTTATATTAAGTAATGTATGTGAATTGTGTTAATAATATGAAAAAAATATATATTTAGATGTATTATAAGTGATTAAGTATTAAATCAAAAGTTGCTAAAATTGCCATTTCTTTAGCCGAATATGTGTTTGATCAATGAAGAATTTGTTGGAAAATATAGGTGAACTTGGTAAGAGTACTCGGCTTAGTGTATAAATGATATAAAGATTTTAGAAATTATTTTTGGTTAGGTGTATGTATGATTAGGTATATTCGGCCATATGAGTAAATATATAGATGATGTTAAATTTGATTATGTATAATGGGTCATATAGGGTACACATTGTGATATTAACTTTGATTATCTATAATTGATCAAGTGGGTGATTAGTAAGGGTGATTGCCGAATATACTAACATACATATGCATGTGTAATTGGATTGTAAATATTTAGCAAGGCGGTTAAACTAGTTGATTTATTGATTAAGCTCAAGGAGTTAAAGGAGGAGAATCGAGCAAAGGCAAAGAAAAGATCATCGAGTAGCCGAGTTGGAACCATCTTACCCAACACAAGTAAGTCATTAAGCATATCTTTGGTATTGATTTAAAGGATCGTAATACCTATACCATTGTGTTTAATGAGATGAAATGTATACAAATGTATATGTAAGTAGAGATGAAATTTGTCGAATGTAAAAAGGAAGTGAAGCCTATAGAGTGGTTGGTTTTCGGCACTAAGTGTGCGGGCAATAAGTGTTCACGGTCATGAGATTGGCACTAAGTGTGCGGGTTTAAATTGTACAGCACTAAGTGTGCGAGTTTAAAGTACATGGCACTAAGTGTGCGCGGTTGATTATTAAGCACTATGTGTGCGAACCCAATATATATTTTCTATAAATTATTTACATTAAGGGTGCGACTTTACCGAGTCGATTTTGGACAGCGGAAAAGGTAAGTGTGCGAACTTGAAATGCATGGCACTAAGTGTGTGAGTTTAAAGTGCATGGCACTAAGTGTGCGCGGTTGATTATTAAGCACTATGTGTGCGAACCCAATATATATTTTCTATAAATTATTTACATGAAGGGTGCGACTTTACCGAGTCAATTTTGGACAGCGGAAAAGGTAAGTACCTTGAGTTCATGGCTAATAGGCGCTATGTTTATATTTGGAGTTGAGCTTGGTAAGTTTTGAACCTATGTGACGATTATAGTTGAAGTCACGTACATAAGGTTCATTGTGGAATAGGTGAAAGTTCGTTTAATTGTATGATTATAACGAAAATAAAATGATGTATGAAAGGTCAATGTAGGACTTGGTATGAGATTGAACCATAGGGTTTAAGGAACTATGGTATAGTTTGGTATGGATGGAGTACTTAACCTCATTTCATTGTTTCCTGTTGTGATAATTTTATTAATGGATGGTTGTGGAATGCTTATGGCTTACTGAGTTATATACTCATTCGGTGTTTGCTTGTCACCTATTCTAGGTTTCTTGGACTCGTCTCTTTTTGCGTGATCGTGCCGTCGTCGAAGTTATCACACCGGCTAGCAACCTTTGGTATTTTCTTCTTAGTTGGTCTAAGAGAATATTTCGGCATGTATAGGCTAATATGTTTTGTTGAAATTTGGTATGTAAACTTTTAGCCATGCGAAAATGGCATAATGTTCGGTTGAATTTGGTTCTAATGTTGGGTCGTAAGTCTTGGTAATACGATTTTTATGCCATATGTCATGGCTGATTAATTTTGGTGTTAAGATTCATGATACGGCAATAGCGTAGTAGGGAGATGTTTGACAATGATTAGCCTTTGGTATGGCTAGTCATGATTATAATTTTGTGATATGTATGATGAATTACTAGTTAGATCAATGAGAAATCACGAAATGGACATTGTTGCTTCAGTAACAGATGCTGGCAGCAGCAGTGACGTGGGATTGAAAAATTACAAAAATTAGTAGGAATGGAATTAAATAGTGAATAAATTATGTAATCGAAGCTCGATGAGTCTATTTTCATATAGAAGTAACAAAACAATCATATGGACAGTATGTTAAGAGATATTCAGGTTCTCGTGAGACAGGGCCAGAACGGTTTCTGGGTTCCCTGTTCCGACTTTGGAAATTCATTATAAATTAACCAGAGATAATTAGGAGCCATGCCATATATGTATAGATTCCCCTCTGAGTCTAGTTTCTATAGAAACAAACGGCATCAGTATTGAAGCTCTGTACAGGGAGATATCCAGGTCGTAATGCGAAAATGTCAGTGTAGTCGACCCCAGTAACATGGGAGACTTTGACTAATAAACTGTACTAATTGGCCTAACCAAAAATTCTAGAAAAAAATATGTAGATGGACATATGAGTCTAGTTTCAGGGAAAATTCACGGAACTGGATTTCGAGTTCCAGAGCTCAAGATATGATTTTTAAAGCGACTAGTACGCAGATTGGCAGCTTGTCTGGAAAAATTTTAATAAGTGGTTTGAAGTCTGTTAACACCTCATGTTCGACTCCGGCGACGGTCTCGGGTTCGGGGTGTTACAGGAACAATGTCAGAAAAGTTTTGATCGGTTAAAAGCCCTATTAACTGAAGCTCCGGTGTTGGAACAACCTGAGTCAGGTAAAGAATTCGTTGTTTATAGCGATGCTTCGTTGAATGGACTTGGTTGTGTTTTAATGCAAGAAGGAAAAGTTGTTGCTTATGCTTCGAGACAATTAAAGCTACATGAGAATAACACGACCTTGTGTTGGCTGCCATTGTTTTTTCTTTGAAGATCTAATGTCACTATTTGTTTGGTGAGAAATGTCATGTGTTTACTGAACATAAATTTAATGACACAGAAATATTTGAATTAGCGATAGAGAAGATGGTTAGAATTGCTAAAAGACTACGAACTTGTGATTGATTATCACCTGGGAAAAGCAAATGTGGTTGCTGATGCTTTGAGTGGAAAATCATTATTTGCAATGAATGCTCATTTAGTTCTGTCTGATGATGGTTTAGTTTTAGCTGAATTAACAGAGAGACCTTTGTTTTTACAATAGATTATCAAAGCTCAGAAGGTTGATAATGAGATTATGGCTAAAAGAACTCAGTGTAATTCTGATTCTGATTCTGAATTTAGAATAGAGGATGATGATTGTCTGAGGTTCAGAAATAGACTTTGTGTTCCAAGAAATCTGGATTTGATTCAAATGATTTTGAGTGAAGCTCACAGTAGTAGATTTTCAGTACATCTGGGAAGTACGAAAATGTATAACGATTTGAAACAACTATATTGGTGGCCAGGAATGAAAAGATATATTTCTAACTTTGTTTTGAGTTGTTTAATCTGTCAGCAAGATAAAGCTGAGCATCAGGTGCCATCTGGGTTATTACAACCGATTATGATTCCGGAGTGGAAATGGGATTGAGTGACCATGAATTTTGTTTTGAATTTGCCTCTATCTCCGCAAAAGAAAGATGCAATTTGGGTTGTAGTTGATCGTTTGACGAAATCAGTTCGTTTTATTCCAATTCGGTTTGATTATTCGCTTGATAAGCTAGCTGAGTTGTATATTTCTGATATTGTGAGATTGCATGGTATGCCATTGTCAATAGTATTTGATAGAGACCTGAGATTTACATCACGATTCTGGAAGAAATTACAAGATGCTCTAGGAACTAAATTGCATTTTAGCACTGCTTTTGTAACACCCCAAATTTGGGCCTAGAAGTATTGGGCCTTGAGTGCGGGTCCGTAAGGAGGTTGTATATAGGTATTTAATTGTGCAATGAAATAACACAATTAAATGTTTGCTTTGGTGGTTAATGGCCCTGAGATGTGTTAGAGAAATCTTGGGTTCAAACATGGGCTTTAGTAAAAATTTTGGTATCAAGAGAAAAAAAACCTAGATGCTTGGATGAGGGTTTTTAAATTATTGTGTTAAATAAATGACACAACGAAGCTTGTAGTTTAGTGGTTGTGGCGTCATTAAGGTTGTATGGGAGCCTGGGTTCAAGCCTTGGCTCTTGCAATTTATTTTGGTTTTTTTAAGGGTACCTAGACTTTGGCTTTTAGACCTTATAATTAATTGGGGATAAAATATGACACAAAAAGCCTTGTGGCTTAGTGGCAAGTAGCGTGTGGAGCATCTGAGGGGAGGCATGGGTTCAAATCCCATGGCAAGCAAGGAGCATTTATTTTGCTAACAAGGGGCGGCAAGAGTTGGTGTTGAATTTAAACACTGATGTTGGAGGGATCCCACATCGGGAAGCTAACATAAGAGTGGTTGCAAAGCTGGCTTTAAATAGAGGGAACCATGAGGAGAGTAAAGGTACCTTTCTTGGCTGATCCCTTTCACTGTATGGCGTGCTCGTTTGGGTTGGGCGTCGGCTAAGAGTGCTCGAAGCTTGGATGAACTCCAGTCGCCAATCAGGTGTGTATTTCTCGCTACTCTAGCTGTAGGATGGCTACTTCGGGCCGCGATGGGCCGAAAGGGGTCATGTGGGCCCAATGGGCCTACGGGCCTAATTGGATAAGTTGTTTGATTGTGTAGTAAATATTAGACTAGGCTAGGTGAATCTCATATCTGTGGCTAGATCTGGGCTAAAAGGGCCACACGAGCGTGTGGGCCCATTTGGGCCGAGAATAGGCTTTAGGCCCATTCGTATTGTTATCCTTGTTTAGAATACTTTAGTTTACCAAATTACTGAAATACCTTCAAATTGTAAAATTACCAAAGTACCCTCGATTTATAGAATTACCGTTTTACCCTCGATTTACAGAATTACCGTTTTACCCTCGATCTATAGAATTACTATTTTACCCTTGATTTATAGAATTACTATTTTACCCTCGATTTACAAAATTACTAAAATACCCTCGGTTTACAAAATTACCAAAATACCCTCGATCAGTAAAATTACCAAAATACCCTAGTCTGTAAAATTGCTAAAATACCCTTGGTTTGTAAAATTACCGAAATACCCTCAATTTGTAAAATTACCAAAATACCCCTAGTTTGTAAAATTACCAAAATACCACTGGTTTGTGAAATTACCGAAATACCCTCGATTTGTAAAATTACTAAAATACCTCTGATTTACAAAGTTACAGAAATACCCTTAACTTTCTAAAAATTATGGAAATACCATTGGTTTAATAAAATTACTAAAATACCCTTGGTTTGTAGATTTACCAAAACACCCTTGTAGGATGAAATGACTAAAATACCCCAATTAGGTAAAAAGATCGTAAAGCCCCTGTATGGTAAAATGACGAATGTGCCCTTATGTTCCGTATGACTGATGTGCTTAGGATTTACATATATTGATATTGGATTAGTTAAGTTTGAGTGACAGGTGGTGGTTATCGTAGGCGATTGATTTTGGAAACGTTTCAACTTCAACCCGTAACAGGTGTGTACTAACCCTCGTAATAGCTTAGATTAATATTTGCTGAGAAGTCAAAATGCTAAAATACTGATATTTCGAGAACTTGTAATGTTGCGTTTGGGTAGATGTGATAAATACGATAAGATCGGTGTTTGGATCGATGGAACAAGTAAGAACTCAATTTTGTGCACGATGGTAAGTTGGGCCTCAATGGGCTAAAATTGGACCCAATGGGCTTTCAGACCCATTTGGGTAGTATTGATAGAAAATGGAATTTGGAAAATTTGCACGTTAACACGGTTGGTATTGTTGTAAAATTTGGGTTCAGTAGGCTAAATCAGCATTCGTAGGGCCCGCTAGGGGTTTTGGGCCCAAAAGCCCGAATTTGATAAAGTGGGTTAAAGATCATTGTTTAAAGACTCGAAAATATTGATAATTGTAATGAACATGGAAAATCCTGATATTTGGTAAAATTACGAAAATACCCTTATAATGTGAAAAGTGACTGTTTTGCCCTTGTGGGCAAATGACTGACTTGGACTGTGTGGTTGAGGGATTGATTGTGAATATATGTTGGTGATATGAATGACTTGACTGTGATTGTTTATTCAAATATGGGCATGACATTCTGCATACATGACATGTTGCATTGGGTTGGGTTTTTATATGGATGGAGGAAGTGCAAAAGGGCTTATGCCCCAGTTTATTGAAAAAGGCTTATGCCCTAGTTTACCGAAAAGGGTTTATGCCCTAGTTTATTGTAAAGGGCTTTGCCCCAGTTTACCGAAAAGGGCTTTGCCCCAGTTATTAAAAGAGGCTAGGCCTCCAGATATATAATAAAGCAGCTATGCTGCCAGTGATGTGTTGGTTGGGTGGGTTGAATCATTCCCCACATGGTGTGTTGGTTGGTACGGGTGGAGAGTAGCGGATGGTGGGTCGAGTAGTCTCCCCAAATGGGCTTGCATACATCCATTGACATTACATGTGATATTGAAATGGGCCTAAGGGCCATACCGTTTACAGTAAAGGCTTCAGCCCAGTGATATGATTTATGAAAAGGCTTCGGCCCAGTGATATGATTTATGAAAAGGCTTCAGCCCAGTAACCGCTAAATGAAAGGCTTCGGCCCAGTATATGTCAAGACTAAATAGGGCTTTGGCCCAGATTGTCCTGATACTGTGTTTTCACTGTTTGTTTGTTATTGGGATTACACACCGAGTTTTCGTAAACTCAACCCGTTTCTAACTGTGCAGGTAATCCCTAAGCTTAGATGGTTTGGAGCTGCGAGGGACTCGGAGATGGCCACACTACTGTTTCTATTTTTTTAGTTGCAATAAGTAGCCGATTTATTTCTTTATAAGTTTTATCTTATTAATATTATTGTTTGGTTTTGAGTTGTAATAAGGTCATTTTAATTATTTTTCTGGGATTATTTTATTTTTAATAACTTTAATCTGTTTGTTAATAAATGGGCTAGACTTAGGATGTGTTTTCAAAATGATAATTGTTTTCAAAATAACACCACGCCACGATTATCCAATTTATCAAAGACTTCAACTTAAATAAATTACAACTCGATTTAACCAAGTGTGGCAATGGTTGTGGGCATGTCTAGGATTGGATCCATTAGAAGAGCTTGGTACTTAAGCAGCCTTCATGGCTCACCTCCTCTGTTACAGATTCCTACCTGGTGCCCAACTCCCATTCACTTTGTTAGCTTAACAAAAGTCAGTTTTTAAAGCACTAAAATGAAAGATGGGTTTTTAACTTCAATGTGGCACATCAGATTCGGCCATAACGTCTGGGCCGGGTTTGAGGTGTTACATTTAGTGGTATCAGAGCCAGGTTACAAAACTCGGCTGTGGTATGGGTAGCAAAAAAAATTATTGTTATTTTTTTCTTTTCTTTTTCCGAAATTGGGGTTTAAAAAGGGTTTTTCTAAAATTTTGTTTTGAAATCTCTCAACGAAACTTGACTTGTTTCTGAAAAGATGTTACTGGAGGTGTGGCACACCGAGTCTCCAGCAGCAAATTTGTAAGTTCTCTAACTCTGTTTGCTGTTATAAATTGAAGTGCTATATTGAGAAATTACTATAGATAGTAGCACAATACTGGAACTTTCTAGTTAGAGTAAACTGTAATGCTTGAATTTTGATTTAGTATTTATTTGGTGTGTGTTCTGGAAATGTAAAAATTGGTTGCATGTGAAATCTATCCGCTCCGATGGACAAATGTTTTGGGTGTATGTTAGTATTATTAGTATCAGAGTGCGCAACGGAAGTGTGGTGGTGTAGTCTGAGAGTGGAAAATTTTGAGGACGAAAATTTTTTAAGGGGGTAGAACTGTAACACCCCGAATTTGGGCCTAGAAGTATTGGGCCTTGAGTGCGAGTCCGTAAGGAGGTTGTATATAGGTATTTAATTATGCAATGAAATAACACAATTAAATGTCTGCTTTGGTGGTTAATGGCCCTGAGAAGTTTTAGAGAAATCTTGGGTTCAAACATGGGCTTTAGCAAAAATTTTGGTATCAAGAGAAAAAAAACCTAGATGCTTGGATGAGGGTTTTTAAATTATTGTGTTAAATAAATGACACAAGGAAGCTTGTAGTCTAGTGGTTGTGGCATCATTAAGGTTGTATGGGAGCCTGGGTTCAAGCCTTGGCTCTTGCAATTTATTTTGGTTTTTTTAAGGGAACCTAGACTTTGGCCTTTAGACCTTATAATTAATTGGGGATAAAATATGACACAAAAAGCCTTGCGGCTTAGTGGCAAGTAGCGTGTGGAGCATTTGAGGGGAGGCATGGGTTCGAATCCCATGGCAAGCAAGGAGCATTTATTTTGCTAACAGGGGGCGGCAAGAGTTGGTGTTGAATTTAAACTTTGATGTTGGAGGAATCCCACATCGGGAAGCTAACATAAGAGTGGTTCGAAGCTGGCTTTAAATAGAGGGAACCATGAGGAGAGTAAAGGTACCTTTCTTGGCTGATCCCTTTCGCTGTATGGCGTGCTCGTTTGGGTTGGGCGTCGGCTAAGAGTGCTCGGAGCTTGGATGAACTCCAGTCGCCAATCAGGTGTGTATTTCTCGCTACTCTAGCTGTAGGATGGCTACTTCGGGCCGCGATGGGCTAAAAAGGGTCATGTGGGCCCAATGGGCCTACGGGCCCAATTGGATAAGTTTTTTAATTATGTAGTAAATATTAGACTAGGCTAGGTGAATCTCATATCTATGGCTAGATCTGGGCTAAAAGGGCCACACGAGCGTGTGGGCCCATTTGGGCCGAGAATAGGCTTTAGGCCCATTCGTATTGTTATCCTTGTTTAGAATACTTTAGTTTACCAAATTACTGAAATACCTTCAAATTGTAAAATTACCAAAGTACCCTCGATTTATAGAATTATCTTTTTACCCTCGATTTACGGAATTACCATTTTACCCTCAATTTATAGAATTACTATTTTACCCTTGATTTACAAAATTACTATTTTACCCTTGATTTACAAAATTACTAAAATACCCTCGGTTTACAAAATTACCAAAATACCCTCGATCAGTAAAATTACCAAAATACCCTAGTCTGTAAAATTGCTAAAATACCCTTGGTTTGTAAAATTACCGAAATACCCTTAATTTGTAAAATTACCAAAATACCCCTAGTTTGTAAAATTACCAAAATACCACTGGTTTGTGAAATTACCGAAATACCTTCGATTTGTAAAATTACCAAAATACCCCAGATTTACAAAGTTACAGAAATACCCTTGACTTTCTAAAAATTATGGAAATACCATTGGTTTAACAAAATTACTGAAATACCCTTAGTTTGTAGATTTACCAAAACACCCTTGTAGGATGAAATGACTAAAATACCCCTATTAGGTAAAAAGTCCGTAAAGCCCCTGTAGGGTAAAGAGACCGTAAAGCCCCTGTAGGGTAAAGTGACCGTAATACCCCTGTATGGTAAAATGACGAATGTGCCCTTATGTTCCGTATGACTGATGTGCTTAGGATTTACATATATTGATATTGGATTAGTTAAGTTTGAGTGACAGGTGGTGGTTATCGTAGGCGATTGATTTTGGAAATGTTTCAATTTCAACCCGTAACAGGTGTGTACTAACCCTCGTAATAGCTTAGATTAATATTTGCTGAGAAGTCGAAATGCTAAAATACCAGTATTTCAGGAACTTGTAATGTTGCGTTTGGGTAGATGCGATAAATACGATAAGATCGGTGTTTAGATTGATGGAACAGGTAAGAACTCAATTTTGTGCACGATGGTAAGTTGGGCCTCAATGGGCTGAAATTAGGCCCAATGGGCTTTTGGACCCATTTGGGTAGAATTGATAGAAAATGGAATTTGGAAAAGTTGCACATTAACACGGTTAGTATTGTTGTAAAATTTGGGTTAAGTAGGCTAAATCAGCATTCGTAAGGCCCACTAGGGGTTTTGGGCCCAAAAGCCCGAATTTGATAAAGTGGGTTAAAGATCATTGTTTAAACACTCAGAAATATTGATAATTGTAATGAACATGGAAAATCCTGATATTTGGTAAAATTACGAAAATACCCTTATAATGTGAAAAGTGACTGTTTTGCCCTTGTGGGCAAATGACTGACTTGGACTGTGTGGTTGACGAATTGATTGTGAATATATGTTGGTGATATGAATGACTTGACTGTGATTGTTTATTCAAATATGGGCATGACATTCTGCATACATGACATGTTGCATTGGGTTGGGTTTTTATATGGATGGAGGAAGTGCAAAAGGGCTTATGCCCCAGTTTATTGAAAAGGCTTATGCCCTAGTTTACCGGAAAGGGCTTATGCCCCAGTTTATTGAAAAGGGCTTTGCCCCAATTTACCGAAAAGGGCTTTGCCCTAGTTATTAAAAGAGGCTAGGCCTCCAGATATATAATAAAAGAGCTATGCTGCCAGTGGTGTATTGGTTGGGTGGGTTGAATCATTCCCCACATGGTGTGTTGGTTGGTACGGGTGGAGAGTATCAGATGGTGGGTCGAGTAGTCTCCCCAAATGGGCTTGCATACATCCATTGACATTACATGTGATATTGAAATGGGCCTAAGGGCCATACTATTTACAGTAAAGGTTTCGGCCTAATGATATGATTTATGAAAAGGCTTCGGCCCAGTGATATGATTTATGAAAAGGCTTCAGCCTAGTAACCGTTAAATGAAAGGCTTCGGCCCAGTATATGTCAAGACTCAATAGGGCTTTGGCCCAGATTGTACTGATACTGTGTTTTCACTGTTTATTTTGTTATTGGGATTACACACTGAGTTTTCGTAAACTCACCTCGTTTCTAACTGTGCAGGTAATCCCTAAGCTTAGATGGTTTGGAGCTGCGAGGGACTCGGAGATGGCCACACTACTGTTTCTGTTTCTTTTAATTGCAATAAGTAGCCAATTTATTTCTTTATAGGTTTTATCTTATTAATATTATTGTTTGGTTTTGAGTTGTAATAAGGCCATTTTAATTATTTTTCTGGGATTATTTTATTTTTAATAACTTTAATCTGTTTGTTAATAAATAGGCTAGACTTAGGACGTGTTTTCAAAATGATAATTATTTTCAAAATAACACCATGCCACGATTATCCGATTTATCAAAGACTTCAACTTAAATAAATTACAACTCGATTTAACAATGTGTGGAAATGGTTGTGGGCATGTCTAGGATTGGATCCATTAGAAGAGCTTGGTACTTAAGCAGCCTTCATGGCTCACCTCCTCTGTTACAGATTCCTACTTGGTGCCCAACTCCCATTCGCTTTGTTAGCTTAACAAAAGTCGGTTTTTAAAGCACTAAAACGAAACATGGGTTTTTAACTTCAATGTGGCACATCAGATTCGGCCATAACGTCTGGGCCGGGTTTGGGGTGTTATAGCTTTTCATCCGCAAACGGATGGTCAATCTGAATGGATTATTTAGGTACTTGAGGATATGTCGAGATGTTGCATTCTTGAATTTGAAGGTACGTAGGAACAGTATCTACCCTTAATTTAATTTGCTTATAATAACAGCTTTCAGTCGAGCATCAAAATGGCACTGTACGAAGCTTTATACGGTAGAAAGTGTAGAACTCTATTATACTGGTCTGAGCTCTGCGAGAATAAGATTTACAATATTGATTTCATAAAAAAAATAGAACAGAATGTGAAAGTGATCCGAGATAGTTTGAAAGCTGCCTCTGATCGTCAGAAATCTTATGCAGATTTAAAACGAAAAGATATTGAATTTGAGGTCGGTGATAAAGTGTTTTTGAAAGTATCTTTGTGGAAGAAACTATTCTGAATTGGTTAAAACGGGAAATTGAGTCTGAGATTCATTGGACTGTATGAAATCACTAAACGAGTTGGGCCGGTTGCTTATAGTTGAAGCTACCATTTTTGTTGGAAAAGATACATAATGTATTTCACGTATCAATGCTTCGACGGTATAAATCTGATTCGTCTCATGTGATATCCCCTTTTGAAATTGAGATCCAGTCTTATTTGACTTATGAAGAAAAGCCGATCCGTATTTTATCCCGTCAGTTTAAAGAATTGTGTAATAAGAAAATTCCTCTAGTTAAAGTGATGTGGCATCGTCAAGGTGTAGAAGAGGCTACGTGAGAGCTCGAGGATACAATGAGACAACAATATCCGAATATGTTTAACAGTAAGATTTTTGGGGACGAAAATCCCTAAGGGGGGAGAATTGTAACAGTCTGATTTTGACCTTAGTCGAAATAGTGGTTTCGAGACCACAAATTCGAGTCTAAAAAATATTTTAATATTATTTTCTGTATCTGTGATATGTGAATTTTCATCTGTAAAATTTTTGTGATTTAATTTGTCAGTTTTTATGCTTAATTACGAAAAAGGATTAAATCAAGAAAAGTATGTAAGTTGAGTGCTAGATGTTAAAGCACTTAATTGGCTTGGCTTTTAAAATAAAAGTCCTTGCATGTCAAATTGACCATTTATTTTAGTAGTGGACAAACATGGACATGAGTTGGTGAAAATTTGATGATATATGCCAAGAGCAAAATGGGAAAATGAATATTAAAATTATTAAATGAAAATAAACATGAAAATGAAGCCATTTTTCATGCATGTATTGCCAAAAATACAAAGAAATAGAAAGAAAAAGACCATCCTAGGGTTCAATCATTGATTTGGTTGATTAAGGTATGTACTGTGGTCTGTTTTTGATAATTTCTACATTTCTATGATCGTTGCTTCATGTTCTTCAAAACCCATGTCTGACTTTCTGTTTTTGTTGAAGATTTCATGAAATGCCAATGTTGATATCATGTGTTTTATAATTTTGTGAATGAATTATGAAGGCTTGGTAGATGGTTCATAAGTTTTGTCTTTGAGCTTTTGATGAAATTGAGCTATTTGGGTTAAATTTTGGAAATGAAGTTTTGAAGGACTAAATTGTGAATTGAACATGTTGTAGGGGCTTATATAGAAGCCATGAAAATTCTGCTAGCCCTTGTTGTAAAGAAATTTTGCATATTGGTGGTTTTGTGAAAAATGGGCTAAATTGTTAAAGTATGAAAATGTAAGGGCTAAAATGTAAAGTACCCTAAATATCTGTATGTGGATTAAATTGAATGAAGTGAATGATTGAATGGTTGAATTTGTATTGTATTAGATCAGGAACAAAGAAAATCAGACTTAGATTGGGGGAAGTCCAAAATATTTAAATAGAAGACTCGTTTTATCCGAAAACTACCCGAGGTAAGTCAAATTACAATTACGTGTTAATTGAAATAAATTCTACACATATAAATTGTAATCTGTATTGGATGGCCTTGAGTGCCTGATGTATACCTTTGGAGTAAAGTATGATAATATGTTAATATCTGAAAAACTCTGTATGTTCTTAAGTAAAGTTGACATCTGTCTGAGACATCGTGTAAGACCATGTTTGGGACATAGGCCTCGATTGAGATTTACGTATAAGACCATGTCTGGGACATCGACATAGTATCTGATTTCATGTAAGACCCTTTTGGGATAGAGGCATCGATATTGAACTACATGTAAGACCACGTCCGGGACGTCGGCATTGTACTTGTTTATGAGCATCTGTATTGTTTCTGACTCGTCTGATGATGGCGTATGAAATCTGAGATTGAGTATATGAATTGTATAACTTATGCAGGTATGTTTGTATCGTACTAAATTTTCTAAATATGAAAAATCCGTCTCTGTGGAATATGTATGGAAATGAAGCATGACATATATGCAAACAAAGGAGCATGGTTAAGTTTATGAATTATTCTATGAAATGGTTATGAATCTATATGGTTGAATGGAATATATATGCTTTAGTAAGTATACCAATTGTATTTGGCTTACTAAGATCTTTGTAGCTTACTCTGTGTGTTTACTATCTGTTTTACAGTTATCGTAGCTACTGAAGGCTCGGTGATAGTCAAGGATTGTCACCACACTATCGATCTCATTTTGGTACTTTTGAAAGCGTAAATATTTTAAAGTAGGGCATGTATAGGCTAAAAGGTCTATGTATATAAGTTTTGATGTGCATATGTTATGCCATGGGAGTTGCCTAGCAAATGAAATGTTGTATTTAGTTTTGGTATTTGGTTAATGGTGCCAAATGATGCATGGTTGTAGTGTTTTATGAGCTAATATGTTTTTGTTAGAATGAAGCATGTTTTGAACATGGAATTGGTTGGAAATTTTGTTAGGAAATGTTGTATATCATTACTTGTAGGTTTGGCCCAAAGAGAAGTAGCAAATCGGCTTAAACCAAGCCTGCATTGTGCCACACAGTCAGGGGACACGGGCGTGTCTTATGGCCATGTAAGAAAAATAGTATTCACCTAAAAATCACACGGCCTTGACACGGGCGTGTCATATGGCCGTGGGCTAAAGTTAGTAGCTAGCTAAGTATCACACGGCCATAGTACACGGGCGTGCCTATCGTTCGTGGGAAAAAGTCAGTATGAGACCTATTTTTGGCACGGTTGGCTTATATAGGCGTGTCTAGTGCCCGTGTGTGCCACACAACCTAGTCACACGGGCGTGTGACTTTAACAGTTTGGAAGAATTGGTTAAGTTCTAAAAATTCTGAACAGGTTCGGTTTAGTTTCGACCTTTCCTTAAATGTATGTTTTAGGTGTCGTAGACCATATTGATGAATGAATTGGTGTTGAATGCTTCTGTATTATTGATATATGATATTTGTGATTTTGAATTGGTCCGAAATGTTCTGTCCATCTGGTAATGCCTTGTAACCCTAACCTGATGTCCGTTACGGGTTAGAGGTGTTACATAAATAATTGAATATATTTATAAATGATGCATATTACATGTTTGCATATGATCCGGTTTGTAATGACAAGGAAAATATTTGTGTCATGAATGATTGGTTGATTATTTGAACTATTATAATGTACATGTATAGGTATATATTCGGTTATGGAATAAGATGATTTTGTTTGATTATATGAATGAGATTTATTATAGGAGTTTTAATGCCATAATATTTAAGCAATAAGTTCTGCTAATAGAACTATAATATACTTGTAAAGTGATGTGTTTAATTTGGGAGTTCGAATATGGTTCAATTGATAAGTACATATGTGCAAAATTTTGTAATGAGAAAATGGGTATATTTGTTCATATTGACTATTGCTAATGCTGCATATGTGAGTGGATATTAAGTTGTGTAATATGACTCATTTGGTTTTAAAATGTGCATGTGTATTGATTTCGAAGTGGTATGTCTGATATTTATCTATTAAAATAAATATCTCGTCACATGCTCAGTATATGTTAATTACCTACACATGTTTGATTATTTTTAAGTATCAAATGATAAAATTTGTAATGGTATTAAAGTTTCTAATTTTTTTTATTAAATGAGATAAGTGTTTTAAACGAGGATGAATTTCAAAGTATGGAATGTAATGAATGTCTGTTTGAGTTGTGATATGACTAATAATGCCTCGTTACCCTATTCCGGTGACGGATACGGGTTAGGGGTGTTACATTTGATTGGTATAAGTTTATTCGGTTCTAGGACTAAGGTAGTGCGTGTGTCTAGCTATACATGCCATATTGATATACTGCAATAGTGTGATGATTCCTGACAATTAAAATGTATTTTTGAATATAAATGGATCTCGATCAAGCCGTAGAAGATGACGTGGAAAGTACTACACCCACTCCCGCTCAAGGGGCAGTGCGATATGATTATAGACCTATTACCAGTAGCCACGATGGAGAGGCTAAACAAGCCTTCTTCCAGATGATGAATGAATGGTTCACACAATATATCCGTACAAATCTGATTGCTCAACAACCTCCACCCGGCCCAATCCTCCTCAGATAACTGTAATGCCTCAAGTTGTTGATCCTATGAGAATAAATAAGCCTCCGGTTGATAAAATCAGAAAACACAGGGCTAAAGAATTTAGAGCCACTGTTGATGATGATGCTAAGTGAGCTGAATTATGGCTTGATAATACTATCCGTGTGTTTGATGAGCTATCCTGTACCCCTGACGAGTGTATTAAATGTGCTATATCTTTGCTTTGAGATTCTATGTATCATTGGTGAAATACACTAGTATCGATGGTTCCGAAAGAGTGGGTTACCTGAGAGTTCTTTCAAACTGAATTTCGGAAGAAATATATCAGCCAGAGATTTATAGATCAAAAATGAAAAGAATTACTTGAGTTAAAACAGGGTCACATGACAGTAACAAAATACGAACAAGAATTTGTGAGACTCAGCAGATATGCCCGGTAATGCGTATCAACCAAAGCAATAATGTGTAATATATTTGAAGATGGGTTGAATGAAGACACTAAACTGCTATTCAGTATTCTGGAAATAAAAGAGTTTGTGGTACTAGTCGAGCGAGCATGCAAAGCTGAAGAACTCGAGAAAGAGAAAAGAAAGGTTGACTTTGAAGCTAGAGATTCATGAAAAAGATCATTGAGTAAGTCATTTCAGCTGGCATCAAAGAAATTCTGAGATGATTTTAGCCGTTCAAAGACTACTGTGGGTAACTCTAGACGAGATCGAGACAAACCACCTGTGAGTTCGAAAGCTACCTTAGTAGCTAGTGTTGGAAACGTCAAACCGAACCAACCTAAGTGCAAACATTGCGGTAAACGACATCCTGGCAATTGTAGATTGAATGATCGGGCTTGTTTTAAATGTGGATCATTAGATCATTTCATTCGTGAATGCCCTGAGTTGGTTGAGCAAGACACGATGCAGAATACGAGGCCGAGTATCATGGCAGCTCAAGGTAGACCACCTAGAAACACAGGTAATATGAGTGGCAGCCAGAGGGGAACTAAAGATATAGCTGTTAGATCTGAAGCTCGCGCACTTGCCAGAGCTTATGCTATTTGCGCTCGTGAAGAGGCTTCGTCTGCAGATGTTATTACCAATACTTTCACTCTCTATGATACTAGTGTTATTGAATTGATAGATCCTGGATCGACTCATTCTTATGTATGTGAGACTTTAGTATCCAATAAGACTTTGCCTGTAAAGTCTACTGAATTTGTGATTAGAGTATTGAACCCCTTAGGCCGGTATGGCTTAGTTGATAAAGTATGTAAGAATTGCCCGTTGATGATTCGAGATTCATGTTTTTCGACTGATCTAATATTGCTGCCATTCGATGAATTTGATATAATTCTAGGCATGGACTGGCTAATGTTGCATGATACTATTGTGAACTGCAAACGAAAGATTATTGATTTGCGATACCAGAATGATAAAATAATTTGGATTGAGTCTAATGATGTAAATGGTTTACCAGCAGTGATTTCTTCGATGTTAGCTCATAAATATGTGAGAAAGGGTTATGAGGCTTAATTTGCCTATGTACTCAATTTTAAAGTGACCGAAAAGAAGATTGAATTGGTACTAGTTGTGTGCGAGTATCCGGATGTATTTCCTGAAGCATCAACGGGTTTGCCACCGATCCGAGAGGTAGAGTTTGGCATTGAGTTAGTGCCGGGGACAACTCCAATTTCGATAGATTCGTACAGAATGACATTGACTAAATTAAAAGAGTTGAAAGCGCAGTTACAAGAATTGACAGATAGAGGTTTCTCACGACCGAGTTTTTCTCCCTGGGGTGCACTGATTTTGATACGAACCGCCTCGGGGAGAGTCGAGTCCTATGCTGAGTTGCCCGATCGTCTACGTGAAAGTATCATTCAATTCACTTTTGAAATGAAGTTGATGGAAAAATAGGACGGAAGCTATGTATAATGGTTATATGATGGTTTATGGATAAGAATAATATGTATATTCGGCTAAATTTGAAGGGAAAATGAAAGAAGTAAATAGATGATGGATATGGAAGAAAAGGGTTCTTAAAAGCAAGCACGAACCAATATTAGAAAATATCGACCCAAATGCTTATAGGCTTTCAAGGTGGAGGATGAAAGTGATAAACCTCGACCCGCTACTTAGCAAAGTAGGAACCTCGGTATAAGGGTAAATGAAACAGGGTTGACGCCACTACTAGGTAGATAAGTCAACAAAGTCTCAAACAAGGTTTAGAGAAGAAAATTCTCACAAGATTAAATTCAATAAAAATTTTGGCAAAAAGTCCCTTACAATTGAAAGAAAACAAATACTTATAGGCACATAGATAACCATTCAAATTCGGCATCTAGGTGTTCACACAATAATAAAAACGTTCACACTAATGTATTAAAATAGTTCATAAATTCGGCAGATTCATGAACTAGTTGAATGGACACTTTCTTCCCCCTAAGTGTGTGCATGAATGCTTAATCATAAAGAAAGGCTTCAAGTGACTTGTATGTGCACCAAAGGTTGCATTCATCTCCTTGGGACGTTCATGCACTTGTATGGAACATGTATCCTCATAATTAAACTCTTTAATAGCATGTAGGTTCATAAATGGCAGCATGAACCTAGTAAATTCGTTCTCCCCTTTGTGCATACACTTAATTCAATCAATGTGTTGAATTATTGAGTTAATTCCTTCCTTTGGACATTCTTGAACCCATCCATGCATGTGTAGTAGCTTATAGGTCAATTCAAAGTGTGAACAGCTACTTCTTGGCCGAATAAGGGCCTTGGAAAGTTAGGAGACAGCCACCATACATGCACTTAAGCCATTCATGCATTCTATCATCCCATGCATTTGATCCATTCATGGACTAGCCTTTAATGTCCATACATGCATTCGACACATGCATGAATGTGTAGAAACCTTGCATCTAGCCATACATGCACCAGCATTTAATACTTCTTCATTCATGAGTGTGGAATGCCCAAAAGAGATGTTTCTTCATCCATACATTGTACCGTCCAAAGGGATGTACCTGCATGAAATAAACAAGTCATTAAGATATCTCATGAACACTCATAAATTCGGCATGATGTGAACACATTAATGTCATGCATTAATTCAGCTATGTGAACATAATCAATTTATGTAATGACTATGACATATTAATAACAAATATTAATATAAGACATGTTTAATGCTTAAATAAATATGTGCAAATTTTTATTTAATGCATTAAAGACAAAACCGAGTTTAAACTAAAATGAGCTAAGCCTTAGCTCGTGAGCTAAAGTTGAGCTGAGGCTAAACTCCTAAGCTGAAGTTGAGCTAAGGTTTAGCTCGTGAGTTGAAAGTGAGCTAGGAGTGAGCTCGGTTTAGCTAAGGCAAGATGGATTGAGCTCGAATAAGCTGGATTTGAGCTGGACGGAGCTCATGGAGCTGGAAACGAGCTGGGATCAGCTTGCTAACATGTCATTGCTCGGCTTGACAGACTTGCTCGATAAAGTTTGCGGGGCGTGCTCGTATCAGATTTTGTTTGTGAAAAAGTAAAACAGAACTATGAGAATGTGCATCGATTATCTACCACTCAATAAAGTGACCGTAAAGAATAAATATCCTCTGCCACGAATTGACAATTTTTTTGATCAGTTAAAAGAGGCTACAGTGTTTTTCAAAGATTAACTTGAGATCGAGTTACTATTAGTTGCCGATAAAAGCCTTCGATGTGCCATAAACTGCTTTCCGAACGAGGTATGGACACTATGAGTTTCTGGTTATGCCTTTCGGACATACTAATGCACCTGCTGCTTTTATGGCTCTAATGAATCGGATCTTCACACCCTATTAGGATCGATTTGTGGTTGTGTCTATAGATGACATCTTGATTTATTCCCGTGGTGAATCTGAGCATGCCGAACATCTAAGAATAGTGCTACAGACGCGTGATAGTTAGTTGTATGCGAAGCTCAGTAAATGTGAATCTTGGTTGTGTGATGTTTGTTTCTTGGGTCATATTGTATCAGCATCGGGTATTCGAGTTGATCCGAGAAAAAATTCTACGATATTAGTTTGGAAGCCTCCGAGAAATGTATCCGAAGTCTGAATTTTTCTGGGACTTGTCTATTATTACAGACGATTTGTAAAAGGTTTCTCAATGATTGCAACCCCAATGACGAGACTACTACAGAAAGATGTTAAGTTCGAATGGTCAAAAAAGTGCCAAAAAAGTTTTGATCAGTTGAAAGCCTTATTGACCGAAGCTCCATTGTTGGTTCAGCCAGAGTTGGGTAAAGAATTTGTAATCTATAGTGATGCATCGTTGAATGGTCTGGGATGTGTTTTAATGCAGGAAGGAAAAGTCATAGCTTATGCCTCGGGACAGTTAAAGCCACATGAAAAGAACTATCCGATGCACGAGCTGGAATTGGTAGCTATTGTGTTTGCATTGAAACTTTGGCACCACTAGCTATTCTGTGAGAAATGTCACATTTATTCCTATCACAAAAGCTTATAATATTTGATGACTCAGAAAAACCTGAATTGACGATAGCAAAGATCATTAGATTTGTTAAAAGATTATGAATTAGTGATTGACAACCATACGGGAAAGGCCAATGTTGTTGCTGATGCTTTAAGCCGAAAATCTCTGTTTGCTCTTTGTGCAATGAATACGCATATGGCTCTATCTGATGATGGGTTGATTGTAGCTGAGTTGAAAGTGAAACTATTATTTATGCAGCAGATTTGTGAAGCTCAGGAAGTTGATAATGAATTGTTAGCAAAACAGGCTCAATGTGATTTGAATACTTATTTAGAGTTCCGAGTTGATGCTGAGGGTTGTTTGAGGTTTGAAGTCGAATTTGTGTTCCAAGAAATTCATAGTTGATTCAGATGATTTTAACTGAAGCTCATAGCATTTGGTTATCTGTTCACCCGAATAGTACAAAACTGTATATTGATCTGAAACAGCTTTATTGGTGGCCTGGTATGAAATGAGATATCTCTGAATTTGTTTTGAAATGGTTTAATCTGTCAGCAAGTCAAAGCTGAACATCAGGTACCGTCTGGGTTACTACAGCCACTAACCATAAATGGTCTATTTACCACTTAAGGACCTTTACTTTAATGTTCTATAGCTATTTGACACTTTTAGCTAATAGAAGACAAGTTTTACGCTTTACGTGATTTAGTCCTTTTTATCAAATTAAGCATTCAAACAATAAAATTTCTTTACAAAACTTTCACATAATAATTCTATCATGTTGTAAACCTTATTAAAATAATAAAATAAATATTTTGACCTCAGATTTGTGGTCCCAAAACCACTGTTCCGATTTAACTCAAAAACAGACTGTTATAGGGCATGTCTGGAACCGTGTGAGGCACACGACCTGTTCGCACGGGCTTGTGACCTCTGTATGTTTGAAATTTTTTCTAAATTTCCAAAATTTTTGTATAATATCAGTTTCATCCCTAACCACTTCTAAAACATGTTTAAGGCCTCGTAGGCCCTTATAAGGGACAATGTGATTGTGTTGAATGAATTATGAGATTGAATTCTTTATGGTTGATAAATGTATGCTATACATTGTGTATTGATCGATAATACCACATAACCCTACTCCGACGATGGATATAGGTTAGGGGCGTTACATGATGATACCTAAATCGGAGGTCTATTTTCGTAAACACTAAAGCCCTTTGAAACTAATTAAACAAGTCGTTGATCCTCGGAAGTGGATACTTATTCTTCACAGTCCTTTTTTCAACTGTCGATAATCAATACACATCCTTATGGTCCCATCCTTCTTCTTTACAAATAGAACTGGTGCCCGCCATGGAGACACACTAGGGTGGATGAAACCATGATCTAGAAGATCTTAAAGTTGAGCCTTAAGCTCTGTAAGCTCCTTCGGTGTCATTCGGTAGGGAGCGATGGACAACGGAGCTGTACCTGATAGAAGCTCAATACCTAACTCAAATTCCCAATTCAGAGGTAAACCCGGTAACTCCTCAGGATAGACATCTAGAAAATGTCTCACTGTTCTGATACCCTCATAGAAGAGTCCCTAGAAATAGAAACACTGACCTAAGTCAAATATGCTTCACACCTTTTCAGAACCAATTTCTCAGCCACAAAAGCGGAGATCACATTGGACAGATAATCTCGACGCTCACCGATCATAGCCACCTCTTTATCATCCTTAGTCTTCAGAACGACCCTCTTAGTCGCACAATGCAAACTAAATCGATGCTCAACTAACCAGTCCATACCCAGAATCAAGTCGAACACCCCAAACAGTAACTCCATCAGGTTTGCCAAAAATAAGACCCCTTACACTTCTAACAGAACATTCCTATAAAGTTTATTAACCCAAACAGACTACCCCAATAAACTTAGTAAGTAATCTCACTAGAAGTACTTTCAACAGAAATCCCCACGCTTTCAGAAATAGTGCTAGCTACATAGGAGTGTGTAGAACCTAAGTCTGTAAGAGCAGTATAAGGTACATCAAAAATAAAGAACGTACCGGTGATAACATCAGAAGCATCACTATCCCCTCAATGTCGAGCAGCATAAACCAGCACAGGTTGCCTCACCTCAGCCTGACTAGCACCTCTGGCCGGTGCTCTTTGCCCGCGACCCATACCACTATTGTAACACCCCTAACTCGTATCTGACATTGAATACAGGTTAGGGGTGTTACATCTATTGGTATCAGAGCTATAGTTTAGTCAGTTATCAGACTAAACGTAGTATGTGTGAAGTCTAGAAATACATGCCATTATATAACCTTTGATAGTGTGATATCTCTTGATACTAATTGATTTGTTTCATTTTAGACAGAGACGTTTTCCAACCAAGCTAATTCCGATAATGCTGAAAGCGATACTCAAGTCTCTGAGTAAAAATGTTGCTTATGATGAGTTGAAACTCATAAAGATGTGAATAAAAGTTCATAATATTATGTTGTTGATAAATGTGATTTTATATGTGTATCAAATTCTGAGGCTTTATGACCTTCACCCCTCACTTGTACGTCTTATACAATGGAATAATGTTTGAATTGCAAAATATTTTAATGCAACTGATATAGTTGAGTATTTGTAACACCCTAAACTTGGCCTAAATGCTACAATTGAATCTGGTGTGTTGCCTTAAAACGTCGTTCAAAAATTGAGTTATCGGTAAAAGTTTGTTTCTAAAAGTAAAACCTTTTGTACGGGGTTAGCAAATCCTCTAGTCACAAATGTTTGCTCAAAATATTTTCCTTTGGGATATTAATTCAACTTAAATCATAGAAGCTCTTTTGAAAACTTTGTTGTTTAAAGCTCGTGCTCTTTAGAAAATCGTGAATAGTTTGAAAACTCGAGTTTTCCTAGACTAGCAGTCTAATATAAGAAATCAAAAGCTCATTAAAAGTTAAAAACCCCCCAAATGGCCTTATTACATTACTAAAACCCAAATATGAAAGCTTAAATAAATTGAGTTATTAATAACTAATCTGTGGATGTGTGACCACTACTGAGTCCCTTGTAGCTCCAAATCGTCTAAGGCTGGGGACTACTTGTACAGTTAAAAGAAGGGTGAGTTTATGAAAACTCAGTGTGTAATCCCCTATCGGTCAACTGTAACAGTGCATACAGTAACAGTCTGGGCCTGAGCCCTATTCATTAACAGTACAGTCTAGGCCTAAGCCCTATGTAGTAACAGTGTGAGCCTATGCCCAAAATAGTATAATCACAATACAGGTATGCAACCCAACCCAATCCATCCTGCTCACCACTCATAGCAACCAACTCACCATGTGGGGATTAAATCGACCCACCTAGCCAACTCACCAATATCGCAACATAGCTGCTAATAGTAATGTAGCAAAGCTGCTAAAAGTAACACAACAAAGCTGCTAATAGCGGTAAACGTAGCGTAGCCATTAATATCAGAATACGTGGTAAAGCCACCAGAACAGTACTTCCTCCAAATCAGAATCTCAACCCCAATGCAGTATGTCATGTCATAATATTTCGTGTATGCAAGGTTTCATACTCAGATACGGTTATGCATATATAATACACTCATCAATTAACCTACCTCTAAGGTATAACAGTCATTTTCACCCATTAGAGGTAGAATAGTAATTTTTACCCCTTAGGGGTATTTTGGTCATTTTACCCTCTGGGGTCTCAGTACAGATAATCGACCTCTCGGAAGGTCCACAGTCACCTCGAGTGACTTAAGTTACCTAAACAGACCTAACAGTGTAAATGGACCAAGACCCATTATTCGGCCCAAGTGGGCCCACTTAGCCCAAATTTAGTTACGGCTATGTGACCTACATAGCCCAGTCCAATATTTATCACTTACCATGAATTTAATCTGTATGGGCCCACGATCCCATTGGGTCCACATGCCCTATTTCGGCCCAACGAAGCCCTTAACGGCCTATGCCATGCACATGACATGACAAGCCCAACTACTTCCCACCTATCAGTTAGACTTACACAAGCTGGCCAACGAGGCCCATTGGGCCCAGTACATGAGAACGCTCATGGTAGCCTCTACAGTCTATTGTCCATGGTTTGTGGGCTTGGTTTACCCCACGAGGGGTCGCACGCTCGTAAGGCCTCAAATGCCGAAGTTTCAGCTTTTCAGCTTTTGCTGATTTCTAACAAAGAAGGGCGTGAATACACACCTGTTTATGAGAACGGGCCGAAGCCCACGATCACCAACTTTGGTACATCCTGCATTGAGTCTTAATCACTTCCCCCCTCACCAACTCATCTAGTTCGCTCTATTGAAAGCCAGGTTCTCACCAAGGCTCATGTTAGATTCCCGATGTTGGATTACTTTCAACCATTAGGAAAATTTCTTATTTTTTTTATCACCACTTCAACCACAGAGTTCCAGTCCAACTCCACCTCCTACACAGCTCAAACAGAAAAATAAATACTCCATTACGTATCCTAGGACTTGAACCTCAGACCTCACAGATACACAACATGCCACCTTCCCACTCCACCACAAGCTCTTTCTGTGTCACAAAATATCCTCAAATTAATTATAAGGTCTATAGGGCAAAGTCCATGTTCCTTTAAAAGAAAAACCAAAATAAATTGTAAGAGCCAAGACTTGAACCCAGGCTCCCTTGCAACCTTAATGAAGCCACAACCACTAGACCACATGCTTCATTATGTCATTTACTTGACACAATAATTTAAAAGGCGATCATCCAACCATCTAGGGTTTTATTCACTTAAAACCAAAATTTTTTCTAAAGCCCAAGTTTGAACCTAAGATTTCTCATACACTTCACAGAGCACTTAACCACTGAAGCAGATACATAGTTGTGTCATTTCCTTGCACAATTAACTACTTATATACAACCTCCCTAAGGACCCATACTCAAGGCCCAATAATTCTAGGCCCAAATTCGGGGCGTTACAATATTTTACAATGATCTCCTCTGGGTATTCTATATACTCTTTTATTCTCAGAGATATATGTAACTGTTCATTTTCAAATGTGAATCTTATTGTATAGAAAGGCTGGCTAATCATAATATTAGGCGGAATTATTGTTAGTTTAGTTGATTTATAATTAGCATTACTCTATCTTTCTTTGGTTTTCTAATCCATTATGTTCGATAGAAGACTTAATGATAAGACTCATATGATGTTATTTTCTACTTCTACTGGTTGATCCTCTGAATTACATTTATGCAATTTACATTGTCTCTATCGCAACTGTTACCAGTGCATATGGGCAATATTCTTCTTTTGGATTTTCTTTGGGATATCATCGAGCTCTTAATCATTCAATACGGGTTGTATTCTAGGAAATTCAATATAGCTTCACATCTTGGATTTCATTATCTATCAAACATGGTTCATTTGTAAAGGATATTCATTGGTTGGAAGTAATTACATCTGTTACAGTTATGATTCCTGGTTCGATCATGGAAGTATGGTTATATAGATTTTAGGTTTTTAAAGGTTGTGTTTCTGTACTAGTTATTATTGGAACTACATTCAGTTTTCCTCTTTTATTTAGGAGTACACTATCGATGTGGAGGTGTTGTTCTATATATACAGTCAAAACATCAGTCTTATTATAACACTATGATTTTACTTTATCTGATGGTTGTGGTTTCGATATAGTTAAAAGCTTCGATGTTAATATTTGAAATAGCTTTATAATATATAATTCCTTTCTAGTTTTTGTGAAAGGGTTAACATCGGCAAAAGTGTAGACGATGGAAGGTCAAGCTCAAATTTGTATATTGGTTATCATTCCTCAGGTAATCTTGATTAATGTTAATGAGTTAAAATGAGATGTTATGTTTCGTTTGAGTTAATGTAATTTCCAAAGATCTTTTATTAGTATTCTGAGGGAATTGTTGTAGATTGTATGTTTGGGTTGTCTTAAAAATAATACAAAGGGATTATTATAAAATTTTATTATCTGATAGGTAAAATCGACTTAGTTGTTTTAATCAATGTGGGTTATTCATTTGAAAAGTTAATTGAGTTATACGCATTTGAGTCTATCCTCAGGTTCAGGAATAATTTTGTGCATTCACGGGTAAATAGATAGATAGTCTGAATGAAGAATCTATATTCTAGAAGACATGATACAGAAATATAACCATTAGATCAGTTCTAATCGAAAAATGTTATTATGAGTTAAAGTTGTTTTGTTTGTTGAAGTTATCGCACATGTGAAAATAATATTACTTGATGCTTTCCAGGAAAAGGGGAAACAAATATCAGTTGAAAGTTATAGATGCAACCGTGTCAGAAGCATCAGTCAGAGTTTGATAATCTGGGTTTCTAAGTTATGTTTCGACAGAAAATTACTAGGACTTTCTCAGTAGTTATAATACTAATGATAAAGTGATGACAGAAGAACATCAAAGCTACTCAGTTAAGTTGGGTATAGTGTCAAGTTCTAAAATGAGTCCTGATATGAGTTTGGAGTTGATATGAGTTATGATTGATTTATGTGGACTTCTATTGAAAAGGTGCAAGAAAGACTTGACTTAATAGCTTGTACCAGGTGAGAAATTTCGAGGACGAAATTTTCGTAAGAGGGGAAGAGTTGTAATAGCCAGTTTTTTACTGGTTTCGGAAACAATGGTTTTGGGGCCACCAAATCTGACTAGTTTGTAAATATTATATTTAATATTTACGAGTTACTTGCGATTTTAAAAAAGGTTTTTGATATTGTGATTTTTGTTTTATAACCGATTTATTAAGTTCAAGTGGTATGACCCTAAGGTCAAGTGGTTTTAGAAATTGAGGTATCGGGACCTCATTTTTTATAAACTGAGCTGCAAATATTTTTATAAATATTTACTAAGTGTAATTAATGTGGTATTAAAGTTTTGTTGGAAAATTTTATTGTTTCGATAGTAATTAAGCAAAAAGAACTAAATCGCGTAAAGTGCAAAAGTTGTGTTCTATAAGCTAAATGTATTAAATAGCTATAGAGCTTTAAAGTGGTGATTTCTATATGGTAATTAGACCATTAATGTGTTAGTGGATGATAGTGGTTTGGCAATGTTGTAATTTTTAAATATTATAAAGGTTAATAAAGTAAATTAGGTAATTAAATGATATATTAATAAAATAAAACAATTTTTTTGTTTTGTTCATCTTCTCCAAAACACCATAGCTGAATTTAGTTGGAGAAAAATAAAGCTTGGTTCAGCCATGTTTCATTCCTTGCATGTAAGCCCCTAAGCTATCAATTTCTTGTAATTTTTATATTTTTGAGATCGTTGCAACAAGGTCCAGCTAGCCCGTACCTTCGATTTTGAAACTGTTAAAGATTTTGAATGTTTCCATTGATGAATCTTGTGATTTTTTGTGTTAGTTGATGAATTTGGAATGTTGATTTATATTTATAAGTATTTTGTTAAGTGATTTTGATGAATTTTTCGATTAAGGACTAATTTGTTAAATTAATAAAAGTACAAGGATTTAACGTGATTTTTTTGCATGAATGGGCTGTTTTGGATACCATGAACATTCTACTAAGCTCAATTTTAGGTAAATGGTTAATTTGCATGTTTTGGGTTTAGGGACTAAATTGAATAAAAGTAAAACTTGGGGGCAATTTTGTAAAAATGTCAAAAATGACCAAATTGTATGAAATGAATTATTTTATTGTCTAAATTAATACATTGAATGAAATTATTAATTTAGATCAAGATCAGGTGGAAAATCGAGGAAAATGGAAAATTACAAAATGCCCGTAACCTTTTGTATTTCTGCAGTTTAGCCAGGTAAGTTCGTATGAACTATACTATATATATTGCTGTTTAAATTGAATGTTATTATATGAAATTTTATTGAAAATGAATCAATATATATGTTATTATACAATTTGGCTTATAATGAAACGAGGGAAATTCAACGACGAACAACGACTATCGAGTCCCATTTGAGCCTTATGAATATTTAGGATACAAATGACATGTCATTAGGGGTTACCATGTTTTGGGTGCTGGAGCCGTACATTCTACCAGTGGCTGAGTTTTTTGACACGTTACAGTTACTCGATAGCTTGTGTGAGCAGCACCGTGTAGTTACGTCTTGATCATCAACTTGTGTGAGCAGACCCAGTGATGGCTTGAGAATGAGCATCTATATGAGATATGAGATAGAGATGGTTTCGACCATGTGTTGGCACATAATGGGTGAGATTTCCCGTGTATCTGATATTATTTTAAGTGGTTAATGTGCTGTTACGAGACGATATGAGTTCGATACGAACTAATATAGGTATATACATGAAATACATGGAAATGATGGTACATGATATATTGATATATTGAAATGGATGATATATGTATATAATGAAACATTAAGATAATGATATGTATAATGACATATACATATATGGATTTCTTTGATATGTTGATGCATGGTAATTATGTAAGTTGAGACGAGTAATGAACTCAAGTGTGACATGTTGAGAAAATAAGGTTATCAATATTGAATTTATATGAAACATGTTCAAGTATGCTAACATGTATTGTTGTTTGATGCTTAGGCAAGTGCCAAGTTGTTGGTTGAATGGTATTATGTTTACTTATAAGTCGTATTGAGATGGTAAGTGTAGCACCCCTAACCCGTATCCGTCGCCAGATTGGGGTTACAAGGTATTACTTGAACAAAATATCATTTTGTTAAAAATAATACATGCACACACTTGGACTAACTTTTTAAAAAAAACAAACAATTATTAATATCACATAGCCGATTGTAACTTAGACACATTCTAGTATAATATTAAAACATATAAACTTTATAAGTCAATATCTATAATCATATTACACATAGAGTACACACCGAATTAGTGCATAACATTTTATATCACAAAGCACATCGTTATTTAATATATAACCAAAACACATTATCATAAACCATTTCCTCACATACATAAGTATTTATCTAAGTAAATATTGCATTGTAGATTTATATTGCATTGTAGATTTATCATATCCATTCCACATAGATTTATTTTATATCAGAATCTATAGTATATGCTTATGTAACTTTCAAACAATCTTACATTACAATTTATACTTCATAAGGGTATGTCCTTAACTACAAACATAAATATATATACGTATTCGAAAACATGAATCACCCATACCAAGCCGTGAACATGTTAAAACAAACATATACATGTTCGGATATAACTAAACTACTTTCAATGCCATATCACATTAATTCATTAACTAATACAACAATTGAAATTCAAATAATTCATTCAATATGCAAAGCAAAAATCGAATCAACCCACTTCACACATTCAAAGTCATTAAACAAATTTGACATTCATAATAAATATCAAAAATACTACTCCACCATAACACATTGCCAATTAACCACAAAGAGCTTAATCATAATCCAACAAAATCGAATTTAAGCATGTAAGTTAAGCCATTTTCTCATGGCCTTTATGTACAATGCTATCAAAACAACAAAATCTCCCAAAATATTATCCTATACATGCCATAATGTTAACTTAGGATTAACTAAGAAAGGGTACCAAAACGTTGCTGACAGGTGTGATGACTTCGAGGATGGTCCCGAGCATGAAACGGATCAAAAAGAAATCTAAATAAGAGACAAGTAAACACACCAAATGAGTTTTCAACCCAGTAAGTCGTAAGCCATATAATGCAAACAATTAACTGAATATGTCGATCTAGAAACTAGAAAGGTCCATAGATTACCGAAATTATCAATTCAACTACTAGTCAAGTCTTACTATTAACTCAAAGTATCATATAACCGAATACCTTAATTCCTTCCTACAATATTTAACAACAATGAAATAGATGCATTCATGTATCTATGTTTCAATTTTCATGTCTCCAATTTCTTATTCGGACAATAGCTTTTGCCCTTCATTTAGTTCCTACATTTATTTTATCAACAACCAATTTCGCACACGTAGTGCTCAAGCAAGGAATTTCGCACCCAAAGTGCCATGTTTACCCGCACACATAGTGCCTTAGTAATGCACATACATATTGACATTCAAATCCGCACACATAGTGCCATACAAATTCACACACATAGTGCCGTACAAATTCGTACACATAGTGCCAATCAAATTCGCACACATAGTGCCAAAGCCATTTCGTTTTAACAAAGTGATTTATTTAATTATCTAATTATAATTGGTCACATGCCTTTCAATCAAAAGAATACATGAACGAGAGTAATTCCTTCACAATATGCATACACCAATTATGAATAGAATAACCAAGCTTAATTGCTTATAAACTTACTTTATGTTGGATGAAACGGTTCCAATCGGCTACTCGATATTCTTTGCTTTAACCTTGCTTGATTCCCCTCCTTTGGGTTCTTGAGCTAAAATAAATAAATTAACTAATTTAATTACATTGCTAGTTAGTTATATCCCATAATATTAATGATTTCATATCACAAGAATCACACGGCTAAAATTTGATTTTTCCACCTTAGGCTTTTAAGCCATTCGGCTATTGATCACCTAAGACCACATTACTATCCATAACCCAATCAATATATCAATAAAACACCAATATATATAAGTTTATACGGTAACCACTCCTTGCTAATTACTCACATATATATAAATTTAATAATTTCCACTTCATCTTACAACCATCACTGTTCAAGACATTGAAACTTCAACTAATGTTTATCTAATGTCTCAAGGTCAAATGCATTATCACTACCACGATCTTAATTTAAATTCAGTAACTCTCATAACAACTATTTTAACCGAATTCTCCACAACACCTAGACTAAAATATGCACCTTAAACTTAGTATAGTTTCATTATATCTTTCACTCCTAAAACATGAAAATATAAATCTTACCCCCCTCTCCCATGTTTCGGTCAATTACTCAAATTATCTCATAACATGTATTTTTACATTTCCACTTATCTATCATGACTCATTCGGCCTTAACAATGAACCATTTATCATACAAGGAAAATAACAATAAAAATGACATTCCATCTAAACTCCATATGTCTGAATGTACAAGGTGTTACCCAACTACTTATTCAACAAAATCCACCCCATTCTATCGTCTACTTATTTAATTCAACATGAAAACAACCTCTAATTCTAACACTTTGGTACATGGCATAGTGCTCAAACCACCATAGAAGTTTCAAATTTTCTTAACATTGCCAAAAGTGCATTTAGAAATTAACTTAACATAAAAAGAAGATTTAACCAACACTTCAAAACTTACCTCCTACTAGCAAAAGAAGGTGCCGAATTGCCTTAGGTAAAATTCCCTTTTTCTTTCCCTTTGTTTCGGCTTTGGAAGAAGAAGAAGATGAACACACTCTCTCTCCTTCCCTTTTCTTCTTTTATTCATTCATTTCTTATTAATTCATTTTTATTTGGATTATTTAATCATTTGTCAACATAAAAGTATATTTAATTAGACTTAGTGGAGGAACATCATTACTTAGCCGGCCACTTCATGCATTATGGGCATTTTGACATGCAAACCCAAGCTTTCCCACTTTGTAATTATTTGATCCTTACAATTTACCTATCATATTTTTCTAAGTTTCTCAACTAAGTCCTCTCAAGTAAAAATTCACATTCATAAGACTAAATTAAAACATCAAATTTTCACACATGCACCATCACACGTAGAAGATATGCAAAATAAATTTTAAATAAATTTTATGACTCGATTTTGTGGTCCTGAAACCATATTCTGACTAGGGTCAAATTAGAGCTGTCACGGTAAGTGCTCAAATGAAAATATGCTTGTGCTCATGAAAAACTGGTAAGGTTTAAATTATGCAAATTCTTATGAAATGGTTTATCATGTGATTAATTCTAAAAGAGCTATGTTTAAATGCACTAGCTTGTGGCTATGGTTGATGATATGCTTGTGTCTTGTGTATTATGCATATGAAATGAGTGATGAAAAGGGGATTGATGAGTTGAATTGATGGTGTTAATTATGCTAAAGAAAGTAAATATAATGGAAAGTAATAACATGCAAACGAAAAGAAGAAAATTGAAAGAGACTTAAAGTTTTTATAAAATTTTACTTTGTTAGGGATGATAGGTATAAGTAATGCTATGGAATTATTCAATTTGTGAATTGTTGAATTTGGTTTCATGAATCGTGTGGTATCGATATATGATTATTCTTGAATTGTATAAATTTCATATTTGAAATGGATAGATATGATTAAAGTTTAAACGAGCTTACTAAGCATTCTTTGCTTACGTAGTTATTTTTCTTTACTTTTCAGACTATCGGAAGCTCAATTTGGTTGGAAGCTCGTCAGAGATTTATCACACTACCCAAAGATTATATCGGTAGATGTTGATGTCTTGGTTAAGGTTATAATCACATGTATAGGTATTTTGGCTAATGTTAGCCTATGTGTTTTGGTTGTGGAAATGACCATTTGCTTAGTCTGCAATTTTGATCTTGTGTTGGTAAAATGATATATATTATAAGGTGTATATAAGTAGCCTTGTAATGGTTGATATATGACTTGTTATGGTTGAATGATGGTAGATAGAAAAGTAGTTGAATGTGCAAATTAGATGTGAATATAACTTGTTGTGAATTGGTGTTTTGCCATAGTAAGCATATATGTATTTGATGCTAATGATTATGTGGTTCAGTTGGTACCAAATGGTATAGTTTTGGTCAGTGATCTACATGTTGTGTAATTATGCAAACTTAGTTAAAAGATAATCTATCATTTTTCCTAAATTGAGTATATGGTTTTACATGTTTTAATGTTGTCATTTGAGGTGCCTTTAAGCATACTTGTTGGATGTTATTATACCATATGTGTTTGGCTTGATTATGCATGATTTCGGTGCCTTTTGAGGGCTTATATATATGTGCAAAAGAGATTATAGGTACATGTTGAAAAGGGTGAGAAAAATGGCTTATAAAATAGTCTATTTTCGTCCACATAGGCAGAGACACGGGCGTGTGTCTCAGCTGTATGTGACACACGGCCGCGTGTCCCCTGTAGTTTTCAAATGATTACAAGTCAGGTTTTACACGACTTAGCACATGAGCGTGTGGTTTGGCCGTATGGCCCAAGTCAGTGAGTTACACAGGTATGGACAGGGGCTGGGACACAGCCGTGTGTCCCTATTTTGAATGTCTACACGGGCATGTCTTTTGGCCATGTGAGTCACACGGCCTGGCCACACAGTTGTGTGACCCCTGTTGTTGGTAAATTTTCATTTTTCCCTAAAATTTCTATATGTTTCTGATTTAGCCCCAATTTGCTTCTAATGTGTTTTTAACGCCTCGAGGGCTCGTATAAAGGACAATATGTATGCTATTGATTGGTTTTTCCGTGATTGATTATATGAATTAAATGTTTTAAAATTTTTGATAGTTCTAAAATGTAAACTCTGGTAATGCTCCGTAACCCTATTCTAACGTTGGATACGGGATAGGGGCGTTACAACTACCACCCTAGCCGGTCCACGGCCCTTAGGTGACTACTGAACTTCCCTCTAAGGCTGTACAAAACTTGGTCCTAAAGCTTGCATTTGATCAGCCCACTATGGACACTCTCTAATACGATGCTCCAAGGATCCACACCTCAAACAAGCTCCTAACCTCCTCCAACACTCACCCGGATGGCATTTACCACAATCCCCACAAGACTGAATCCCAGTAAGAGCAACAAGAACCCCCACACTAACAGGCCCATCAAGTCTAGCCCATGTCTTAGGCCTCTGAATAGAACTAGAGGGCTTTGAATCTCTCTTACTTTTTCCTCTCTCTCGGTCCCTATTTTGGTGCTCCACACACTTAACTTCCTTGGCGATCTTCGCCTTATCCACAAGAACAGAAAACTCATGCTCCCTCTACGAAGCAATGAGAACCCTCAAATTGTCTCTCAAACCATCCTCAAAATGAACACATTTCTCATACTCAGATGCCATCATACGTCGAGTGTAGTAACTCAACCTCAGAAACTTGACCTCATACTTAGCCACAGATCTATCACCTTGCGTGAGATTCATGAACTCAAGGCTATGAGCATCTACATAACTCGCGCCCATATACTTCCCCTGGAAAGTAGTCTTAAAGAAGTCCAGTTCAAACGCTCCGACTGAGTACCCTCCTTAACCTATAACCACTACTGATATGCCTCATTGCGAAGTAAAGAGACTGTACCCTTGAGTTTCTTCTCAGGAGTACAGTCAACATCGTTTATGATCCTCTCGGTGGCTTCCAACCAATACTTGGCCACAGTAGGGCCGACTCTAGTGACACCCCTAAACAGCTCAGCTCTATTGGACTGGATTCGTTCAGTTATCAACCCACGACCCCCAGATCTAGAACGGGGTCCAGTGACCCTTTCCAACACCCTCAACATGGCTTGGGACAGTGCATCATCCCCAGTCGAACGGCTTTGAGACCTTGTCTTAGTAGTAGGTGAACCGGTGTCTCACTCGTGTCTAAGTTTAGCACACTATCTAGAGAGGAAGACTCAGCTCAAGCGCCCCTATGGCATGCCCACAAATACCATGACCGTGAGTGCCACAAGTGCTCATCGTATATTTCAAATTTTATCTACATTATAAAATTTTATGCATCAGTTCCAGTGTTTATTAGAAGGTATTTTATGCGTAAATTATCAGAAGTTTACAAGTGTTTCAAATATTTTAGTCTCTACTAGCTCAGTATAGATTTCAGAAAGTGCTAACTATAGTGTTTTCAAAAAGTTCTATCTAAATTCGGAAATACTTACAAGATTGGTGCCGGAGACTCAGTATACCACATACTTTCTTAAATTACTAAAATTATTTGGAAATTAGTTTTTTTTGAAACACAATTTTGGAACCCAAAATTCACAGTTGAGTTTTTCAACCTAGCTCTGCTACCACTAAATGTAACACCTATAACATCTCGAAATAGGGCTTAAATGGAATAGTGGTTGCGAAAACTCAAATCTGAGATAGAAAATTTTATTTCGATTAATTTTTATGATTTATCGAGTGATTAGATTCATGTGTTAGAGTATTGATAAGAAATTTTATAGATTGCGTGTTTAATTTGCCTATTAGGGCTTATTTGCAGAAGTTGCTATAACAGCCCGATTTAGGGCCTAAAGGGAACGATGGTTTTAGAACCATGAATTCGAAGTCAAAAAATTTATTCTAATTAATTTATAAGGTTTATTTATTGATTAAAATATTATGTAAAAATATCGTTAAGTAATTTTACTGATAAAGTGCTTAATTAGACTTTTAGGACTAAATTGCAAAAGTTGCAAAATATGTGTTCTAATTCATAAGTACTTGATTGAAATGTGGGTTTAAAGAGTAGGTCCTTAAATGGAATTAGACCATTATATTTCGTTTGGACAAAAATGGGCCTGAATAGGACAAAATTTTAAAGAAAGGCCTTAAGGGCATTTTAGTCATTTGGTAATCAAAAGAAATAAAAAGGGAAAATAAAGCCAAAATTGACTCATCTTTTTCATGGAGGCCGAAATTAGCATGGGGGAAGCCATGGCTAGGGTTTTCAAGCTTTCCAAGCTTAATAGTCCATTCTAGCCCCATTTTTCAAGTTCTTTACGATTTTGGAATCATGGTAACTTGATTAAGCTTATTCTAGCAATAATTTAAGCTAGGGTTCATATTTGGAAAAATACCCATAGGTGAAATGTGTTTATTTTGATGTTTTATGGTAGGATATGAAGGCTAAAATTATGTTAAACAACTTTTGCTAAGCGGTTTTAAGGAAAAATGAGTAAAACGGCTTTATCGGTAAAAGTTATTGTTCATAACTATGTGTTAGAGTGAGAATTTGATGTTTCCATAGAAGGGAAAAATGATCAGCATGTCATAAATCATAAGAATAAGGGATGAAGTTTAATTCCCGAGCCTAGGGGCAAAAGTGTAAATATGCAAAAGTTTAGGGGCAAAATTGTAGTTTTGCCAAAGTTTGAGTTAAGGAATTTTTTGAATAGTGAATTAATTAAATAAGTAAAATATGATGTTTTAGATCTCGAAAAATGAGATTTGAATCTAGAATGGGAGAAAAATAAAAATCGGGAAAGTTAGTAAAATGGCCGTTTTAGTATCGAGGTAAGTTCATATGTATAATAAGCATTAATTTATGCATGTTTCAATGTAAAATTGATATATTTACTATGATTGCTGAGGTGTTGAAAGTAAGTATAATTATGATGATTTAAATGTTCAATATTAATTCGACATGGAAATAAGAAATTATGTAAGTTTGTATGTAAATAATACATTATCTTTTATGTTTTTGTATTTCAGCATATTTTATGTATTGTAGCTGATTTTTGAATCATAATTGACTATTGGAAGTATGGAATCAAGTATTAGAAAGAGAGAAAAATCCCAGTTGAACCTTCAGAAAGATTGGATGATACAGATGGTATGTAGCTAGGTCACATGTATCGCGCTGAGTGCACATCATGTGTATAAGAGAGCTACGAGACATTATGATGTAGCTAGGTTGCATGGGTGATACTATGTGTACACCATGTAGACAAGAGAGCTACGGGATATATGTAGCTAGGTCGCATGCGTGGTTCCAGGTGAAGGACACCATGTAGACAAGAGAGCTATGAGATAAACTGGCTAGGTCACATGGGTGGTACTAAGTGTTCACCATGTGTACAAAAGAGCCAAAATTATGTGTACAATCGAGCTAGGTCACATGAGTGGTGCTAAGTGAAGGCCACTATGTGTACAAGAGAGCTTCGATTTTAAAGGTGGGCTGTGTGCGATACCATCGCGTATCTATTATTATTCCGAAGCCTTCAACTGGAAAATTGATTAAATGAAATTGTGTATGACTTTGTGATGATAAGTGTAAGTATATATGTGTGTAACTTATGAGCAATATGCTCGATATGTGATTGGAAATTGGAAAGATTGTTGTGGAAAGTGATGAATACAATTGAAGTGTGAAAGATCAAAATTGACAATAAAACTGTTCTGGATAGTTGCAATGACGTGAATCTAAAAATTTACCAAAAATAGTAGAAATTGAATTAGAGACTGAATGAGATATCAAATTAGAGCTTAATGAGTCTATTTTCATATAACAGAAACAGAGAAAGCAAAGGATTCTATATTATGAGATATTTAAGTTTTTGAGAGACTGGTTCAGAATGACTACGTGATCCCCTGTTCTTACTTGGAAAAATCATTAAAAATTGTAAAAAAATAATTAGGGAATATAATTTATATTATTTAAATCCTTAATCAGTCTAGTTTCAAATTAAATAAACTAGAACATCCTTTGAATTCTGTACAAGGAGAAAATTGATTCGTAGTGAAGAGTTGTCAGAACAGTTGAGCAGTGAAACAGGGGTAACTTCAATGAATAAACTGTACTAATTGGCTGGACCAAAAATTCTGAACATTTTATGGTAAGAATATATGTGAATCTAGTTTCAAGTAAAATTAACGGTTTGTAATTTGGAGTTCTTTAGCTCCAGAAATAAATAATTTAGTTGCTGGTACTCTGGTAGACAGCTTATTTTGAACTTGTTTATGATTGTAATAGTGAAAGTATGTGTGTTTGTGATGGTAATATTCTGGGAACATATTGTGACTTTGTTTAAAGTATGATAATGTATTGTTTATTAATATTTACATACTTACTTACTAAGCTATAATGCTTACTCCCTTCCTTTTCTTTTTCCTATAGTGTGGCAAATGTTAGCTCGAGTTGGAGGTCGCCGGAGGTTAAATCACACTATCAAACTATTGATCGATATATAAAGGTTTTAAAGTATTTTAAGTCTTTGGCATGTATGGAGACTCATTTAATTGTTATTAAGTTGCTAGGAATTGGCTTAAATACTGACCTATGTTATTTGAAGGTGTCTATTGTATAAAGTCATTTAATGTAGATAGTCTTGATTATGTTATTAATTAAATGATACAATTTATGAATGTGCATGCTTGCCTATGTGTGTGGTTGAATTAAAGCATGATATGGGCCTTGTAAGCTCTTTTTAAGGGACAGCTTGAATGTGTTTGAAAAAATTTTAAATTAGAGTGAAATTATGAATCGATTTTTATACGATGATTAGTGATTAAGTCCGGTAATGCCTCGTACCCTGTTCCAGCGTCAAACACGGGTAAGGCGTGTTCCAACACCCCAAAATCGGCCTAGATGTTATGGCCGAATTCGTAGATGTCACAAAGAAGGGTTTTGTAAACTGAGTCGTTTCAATAAATCATTTAAGTATTATAACTCATTTTCAGTTATAGCTATTATTGAAAGCATTATTAAATTAATTTATTTGCCAAACATAATTTACAGCAGAAGTCATAGAAAACGTTATATTTGAAAATCTTGTTCGTATTTTCGAAAAAACCTTTGTTTTAGTCAAAAACCATGTTTTTAGGTAATCGTCACAAATAAAGTGTTAAATGAAAATCCAAAACCCAAATTAAATCAAACAATAAGGAGAGTCCAATTATTACAAAACTCTAGAAATAATCCTTAGATTATAAAAAAAAAAACCATAAACTTAAACCGTTTATAAGTCGTTGTCACTGTGAGGCTCCATCCCATTGATCTGCCTAAGTTTGTGGATTCCCTAAATAGAACAGACAAACAGATGTGAGTTTTCGCAAACTCAGTGTGAAACCCAACAGAAATAGACATGCAAAACATATAGATATCTCATATACAATCAGATACAGATTCAGACTCATGTCGATTTCAAATACATATAACAGAGTCAGACATGCAGATCAGATATACAGAATCCTATCCCCATCCTCCACACACCAACTCCGACCACCCCAACACAGCATGTGGGGTTAAAAACACCCACCCATCCCTGCACACCATATCCTGTCGTTACAACACATATCAGATAAAGTGCAGCCAAGTTGCCAAAATATAGGCAAAGTTCGCCATACAAAACACTTCCTCCTCATATACAATTTCCTACCCTAAACATATTTACAGATTACAGATACAGAATATCATGTTCAACATGCTTGCATAAAGATATCAGATATACATATAGCAGAATAATCAGACATGCACAACAGTGTCCTACTCAGAGCATACTTTCAGAATAACAGATCACATAATCTAGGGTTTGGGTAGCCCTTACCGACCCTACGATTGGCCCACAGTCGATCGGAATGACCCATGCGATCCTAGGGAAAAATTTTAGAATCATGGGCCCAAATGCCCTTATAGCCCACACGCTCAAATTGGCCTTGCTCGTGTGGGCCCACACACCCGTATGGCATGCTCATGTGGGCCAATACGCCCATGTGACCCACATGCCCAACTTGGTCTAGCCCGTGTGGCCCATACGGCCACACCCACACCATCACACGGTCGTGTCTTGCGCACAGCTACACCTTCGTCAGACACACAGCCGTGTTTCACACACGGCCAACCATACGGACGACCACATGCCCGTGTGGCATCGACCGATTGCACTTTCGACTTTTGCCAAAACTTGATCTCCACTCGTAAGGGGTACACACCTGCTACAGTTTAGGAGCACTTGCAATCCCGAGACCACCAGAACCTAATAATTTGATTAAAAACACTAAATCAACACAAAACCGTTTTATAGCACTAAAATCCCCAATTCACCGAAGTGCTCACCTTTGACAAAATGCTTCACAAACCAAATTTGTAGACGAATCGATCGTTTCCAGAACCTCTCCTGCACAAAAAGCCAAAACCAAACATTTAACTCTATATTCATGAAAGTTGCAACCTAAAATTCACAATAGAAAAACCCTAACGCACCACGAAAAAGAAAGGGTACTTATGAAAAACTCGACTGCAGAACTAGCAATTAGAAACACCCGAACAATTAACCAAAATTGAAGACTTACCACTCTGTCGATTAATCACAAGTAAGGAAAAGAAAGAAAAAGAACACAATATGAGAGATTGGGGGAAAAAGAATGTCAAATTGGAAAAGGCAAAAATTTTGCAAAAAAAAAAGAAATTAAAATCTAATAAATAAAATAACTAACATCATTAGCCACATCCCTAGAACCTCTCTAACTCCCCACCTACCACTTTAGTATTCCAGACCCACCGAAACTCTATTAGTCAACTGAGCAAAAATTAACACCCCTGCTAACGCAGGGATTCAAACACAGGACCTCCAACACACTAACTCCCTTACCACTCGAACTATTAGGCTCATTCTAATGTGAATTAACAGACATTTTAATATAAACCCACTCAACAAAGGTAAGGCTAGGATCAGAAAAATAACAAAATTTGGCAAAGGTGAGTCTTGAACCCAAGACCTCTCAGACACACCCAGAACACTTAACCACTGAAGTAAACAGATATTTGTGTTAGATATTTACAGAAACAGAAATAAATTGTTCAAGACGTTACATTTTTATAGAGGTTTATGGTTCAAAGGTGATAGAAATAAAAAAATATTAAGAATTAGAGTTCAAAATTGATTGGAATAGCAATAGAGAACAAAGGATGACAAACTCTATTTTGGGGGTTATTTTTACATGAAATAATTTGGCGAATGTGGGGTTTTTAGCTTGAATTTTAAATTATGGTTAAATTGCTTCATAAAAACTCTAAGTTTCAACTCTTTTACAAATAACTCCTTTTTTTACAAAATTAAAGGTATTTACAATTCATTTTCCAAAATGGACTTAACTTTATAAAAACCATAGTAAAAAATATTATCGATAAATCATGCCGTAAAATTCTGAACATTCCAAGGCTAAAATTCCTAAAATACCTCTAAAACTCCTAGGGCTTATTTTGGGGTGTGACATTTTCTATGCGTAATTGTGTATTATTGTCAATTCAGTTATTTAATTGAGTTATTGAATGGTCGCTTTAGCCTTTAGGAGTCTTCTACATTGTTCCTACTTCAAAATTACTTCAAAATGCGTACCGAAAACTCATTTTTTGCGAATTTTGAATACCAAAAAACATGGTTGTTGACGCCACACAGTCGTGTGGTAGGTCATGTAACTCATTGTTCAGGAATGGGAGATGTACGGGCTAGGTACAGGGGTGCCTATCCAAACTGTGTGCAGTTATGTAATGTGCAAGATTCATATGGACCAAGGACATTGACGTGTGTCCAGGTTGTATAACTTACTATTTGTGAATTACTACCACACGGGCCAGCTATCCAAGCCGTGTGAAACCACACGGGCGTGTAGACCAATATTTGGAATTTTTCCCTCTAGCCACAAATGTCATTTGAAATGAATGTTGGCCTTTTGTGGGGTCCTTATAAACTGAATTAAACTGTATAAACTGTTATTCTATGACCTGAGATTCAGTATTAAAAATTTGTGCCTGTATTGCATATGGAAATTGTTAATGATATTGATTTACTCTGTACGAGTATGAATGTTATCTGAATGGTAGTATAGGCCTATGTCTAACAGCCCGATTTTGGGGCTAGTTGGAATAGTGATTTTGGAACCACTAAGTTGAGGTCAAGGAAATTATTTTAAATATCATTTTATGTATTCTAGCATTATTATATAAGTATATGAAAATTTTGGTGAATTAATTTTAGCGATTGCTTGCCTAATTATGAAAAAAGACTAAAATGCATAAAGTGCAAAAGTCCTATTTTGTTAGATAAGAGTGTCGATTAGCTAAAGAACCTAAAATAGGGGCCTTAAAGAGAAATTAGACCCTTAGAGAATAGGGTGGTCGGCCATTGAGGGGACAAATTAATGGGAAAGTCAAAATTAAGTGGTGTTTTGGTCACCAATTTTGACTAGTTTTAAATAAAATAAAACAAAAAAGGCTTCAGCTTTTTATTTCTTCTTCTTCAAGCAATTTTCATCTTCAAAAGGGGGGTTTTGAGAGCTCAAAATATCAGCCATTAACATCTCTTACAAGTAAGTCATTTATAAGGTTATTCTTGATGATTTTTGTATTTTTAGACTCCTTGTAACATAAGCTTTCTATGAAGAGGATTATTTTGCAAAATGGTTGAGAGATTAAGGTTTTTCCATGAAAGCATATGTGTAGTTTTCTAAAATTTTATGGAATAATATGAGTATTAGATGTGTAATAAACAACTTTTATGAAGGGATTTTTCATGAAAACCCTAATAGGGACTATTTTGCATAAGTTGGAAATTTGTTGATAAATGTGAGAAATAATGGAAATTTTGGATTGCTTCTAGTATAAAAAGTAATCAGCTATTCTTATAATATGAAGAAATTTGATAAAAATTGATTTTCGAGCGTAGGAGTAAAATGGTCATTTTGTAAAAGTCTAGGGGCAAAATAGTCATTTTGCCCAATTATGAACTTCTGGGTGTCTAAATTGATATGCTGATGAAATAAATGAATTTTATTAATTTAGATCAAGAGAAATGTGATTCGGGTCTTGATAAGGGTAAGAACAAGGTTTACGAGGATTAAGCTCGTCTTTATCATTTTGTATTGAGGTAAGTACATATGTAAATAATGTGTTATTGAAGCTTACTTTGGTATATTTTAATAATATACATGTGTAATTAGCTTATTGTTGTTATGCATCTAAATTCTAATTGTTGTCATGAATATTTAAATGACATGTTATGCGAATAAATTACAATGTGAGCAAAAGCAATGCTATTTGATTAGATATGAAGCCCCGTTGAACCTTAGACATAGCATAGGATACAAAGGGGCATGTTCTGAAAATTATGTGGTCTGAACTCATGAGTTGAGTCTGAGTTAATGAGATAAATTCTATTGGTAATGTGGGTCCGGGTACTGACTTTGGGTATAGACCCGTGAGTGGCTCAATGAGTATACGTTACATAATAGCTATGGGGTCCGGGTCCTGACTTGATAAAAGGGACTGTGAGTAACTCAAATGTGAGCGTTTCATAGCACGAGGTAGCCCTGATTTCTTATATGGCATTTAGACTCAAATTCCTCGCGTATCCATATGTATTTCGAGAGTTCAACAGGTAACCCAAAGATTTAGTTGGTGAATACTTTAATGAGGTATGTATACCGAACTCATGGTTAGGACCTGAGTAAAGAACTAAGTGTATTAAGTATATATGAATGAAAAGAAGAGTAAGATAGAGACGTTAAGTGATTTATATCTTTTATGCATGACAAGCTACCGATGGATGAATATGATTTTCTTATAATTACACTTTAATTGCATATATGGACTTACTAAGCTCCCACGCTTACCTTCCTTTCTTTTCTTTCCTTATAGTGCCACCAAGCTAGCATCAGGGATCCAGTGACATCAAAAGCTTCGATCACACTATCACTCAAAACCTTGGTATCGCTAGTTTCATTGTTTTGTTTTTTGGCATGTATAGGGATTCGAGTCTTTGTTTAGTGTTTTGTTAGTTAGCCATAATGTGTTGGCTCATATGATGAATTTGATACTCATTTTGTATAAGGCCATGGATGATTGTCAATACTCATTTTCATTTATAAATAGAAGATGATATTTTCATGGATGAGTAAATTGCATAAATGAAATGTTGTCCATTGTGGTTATTTTGGCTATGTGATATGCCCTTATGTTAGTATAGAGTGATTTTTGTGCAGTTTACATAAGCAAGGTGACAAAAAGGCTTAGTAAATAGCCTTATTTTATCCACACGGGTAGGCACATGGGCACGTGTCTAGGCCGTGTGTGACACACAGTTCACCACATAGGCGTGTGATATGGCCGTGTGTCCCCTACATGTAAGAATTGTAAGTCAGTATGCATGGTAGTAAACAAACGAGTAGAGACACGACTGTGTGTCTCAGTTGTGTGAAGGGCACGACCTAGCGCACGGGCATGTGCCTTGGCCATGAGGCCCTTAAGAATTGCTGACGTCAGAAACAGAATGTCCAAGTTTTTGCACACGAGCTAGGACACGGACATGTCATGGCCGTGTGAAGCACACAGGCCAGAGACACAAGCATGTTCCAGGTCGTGTGAAAACCCCTGTAGTTGTGCATTTAGAATTAATTCCACATGGGTATAGGACACGAGCGTGTCCTTATATTGCTTAGGCCATGTGAGCCACACGGGCCAATAGCACGACCATGTTGAAATGTCGCACGGGCGTGTTGCCCTTCCCACATGGGCGTGTGCCCCTATGTTAAGAGTTATTTTCAGAGTCCATTAAAGTACTTGGATTGTTTTCGAATGGGTTCCAATGGATGTTTTGGGCTTAGTAGGCTCTTATTAAAGAGTTTATAAATAAAATTAAAAATTTTTTAATTTGACCATTTTTTGGTGTTATGAAAATGTCTATATGCATAAGTTTAAGTTAGGTAATGCCTCATATTCTAACCCAGCGTCGGGCACGGGTGTGGGGTGTTACATTTAGTGGTATCAGAGCTACAGTTTAGTTGGTTCTCAGACTAATGTAGCGTGTGTACGAGTCTAGCTATACATGCCATAAATAAATTGTGATAGTGTGACGACTCCTGATATTTTAAATTTTGTTTTCATATAGTAATGAATCCCAATAGAACTATGGCAGACGACGTAGAAAGTAATGTGCCGGCCCCCACTGAAGGGGTGGTGCCATCTGATAATCGACCTCCCACGATTAGTCAGGGAGGAAGAGAAGGGGCTCGAGAGGTCTTTCTCTACATGATGAATAAGTGGTACACGGCGTTCATCCGAGCGAACCTGAATGCTCAACCCCCTCCACCCGCACCTATCCCTCAACCTGTCCCCGTAGTACCCCAGGGCATGGACCTTGAGAATCGGAATAGACCTCTAGTAGATAAGATCTGGAAGCACGGAGCTGAGGATTTCCGTGCTAATAAAGATAACAACCCTGAAAAGGTAGAATTCTGGCTTGAGAATACCATTAGGGTATTCGATGAATTATCTTGCACTTCTGAAGAATGCTTGAAATGTGCCATATATTTGTTGTGGGACTCTGTATACTACTGGTGGAAGATGTTAGTTTCGGTGGTGCCTCAAGAAAGGGTCAAATGGGAATTCTTCCAAGAGGAATTCCGGAAGAAATACATCAGTGAAAGATTTATGGATCAAAAGCGTAAGGAATTCCTTGACTTGAAACAAGGCCACATGACGGTCACTGAATATGAAAGAGAGTTTGTCTGACTTAGTGAGTACACTCAGGAGTGTGTATCCTCTGAGGCCAAGATGTGTAGAAGGTTAGAAAACAGACTTAATGAGGACATTAGACTATCAGTGGGTGTCCTTGAGTTGAAAGAGTTCATAGTACTCGTTGATCGGGCCTGTAAAGTTGAGGAATTAATCAAGGAAAATAAGAAAACCAAAGTGGAAACTAGATATGTAAAGAAGAGACATGCAAGCAAGTCATTTCCATCACAGTTTAAGAAATCCAGAGACATTTACTCTCGTTCTCATGCATCAGTTGGACATTCACACTGAGATCGTAGGAAACAAGATTCGAATTTTAAGTCTCGGGCTACATTAGTGGCTAGAATGGGCAATGTCAAATCTTTCAAACCAGAATGCCAGGATTGTGGTTGAAATCATTTTGGCAAGTGTAGATTGAACGATGGATCCTATTTCTGATGTGGTTCTTAAGACCACTTTATTAAAGATTGCCCCGAAATTACTGACAAAGAGAAATTTTAGAGTACAAGGCCAAGTGGCACCAATTTTAAAGGAAGACCTCAGAAGAATGTTGGAGTAGGGGCTGGTAGCAAGAATGTGACAAGAGACACTACCATAAGGTCTGAAGCTAGAGCTCCGGCTAGAACCTATGCCATACGTGCATGTGAAGATGCATCCTCTCTTGTGATTGCCGGTACATTCTCTCTCTAAGATAGTACTGTTATTACTTTGATTGACCCAAGTTCTACTCATTCGTATGTGTGCTTGAAGTTGGTGTCTAGCACGAATATGCATGTTGAGTCTATGGAATTTATGATTAAAGTGTCAAACCTATTAGGCAAACATGTGATAGTCAATAAAGTATGTAAGAAATGTCATTTAGTAGTTAAAGGTCATTATTTTCTAGCCGATTTGATGTTGTTACCATTCGATGAGTTTGATGTTATATTGGGTATGGACTGGTTGACATTCCATGATGCTGTAGTAAATTGTAGACAACGGGCTATTAAATTAAAATGTGAAAATGGTGAAACCCTTTGGGTTGAATTAGGTGAGCCAGGGAACTTGCTTATAGTGATATCCTCCATGTCTGCTTAGAAGTGTTTGAGGAAAGGATGTGAAGCTTATTTGGCTTTTGTAATGAATACTAAGGAATCGAAGTTGAAGGTTGAGTCAATACCGGTTGTAAGTGAATATGTAGATGTATTCCCGGAAGATTTGCCTAGGTTACCCCTTAATAGAAAGGTTAAATTTGGTATAGAGCTAACGCCAGGGACCACGCCTATTTCAATTGCTTCATATCAGATGTCCCCGACTGAGCTGAAAGAACTAAAATCATGATGCGTGATATTCGTAACAGGTTTTAAAGATTTATAAATGAAACATTCTTGAGACTAACTTATTATCACGATTAAGGCAAGTGTACCTATCGAATAGTAGTATAGTTCAGCAAGACATGATTATTGAACCCAACAGAACTACGAGTACTAGTATTTACTTCCTTTTTATTATCTAGCCTAAGAATAATGGGGTTTGTTTTAACTAACTAATTAACTAAACTAAGAATTCACAGAAAATAGAATTGGGGAATTACTTTTGGAAAAACAATTGAATTAAGACAATACCTAAGGAAAAATTTACCTAGACTTCACTTGTTATTTCACTCTGAATCGGACGATTTATTCATTTGACTTGATCCATAGAAATCCCTAAGTTATATTATTATCTCTCTCAAGACTAACAACGTCTAACCCTAGGTTGAATAATTGAAATCGCTTTCTAATTAACTCCTTAGGGTTGCATTAACTCGATCTATGAATCCCCTTATTAGGTTTCACCTTAATCCGGCAAAATCTTGTCACCCTATCTCTAGGTGTGCAATCAACTCTGCTTAATTATGACAAATGTACTCTTAGACAGGGTCTATTCCTCCTCTAAATAAGAGCTTAACTTGAATCAATATCCTGAATTAAGAACACATAATTAAGAACAAGTCAAATATTTATCCTACAATTTAGATAATAATAACAAGATTTGTCTTAGGTTTCATTCCCCTTAGGTATTTAGAGGTTCTAGTTCATAACTAAAAAGGTAAACATCTCAGAAGAATAATGAATAAAAAACATAAGAAAACCCAAAACTCCTGAAGGGAAATTGAGGGGAGATCTTCAGTCTTGATGATGAATCTGGCTTCTGAGATGGATCAATTGGCTTTCCTTGAGCAGTTCCCTGCTTCCTCCTTTGTGTGCCCCCTTTTCCTCCTCCTCTAGGGTGTATTTATAGGCTTTAGAATGCCTAAGAACCCTCAAAATTGGCCTTTTCTGAATTGGACTCAACTTGGGCTCGACAGGGACACGCCCGTGTGACATGCCCGTATGCGATTACTTCAGGCCGTGGTCAAGCCTGTTAAATAGGCACGGGCGTGTGGTCCACCCGTGTGAGTCGTGCTTCGATTCTGCCAAATTGACACGGTCGTGTGATCTACCTGTGTGAGGAACTCCAGGCCGTGTTGATTTCGTACGCTGGCCCATTTTCTCCGTTTTTGGCCTGTTTCTTGTTCCTTTCACTCTCTTATGCTCTCCTAAGTATAAAATATGAAATTAATGCATTAGGAGTGTCGAATTCACCAAATTTAAGGAAAAATCATTAATAAAATGTGCTAAGCATGGGATAGAAATATGTATAAATTATAGTTTATCAAATACCCCCACTCTTAAGCATTTGCTTGTCCTCAAGCAAAATCCTCAACTCATAATCAAAATAAATTCTTCTCAACTTATAATTCCTATCAATGATGTCCCTAACTAATCCATAAGTATTCATACATTGAGAATTCAACTAAAAGAGTATTAGTGCTTCAAACATTCCAAGTTGAGTATTTAATCACGAAAAACTTAGACATCTCCCTTTATCTAGATGGTTACCCTCGATTCGAAATCTCACAGAGTTTAACATCCTCACTAAAGATTCAATCAAATCACTTAAAGTGTTTAAGGTCAATGAAATTAGCACTCATCAGTCAATATGAAAAGTTATTACCATAGGCTTGCATGAAAATCAAATCTCCACCACTATAAATTGAGATGATACACCAATCAAAAGGTCTTTAGAGGGTTGTAATGAGGCTTGGTTAGGGGGTGTGGTCACAAGCTGAAAGAAAAGGTTAGAATCGAGATTGAATTGAAAAATTACTTAACTAGAAAAATATTTAATCATCACTTGCACACAACAGAGCTTCTTATCAGAATATGGAATTTAAATGCTTAAGCTCAAAAACAAAAGATTACTACTAATATGTATACATTTTTTTAAGAACAAGTCAAATAACATAGACTAACTATTAAGAACCAGTCATAGCTGAGCAACTATTTCAATTCAAATCTCAACAAAAATAGGGATCAAATTAATTTAGGGGATTTCAACAATAATGAGTTCTGGGTTAATATTAAGGGTAAATCAATGAACGGTTTGTTAGGCTCAAGGGGGTTCACTAAGGGTTAATTGTGAAGGTAGGCTTTCCATGGCATGAGTGGGTTAATCCTAAGTGCCTCTATCATCTTGACATATCAAATCAAATAGTGTGGTCTTAACATGCATAATCAAGCAAGTTCTAGAATAAAAAATTTGATATTGACACACTCAAAGCAATAATAAAAGTGAGCATGAAAGAATTAATAGATGCTCTTGAAGGCTCAAGATCTCACAAAAAATTATGGCTTTTTGATGTTTATACTTGTGGATTTCAATTCAAGATAATACCTAAACTTGGGGAAACCACCTAAAATTTTAAATTCTTAAAAATCAACTTATTATGCTTATTTCTCTAATGTCTTAAAGTTTAAATAATCAATGCATGAATGGCTATGTTTTAATTTAAGATATATCAATAAAAAATCATAAATCAATCAAAATTTATCCTAAACATGATATGAGAGCTTTTTTAGAGAAAAAGGCAATCATTCAGGGATTTGTCTGATAGTGAAATGAATACCCCCCCACACTTAAGATGTACATTGCCCGCAATGTACAAAGATAGATATATAGAAAAGAATAAAAAGAAAATAGGGAGAGAAGTGAAACTTCCTGAGTGATGAATGAATTTCCTTAAACTGGAGTTTTGGAGAATAATCGGAGTGAGGGTGGAGGAGGATACTTCGGTGGTGGTAGAGGTTCATTAGTCCATAAGTCTTGTGCCAAAAGAATATTATATCTGGTGGTAGCTATGGTCGTGGTTGAGCAGGACATGGCAGTCATGGAGAACCTTTCCCGGTGGAGTTTTTAGTTCCAATACGATGATGAGCTTAGGAGCTCTTTATAACTGTGATAGAATCAGGAACTTTTTAGGAAATATAAGGAAGCATAATTACTCAATATGAAATAGCCAAAATTAAAAATTGTTAAATAAAAATTATAAAACCTAATAAAAACAAGCTTAAAGAAAAATAAAAAGTAGTTTTAAAATAAAATTAAAAACATAAAAATAAATAATAAATAAAAGTTTTTAAACATCTTCATCGCTAGATGGTTCACGAGGTAGGGGTGGCGATGAGATGTGGAAGTGCTGACAAATCTGCTGTAGAGTAGCATCAATGTTATCAAAGCGCTGAAAACGCTGTTGCTCGAATCGAGTAAGGCGCTTAGAGATGTAGCGTATGAAGCCGCTGCATGAACTGGATGAGAAGGAGGTGGTGGCTGAGACGATGGGTCCTTGTTACGTGGAGGGACATCATCAATAATGTCCTCGGGGGCCTCCTCCTCAGTGGATTGGGCAAGACGGTATTGAGGAGGGAAGGTGCCACGTCATTTCTCGATCATCCTCATACTTAGCATGCTTGTGATGCCCTGTGGGGACATCTGGCCCATGAGAGTGAGGGACGATGATTGGGCTGTTGTGTTTGAGGAGCCCAAAGTGTCGAGCCAATCGTGTCATATAGGGCCCAATGGAGATGACCCCCTTCCTATGCCACTCCGTCTGATGTTGAATGGAGAGGGCAATGACATAAGCAAGGTCAATGACGTGCCCTTGCGACATACACCATAGAAAGTAGGCGTCGTGAGTGTTGACGACGCCAGTGCTCTCTCGCCTTCCTGTTAACGTGTGAGCCAAAATAGCGTGTAAGTACCTCAGAGATGGAGGGAGAGCCGATGCCTTAGAGTAGCTAGGATTGTAGGAGGCAGCGTTGGGGGTGAGGGCGTTCCAACACCGTGAAGGAGAGTGATGGATGTGGCGATTGAGAGCATGGAGCTCATTTTCCTCCATGAACTCCTCAGTGTAAAGGCCTAGTGCGATTCCAAACTCTAGGACGTTCAACTGGTGGACTAGACCACCGAGGCAAAATTGGGTGTTCCCGGGTCATCAAAACGGGCCATTATGGCCTGAAGATGGAACATTGAGCAGAGTTCCATCGTGAGTTCGAGATATGTCGGCTAGACAATCCCAAAGAAAAGCCCCAAGGATCGGTTGTGAGGAGGGCCCGCATTGCATCTGTGAGTTGGACTTGTTCTACTTCAGCCTAGTCTATACAACGGCCCACTTCCAAGGGTCAAGCCAATAGAATCTGGAAAAGTTCTTCTTGGGCCCAATGGGGAACTGCAGGAAAGGGTGACGAATTTCCACAGTAGGACCCGACGAGGATGACGCTCCCTTCCTTTTCTTTGAAGCAGGGACAGCAACTTTCTTTCCTCATGAAGACGACATGGTATACCTTATAAGCAAAACCATTATTTCTTCGTAATGAATGTTCAAGGTAAGATGAAAACAAATTCAAAAAGGCAAAAGTCATAAATTAAAACTAATAATCTCAGTCACAACTACTAGCAAACATAATAAAAAACAATTAATTTTATGGTGTATCATTAGCATAATAATAATATGAGTTTCATAACAGATGGCAAAGAATAAACGTATAAGCATGACTATAGTTAAAACTATGAATATAAATAAAAAATTTGTCAAATAAAACCATAAGAATCATAAAATTAGTAAAAGGGATGAAGAAAATAGAGAGAAAAGAGTAAACAAACGCTAAAAAGATGAGAATGGGTGTCAAGAATGGAGTTGGAGGCGGCACACGGGCGTGGCAGGGGGTCGTGTGGACTCTTGGCGGCTAGGGTTAGGGATTTTGGGTGAAGAACATGATGAATAGTGAAGGGTATTTATAGATTTTGGGACACACGGCCAGGGGACACACCCGTGTTCCCCAATTTTTTCTCGTGTGATTCGCCAATTTTGAATTTGGGCGCGTTTGACATTTCATCCACGCCCGTATTCCTTGGGCGTGTAGGTGCACACGGCCGTGTCGCATGGCCGAGTCTGTCTTCGTTCGCTTCTCCCTCGCCCGTGTATATAGGCCAACGCCCGTGTTAATTTGACAGGTTCGACCACGGGTTCTAGACACGGGAGTGGCGAATGTCGATGCTATTTTCTCAATTTCAACCACGGTTCTAAGACACAGGAGTGTCGCACACTCGTGTTGTTTTGGTAGGTGCGCCCACGGTCCTAACGCACAGCCATGGTGACCTATCGCATCCTGTGTTTTGGGAAAATTTCGCCCTGTTTTCACACGGCCTAAGGCATGCCCGTGTGCCTGGCCGTGTGTGCTTTAGAAAGCCTGCATTCCATGAGTCAGTTAGTATGTTAAAACTAAAATTTAAAGAAATTAATATTGTTAGTGCTCGGGTTGCCTCCCGAGAAGCACTTATTTATAGTCTAAGCTCGACTTACCTCTCTGGTGAATGGTCATGGTGGTTCAAGAAGTTTATACTCCTCATTCCTGCTATGAATCCCATCAAAATAAGGTTTAAGGCGGGTATTGTTTACCTTAAAGGTGCTGAATTTGGGGTGACTTACCTCAACTGTACCAAATGGGAAAATGCTAAGTACCGTGAGAGGAATTCCTTCATTCAGTTTGGCAGTGTCAATGTGAGGATCTGTGGCATCTAATGAAACTTTATCTCCAACCTTAAGTTGATTTGGTGAGGCATTGAACTCGTTCTGGCGTAGTTTTGGTTTATCGTGTTTTCTCCATTTAAATGTCATCCATTCATCTAACTCCTCAATTCGTAACCTTCGTTCTTCATGGGTAGATTTTTTGTTGTGGATTGAACATGGCTCATGTGTGTCCTTCGAATTTATTTCTTGCAAAATAGGTTGCACTGTATGATCAATCTTAGTAGAATGATTTGTACAATCACCTTCAATTTTTGATGTATTGTTCGAGTTGCGAGCTTGAAGGGTGATTGTTTCGTCTCCTACACGAAGTGTGAGTTCACCTGTGCCAACGTCAATAATTGTTCTAGTAGTTGCTAAAAAGGGCTTTCCCAAAATTAAAGGAACGTTACTATCCTCTTCTATGTCTAAAAAACAAAATCATCTGGGAATATAAATTTGTCAATTCTAACGAGTACGTCTTCAATGATACCCCTAGGAAATCTGATAGTTTTATCTGCTAATTGAATGCTCGTCCTAGTTTGTTTGGGTTTCCCTAGACCTAGTTGCTTAAACAATTTGTAAGGCATAACATTGATACTAGCCCCTAGATCAGCCAACACATTATTAACATCTAAACTACCAATTAAATAAGGATCGTAAAACTCCCTGGATCTTTTAGTTTGTCGGGTAGCTTATTTTGAAGAATGGCTGAGCAAACTGCATTCAGCTCCACATGCGACCTTTCATCTAACTTTAGTTTATTTGTTAGAAGCTTTTTTAAAAATTTGACTACGTTTGGCATCTGCGAAAGTGCTTCACTAAACGGTAAGTTAATATGTAGTTTCTTTAAAAGTTTAAGGAATTTACCAAAATTTTCATCTGAGAGGTCTTTCCTTGTCGCATTGGGGTATGACACACGAGGTTTATATTCTGGACTTACCGATTTTTGTTTGTTTTCGCCTACCTCATTCTTACTTCGCTTACCATCAGTTCTGGCCTTGGTTTTGCCACTAGCTCTTCTTCATCTTGAATGGAAATTGTGTTGAGTTGTTCCCTTGGGTTAGATTCAGTGTTGCTTCGCAGGCTACCTTGTGGTCGTTCGAAAATCAACTTGGCGAGTTGTCCAACCTGAGTTTCGAGCCCCTAGATTGATGCTTGTTGATTTTTGAGTGCCGTCTCGATATTCTGAAAATGAGTCTCTGACACTGAGATGAATTTGGTTAGCATCTCCTCAAGGTTCGACATTTTCTCCTGCTGGTATAGTGGTTGCTGAAAGCCTAGAGGGGGTGGTGGTTTTAGATTTCCTTGGCCTCTCCATGAAAATTTTGGGTGATTCATCCAACCTGCATTGTAAGTATTGCTATAAGGATTGTTTTGAGATCGAGTATTATTACCCATGTAATTTAACTGCTCATTCTCCATGTTGTGGCCATAAGGTGGGTATTCTGAATTGCTCGATCCACCTCCATTTGCTTCGCAATGTATTACTGGGTGAACCTGTGAAGAACTACAAAAGTTCTACCTGATTAGAGAGCATGGTGACTGAATCAACATTGTAAACACTGGCTGTTTTTGTTGGCTTTGTCCTCATGACTTGCCACTGATAGTTATTCAATGACATCTCTTCTATAAATTCATAGGCATCTTCAGGTGTTTTATTATTGATGGTTCTGCTAGCAGCTGCGTCAACCATTTATCGAGTCGAAGGATTCAGGCCATTATGAAAAGTTTGAACCTGTAGCCAGAGTGGTAACCCATGGTGAGGGCATCTTCGTAAAAGTTCCTTATATCTCTCCTATGCATCGTAGAGTGTTTCTAAACCCATCTGCACAAAAGAAGAGATATCATTAAGTAATTTAGCTATTTTAGTCGGCGAAAAATATTTTAATAAGAACTTTTCGGTTATTTGTTCCCAAGTAGGGATTGACCCCGCGGTAACAAATTCAACCATTGTTTAGCTTTGTTTCTCAATGAAAAATGGAATAATCAAAGGCGAATGGCATCATCAGAAATGCCATTAATTTTAAAGGTATCACAAAATTCTACAAAATTTACCAAGTGAGCGTTGGGATCCTCGTCCTGCAAACCGTCAAACAGAACAAACTATTGTATCATTTGAATTGTGTGAGGTTTCAGTTCAAAATTATTTGCAGCAATAGCAGGTCTAACTATACTTTACTTAGTTCCTATTAAATTAGGTTTAGCATAATCATACATAGTGAGCGGAGTAGGATTCTGATTAACAACAATTGCAGGAGGTAGCAGATTTTCTTGGTTTTCAACCATCTTCTCGGTTGTGGTTGAAGTATTGTCCTCTTGCTCGTCCTCTGTGTATTTTAGGCTTCACCTTATTTCTCGTCTTTTTCTGTGAACTGTGCGGTCGATCTCATCGTCAAAAAGTAGTGGTCCTGACGGGTTTCTTCTGGTCATAAACTAGAAAAACCTATCAGAAGAAAATAAGAGAAAAATTAGAAAAGAAAATAAAAATTTAAAATGTAAGAAAAGTAAAGTGGCTAAAATAATAAAAATTGAGTTTTCCTAATATCCTAGTTCCTCGGCAATGGCGCCAAAAACTTGATGCGTGATATTTGTAACAGGTTTTAAAGATTTATAAATGAAACATTCTTGATACTAACTTTGTAACGCCCCCACGCCCAAAACCGTCGCCGGAGTCGAGCTTGAGGAGTTACCGAACATAATTTATCAAAATAAGAACTTCAAATCTTTTGTTTCTACATTCACAGCTTTCTAGCTACTCATGTCAAAGTTACAAGAAAAATCATATCTCGATTTACGAAACTCAAAATCAAGATCCGTAAATTTTCCATAAATCTAGACTCATATATCTATTTACTAATTTTTTTCTATAATTTTTGGTTGGGCCAATTAGTACAGTTTATTAGTTAAAGTCTCCCCTGTTTTAGGGTTTGACTGCTCTGACCTCTATGTATTACGAATCAAATATCTCCCTGTACAGAGTTTCAATGACTATACTATTTGCTTCTAATAAAACTAGACTCAATAACGAATCTGTAAATATAAATTATGACTTCTAATTATCTTTGAACAATTTATGGTGAATTTCCAAATTCATAACAGGGATCCAGAAATTGCTCTGGCCCTGTTTCACAAAAATTTAAACATCTCATAAAATATAACTCATATACCTGTTTTGTTCCATCCATATGAAAATAGACTCATAATTCTTCAATTACATATATTTTTCATCATCTAATTGTATCTCTACTATTTTTAGTGATTTTTCAAACTCACGTCACTGCTGCTGACTGAATCTATTTTATGGTAAATTTTACCTATTTCATGGTTTCCATGGATTAGCTAGCAATTTAGCATACATAACACCAAATATGATTATGATTAGTCATTCCAATGGCTAATCATTACCAAGCATTTCCATACCACTCAATAACCATATCATAAGACCATATACAAAAAATGATTATAATGCTATACATGCCATACTCAAAATATACAAGCCATTATGCCAAGATGGTATACGGATAGTGTGAGCGTGCCTCCGACCGTTTCTGATTTCCGAGCTGGCTTGTCAACACTACAAGGAATGAAAAGGAGGGAGTAAGCATAAATGCTTAGTAAGCTCACATGCAAATAGCAAGCAACACAACTATATGCGCAAACATAAAACATCATTTGCATAATCATCACCGAGACATTCATATCACATTTTCATTTATCATCTTACCATATTGTTGTTATATCGAGTTTTCAACCCGAGGGTTAAGTACATACCTGTTCAAAGTATTCATTTCACAACACTTACCAATACATCCCTTTCATCTCGAGTATTCCTCCATTTGAGTAGAATTTTACCCGTTGAACACATCAGAATATAATTCGGATACATGGAAAGTTTGCACATAAGTGCCACATATGTAGCCAAGCTACCATGTAACCCGCCCATAAGTGAACTCGGACTCAACTCAACGAGCTCGGGCATTCGCATCCATAAGTGAACTCGGACTCAACTCAACGAGCTCGGATGCCTAGTTACATCTCTCGAACTCGGACTCAACTCAACGAGTTCGGACATTTGCATCCATAAGTGAACTCGGACTCAACTCAACGAGTTCGGACATTTGCATCCATAAGTGAACTCGGACTCAACTAAACGAGTTCGGACATTTGCATCCATAAGTGAACTCGGACTCAACTCAACGAGTTCGGATGCCCAAACATCCTAGTGACATGTCACTTGTATCCTAATCTATTCCTAAGGTTCAAACGGGCGTTTTCCTCGATCACACATCTTTGCCATCTTCCATGGAATATCGAAATTGATACTTCGGTGATAGTTCATACTCATCAAGTAATTCACATAATTACATATTATTCAACAATAACCACAAGGCATAATATTTCATGATAATAATCAGCATCATATCATATAAATAACATTAAATTGCTTAAAATGACAATTATGTTACTACATTTACACATGAACTTACCTCGTATGCGAAAATGGCTACTTTTACCATTTCGTCCACAACTTGGTATTTTCCCCATTTTAGCCCGAATTTCAGTTTTCCTTGCTCTATCATTTAAAATATAGTCTAATTAGGACTCACATTATTCAAATTGACCCAAAATCATATTTTGGCAAAATTACAGTTTTGCCCCTAAACTTTTGCATATTTACACTTTTGCCCCAAAGCTCGTAAATTAAACTTCAGCCTATTTTCTTATGTTTTATGACATGCTGATCATTTTTCTCTTCTATGGAAACATCAAATTCTCACTCTAACATGTACTTATGACTATTAGGTATTTTTACCGATTAAGCCCTTTTGCTCGTTTTCACTTAAAACCAAGTAGTACAAGTTGTCTAACATAGTTTAAAACCTCATATTCTATCATAAAACACCAAAATACACAAATTTCACCTATGGGTATTTTTCCAAATATGAACCCTAGGTTGAATTATTGCTAGCATAAGCTTAATCGAGCTACCGGGACTCTAAAAACGTAAAAATCATTAAAAACGAGGCTAGAACGGACTTACAATCGAGCTTGGAAGCTTGAAAAACCCTAGCCATGGTTTTTCCTTGCTATATTCGGCCATGGGGTTGAAGATGAGCAAAATTGGCTTTTGATTTTGTATTTTAATTCATTTTACCCCTAAATGACCAAAATACCCTTACTACTAAACTTTCCAAAAATTCCATCCATGTCCAATTTTTGTCCATAGACTTAGAAATTGGTAAAATTGCTATCTAATACCTCATAATTAATATTTCAAAACAATTTCATACTAGAAACTTCTAGAATGCAAGTTTTACAAATTATTCGATTTAGTCCCTAATTTCAATTTAAGCACTTTATGCATAAAATTTCTTCATGAAATTTTCACACAATCATGCAATCATATCATAGACCTCAAAATAATCATAAAATAATTATTTCTGTCTCGGATTTTGTGGTCACGAAACCACTATTCCGACTAGGCCCAAAATCAGGATATTACAAACTTATTATCACGATTAAGGCAAGTGTACCTATCGAATAGTAGTATAATTCAGCAAGACAAGATTGTCGAACCCAAAGGAACTACGAGTACTAGTATTTACTTCTTTTTTTATTATCTAGCCTAAAAATAATGGGGTTTGTTTTAACTAACTAGTTAACTAAACTAAGAATTCACAGAAAATAGAATTGGGGAATTACTTTTGGAAAAACGATTGAATTAAGACAATACCTAAGGAAAAATTTTCCTAGACTTCACTTGTTATTTCACTCTGAATCGGACGATTTATTCATTTGACTTGATCCGTAGAAATTCCTAAGTTATATTATTATCTCTCTCGAGACTAACAACGTCTAACCCTAGGTTGAATAATTGAAATCTCTTTTTAATTAACTCCCTAGGGTTGCATTAACTCGATCTATGGATCCCCTTATTAGGTTTCACCCTAATCTGGCAAAACCTTGTCACCCTATCTCTAGGCGCGCAATCAACTTTGTTTAATTATGACAAATGTACTGTGACAGCCCTAAATTGACCCTAGTCGGAAAGTGGTTTCGAGACCGCTAAACCGAGTCACCGAAGTATTTGAATATAATATTTATTGTCTAAAATATGTGAATATGAATGTGTGAAAGTTTTAAGCTTCGATTTAGTCGATTGCATGTGAATTTAGTTAATAGGACTTATGTGTGACACTTTTGAAATGTGATAGGTTAATCTATAAGGATCTATTAATGCATGTTAGAAAATGCTTGTACTTGCATGTCAAATTACCCAAAATTTTAGGTAGTGGCCGGCCATGCTATGGGTTAAAACATATTATAAACATTTTGTGTTAATATTTTGTGTTAGAAATAATAAAATAAAAGGTTAGTAATAAAGTAATGGAAATTGGGGGGTGATGAAAACAAAGTGAGAGTTTGGTTCTTCTTGGCCGAAAAACCAAGTAAAAGAAAGAAAGAAAGGTTTGAAGAAGTTCGGCCATGCTTGTAACTAGGTTGAGGTATGTTTGATGTTATTCCATGAAATTCATGCATATTTTTAGTTGTTAGTTTGAATTCTACCTAGCCCATGGTTTAAATTTTTGCTATTTGATGGAGATGATACTCGGCCATGGATGTTGTCTTTCTTGGTTGGTGTTTGATGTTGTGGTGATGAGGCATGAAGATGATTGAGTTTGAGTGCTTAATAAAAAGGGTTGGATGTGAGTGTGTGTGAGAATTTGAAAAGGATGGGTCTTAGCAACTTCATGAGGTGTTCAGCCATGGTGCTAAAATGTTGTATTTATGTTTAAACTTAAAATTATTTAGTTATATGGTTAGTATAGGTATGGATGACCGAATATGAGAGCATGAATAGATGAAGAGTTTTGTAATTATAAACAAAATTGGTTAATTGATATGTGGTAAATGTTAAGTGTTAAATGAAATGGAAATGATATCATATTGGAATATGTATATTCGACCACATGAATGAATACATAGATTGATGTTGCATATATTCGGCCTTTAATTAAGGATGTAGGTGATAGTGATAGATTGATGTTGCACATTCGGCTATAGGTAAGCATATTGATGATTTTATCTTGACTTAGATAATCGGCTAAAGGAGAATATTGGCTAATATGTTGAATTTGATTCATGATTTCATATATATATGACTCTAATGTCTAATGTATATATGGGCTAAGTACCTTGAGTTTCTCTTTGATGTTCAAAATGATTAAATCAATTTATTTGTTAAATTAAGCTCAAGAGCTAAGGGGAACTAAATCTGATAAAGGAAAGGAAAAAGTAATTGAATAGCCGTTGAAGTCGTTCGACAACATCCGAGGTAAGTCTTCGAGTAATGGAACTTAGTTTATGATTTGATTAAGTCATGACATATAAGCATAACAAATAAACGGTGATATAATGATTCTACTTGAATTATATATTGAGGTAATTGGCTTATACTTATGACGGGCAGCCGAATGCGTATAGAGATCATGTTATAAAGCGAATCAAAATCATGCCCTTTGTATGTGGCTATTGAGCCGAAAATGGTAATGGTTGATAAGTGTCTTGTGTTTGAATTCTAGTAATGAAAATGAAATATAGATGTGTTATGATTTATTGATATATGTGCATGATTATTCGAATGATAACCAGACTAAGATCCAAAGGCATTTGTGCTAGTGACTATATCCGGGTTAAGTCCCGAAGGCATTTGTGAGAGTTACTATATCCGGGCTAAGTCCCGAAGGCATTTGTGCGAGTTACTATATCCGGGCTAAGTCCCGAAGGCATTTGTGCGAGTTACTATATCCGGGCTAAGTCTCGAAGGCATTTGTGCGAGTTGTTATATCCGGCTAAATCCCGAAGGTACTTGGGTTTGGAAATGAGTGATCTTGCTGTAATAATTTCAATTAATACGCTCATAAAATCCAAACGATAAGGTATGTTTCGTATATGCATCGGAAAGTTGATTCCTTTTAAATAGTATTCGCTCAATTGATTAACAAACTTCCGGCCTTAGTTAGGTTTGATCCCCTGTATATGAATATACTGGTTGAAGCGTGAAGTAAGTATGATTTTGGGAATATGCGTATATGCAATTATTCATTTAGTCATATGAACGCTATACTTTAGTCGTAAATAATTTCATTACTTAAACTTACTAAGCATTAAAATGCTTATTCTGTTGCTTTGATTCTTTGTTTTATAGATTTTGTTCGTCAGCTATCGGACTCGGGAGTGTCAAAGTCGAAGTCGCCCACACTATCAAAGCCCTTTTGGTACTCTTTTAGTTGAACTTTGATAATGGCATGTATAGGACTGATCTTTGTTGTTAATCAAGTACCTTTTGGTAATGTATATATTCGGATAGCCATGCGAAAATGGCTTATATATATTTTGAGCATAGCATTATAATCATTTTGTATATTGTTCATTGAGTCGTATGGAAATGCTTGGTAATGATTAGCCTTTGGAATGGTTAATCACGATCATTTTGGTGCTATGTATGACAAATGGCTAGTTGATTCATGGAAAACTATGAAATAGGTGAAATTTACCTTAAACTAGATGCTGACAGCAGCAGTGATGTGAGTTTGAAAAATCACTAAAAATAGTAGAAATGTAATTAAATAATGAATATATGTAATCGAATCTTGATGAGTCTATTTTCATATGAAAGAAACGGAATGACCATATGAGTCGTATTTTATGAGATGTTTAAGTTTTCGTGAAATAGGGCCAGAGCGATTTCTGGATCCCCTGTTCTGACTTTGGAAATTCACTATAAATTAACCAGAGATAATTAGAAGTCATGCTCTATATGTACAGATTCCTTTTTGAGTCTAGTTTCATTAGAAACAAATGGCATAAGTATTGAAGCCCTGTACAGGGAGATATCTAAGTCGAAATGCATGAAGGTCAGAGTAGTCGAACCCTGAAACAGGGGAGATTTTAATTAATAAACTATACTAATTGGCCCTACCAAAAATTCTAGAAAAAAATTTGTAGATGGATATATGAGTCTAGTTTCAAGAAAAATTTACGGAATCGGTTTTTGAGTTTTGGAACTCGAGATATGATTTTTAAAGTGACTGTGATGCAGTTAGCCAGCTTGTCTGGAAATTTTAAAATGAACTGTGTAAGCAAATGAATTAAGTCCATTAACACCCCGTGTTCGACTCCGGTAACGGTCTCGGGTACGGGGCGTTACATGTACTCCTAGACAGGGTCTATTCCTCCTCTGAATAAGATCTTAACTTGAATCAATATCCTAGAATATCAAAACAAGAATTAAGAGCACATAATTAAGAACAAGTCAAATATTTATCCTACAATTCAGATAACAATAACAAGATCTGTCTTAGGTTTCATTCCCCTTAGGTATTTAGGGGTTTTAGTTCATAACTAAAAAGGTAAACAACTCAGAAAAATAATGAATACAAAACATAAAGAAAAACCCAAAACTTTTGAAGGGAAATTGTAACACCCCTAACCCGTATCGTCGCCAAAACAGGGTTACAGAGTGTTACCAGTACATACAGAACATTTACAGATTAATCGAAACATTACTATTCACTTTCTGAGATCATATATATATATAACGACCTTTATTTGGGCCCTCGAAGCCCAGCATGAAGGTTAAAATCATGTTGGAGCTCAATTGATTTCTCATAAAATTTTTCGCTTAATTTTTTTTTAAAAAAAATTTTCTTGTGAACAGTACCCACACGCCCGTGTGATTAGGCCGTGTGGATTCCACATGCCCGTGTGGCTTGGGACATGCCCGTGTCTGTTGTCCATGGAGCTTTTGTTTATGACATCATCATCAATTTAGGGGCACACGGCCACATCGCTCGCCCGTGTCTTAAAGTCGTGTTCCATATACGGCTGAGACACACGGCCGTGTCTCTGCCTGTGTGGTCAATATCTAAGCTATTTTCCAAGCCTTGGTCAACCTTAATCTCTTACACACTTATACAAAATCAAAAGCATATAACATAATATTCATTTAATGATTAAACATTCTCAATTAAACTAAAAACATAGCATTTGTATGTCATCATACATGTGTCTCTCAGACTCATTTTACCTTGTCTATTATGGTACCACTTATACTTTTATACCATGATTATCATCTTACCAAATATTTTCAGCTTAATCATCAAGCATTCATATTTAAAGCTAGATCATATCTTTATAAAATACCACATTTCAGATGCACGGAATAAAATACTTGCCTTAGACATTTCAATCCAACTTCATACCCAACAAGCATCATATTGAAACTAGTCATATATATACATGTCATGATATGTATCATTCTCATACTATTTTCTTATAAACATATATCAATTGTTTTCTTCCTCCTCCTCTCCATTCCACATCCTTAATGTATATAACATTCTTGTAAGTACAATTTCACAATTTACTTATTAATGCTCACATCAAGCTGTTCACACGAGTCATAATCACTCAATTATTTAAAATTCCAGCTACAGAGATCCAAATTAAGATCCGTAAATTTTCCATGAAAATAGACTCACATATCATTCCACCATAAAATTTTTAGAATTTTTGGTTTATCCAATTGTAACAGTTTATTCATTTAAGTTTCCCCTATTTCACTATCTGACAGTTCTGCCCTCTCTTCACTAAAAATTAATTATATCATAGTACAAAACTCGGATAATGTTTTTGTTGATTTCTATTGAAAATATACTCATTAAGGATTCTAAGTATATAAATTTTAGCCTCTAATTAATTTTCTCCAAATTTTGGTGAGTTTCCAAAGTTAAAACAGGGGAACCCGAATTCATTCTAACCTTGTCTCACAAAATTCATTATATCTCATAATTTACAATTCAATTGCTTATACTGTTTCTTCTATGGGAAACTAGACTCAATAAGCTTTAATTTCATATATTATTCATTCTCTAATTATATTTTTACAATTTATGGTGATTTTTCAAAGTCAATCTACTGCTTCTGTCCAAAACTGTTTTAGTTCAAGATGTTTATTACCATTTTTCCTCTAAATTTCACAGGTCATACAATTCAGCCCTTGCTCAATTAGCCGATCTATTAAGCTAATTTTTCTCAATTAACATTTTATTCCATCATTCTAAACTATTACACAACCTTTGAACATCATAATTTTAGCACTAAACCTTAATTCACAACTTTTTCACAATTAGGTCCTAAAATCAATTTCTATTGAAATTACTTGATAAAATCATCAAACAACAAAATCAAAGCTTCAAATTCATTTTATTTCATCATAAACAGCCAACACTTATCATTGATAGCTTTTAATTTTGTTCATAAAATAAAAAATTAATGAATTAAACACTTGGACCTAATTGTAAAAGTCACAAAAACATAAAAATCTCAAAGAAAAGGGCAAGAATTGAACTCACAGATGTCAAAGTATGAAAAACCAGCAGCTTTCAGACTTCCCATGGTGTTTTTGCTGAAGAAAAATGATGATATATCTAGATTTTTCAAATTTGTCTTGTTTTATATGTTTAATTTGCAAAATTTCTCATTTTGCCCTTGTTTCTCCTTGTCTTTTTTGCTAATTTTCTTGCCTAACCGTCCAGCCCATACAATTTGGGTCCAATTTTCTTTTAAATCCCTCCTTTTTAATCACTTAAACTATTTAATCACAATTAAATAAATTTCGCACTATTTTCAATTTACTCCTTTTTAATTAATTGACTAACCAAACGTTAAAATTTTCTAACGAAACTTTAATACTAACTTAATAACACTCCATAAATATTTATAAAAATATTTATGGCTCGGTTTATGAATCTGAGGTCTCGATACCTCGTTTTCAACCCAATTTACCTGATTAATTCTTTTAAAATCGCAAAATTCACTAATTAAAAATAATTCTTTTAATTTCGCGCTTGGCCTATAATTATAATTTGTTAAAATTTCTAAACTTACTCGTCGGATTTAGTGATCTCGAATCACTGTTTCCGACACCACTGTAAAATTTGGCTGTTACAACTCTCCCCCCTTTAGGGATTTTCGTACTCGAAAATCTTACCAGAAAAAGTTGCTATCAACTCTCATGAAAAACTTCCACAGAATTTCTCAGAATCACAACCGAATTAATCTCAAACATCTCTTCCCAATAACCTTTAGACTGTAGCATACAGTGTCGGAGCATATCATCAAGATCTCACTTATTCTCTCATAATTACTTATACTCAATTGATTTGTTCAATAAAAATTTTGTACATACTAAAATGATCATACGAATCTTTCTTTGTCAAATGATCAACCACAATCAAATAAAATCTTATTTTTCAGAGAGAATGACAATCCCGATACGAAATCTATGGCAATTCTATCTCATAACTTACTCGTCTCATCACTGACTGTATTAGTACTAAATACACTTGGTTTCTCTTCTTTTACCTGTTAATAAATCAATGTCTAAATACGAATCCAAAATATCATTAGACACATAAAATCACTAGCACAACTAACTCACATAACTGCACATCTTATCTCTCTTGGATGAGCAGACTAACTACTAGTGGGCCTTGTGCAAAAACTTCTATATAAACTTCAGATTCATCTATACATACATTCTATCTCGAGATAACAATAATAACAAAAATCATGTTCGACCTGAAATTCAGCATCAGAAATAAATTCGCTCCAAACTTATTTAGATTACCACCCATTATCACATTTCTGAGCTTCTCAGTTTCACAAAGAAAACCCCACTTTGGCATTTAACTGGGTTGGAATAAAATCATCAGCAAATAAAGCCAATCATGTAATCAACATTCACAAAATAATCAAGATTTTCCAATACGTATATAATGCAGAGTAACAACCCGTAAAAATAGAAAAATAGCTTCACATGAATCTCACCATTTACTTTTATCTCAAACATAACAAAATAGTTTAACAAAGAAAAATGAAGAAGTCCCAATCATAATTTAATCAGACCAACGTTGCTCTCATCAAACATTTTAGTTAACTAGCATTCTTATACAATAAAAATTTCATCAGAAAATGAATAGCCACATATTCATCTGACTAATTCTATCATCCCTAATCCCATAATATTTCATTCATTAACAAAAATCAATTCAAAAGAATTTTCCAGTAAGTACACTCTTTAGGCATCATATCTGAACAAGTCAATTTACCGAAATTAGTTTCTTCTCTAACCATGACATTGCATATCTCGAATGATCTTTAAAACATTCTAATACCTTTTTCCAGAACTGTATTTACTTTTCAAACTATCCTCGTCTCTGTATGCCTTACTAATCATCTCACCACTATACTCTCCAATTCTACACATGTGACTTTATTAACATAATTCTCATGAAATTTTGTCATAATTACAACTCTGGTAAGGGGGTGAGGTTGTAAAGCCTCTAATTTAACTCTCATAATTACACACATATGACTTGACATTCATCATTAACATAACATCATCGTTTTCACATAATTCACTTCAAGCAAAATTAATACACTTATATAGTCTATCAATATTTTCTGCCATCTACAATTTCAAACGATGAATTCACTTAGTTCAACTCAATATCAACAATTAATCAATTTCAATCTCTTAAGCCCATTTATCACTTACCTTTCTTAATCAATTTAGGGAACAATTTTAGAATTGAGTACTTCGTTTTCACCATGCCATAGTAAAACTATGGTCTTGCACATAGTCATATATCACACACTGAAGCCATAGCCCAGCCATGGTCTTACACAGATCACATATCACACTGATGCCATATCCCAGATATGGTCTATATTGAATAATATAAAAATTGATAACATCTCAGAGAGAGTCTAGAAGAATAATATTGTACATTCACCATTCAGAGTTTCCACCAACAGAAATAAAAGATAATATCATGTGAATCTTAGTATAAAGTATTCTATCACATATATTGACTTGGATAACCAAAGAAAGATAGAGTAATACCACTTGTGAATCAATCAGACTTGTGACAATTTCTGTCTGTTAGCATATTTATCTAACCTTTTCCATATAATGATTATAGCATCCAAACATGAACAGTTGCATATACTTCTAAAAATATTAGTACATATAAGACACCCATATAAAATTCCCAACAAAAATTTTTACTGTAATATACCTATTTATAATAGCTATATTCAAATATTTTTGCAATTTATTTACCAATTCATTGACTGGTATAGTCATCAATAATTTCACATCATTCATTTCACTCAAGAAATTAATTCGGAAGAAATTTTCAGTTAATCGTTCTGTAAATTCCATATTTGAACAAATCAATTTTCCTATAAATAACTTCTTTATTTAACAGTGGTACTGTATATCCCAGCTAGTTTTCAGAAAAATTTGATGTCTCTATTCAGAATCCATCTTTACCTATTAACTCATTCTCAGTTCTGACTGTATTATCAATTGTTCAACCATTGAACTTTTTCACTTTCCACTTTTGAAATCAATATAAATCTCATGAATTCCATTGTATATAATTGTACTAGTAAAGGGGAATAGATCGTAAAGTCTCATAATTTAATTTTCAAATATTTTCTCATATAACATTTATTATTCTCAAGTATTATAAAACATTTATCCGTACTTTTACGAGTTCTACTTCATCATAACTAACATTTTTACTTAGGGATAATCTTTTACCTTGTAACGAAAATTGTTTATTTTTTTACTTAACAGAGGCCCAGTAGACTAGATAGAACACTTTGGATATACAGGACTTATACAGATGTGCATTATTATGCACTAATGAACAGAGAGCACTGAAGTGCTACACAGAGAGCACAAATGTGCTAATCAGAGAGCACTGACGTGCTAAATATCAAAGAGCACTGGCGTGCTAATAATCAGAGAGAACTGGCGTGCTAATATTCAGAGAGCACTAGCATGCTAATATTCAAAGAGCACTAGCGTGCTAATATTTAGATAGCATTGGCGTGCTAATATTCAGAGAGCACTAGCGTGCTAATATTCAGAGAGCACTGGCGTGCTAATAATCAGATAGCACTGACATGCTAATAATTAGAGAGCACTGACGTGCTAATAATCAGAGAGCATGCTGAGGTCCCTTAACATCCTAGTAGTTCTAATCTTGTCTACTTGGGCAAATTATTTCATACATGCATATCACTTTTACACCTTTCGCATAATATTTTTACATGCTTTACAATTTAATCCTTGTACCAATAATTCATATACTTATATCTTATGTATCTTCAATACATGTAATATATTTCAAAATTCACTATTCATTCATAATTCTCTAATAATCCTTATCATGTACTTCATATATTACATTTATATATTTTGTAATTTAGTCATCAGCATAATATTTTCATGTAGTAATATAAATTGCTTTTAATAATACATATAACATAATATTCATCATTGACATGTATTATAAAACATTTATTCATGCTTTTTTTATACCGATTCATCATAATCAACTTTCTACTCGTATACTTGAGTATCGCTTTTAACATTATCAGAATTAGCTTGGTTCTAAAACATCTCTTTCTATAAGTAAAACAAATTTCATTAGAGTCGAGAGTTATCACACTATCACATATTTTAATGATATGTGTTTTTAAACTTCACATATACTACGTTTGGTCTGAGAACCAACTAAACCATAGCTCTGATACCATTAAATGTAACACCTCTAACCCGTATCCGTCACCGAAACAAGGTTACAGATTGTTACCAGTACATTCAGAACATTTACAGATTAATCGAAACATTACTATTCACTTTCTGAGATCATATATATATATAACGACCTTTATTTGGACCCTCGAAGCCCAACATGAAGGTTAAAATCAAGTTGGAGCTCAACTGATTTCTCATAAAATTTTTCGCTTAATTTCTTTTTAAAAAAAACTTTACTTGTGAACTGTAATAGCCCAAAATTGGGTCTAGTTGGAACAGAGGTTTTGGGACCACAAAATCTGAAATATAAATAATTATTTTATGATTATTTTGAGGTCTATGATATGATTTCATGATTATGTGAAAATTTCGTGAAGAAATTCTATGCATAAAGTGCTTAATTCGAAGTTAGGGACTAAATTGAATAAGTTGCAAAACTTGCATTCTAGAAGTTTCTAGTATGAAATTGATTTGAAATATTAATTAGGAGGTCTTAAATAGAATTTTACCAATTTCTAAGTTATGGGAAAAATTGGACATGGATGGAATTTTTGGAAAGTTTAGTAGTAAGGGTATTTTGGTCATTTAGGGGTAAAATGAATTAAAATACAAAATTAAAAGCCAATTTTGCTCATCTTCTTCACCATGGACGTGTATACCAAGGGAGACTCCATGGCTAGGGTTTTCAAGCTTCCCAAGCTCAATTGTAAGTCCGTTCTAACCCCGTTTTTCAAGTTCTTTACGTTTTTAGAGTCCCGGTAACTTGATTTAGCTTATGCTAGCAATAATTCAACCTAGGGTTTATATTTGGAAAAATACCCATAGGTAAAATTTGTGTATTCTGTTGTTTCATGATACTATATGAGGTTTTAAATTATGTTAGACAACTTGTGCTACTCGGTTTTAAGTGAAAACGAGCAAAAGGGCTTAATCGGTAAAAATACCTAATAGTCATAAGTATATGTTAGAGTGAGAATTTGATGTTGCCATAGAAGGGAAAAGTGATCATCATGTCATAAAACATAAGAATAAGGGATGAAGTTTAATTCCCGAGCCAAGGGGAAAAAGTGTAAATATGCAAAAGTTTAGGGGCAAAATTGTAATTTTTCCAAATTTTGAGTTAAGGACTGTTTTGAATAGTAAATTAATTAAATAAGTAAAATATGATGTTTTAGATCCCGGAAAACGAGATTTGAACCTAGAATGAGAGAAAAATTGAAAATTGGGAAAATTGGTAAAATGGCAGTTTTAATATCAAGGTAAGTTCATATGTATAATAAGCATTAATTTATGCATGTTTCAATGTAAAATTGATATATTTACTATGATCTCCGAGGTATTGAAAGTATGTAAGTTGGTATGATAATAATACAACAATAATGCTGTAATTTATATTTGAAAGTTAAATTTAGTGAATAAATTGAATTATGTTAAATTAAATGATTATGGTGCCAAGTTTATGAATTGATTTAAAAATATGTCTATGGTACATGAAGTGCATTGAGTTATCATACATAAATGTGATTTCTATGATTATGGATATTATGGGAAATTGTAAGTTCATATGATTTTTAATAAGACAATGTGTAAATTAATGTTATTGCGTTGATATTAAATGAGATGTAAATTTATATGTAAGTAATACATCACTATTACTTGTATTATGATATTTTATAAAAAATATTGGAAATATGTTTGTGGATAATTACTTGATTGGTGAAATTGTTGGAAAAGAGAGAGAAATCCCGGTTGAACCTTCGGAAAGATTGGATGATACAGATGGTATGTAGCTAGGTCACATGTATAGTGCTGAGTGCACATCATGTGTACAAGAGAGCTACAAGACATTATGCTGTAGCTAGGTCTCATGGGTGATACTATGTGTACACCATGTAGACAAGAGAGCTACGGGATATATGTAGCTAGGTCGTATGCGTGGTTCCAAGTGAAGGACACCATGTAGACAAGAGAGCTACGAGATAAACTGGCTAGGTCACATGGGTGGTACTAAGTGTTCACCATGTGTACAAGAGAGCCGAACTATATGATGGGTGGAGCTATGTGCTGAAATCACCAAGTATCGAGGATTGATCCGAAGTGTTCAACGGGAGACTCTCTATGTATTGCTTTGTGAGTTTTGTGATGAATAAGTGCAGGAACTTGGTTATGTGAATGATGTGTTCATTAAGTGACCAGGATGTGGTAAGGTTATAAACAAGTTATACATGAGGATGATTTTATGGCGACCTTGTGATCATGGGCCTATACTTGCGATGTATGAAATGTGGTGAAAATGATTTGTGATATGTATGTTAAAATGAGGTTAATACAAAGAAAGTGTGAAAGAGTGAATTAGCAATAAAACTGTGGACAGTAGCAGTGACGTGATTTTGAAAAATCACCAAAAATAGTATAATTTAATCAGAGACTGAATGAGATATCAAATTAAAGCTTAATGAGTCTATTTTCATATAAAAGAAACATAGAAAGCAAATGAGTTCTATATTTTGAGATATTTATGTTTTTGTGAGACTGATTTAGAATGATTACGTGATCCCCTGTTCTGACTTTGGAAAATCACAAAAATTTGGAGAAACATAATTAGAGGCTCAAAATTATATTTTTAAAATCCATAATGAGTCTATTTTCAAGATAAATCAACAAGAACATTATCCGAGTTCTGTACTGTGAGATAATTATTTTTTAGTGAAGAGAGGTCAGAACTGTCAGAAAGTGAAACAGCGGAAATTTTAATGAATAAACTGTACTAATTGGCTAAACCAAAAATTATGAAAATTTGATGGTGGAAAGATATGTGAGTCTAGTTTCAGGGGAAATTTACGGTTCTTAATTTGGAGCTCTTTAGCTCAAATTAATGATAATTAAGTGACTATGACTCATGTGGATAGTTTGATGTGAACATTTATTAGTAAATTGTGAAATCGTACTTACAAGAATGCTATATACATTAAGGATGTGGAATGGAGAGGAGGAGGAGAAAAAGAAATATATGTGGAATACATGGAAACTATGGTATATGAAATATTGATATAATGAAATAAATGATATGTGTTTATAAGAAAACAAAAAGAGAATGTTATGTATCATGACATGTATATATATATGACTAGTCTCAATGTAATGCTTGTTGGGTATGGAATTGAATTGAAATGTTTCAGGCAAAATTGTTATTCTGCGCATCTGAATCGTGATATTTTATAAAGATATGATCTAGCTTTAAATATGAATGCTTGATGATTAAGCTGAAGATATTTGATAAGATGATAATCTTGGTATAAATGTATAAGTGGTACTATAATAAACAAGGTAAAATGAGTATGAGAGACACATGTATGATGACATACAAATGCTATGTTTGTGGTTTAATTAAGGATGTTTAATCATTAAATGAATACCATGTTATATGCTTTTGATTTTGTATAAATGTGTAGGAGGTCAAGGTTGACCAAAGCTTGGAAAATAGCCTAGGTATATTCCACACAGGCAGAGACACGTGTAACATCCTGATTTTTAGATTTATTCGCGGTTTTCAATATTTTGTAAAGATTTTAAAAATTTTGTATTTGGATGTGAAATTAATATTTTGAGTAGGTAAATGGGCTTATAAAAGGCCCATGTGTTGGCCAAAACCCGGTTGAATTTTTGAATTTTTGGACTTAGGAGTTAGGGGTTCTGGCTAGATGGCCCTTGTATAGAGATATGGGCAAATTGCATCACAAAAAGAGCCTTAGTAAAGTGGCAAGGATGACGCCACTAGGCTCCTAAAAAGATGGCGTGTGGAGCATTAAGGAAAGCATGGGATCGATTCCCTGTGTTGACAAATAGATGCATTTATTTTTAAGTGTTGGAGGGGTAAGTGTTTGAGTCCAGGTGGATTCTGCTAGAGGAGAGTTTGAATCAGTCTAAACGCTTGGATTAAGGAGTGATAAAGGGAGAGATTTAAGGGATTGGGAGAGAGGCTAAGAGTTGGCCGAATTTTGGGAATTGAAGAGGGGAAAATCGGCAGAGGGTTTTGAGGTTAGTATTTCGGCACCTAGGGTATTGAGTGGTGCCGTTCTCTTCTGCTCAGACATCACAAGGTTTTTCTTTTCTCTCTTCTTCCTCTCTAGCCGAAACTACCACTTCCCCTATTCTTCTTTTTCTATTTTTCTTCTTCAAAACCATTCATTAATTCTGCTGTTCATCAATACTTGTGGCGAAACCACAAAAGCCGAAACCTCAAAAAATACATTAGTTGTGTCGATTTCTTCCAAGCCAGATCCTTTGATATTTTTGTGCCTAATAAATGACAATCATCTTCTCTAAACCCTAGATACTTGTCGGCAATTCTACATCAAGGTTATAGCCCCACATTGTCATCTCCTTCATCACCCAAAAGCCGAAAAACCATAGATTTGGGGGCTTATAGCCAAAACTTCAAAACTCCGGGAGTCGAGTTCTACCATCGTTTGAAAGATAAATCTGCACCAGATTACGTGGAGATCAAAAAGGAGTAAGGGGTAAGTGTTCATCATCTCAGATCTGGTCCTATTTTACAAAGTTAGGAAAAGCCGAAGTCCCTAAAATCTAGGGAGGCTGTCGATTTGGGCATGTGGCTCTAAGGGTTTTTAACTGACATTTTCTGTCAATGATTAGTGTCTTCTTAAGTGTTGGATTGAAGGCGTGGGTTGTTGGAGCAATCGGATTCGGAGCTAGCTATCGATTTTGGCAAAAAGGTAAGGTTTCAAAGGCATTTAGGGACATGGTTTGAGCATGGATGAGTAAGTTTTGGGGTTTAGTGATTATGGTTTGTAAATAAGAACTATGCTAATCAATTTTAGGACATCGGAAGAGATCTCAGTAGCAGTCGTCGCGAATCAGGTGTGTACCGAACACCCTTTCTTAGTTCAATTCGGCAAAAGCCGAAATGCCAAAATTCCGGCATTTCATGGGCTTGTGAGTATGCGAATGCTCTCGAGACATAGAGTAATTGTTAGATCTAGCACCGCAAGGTGGTAAGTAAGTTCGTGTGACATTTTAACGTACTTCGGAAAAAGGGTCTCGATGGGCCAAAACTGGGCCTAGTGGGCTTACGGACCAATATGGGTAAGAGATGGGCAAATTAGCCTGTTAGTTAGATGGTGGAACCAAACTGCATAAAATTGTTGAAAAATTACTGAAGTAGCTTGTGTAGTTGCTAAGTTACGAAAATTACCCCTAAAGAGCAAAATTACCGATATACCCCTAGGGTTTAAATTGGCTAAACTGCATGATTGATTAATACTGTATTTTACATGATATGCTTTTATTAATATCTGTTGCATGGGATTGGGGTATTGATGGAGGAAGTATTGAAAGTGGTTCATCCACGTACTAGAGGCTTTGCCTCAACTTACTGATATTTGAGCAGCGTTGCTGCTACTGTGGAGTGTAGGGCTGGGTGGGTTGAGATATTCCCCACATGGAGTGTAGGGCTGGTACGGGTGCAGTGTAGCGGTTGGTGGGTTGAGTAGTCTCCCCAGATGGGTTTGCATGCATTACTACTATTGTTACCTATGTTACTGGACTGGGCCTATGGGCCACACTGTTATATAAAAAAGGGCTAAGGCCTTGCTACTGTATTCTGAAAAGGGCTTCGGTCCACTGTGTACTGTTATCTGAATAGGGCTTAGGCCCAATGGGCTCGAGCTGATTTGGGCTTTGGATGGGTTTCTGTATGCACTGAGTTTCCCAAACTCACCCCTTCCTCTTCCATCCTTGCAGGTGAGCCCTAGTTGGTGGACTTGGAGCTGGGCGGGATTCAGAGTGGCCATGAAGATTGATTGCCGGATTTAACAAGTTTAGCATTTAATTTGTATTATTTTTATTATGCTTAAAGTTGTAATAAGGCCGCTCTTTTTAATTAATTTTATTTTGGGGATTATTAAACCAGTTAGCACTAGGGTTCGTTTTATAAAAACTACTTGTTTTTAAAAGATCACGCTGACGCGCAAAATTTCCGCAAGGTAAATGTTTTTTCCAAGAAAATAAATATTTTAAGCAGACTTAAACTTGTTTTAATGTTCGTAGACACGTAACCTGCTTAAAGTGTGGCAATGGATGTGTGCATGTCTAGGATTGGATCCGGGAAGAGCTTGGTACTTAAGCGATCCTATAAGACTCACCTTCTCTTTTCTTGCTTCCTACCTGGTGCACAGCTTCCATTCACTTTAACTTAAAATAAGAACAGATTTTTGCTGAACTCTAAACAAAGAATTTAGATAAACACATGTTTTTTGAAACATCTCCATGTGACATGCTGAATTCGGCCGTAACGTCTGGGCCGGGTTTGGGGTGTTACATTTAGTGGTATCAGAGCCAGGTTGCAACAATTCGGCTGTGGATCGGGTCCGAAAATCTTTTCAAAAAAAAAGTTTTTTATAAGTTTTCGAAGATGTTCAAAGTTTTTCTACTGTTAAACGGGGTTAAATCAATAGTTTTTGTTTTCAAATCAAATCTTTTTATTTTCGGTAAACGAAAACATGGGTATTTTAAAAAAAATTTAAATGGACTGATAAGGAAGTGGCACACTGAATCCCCGGCACCAAGTCTGTAAGTGTTCTTTTTCTGCTTTAAATATTTATATGGAACTGGATTGGAAATAATACTGTAGATAGTACTGAGGCTTAGAGATAGTGCTATTGATAATGTAGTATTAGGGCTACAAAACTGGGACTGTAGCTAAATTGTGATTGCGCGAAAATAACTCTGAAACTCTATCTGTTCATAAGACATTCTGTAATAAACAGTGAAACCAGTAAACTAATGTCATAAAATTCGTAAACAGATAAATCGTTATGAGTACAAGGGTTACTCGGGGAAGAGGCCATGGTCGAGGCCGAGGTAGCACCCAAGCTGGATCTGCGTCTTCTGAACACATACCAGCTGGCGAGGCACGTCCACCACCGGTTAATGAAAATGGGCCGTATGACCGGGGCGCAGGGGATGACGCTTTGTCTCAGGCCATGTTGAGGGTTTTGGAAAGGATGGCCGGAGCTAACATTGGGCCCATGAATAGGGGGTCCATTTCTGAACGACTTCGGGCCAACGGAGCAGAGATTTTTAGGGGCGTATCTAGAGTGGCCCCAAATGTGGCTGAGTACTGGTTGGAAGCCACAGAGCGGATCATGGATGACCTAGACTGCTCAGTAAAATAGAAGTTGAAAGGGGCGGTGTCGTTGCTGCGGGATGAAGCGTATCAGTGGTGGATTACTGTAAGAGAGGGTACCCCAGCTGAGAGGGTAACATGGGAGCTGTTCAAACAGACCTTTAAGGCAAAATATGTTGGAGCTAGCTATGTGGATGCACGTAGAAAGGAGTTCTTGAATCTGACTCAGGGAAATAAGACCATTGCTGAATATGAGGCAGAGTTTCTACGATTGAGTCGGTATGCTAATGGCATCGTTTCCACCGAATACGAGCGCAGCATTCGTCTTGAGGATGGCCTCAGAGATGAGTTAAGGGTGCTCATAGCTCCGCAGAGAGAGCGAGATTTCGCTGCACTAGTAGAGAAGGCTAAGATAGTAGAGGAGGTGAAGTAAACCGAATGGAGGAATCGTGATAAGGATCAGAATCGGTTCAGGAGGGATACTGGACCAGCAGGTGCTACAAATCGAAATGCTAAGAGAGCTAGGATGGAGGAACCGGTTCGAGCAGTTCCGGTGAACACAGGTAGGCCGCAAGCTTGTGGGGATTGCGACAGAACGCATCAAGGAGAGTGCTGGAAGCATTCTGGGGCTTGTCTTCGTTGTGGGTCTAAGGAGCATAGGATTAAGGATTGTCCTAGGAGGGCCACTCAGGCTCAGGGGGCCGAACAAGGGGCTCTGTGACCGACTCAACCTCTGAGGGATGGACCGCCGCTGCCAAGAGGTCGTGGACAAGGTCGCGGTGGTAATGGCCGTGGAGGTGGGGCACCCGGCAAGGGTATTGGTAACGCGGATGCTCGTCAGCCAGCTTTGGTGTATGCTACTCGTCGCCGCGAGGAGGGTGACGCACCTGATGTCATAACTGGTACGTTTTTTATATATGGTGTACCTTATACTGCTCTGATTGATGTGGGATCAACCCATTCATATGTGGCATATAACATTTCTAGGGAACTGGGTGTGCAGTTCAAGGAGACTGTGTGTGGGGTGTCTGTGATAAGTCCTTTAGGTCATTCGGTTAAGGTAGAGAAACTCTTCAAGGAGGTGCCTCTGGAGATTCAATGCGGGGTTTTCTGTGGGGATTTGATGAAGTTACCGCTTGAAGAATTCGATTTGATACTAGGGGTGGACTGGTTGACCAAGCATAAGGGAACTTTGGATTGTGCAGCTAAGAGGATGGTGTTAAGGACTGTCAATGATGAAGAGGTAATGATTATTGGAGAATGGAGGGATTACTTATCCAATGTAGTATCGGCGTTGAGGGCCGAGAAACTGATGCGCAAGGGGTGCGAGGCATATCTGGCTTTGGTAAGCCAAGCTGAAACTGAAGATCTGACTGTGGAGACCATCAGAACTGTTAGGGAATTCCGGGATGTTTTTCCGGAAGAGCTTCCTGGATTACCTTCGAATCGGGAAGTTGAGTTTGGAATCGATTTGTTGCCTGGAACAGCTCCAGTATCTATTGCACCCTATAGGATGGCACCGAAGGAGTTAGTGGAACTGAAGGCTCAAATTCAAGAGTTGTTAGATAGAGGCTTCATTAGGCCTAGTGTGTCTCCTTGGGGAGCACCGGTCCTGTTTGTGAAGAAAAAGGACGGAACGATGCGCATGTGCATCGATTATTGCCAGTTGAACAAACTGACGATTAAGAATAAGTATCCACTACCAAGAATTGACGATCTGTTTGATCAGCTTAGGGGAGCTTTGGTATTCTCCAAAATCGATCTTCGTTCTGGATACCCTCAGCTAAGGGTAAAAGAAGGGGATATTCATAAGACAGCATTCCGAACTCGATATGGACATTATGAGTTTGTGGTCATGCCGTTTGGGCTGACGAACGCACCTGCAGCTTTTATGGATCTGATGAATCGAGTCTTCCAACCTTACTTGGATCGGTTCGTAGTCGTCTTTATCAACGATATCCTGGTATACTCTGAAACAGAGACGAAGCATGATGAGCATCTCCGTACTGTGCTGCAAGTGTTAAGGGAAAAGGAGCTCTATGCGAAATTCAGCAAGTGTGAATTCTGGTTGAGAGAGGTAACCTTCCTAGGGCATGTGGTCTCTGCCGAGGGGATTAAGGTGGATTCTCATAAAATTGAAGCGATTCTGGAATGGAAGCCACCTAGGTCAGTATCGAAAATTCAGAGTTTTCTAGGGTTGGCAGGTTACTATAGAAGGTTTGTGGAGGGTTTCTCGGTAATGGCGCCACCCTTGACAAAACTCATAAGGAAAGGAGTACCATTTGTCTAGACCGAGAAACAACAAAAAGCTTTTGATCAGTTGAAAAAGGTATTGACCGAAGCGCCAGTGTTGATTCAACCGGTGTCCGAGAAGGACTTTACTGTATACAGCGATGCGTCGCATGTGGCGTTAGGTTGCGTACTGATGCAAGAGGACAAGGTGGTCGCTTATGCATCGTGGCAGCTTAAGGCTCATGAGGTGAATTATCCTACGCATGATTTGGAGCTAGCAGCGGTGATTTTTGCATTAAAAATTTAGAGACACTACTTATATGGGGAAAAGTGCATCATATACACAGATCATAAGAGCCTAAAGTATTTGTTGACTCAGAAGGAGTTGAACCTTAGGCAACTAAGATGGGTAGAGTTGCTTAAAGACTACGACTGTTCGATAGAGTACCACCCAGGAAAGGCAAATGTGGTGGCGGATGCGTTGAGTCGAAGGGTTGTTACTGATTTGAGAGCCTTGTTCGCACGATTAAGTCTGTACGACGATGGAAGCTTGTTGGTAGAACTGCAAGTAAGGCCTACTTGGACTGAGCAGATTAAGGAAAAACAGTTAAAGGACGATTCATTAGCTCTTCGGTTCCAGCAAGTTAAGAATGGTGAGAACGAGGATTTTGGGTTGAACACTGAAGGAGTTCTTTGCTTTCGTGGAAGGGTTTGTATTCCAAAGGACCCTGAATTGAGGCAGTTAATTCTAAAAGAGGCTCATGGTGGACTCTGTGCCATGCATACTGGGGGGAATAAGTTATATCGAGACTTGCGAGAGGTGTACTGGTGGCCCGGATTAAAACGAGAGGTGACTGAATTTGTTGGGAAATGTCTGACGTGCCAGCAGGTTAAGGCTGAGCACCAATTGCCTTCGAGATTACTGCAACCTGTGAAAATTCCACTATGGAAGTGGGAAAGAGTAACAATTGACTTTGTGAGTGGGTTACCTTTGACACCCACCAAGAAAGATTCGGTGTGGGTGGTTGTGGATAGGTTAACAAAATCTGCTCATTTCATACCTGTTCGTACCGACTACTCACTACAAAAGTTGGCCAAGTTATATGTGTCGGAGGTAGTGCGACTGCATGGGGTGCCAGTGTCAATAATTTCTGATCGAGACCCTAGGTTTACATCTCGGTTTTGGCGGAAGTTCAGGAAGCGTTGGGTACACGATTGGATTTTAGCACCGCTTTTCACCCACAGACGGATGGACAGTCAGAAAGGGTTATTCAGGTTCTGGAGGATATGTTGAGAGGTTGTATCATTGATTTTCATGGAAGTTGGGAGGATTACTTGCCATTGACGGAGTTTGCTTACAGTAATAGCTATCAAGCAAGTATTCAGATGGCACCATATGAAGCGCTCTATGGGCGAAGATTTCGTACGCCGACGTGTTGGACAGAGTTGGGTGAACGACGAGTGCTTGGACCGGAATTGGTGGCAGACACTGAAAGCAAGGTTAGGCTGATAAGGGATCGGTTAAAGGAGGCATCCGATAGATAGAAGTTGTATGCGGATCTGAAACACAAAGAGATTGAGTTCGCTGTTGGGGATATGGTTTTCTTGAAGGTTTCCCCTTGGAAGAAAATTTTGAGATTTGGTAAGAAGGGTAAGTTGAGCCCACGGTTTATTGGGCCTTACCGAATTGTTAAGCGGGTTGGACCAGTGGCTTATCAGCTAGAGTTACCACCAGAACTGCATCGTATCCACGACGTTTTTCATGTATCCATGCTGAGGCAGTATCGATCTGACCCAACTCACATCATACTAGTTGCAGAAATCGAGGTACAGTCAGATTTAACCTTCGAAGAGGAACCTGTGCAAATACTTGATCGTGACGTCAAGGTGTTGAGAAGGAAATCAGTTCCACTAGTGAAAGTACTTTGGAGGAACCATGGCAAAGAAGAAGCTACTTGGGAGACTGAGGAGGCTATGCGTCAACAGTACCCTCAACTGTTCTAATAAGGTAAAATTTCGAGGTCGAAATTTCTTTAAGGAGGGTAGAGTTGTAACATCCTGATTTTCAGATTTATTCGCGGTTTTCAATATTTTGTAAAGATTTTAAAAATTTTGTATTTGGATGTGAAGTTAATATTTTGAGTAGGTAAATGGGCTTATAGAAGGCCCATGTGTTGGCCAAAACCCGGTTGAATTTTTGAATTTTCGGACTTAAGAGTTAGGGGTTCTGGCTAGATGGCCCTTGTATAGAGATATGGGCAAATTGCATCACAAAAAGAGCCTTAGTAAAGTGGCAAGGGTGACGCCACTAGGCTCCTAAAAAGATGGCGTGTGGAGCATTGGGGAAAGCATGGGATCGATTCCCTGTGTTGACAAATAGATGCATTTATTTTTAAGTGCTGGAGGGGTAAGTGTTGGAGTCCAGGTGGATTCTGCTAGAGGAGAGTTTGAATCAGTCTAAACGCTTGGATTAAGGAGTGATAAGGGGAGAGATTTAAGGGATTGGGAGAGAGGCTAGGAGTTGGCCGAATTTTGGGAATTGAAGAGGGGAAAATCGGCAGAGGGTTTTGAGGTTAGTATTTCAGCACCTAGGCTTCTGCTCAGACATCACAAGGTTTTTCTTTTCTCTCTTCTTCCTCTCTAGCCGAAACTACCACTTCCCCTATTCTTCTTTTTCTATTTTTCTTCTTCAAAACCATTCATCAATTCTGTTGTTCATCAATACTTGTGCCGAAACCACAAAAACTGAAACCTCGAAAAATACATTAGTTGTGCCGATTTCTTCCAAGCCAGATCTTTCGATATTTTTGTGCCTAACAAACGACAATCATCTTTTCTAAACCCTAGATACCTATCGGCAATTCTACATCAAGGTTATAGCCCCACATTGTCATCTCCTTCATCACCCAAAAGCCGAAAAACCATAGATTTGGGGGCTTATAGCCGAAACTTCAAAACTCCGGGAGTCGAGTTCTACCGTCATTTGAAAGATAAATCTGCACCAGATTGCGTGGAGATCAAAAAGGAGTAAGGGGTAAGTGTTCATCATTTCAGATCTGGTCCTATTTTACAAAGTTAGGAAAAGCCGAAGTCCCTAAAATCTAGGGAGGCTGTCGATTTGGGCATGTGGCTCTAAGGGTTTTTAACTGACATTTTCTGTCAATGATTAGTGTCTTCTTAAGTGTTGGATTGAAGGCGTGGGTTGTTGGAGCAATCTCGGATTCGGAGCTAGCTATCGATTTTGGCAAAAAGGTAAGGTTTCAAAGGCTTTTAGGGACATGGTTTGAGCATGGATGAGTAAGTTTTGGGGTTTAGTGATTGTGGTTTGTAAATAAGAACTATGCTAATCAATTGTAAGACATCGAAAGAGATCTCAGTAGCAGTCGTCGCGAACCAGGTGTGTACCGAACACCCTTTCTTAGTTCAATTCGGCAAAAGCCGAAATGCCGAAATTTAGGCATTTCATGGGCTTGTGAGTATGCGAATGCTCTCGAGACATAGAGTAATTGTTAGATCTAGCACCGCAAGGTGGTAAGTAATTCGTGTGATCTTTTAACGTACTTCGGAAAAAGGGTCTTGATGGACCGAAACTGGGCCCAGTGGGCTTACGGACCAATATGGGTAAGAGATGGGCAAATTAGCCTGTTAGTTAGATGGTGGAACCAAACTGCATAAAACTGTTGAAAAATTACTGAAGTAGCTTGTGTAGTTGCTAAGTTACGAAAATTACCCCTAAAGAGCAAAATTACCAATATACCCCTAGGGTTTAAATTGGCTAAACTGGATGATTGATTAATACTGTATTTTACATGATATGCTTTTATTAATATCTGTTGCATGGGATTGGGGTATTGATGGAGGAAGTATTTAAAGTGGTTCATCCACGTACTGGAGGCTTTGCCTCAACTTACTGATATTTGAGCAGCGTTGCTGCAACTGTGGAGTGTAGGGCTGGGTGGGTTGAGATATTCCCCACATAGAGTGTAGGGCTGGTACGGGTGCAGTGTAGCGGTTGGTGGGTTGAGTAGTCTCCCCAGATGGGTTTGCATGCATTACTACTATTGTTACCTATGTTACTGGACTGGGCCTATGGGCCACACTGTTATATAAAAAGGGGCTAAGGCCTTGCTACTGTATTCTGAAAAGGGTTTCGGTCCACTGTGTACTGTTATCTGAATAGGGCTTAGGCCCAATGGGCTCGAGCTGATTTGGGCTTTGGATGGGTTTCTGTATGCACTGAGTTTCCCAAACTCACCCCTTCCTCTTCCATCCTTGCAGGTGAGCCCTAGTTGGTGGACTTGGAGCTAGGCGGGATTCAGAGTGGCCATGAAGATTGATTGCCGGATTTAATAAGTTAAGCATTTAATTTGGATTATTTTTATTATGCTTAAAGTTGTAATAAGGTCGCTCTTTTTAATTAATTTTATTTTGGGGATTATTAAACTGGTTAGCACTAGGGTTCGTTTTATAAAACTACTTGTTTTTAAAAGATCACGCTGACGCGCAAAGTTTCCGTAAGGTAAATGTTGTTTCCAAGAAAATAAATATTTTAAGCAGACTTAAACTTGTTTTAATGTTCGTAGACACGTAACCTGCTTAAAGTGTGGCAATGGATGTGTGCATGTCTAGGATTGGATCCGGGAAGAGCTTGGTACTTAAGCGGTCCTATAAGACTCACCTCCTCTTTTCTGGCTTCCTACCTGGTGCACAGCTTCCATTCACTTTAACTTAAAACAAGAATATATTTTTGCTAAACTCTAAACAAAGAATTTAGATAAACACATGTTTTTTGAAACATCTCCATGTGACATGCTAAATTCGGACGTAACGTCTGGGCTGGGTTTGGGGTGTTACAACACGACCATGTGTCTCAGCCGTGTAACATCCTGATTTTTGGATTTATTTGCGGTTTTCAATATTTTGTAAAGACTTTAAAATTTTGTATTTGGATGAGAAATTAATATTTTGAGTAGGTAAATGGGCTTATAGAAGGCCCATGTGTTGGCCAAAACCTGGTTGAATTTTTGAATTTTTGGACTTAGGAGTAAGGGTTTCTGGCTAAGTGCCCTTAAGTGGAGTGATGGGTAAATAGCATCACAAAAAGAGCCTTAGTAAAGTGGCAAGGGTAACGCCACTAGGCTCCTAAAAAGGTGGCGTGTGGAGCATTGGGGAAGGCATGGGATCGATTCCCTGTGTTGACAAATAGATGCATTTATTTTTTAAGTGCAGGAGGGGTAAGTGTTGGAGTCCAAGTGGATTCTGCTAAAGAAAAGTTTGAATCAGTCCAAATGCTTGAATTAAGGAGTGATAAGGGGAGAGACTTAAGGGATTGGGTGAGAGACTGGGAGTTGGCCGAATTTAGGGAATTGAAGAGGGAAAATTCGACAGAGGGTTTAGGTTAATATTTCGGCACCTAGGGCTTTGTGAGGTGCCGTTATTCTTCTGCTCAGGCACCACAAGGGTTTTCTTTTTCTCTCTTTTCCTCTCTAGCCGAAACTTTCAGCTATCCTGTTCTTCTTTCTCTACTTCCTTCTCCAAAGCCATCCATCAAACCTGCTATTCATCAGCACCTTTGCCGAAGTCGCAAAAGCCGAAATCCTGTGATCACTGCTTGTGCCGATTTCATCAAAGCCAGGTCCTTCTATGTTCTTTTATTTTTATTAAATCTATGATTATCTTTTCTTAATCCTAGATACCTGACGGCAATTCTACTTCAAGGTCATAGCCTCATATCGTCATCTCCTTCACCACCCAAAAGCTGAAAGTACCATTGGTTTAGGGGCCTACAGACGAAACTTCTTCAACCCTTGGATTCGGGTTTTACCATTGCTCTATGGATAAATCTGCATCGGATTGCGTGGAAATCAAGTAGGAGTAAGGGGTAAGTACTTATCATCTCAGATCTGTTCTTATTTTACGATGTTAGGAAAAGCCGAAATCCCTAAAAATTAGGGAGGCTGTCGATTTGAGCATAAGGCTTTAAGGGTTTGTAACTGATGTTTTCTTTCGGTGATTAGAGTCTTCTTAAGCATTGGATCAAAAGCGTGAATCATTAGAACAATCGGATTCGGAGCTAGCTATCGATTTTGGCAAAAAGGTAAGGGTTCAAAGGCTTTTTAGGAACATGGTTCGACTTTGGTTGAGCAAGTTTTAGGTTTAGTGATTACGGTTTGTAAATAAGAACTGTACTAATCAATTGTAGGACATCGAAAGGGATCTCGGTAGCAGTCGTCGTGAATCAGGTGTGTACCGAACACCTTTCCTTAGTTCAATTCGGCAAAAGCCGAAATGCCGAAATTTTGGCATTTCATAGGCTTGTGAATATGCGAATGCTCTCAAGACATAGAGTAATTGTTAGATCTAGCACTGCAAAGTGGTAAGTAAGTTCGTGTGACATTCTAGCGTACTTCGGAAAAAGGGGCCAGATGGGCCAAAACTGGGCCCAATGGGCTTACGGACCAATATGGGTAAGAGATGGGCAAATTAGCCTGTTAGTTAGATGGTGGAACCAAACTGCATAAAACTGTTGAAAATTACTGAAGTAGCTTGTGTAGTTGCTAAGTTACGAGAATTACCCTAAAGAGTAAAATTACCGATATACCCCTAGGGTTTAAATTGGCTAAACTGCATGATTGATTAATACTGTATTTTACATGATATGCTTTTATTAATATCTGTTGCATGAGATTGGGGTATTGATGGAGGAAGTATTGAAAGTGGTTCATCACGTACTGGAGGCTTTGCCTCAACTTACTGATATTTGAGCAGCGTTGCTGCAACTGTGGAGTGTAGGGCTGGGTGGGTTGAGATATTCCCTACATGGAGTGTAGGGCTGGTACGGGGCAGTGTAGCGGTTGGTGGGTTGAGTAGTCTCCCCAGATGGGTTTGCATGCATTACTACTATTGTTACTTATGTTACTGAACTGGGCCTATGGGCCACACTGTTATGTTAAAAAGGGCTAAGGCCTTGCTACTATGTTTTTAAAAGGGCATTGGCCCACTGTGTACTGTGATCTGAATAAGGCTTAGGCCTAATGGGTTCGAGCTGATTTGGGCTTTGGATGGGTTTCTGTATACACTGAGTTTTCCCAAACTCACCCCTTTTTCTTCCATCCTAGCAGGTGAGCCCTAGTTGGTGGACTTGGAGCTGGGCGGGATTCGGAGTGGCCACACGTTTTCTACAAATTTGTTTTCTTCTGGTGAATTAGATTTTCCATATTTTCGTTTATGGTTTTGGGTTTTTTTTGTAATAAGCCCGCTAATTATTTTATGGTTTGGGTTGTTTCTTTATTATTTAATTCTATTATGATAAAACTGATCTATGATAACTAACGAAATAGATTAGCTCTAGGACGCGTTTTCAAAAACATTAAGTGATTTCAAAATAACACGAATACGAGTAAGACTTCCGCTAAGCAAACGTTTTCAACCTTAATCATTTTCTTAAGATGGACCTAACCAAACGGTTTTCTCAAAATTATACGAGATGTTAGAGTGTGGCAATGGCAGTGTGCATGTTTAGGATTGGATCCGAAGGGAGCTTGGTACTTAAGCAGTCCGACGGACTCACCTCCTCTTCTTCCTAGTTTCCTACCTGGTGCACAGCTTCCATTCACTTTAACCTACTTTTAAAAGTGTCTTTTACAACACCAACTAAGTTTTCCAACTAAGTAATACGGAATGTTTTGAACGCTTCGATGTGGCGCATCAGATCCAGTCATAACGTCTAGGCTGGGTTTGGAGTGTTACATTTAGTGGTATCAGAGCCTGGTTGCAACAACTCGACTGTGGATCGGGTCCGAAAATCTTTAAAAAAAAGTTTTTTTATAAGTTTTTCAAAGAATGTTCAAGTTTTTCTATTGTTAAACAGGGTTAAATCAATATTTGTAAAAAATAAAAGTGTTTTCAAATCAAATCCTTTTATTTTCGGTAAACATGGTTTTTAATTTTTACATAAGGAGGTGGCACACTGAATCCCCGGCACCAAGTGTGTAAGTGTTCTTTTTCTACTTTAAATATTTATTTGGAACTAGACTGGAAATAATACTGTAGATAGTACTGAGCCTTAGAGATAGTGCTATTGATAATGTAGTATTAGGGCTACAAAACTGGGACTGTAGCTAAATTGTGATTGCGCGAAAATAACTCTGAAACTCTATCTGTTCATAAGACATTCTGTAATAAACAGTGAAACCAGTAAACTGATGTCATGAAATTCGTAAACAGATAAATCGTTATGAGTACAAGGGCTACTCGAGGAAGAGGCCGTGGTCGAGGCCGAGGTAGCACTCAAGCTGGATCTGCATCATCTGAACACATGCCAGCTGGCGAGGTACGTCCACCACCGGTTAATGAAAATGGGCCGTACGACCAGGCCGCAGGGGATGACGCTCTGTCTCAGGCCATGTTGAGGGTTTTGGAAAGGGTGGCCGGAGCTAATGTCGGGCCTATGAATAGGGGGTCCATTTCTGAACGACTTCGGGCCAACGGAGCTGAGATTTTTAGGGGCGTATCTGGAGTGGCCCCAAATGTGGCTGAGTACTGGTTGGAAGCCACAGAGCGGATCATGGATAACCTGGACTGCTCAGTAGAATAGAAGTTGAAAGGGGCGATTTCGTTGCTGCGGGATGAAGCATATCAGTGGTGGATTACTATGAGAGAGGGAACCCCAGCTGAGAGGGTAACATGGGAGCTGTTCAAACAGACCTTTAAGGCAAAATATGTTGGAGCTAGCTATGTGGATGCACGCAGAAAGGAGTTCTTGAGTCTGACTCAGGGAAATAAGACCATTGCTGAATATGAGGCGGAGTTTCTACGATTGAGTCGGTATGCTAATGGCATCGTTTCCACCGAATACGAGCGCAGCGTTCGTTTTGAGGATGGCCTCAGAGATAGTTAAGGGTGCTCATAGCTCCGCAGAGAGAGCGAGATTTCGCTACACTAATAGAGAAGGCTAAGATAGCCGAGGAGGTGAAACAATCTGAACGGAAGAATCGTGATAGAGATCGGAATCGGTTCAGGAGGGATGCTGGACCAGCGGGTGCTGTAAATCGAAATGCTAAGAGAGCTAGGATGGAGGAACTGGTTCGAGCAGTTTCGATGAACACAGGTAGACCGCAAGCTTGTGGGGATTGCGGTAGAATGCATCAAGGAGAGTGCTGGAAGCGTTCTGGGGCTTGTCTTCGTTGTGGGTCTAAGGAGCATAGGATTAAGGATTGTCCTAGGAGGGCCACTCAGGCTCAGGTGGCCGAACAAGGGGCTGTGCGACCGGCTCAACCTGTGAGGGATGGACCGCCGCTGCCAAGAGGTCGTGGACAAGGTCGCAGTGGTAATGGCCGTGGACGTGGGGCACCTGGCAAGGGTATTGGTAACGCGGATGCTCGTCAGCCAGCTTTGGTGTATGCTACTCGTTGCCGCGAGGAGGGTGACGCACCTGATGTCATAACTGGTACATTTTTTATCTATGGTGTACCTTATACTGCTCTGATTGATGTGGGATCAACCCATTCATATGTGGCATATAACATTTCTGGGGTACTGGGTGTGCATTCCGAGGAGACTGTATGTGGGGTGTCTATGATAGGTCATTTAGGTCATTCGGTTAAGGTAGAGAAACTCTTCAAGGAGGTGCCTCTGGAGGTTCAAGGCGGGGTTTTCTGTGGGGATTTGATGGAGTTACCGCTTCAAGAATTCGATTTGATACTAGGGATGGATTGGTTGACCAAGCATAAGGCAACTTTGGATTGTGCAGCTAAGAGGATGGTGTTAAGGACTGTCAATGATGAAGAGGTAATGATTATTGGAGAACGGAGGGGTTATTTATCCAATGTAGTATCGGCATTGAGGGCCGAGAAACTGATGCGCAAGGGGTACGAGGCATATCTGGCTTTGGTAAGCCAAGCTGAAACTGAGGATCTGACTGTGGAGACCATCAAAACCGTTAGGGAATTCCGGGATGTTTTTCCAGAAGAGCTTCCTGGATTACCTCCGAATCGGGAAGTTGAGTTTGGAATCGATTTGTTGCCTGGAACAGCTCCAGTATCTATTGCACCCTATAGGATGGCACCGAAGGAGTTAGTGGAACTGAAGGCTCAAATTCAAGAGTTGTTAGATAGAGGCTTCATTAGGCCTAGTGTGTCTCTTTGGGGAGCACCGGTCCTGTTTGTGAAGAAAAAGGACGGAACGATGCGCATGTGCATCGATTATCGCCAGTTGAACAAACTGACGATTAAGAATAAGTATCCACTACCAAGGATTGACGATCTGTTCGATCAACTGAGGGGAGCTTCGGTATTCTCCAAAATCGATCTTTGTTCTGGATACCATCAGCTAAGGGTAAAAGAAGGGGATATTCATAAGACAGCATTCCGAACCCGATATGGACATTATGAGTTTGTGGTCATGCCGTTTGGGCTGACGAACGCATCTGCAGCTTTTATGGATCTGATGAACTGAGTATTCCAACCTTACTTGGATCGGTTCGTAGTCGTCTTTATTGACGATATCCTGGTATACTCTGAATCGGAGGCGAAGCATGATGAGCATCTCCGTATTGTGCTGCAAGTGTTAAGGGAAAATGAGCTCTATGCGAAATTCAACAAGTGTGAATTCTGGTTGAAAGAGGTAACCTTCTTAGGGCATGTGGTCTCTGCCGAGGGGATTAAGGTGGATCCTCGTAAAATTGAAGCGATTCTAGAATGGAAGCCACCTAGGTCAGTATCGGAAATTCGGAGTTTCCTAGGGTTGACAGGTTACTACAGAAGGTTTGTGGAGGGTTTCTCGGTAATGGCGGCACCCTTGACAAAACTCATAAGGAAAGGAGTACCATTTGTCTGGACCGAGATATAGCAAAAAGCTTTTGATCGGTTGAAAAAGGTATTGACCGTAGCGCCAGTGTTGATTCAACTGGTGTCTGGGAAGGACTTTACTGTATACAGCGATGCGTCGCATGTGGGGTTAGGTTGTGTACTGATGCAAGAGGGCAAGGTGGTCGCTTATGCATCGCGACAGCTTAAGGCTCATGAGGTGAATTACCCTACGCATGATTTGGAGCTAGCAGCGGTGATTTTTGTGTTAAAAATTTGGAGACACTACTTATATGGGGAAAAGCGCATCATATACACAGATCATAAGAGCCTAAAGTATTTGTTGACTCAGAAGGAGTTGAACCTTAGGCAACGAAGATGGGTGGAGTTGCTTAAAGACTACGACTGTTCGATAGAGTACCACCCAGGAAAGGCTAATATAGTGGCGGATGCGTTGAGTCGAAGGGTTGTTACTAATTTGAGAGCCTTGTTCGCACGATTAAGTCTGTACGACGATGGAAGCTTGTTGGCAGAACTGCAAGTAAGGCCTACTTGGACTTAGCAGATTAAGAAAAAATAGTTGAAGGATGATTCATTAGCTCTTCGGTTCCAGCAAGTTAAGAATGGTGAGAACGAGGATTTTGGGTTGAACACTGAAGGAGTTCTTTTCTTTCGTGGAAGGGTTTGTATTCCAAAGGACCTTGAATTGAGGCAGTTAATTCTGAAAGAGGCTCATGGTGGACTCTGTGCCAGGCATCCTGGAGGGAATAAGTTATATCGAGACTTGCGAGAGGTGTACTGGTGGCCCAGATTAAAACGAGAAGTTACTGAATTTGTTGGGAAATGTCTGACGTGCCAGCAGGTTAAGGCTGAGCACCAATTGCCTTCGGGATTACTGCAACCTGTGAAAATTCCGCTATGGAAGTGGGAAAGAGTAACAATGGACTTTGTGAGTGGTTTACCTTTGACACCCACCAAGAAATATTCGGTGCGGGTGGTTGTGGATAGGTTAACAAAATCTGCTCATTTCATACCTGTTCGTACCGACTACTCACTGCGAAAGTTGGCCAAGTTATATGTGGCGGAGGTAGTGCGACTGCATGGGGTACCAGTGTCGATAATTTCTGATCGAGACCCCAGGCTTACGTCTCGGTTTTGGCGGAGTTTGCTTACAATAACAGCTATCAAGCAAGCATTCAGATGGCACTATATGAAGCGCTTTATGGGCGAAGATGTCGTACGCCGACGTGTTGGACAGAGTTGGGTGAACGATGAGTGCTTGGACCGGAATTGGTGGCCGACACTGAAAGTAAGGTTAGGCTGATAAGGGATCGGTTAAAGGAGGCATTCGATAGACAAAAGTCGTATGCGGATCTGAAGCGCAAAGAGATTGAGTTCGCTGTTGGGGATATGGTTTTCTTGAAGGTTTCCCCTTGGAAGAAAAATTTGAGATTTGGTAAGAATGGTAAGTTGAGCCCACGGTTTATTGGGCCTTACCGAATTGTTAAGCGAGTTGGACCACTGGCTTATCAGCTAGAGTTACCACCAGAACTGCATCGTATCCACGACATTTTTCATGTATCCATGCTGAGGAGGTATCGATCTGACCTAACTCATATCATACCAGTTACAGAAATCGAGGTATAGTCAGATTTAACTTTCGAAGAGGAACCTGTGCAAATACTTGATCGTGACGTCAAGGTGTTGAGAAGGAAATCAGTTCCACTAGTGAAAGTACTTTGGAGGAACCATGGCAAGGAAGAAGCTACTTGGGAGACTGAGGAGGCTATGCGTCAACAGTACCCTCAACTGTTCTAATAAGGTAAAATTTTGAGGTCGAAATTTCTTTAAGGAGGGTAGAGTTGTAACATCCTGATTTTCGGATTTATACGCGGTTTTCAATATTTTGTAAAGACTTTAAAATTTTGTATTTGGATGAGAAATTAATATTTTGAGTAGGTAAATGGGCTTATAGAAGGCCCATGTGTTGGCCAAAACCTGGTTGAATTTTTGAATTTTTGGACTTAGGAGTTAGGGGTTCTGGCTAAGTGGCCCTTAAGTGGAGTGATGGGTAAATAGCATCACAAAAAGAGCCTTAGTAAACTGGCAAGGGTGACGCCACTAGGCTCCTAAAAAGGTGGCGTGTGGAGCATTGGGGAAGGCATGGGATCGATTCCCTGTGTTGACAAATAGATGCATTTATTTTTTATGTGTAGGAGGGGTAAGTGTTGGAGTCCAAGTGGATTCTGCTAAAGGAAAGTTTGAATCAGTCCAAATGCTTGAATTAAGGAGTGATAAGGGGAGAGACTTAAGGGATTGGGTGAGAGACTGGGAGTTGGCCGAATTTAGGTAATTGAAGAGGGAAAATTTGGCAGAGGGTTTAGGTTAATATTTCGGCACCTAGGGCTTTGTGAGGTGCCATTTTTCTTCTGCTCAGGCACCACAAGGGTTTTCTTTTTCTCTCTTTTCCTCTCTAGCCGAAACTTTCACCTATCCTGTTCTTCTTTCTCTACTTCCTTCTCCAAAGCCGTCCATCAAACCTGCTATTCATCAGCACCTTTGCCGAAGTCGCAATAGCCGAAATCCTGTGGTCACTGCTTGTGCCGATTTCTTCAAAGCCAGGTCCTTCTATGTTCTTTTGTTTTTATTAAATCTACGATTATCTTTTCTTAATCCTAGATACCTGATAGCAATTCTACTTCAAGGTCATAGCCTCATATCGTCATCTCCTTCACCACCCGAAAGCCGAAAATACCATTGGTTTAGGGGCCTACAGCCGAAACTTCTTCAACCCTTGGATTCGGGTTTTACCATTGTTCTAAGGATAAATCTGCACCGGATTGCATGGAAATCAAGTAGGAGTAAGGGGTAAGTACTTATCATCTCAGATCTGTTCTTATTTTACGATGTTAGGAAAAGTCGAAATCCCTAAAAATTAGGGAGGCTGTCGATTTGAGCATAAGGCTTTAAGGGTTTGTAACTGATGTTTTCTTTCGGTGATTAGAGTCTTCTTAAGCGTTGGATCAAAAGTGTGAATCATTGGAACAATCGATTCGGAGCTAGCTATCGATTTTGGCAAAAAGGTAAGGGTTCAAAGGCTTTTTAGGAACATGGTTCGACTTTGGTTGAGCAAGTTTTGGGTTTAGTGATTACGGGTTGTAAATAAGAACTGTCCTAATCAATTGTCGGACATCGAAACGGATCTCGATAGCAGTCGTCGCGAATCAGGTGTGTACCGAACACCCTTCCTTAGTTCAATTCGGCAAAAGCCGAAATGCCAAAATTTCGGCATTTCATACGCTTGTGAATATGCGAATACTCTCAAGACATAGAGTAATTGTTAGATCTAGCACCACAAAGTGGTAAGTAAGTTCGTGTGACATTCTAGCGTACTTCGGAAAAAGGGGCCAGATGGGCCAAAACTGGGCCCAATGGGCTTACGGACCAATATGGGTAAGAGATGGGCAAATTAGCCTGTTAGTTAGATGGTGGAACCAAACTGCATAAAACTGTTGAAAATTACTGAAGTAGCTTGTGTAGTTGCTAAGTTACGAGAATTACCCCTAAAGAGTAAAATTACCGATATACCCCTAGGGTTTAAATTGGCTAAACTGCATGATTGATTAATACTGTATTTTACATGATATGCTTTTATTAATATCTGTTGCATGGGATTGGGGTATTGATGGAGGAAGTATTGAAAGTGGTTCATCCACGTACTGGAGGCTTTGCCTCAACTTACTGATATTTGAGCAGCGTTGCTGCAACTGTGGAGTGTAAGGCTGGGTGGGTTGAGATATTCCCCAGATGGTGGGTTGAGTAGTCTCCCCAGATGGGTTTGCATGCATTACTACTGTTGTTACTTATGTTACTGAACTGGGCCTATGGGCCACACTGTTATGTTAAAAAGGGCTAAGGCCTTGCTACTGTGTTCTGAAAAGGGCTTTGGCCCACTGTGTACTGTGATCTGAATAGGGCTTAGGCCCAATGGGCTCGAGCTGATTTGGGCTTTGGATGGGTTTCTGTATACACTAAGTTTTCCCAAACTCACCCCTTTTTCTTCCATCCTTGCAGGTGAGCCCTAGTTGGTGGACTTGGAGCTGGGCGGGATTCGGAGTGGCCACATGTTTTCTGCAAATTCGTTTTCTTCTGGTGAATTAGATTTTCCATATTTTCGTTTATGGTTTTGGGCTTTTTTTGTAATAAGCCCGCTAATTATTTTTATGGTTTGGGTTGTTCCTTTATTATTTAATTCTATTATGATAAAACTGATCTATGATAACTAACGAAATAGATTAGCTCTAGGACACGTTTTCAAAAACATGAAGTGATTTCAAAATAACACGAATACGAGTAAGACTTCCACTAAGCAAACATTTTCAACCTTAATCATTTTCTTAAGATGGACCTAACCAAACGGTTTTCTCAAAATTATACGAGATGTTAGAGTGTGGCAATGGCGGTGTGCATGTCTAGGATTGGATCCGAAGGGAGCTTGGTACTTAAGCAGTCCGACGGACTCACCTCCTCTTCTTCCTGGTTTCCTACCTGGTGCACAGCTTCCATTCACTTTAACCTACTTTTAAAAGTGTCTTTTACAACACCAACTAAGTTTTCCAACTAAGTAATACGGAATATTTTGAACGCTTCGATGTGGCGCATCAGCTCCGGTCATAACGTCTAGGCCGGGTTTGGGGTGTTACAAGCCGTGTATGGAACACGACTTTGGGACACGGGCGTGTGGAGCCTTAAAGCATGAAATTTCCAAGATTTGCGTAAGTTCTCGATTTAGTCCTAAACCCTTTCTAAAGTATATTTTGGGCTCCGTAGACTCAAATAAGGGACTGTGTGTAAGAGAATGAACGCTTTGAAATATGAATAAAATTTTATGGCTCGTATTTTAGTTTAATGTTTGTATATTTGTCTGGTAACGCCTTGTACCTTAGCCCGGCCTCGGATACGGGTAAGGGGTGTTACATTTAGTGGTATCAGAGCAAGTTTAGTCGATTCTCGGACTAACATAGCAAGTGTAAGAGTTTAGTTATACATGCCACAAATATGTGATAGTGTGATGTCTCCCGACACTAATAAGGACTATTTTGTTTAAAATGAAATATTCTCCAACCGAGCTATCTGACCATTTGATAGTGATATTGAAGTATTTGAATAAAGTGTAGCTATGATGTGTTAAACTCGGAAAGGTATGAATAAGAATTCGTGATATATGTATATGTGATAATATGTGAGATGAAAGTTTATATAGTGATATATTTATTCATATTTGTTTGGCCTTCATATGCTATTGCATGCTTGACTAAATTAATTAGTAAATGTGATGATTAAAGTTATTCAAAATTCAAAGAATGTATGAGTGAGTGCACTTGTTTGAAATGAGATAATTGGAAATTTTATGTAAGACAGGTATGAATAATAAATTGTTTGAAGTGGATAGTATGATTATAATGACATATGTGGATAATGAAAAAAATGTGTCATATAGATATATGTTAGAATCGAGTTAGAGACTGTACGACCTCACCCCCTTACCGATGAGGTGTATATAACAGAAATTCATGAGAATCATGTTGACTATGTTCCTAAGTGTGGAATCAAAGAGTTCAGGGATAAAATAATTATAGATATGACCAGAGTCTGAGAATGGTTGACAAGTGAAGGACAGAGTTAGAGAAATATCAGAGTTTACTGAGTTATCTTAGGATTCAAATTGATGACAGAGTATTTCTGAAAGTATCGTCTTGAAAACAATTAGTTAGTAATGCTGGAAATTATGAGAAAGATATTAAAGCTCACTCCAGTAAGATTTTCGAGGACGAAAATCTCTGAAGGGGGGAGAGTTGTAATAGCCCAAAATTGGGTCTAGTTGGAACAGAGGTTTCGAGACCACAAAATCTGAAATATAAATAATTATTTTATGATTATTTTGAGGTCTATGATATGATTGCATGATTGTGTGAAAATTTCGTGAAGAAATTCTATGCATAAAGTTCTTAATTCGAAGTTAGGGACTAAATTGAATAAGTTGCAAAACTTTCATTCTAGAAGTTTCTAGTATGAAATTGATTTGAAATATTAATTAGGAGGTCTTAAATAGCAATTTTACCAATTTCTAAGTTATGGGAAAAAATTGGACATGGATGGATTTTTTGGAAAGTTTAGTAGTAAGGGTATTTTGGTCATTTAGGGGTAAAATGAATTAAAATACAAAATTAAAAGCCAATTTTGCTCATATTCTTCACCATGGACGTGTATACCAAGGGAGACTCCATGTCTAGGGTTTTCAAGCTTCCCAAGCTCAATTGTAAGTCCGTTCTAACCCCGTTTTTCAAGTTCTTTACGTTTTTGGAGTCCCAGTAACTTGATTTAGCTTATGCTAGCAATAATTCAACCTAGGGTTTATATTTGGAAAAATACCCATAGGTAAAATTTGTGTCTTCTGGTGTTTTATGATACTATATGAGGTTTTAAATTATGTTAGACAACTTGTGCTACTCGGTTTTAAGTGAAAACGAGCAAAAGGGCTTAATCGGTAAAAATACCTAATAGTCATAAGTATATGTTAGAGTGAGAATTTGATGTTTCCATAGAAGGGAAAAGTGATCATCATGTCATAAAACATAAGAATAAGGGATGAAGTTTAATTCCCGAGACTAGGGGCAAAAGTGTAAATCTGCAAAAGTTTAGGGGCAAAATTGTAATTTTTCCAAATTTTGAGTTAAGGACTGTTTTGAATAGTACATTAATTAAATAAGTAAAATATGATGTTTTAGATCCCGGAAAACGAGATTTGAACCTAGAATGAGAGAAAAATCGAAAATTGGGAAAGTTGGTAAAATGGCCGTTTTAATATCAAGGTAAGTTCATATGTATAATAAGCATTAATTTATGCATGTTTCAATGTAAAATTGATATATTTACTATGATCTCCGAGGTGTTGAAAGTATGTAAGTTGGTATGATAATAATACAACAATAATGCTGTAATTTATATTTGAAAGTTAAATTTAGTGAATTAATTGAATTATGTTAAATTAAATGATTATGGTGCCAAGTTTATGAATTGATTTAAAAATATGTCTATGGTACATGAAGTGCATTGAATTATCATACATAAATGTGATTTCTATGATTATGGATATTATGGGAAATTGTAAGTTCATATGATTTTTAATAAGACAATGTGTAAATTATTGTTATTGCGTTGATATTAAATGAGATGTAAGTTTATATGTAAGTAATACATCACTATTACTTGTATTATGATATTTTATAAAAATATTGGAAATATGTTTGTGGATAATTACTTGATTAGTGAAATTGTTGGAAAAGAGAGAGAAATCCCGGTTGAACCTTCGGAAAGATTGGATGATACAGATGGTATGTAGCTAAGTCACATGTATAGTGCTGAGTGCACATCATGTGTACAAGAGAGCTACAAGACATTATGATGTAGCTAGGTCTCATGGGTGATACTATGTGTACACCATGTAGACAAGAGAGCTACGGGATATATGTAGCTAGGTCGCATGCGTGGTTCCAAGTGAAGGACACCATGTAGACAAGAGTGCTACGAGATAAACTGGGTAGGTCACATGGGTGGTACTAAGTGTTCACCATGTGTACAAGAGAGCCAAACTATATGATGGGTGGAGCTATGTGCTGAAACCACCAAGTATCGAGGATTGATCCAAAGTGTTCAACGGGAGACTCTCTATGTATTGCTTTGTGAGTTTTGTGATGAATAAGTGTAGGAACTTGGTTATGTGAATGATGTGTTCATTAAGTGACCAGGATGTGGTAAGGTTATAAACAAGTAAGTTATACATGAGGATGATTTTATGGTGACCTTGTGATCATGGGCCTATACTTGTGATGTATGAAATGTGGTGAAAATAATTTGTGATATATATGTTAAAATGAGGTTAATACAAAGAAAGTGTGAAAGAGTGATTAGCAATAAAACTGTGGACAGTAGCAGTGATGTGATTTTGAAAAATCACCAAAAATAGTATAAATTTAATCAGAGACTGAATGAGATATCAAATTAAATCTTAATGAGTCTATTTTCATATAAAAGAAACATAGAAAGCAAAGGAGTTCTATATTTTGAGATATTTATGTTTTTGTGAGACTGATTTAGAATGATTACGTGATCCCCTGTTTTGACTTTGGAAAATCACAAAAATTTGGAGAAAAATAATTAGAGGCTCAAAATTATATTTTTAAAATCCATAATGAGTCTATTTTCAAGATAAATCAACAAGAACATTATCTGAGTTCTGTACTGTGAGATAATTATTTTTTAGTGAAGAGAGGTCAGAACTGTCAGAAAGTGAAACAGGGGAAATTTTAATGAATAAACTGTACTAATTGGCTAAACCAAAAATTATGAAAATTTTATGGTGGAAATATATGTGAGTCTAGTTTCAGGGAAAATTTACAGATCTTAATTTGGATCTCTGTAGCTCAAATTATAGATAATTAAGTGACTATGACTCATGTGGACAGTTTGATGTGAACATTTATTAGTAAATTGTGAAATCGTACTTACAAGAATGCTATATACATTAAGGATGTGGAATGGAGAGGAGGAGGAGGAAAATAAATATATGTGGAATACATGGAAACTATGGTATATGAAATATTGATATAATGAAATAAATGATATGTGTTTATAAGAAAACAAAAAGAGAATGTTATGTATCATGACATGTATATATATATGACTAGTCTCAATGTAATGCTTGTTGGGTATGGAATTGAATTGAAATGTTTCAGGAAAACATGTTATTCTGCGCATCTGAATCGTGGTATTTTATAAAGATATGATCTAGCTTTAAATATGAATGCTTGATGATTAAGCTGAAGATATTTGGTAAGATGATAATCTTGGTATAAATGTATAAGTGGTACTATAATAAACAAGGTAAAATGAGTATGAGAGACACATGTATGATGACATACAAATGCTATGTTTGTGGTTTAATTGAGGATGTTTAATCATTAAATGAATACCATGTTATATGCTTTTGATTTTGTATAAGTGTGTAGGAGATCAAGGTTGACCAAAGCTTGGAAAATAGCCTAGGTATATTCCACACAGGCAGAGACACGACCATGTGTCTCAGCCGTGTATGGAACACGACTTTGGGACACGGGCGTGTGGAGCCTTAAAGCATGAAATTTCCAAGATTTGCGTAAGTTCTCGATTTAGTCCCAAACCCTTTCTAAAGTATGTTTTGGGCTCTGTAGACTCAAATAAGGGACTATGTGTAAGAGAATGAACGCTTTGAAATATGAATAAAATTTTTTGGCTCGTATTTTAGTTTAATGTTTGCATGTTTGTTCGATAACGCCTCGTACCTTAGCCCGGCCTCGGATACGGGTAAGGGGTGTTACATGAACAGTACCCACACGCCCGTGTGATTAGGCCGTGTGGATTCCACACGCCCGTGTGGCTTGGGACATGCCCGTGTCCCTTGTCCGTGGAGCTTTTTGTTTATGACATCATCATCAATTTAGGGGCACACGGCCACAGTCCTAAAGTCGTGTTCCATATACGGCTGAGACACACGGCCGTGTCTCTGCCTGTGTGGTCAATATCTAAGCTATTTTCCAAGCCTTGGTCAACCTTAATCTCTTACACACTTATACAAAATCAAAAGCATATAACATGGTATTCATTTAATGATTAAACATTCTCAATTAAAAAAACATAGCATTTGTATGTCATCATACATGTGTCTCTCATACTCATTTTACCTTGTCTATTATGGTACCACTTATACTTTTATACCATGATTATCATCTTACCAAATATTTTCAGCTTAATCATCAAGCATTCATATTTAAAGCTAGATCATATCTTTATAAAATACCACATTTGAGATGCACGGAATAAAATACTTGCCTTAGACATTTCAATCCAACTTCATACCCAACAAGCATCATATTGAAACTAGTCATATATATACATGTCATGATATGTATCATTCTCATACTATTTTCTTATAAACATATATCATTTGTTTTCCTCCCCCTCCTCTCCATTCCACATCCTTAATGTATATAACATTCTTGTAAGTACAATTTCACAATTTACTTATTAATGCTCACATCAAGCTGTTCACACAAGTCATAATCACTCAATTATTTAAAATTCGAGCTACAGAGCTCCAAATTAAGATCCGTAAATTTTCCATGAAACTAAACTCACATATCATTCCACCATAAAATTTTCAGAATTTTTGGTTTAGCCAATTGGTACAGTTTATTCATTTAAGTTTCCTCTGTTTCACTATCTGACAGTTCTGACCTCTCTTCACTAAAAATTAATTATATCACAGTACAGAACTTGGATAATATTCTCGTTGATTTCTATTGAAAATAGACTCATTAAGGATTCTAAACTTTTAAATTTGAGCCTCTAATTAATTTTCTCCATTTTTTTGTGTTTTTCCAAAGTCAAAACAGGGGAACCCGAATTCATTCTAACATTGTCTCATTAAATTCATTATATCTCATAATTTACAATTCAATTGCTCACACTGTTTCTTCTATGAGAAACTAGACTCAATAAGTTTTAATTTCATATATTATTCATTCTCTAATTTGAGTTTTAAAATTTATGGTGATTTTTCAAAGTCAACCTACTGCTTCTGTCCAAAACTGTTTTAGTTCAAGATGTTTATTACCATTTTTCCACTAAATTTCACAGGTCATACAATTCAGTCCTTGCTCAATTAGCCCATCTATTAAGCTAATTTTTATCAATTAACATTTTATTCCATCATTCTAAACTATTACACAACCTTTGAAAATCATAATTTTAACACTAAACCTTAATTCACAACTTTTTCACAATTAGGTCCTAAAATCAATTTCTATTGAAATTACTTGATAAAATCATCAAACAACAAAATCAAAGCTTCAAATTCATTTATTTCATCATAAACAGCTGACACTTATCATTGATAGCTTTTAATTTTGTTCATAAAATCAAAAATTAATGAATTAAACACTTGGACCTAATTGTAAAAGTCACAAAAGCATAAAAATCTCAAAGAAAAGGGCAAGAATTGAACTCACAGATGTCAAAGTATGAAAAACCAGCAGCTTTCAGACTTCCCATGGTGTTTTTGCTGAAGAAAAATGATGATATCTCTAGATTTTTCAAATTTGTCTTGTTTTATATGTTTAATTTGCAAAATTTCCCATTTTGCCCTTGTTTCTCCTTCTCTTTTTTGCTGATTTTCTTGCCCAACCGTCCAGCCCATACAATTTGGGTCCAATTGCCTTTTAAATCCCTCATTTTTAATCACTTAAACTATTTAATCACAATTAAATAAATTTTGCACTATTTTCAATTTAGTCCTTTTTAATTAATTGACTAACCAAACGTTAAAATTTTCTAACGAAACTTTAATACTAACTTAATAACACTCCATAAATATTTATAAAAATATTTATGGTTTGGTTTATGAATCTGAGGTCTCGATACCTTGTTTTCAACCCAATTTACCTGATTAATTCTTTTAAAATCGCAAAATTCACTAATTAAAAATAATTCTTTTAAGTTCGCGCTTGGCCTATAATTATTATTTGTTAAAATTTCTAAACTTACTCGTCAGATTTAGTGATCTCGAATCACTGTTTCTGACACCACTGTAAAATTGGGCTGTTACAGAAATTGAGGGGAGATCTTCAATCTTGATGATGAATCTGACTTCTGAAATGGATCAATCAGCTTTCCTTGAGTAGTTCCCTGCTTCCTCCTCTGTGTGCCCCCATTTCCTCCTCCTCTATGGTGTATTTATAGGCTTTAGAATGCCTAACAACCCTAAAAATTGGCCTTTTCTGGATTGGACTCAACTTGGGCTCGACAGGGACACGCCCGTGTGCGATTACTTCAGGCCGTGGTCAGGCCTATTAATAGGCACGGGTGTGTGGTCCACCCGTGTGAGTCATGCTTCGATTCTGCCAAATTGACATGGCCATGTAGTCTGCCCGTGTGAGGAAGTCCAGGCCATGTTGATTTTGTACGTTAGCCCATTTTCTCCGTTTTTGGCCCATTTCTCGTTCCTTTCACTCTCCTATGCTCTCTAAGTATAAAATATGAAATTAATGCATTAGGAGCATCGAATTCACCAAATATACAAAAAAATCATTCATAAAATGTGCTAAGCATGGGATAGAAATATGTATAAATTATGGTTTATCAAATCAAAGTTGCAAGAATTGACTGACAAGGGTTTCGTGAGACCAAGCTTTCACCGTCGGGTGCTTCAGTGTTATTTGTGAAAAAAGAAAGATGGATCTATGAGGTTATCCATAGATTACCGACAATTGAATAAGAGGACGATCAAGAACAAATACCCGTTGCCGTGAATTGACAACTTGTTTGACCAATTAAAGGGAGCAGCATGGTTTTCTAAGATAGACTTGAGATCTGGCTACTATCAACTATGAGTTAAGGAAGTAGATGTGCCTAAAACCACTTTTAGGACGCGGTATCGCCATTATGAGTTTCTCGTCATGCCTTTCGGCTTAACAAATGCTCCCGTTGTATTTATGGATTTAATGAATAGAGTATTTCGACCATATCTAGATAAGTTTGTAGTTGTATTAATCGATGACATCCTAATATACTCTAGAGACAGGGTAGAACATGCTGAACACTTGAGAACCATTTTGCAAACTCTGAGAGACAATCAGTTGTATGCCAAATTTAGTAAAAGTGAGTTTTGGCTTAGAGAAGTCGGCTTTTGGGGCTATATTGTTTCGAGTGATGGTATTAGGGTTGATCCTAACAAAGTTTCTGCTATTGTTGAATAGAAACCATCAAAGAGTGTGACTGAAGTTAGGAGCTTTTTAAGGTTGGCCGGTTATTATAGGTGATTTGTAAAGGACTTCTCTATGATTGCAACTCCCATGACAAGGTTTCTTCAAAAAGGAGTTAAGTTTGAATGGTTGGATAAGTGTCAGCAGAGGTTTGAGAAGTTGAAGATGTTGTTTACTGAGGCTTTCGTACTAGTACAACCCGAATCAGGAAAAGAGCTCGTGATTTATAGCGATGCTTCTTTGAATGGGTTGGGATGTGTACTTATGCAAGAGGGAAAAGTTGTGGCTTATGCCTTGAGACAATTGAAACCTCATGAGAAGAACCATCCGACACACGACCTAGAGTTGGCCGCCATAGTATTTGCTCTGAAGATTTGGCGACATTATTTGTTCAGAGAGATATGCCAGTATACTTCAATCATAAAAGTCTTAAGTACTTGATGACCTAAAAGGATTTAAATCTGAGGCAACGTAGATTGTTGGAACTATTAAAAGATTATGAGTTGATTATAGATTACCATCCAGAAAAACGAACGTGGTCACCGATGCATTAAGTAGAAAAATATTATTTTCTTTAAGAGCAATGAATGCCCGATTGACCTATCAGAGGATGGTTCGGTTCTAGAAAATCTAAAAGCTAGACTGACGTTTCTTCAATAAATTTTTGAGGCTCAGAAGAGTGATAGCGAATTACTATCCAAGAAAACCGTGTGCGAATCAGAAGTTGAATCGGATTTTCGGATCGATTTCGACAGTTGCTTGAGATTTCGGGATAGGATTTGTGTTCCTAAGGACACCGAATTGATTCGAAAGATATTAGATGAGGCACATAGTGGTTGTTTATCAATACACCCCAGGAGTACAAAAATGTATAATGATTTGAAGAAAATGTATTGGTGGTCGGGAATGAAAAGAGACATTTCAGAGTTCGTTTCCAAGTGTCTTGTGCATCAGCAAGACCTTCGGGTCTACTTCAGCCTATCACGGTCCCCGAGTGGAAGTGGGATCGGATTACTATGGATTTTGTGATGGGTTTTCCAGTAACCCCGAAGAAAAAGGATGTTGTTTAGGTTATTGTGGATAGGCTAACAAAGTTGGCACATTTTATACCAATGCGTACTGACTACTCCTTTGAGAGATTGGCTGACTTGTAAGTTTCTGAAATTGTGAGACTACACAGGGTGCCCTCATTGATTATTTCGGATAAGGACTTGAGATTTACCTTGAGGTTTTGGAAAAATTTATAAGAGACATTGAGAACAAAGTTGAGTTTCAGCACAACATTTCACCCGTAAACCGACAGTCAGTCAAAAAGAGTAATTCAGATTTTAGAAGACATGTTGCGGTGTTGTGTTCTCGAATTTCAAGGTAGTTGGGAAAGGTACTTATCATTGGTTGAATTCACCTACAATAATAGCTATCAGTTGAGTTTGAAGATGGTGCCTTATGAGGCTTTATATGGGCGAAAGTGTCGAACGCCCTTATATTGGACCAAGCTCAGAGAGAGTCAGATTCAAGGGGTCGATCTAGTCAATGAGACTGAAGTGAAATTTAAAATGATTCGTGACTGTTTGAAGGCCGCCTTGGATAGGCAGAAATCCTATGTAGATTTGAAATGGAAAGACATCAAATTTCAAGTCGGTGATTGAGTGTTTTTGAAAGTATCCCCGTGGAGAAAAGTTCCCAGATTTGGTAGAAGAGGCAAGTTGAGTCCTCGTCTCATATGACCCTATGAAGTTATCGAGAGAGTAGGGCCAATTGCCTATTTATTGGCCTTACCATCAGAATTGGAAAAGATTCATGACGTGTTTCATGTGTCCATGCTACGTCAATATAGATCAGACCCTTCGCATGGGATTGTGCCAACAGAGGTTGAGATTCATCCGGATATGTCCTATTGTGAGGAACTTGTTAAGATCCTAGCCCGAGAGGTTTAGCAACTGAGAAATAAGAGCATTCTCCTTGTGAAAGTATTATGGCAGTGGCATGGGGTTGAAGACACCACATGGGAGCCCCAAGAGATCATGAAAAGCCAATACCCAAACCTTTTTACCGGTAAGATTTTGAAGGACGAAAATCCCTAAAGGGAGAGAATTGTAATAGCCCGATTTTGGGGCTAGTCAGAATAGTGATTTCAGAACCACTAAATCAAGGTTGAGGAAATTATTTTAAATATCATTTTATGTATTGTATCATGATTAGATAAGTACATGAAATTTTTGGTGAATTAATTTTAGCGATTGCTTGCCTAATTGTAAAAAAGGACTAAATCGCATAAAGTGCAAAAGTCCTATTTTGTTAGATAAGAGTGTCAATTAGCTAACGAACTTAAATTGAGTGCCTTAAAGAGCAATTAGACCCTTAGAGAATAGGGTGGTCAGCCATTGGGGGGACAAATTGATGGGAAAGTTAAAATTAGGTGGTGTTTTGGTCACCAATTTTGACTAGTTTTAAATAAAATAAAACAAAAAAGGCTTCAGCTTTTTATTTCTTCTTCTTCAAGAAATTTTCATCTTCAAAAGGGGGGTTTCGAAAGCTTAAAATATCAGCCATTAACATCTCTTACAAGTAAGTCATTTATAAGGTTATTCTTGATGATTTTTGTATTTTTGGACTCCTTGTAACATAAGCTTTCTATGAAGGGGATTATTTTGCAAAATGGTTGAGAGATTAAGGTTTTTCCACGAAAGTATATGTTTAGTTTTTTTGAAATTTTATGGAAGAATATGAGTATTATATGTGTAATAAACAACTTTTATGAAGGGATTTTTCATGCAAACCCTAATAGGGACTATTTTGCATAAGTTGGAAATTTGTTGATAAATGTGAGAAATAATGGAATTTTGGATAACTTCTAGTATAAAAAGTAATCATCTAGGCTTATAATATGAAGAAATTCGATAAAAATTGATTTTCTAGCATAGGGGTAAAATGGTCATTTGTAAAAATCTAGAGGCAAAACAGTCATTTTGCCCAATTATTAACTTTCGGACGTCTAAATTGATATGCCGATGAATTAAATGAATTTTATTAATTTAGATCAAGGGAAACGTGATTCGGGTCTTGATAGGGGTAAGAACAAGCTTTACGAGGATTAAGCTCGTCTTCATCATTTTGTATCGAGTTAAGTACATATTTAAATAATGTGTTATTGAAGCTTACTTTGGTATATTTTAATAATATACATGTGTAATTAGCTTATTGTTGTTATGTTTCTAAATTCTAATTGTTGCCATAAATGTTTAAGTGACATGTTATGCGAGTAAATTACAATGTGAGCAAATGCGATGCTATTCAATTAGATATGAAGCCCCGTTGAACCTTAGACATAGCATAGAATACAAATGGGCATGTTCAGAAAATTATGTGGTCTGAACTCATGAGTTGAGTCTAAGTTCATGTCCAGGTACTGACTTTGTGTACAGACCCGTGAGTGGCTCAATGAGCATACGTTACATAATAACTATGGGGTCCGAGTCCTGACTTGATAAAAAGGTCAGCGAGTAGCTCAAATGTGAGCATTTCATAGCACGAGGTAGCCCTGATTTCTTATATAGCATTTAGACACAAATTCCTCGCGTATCCATATGTATTTCGAGAGTTCAACGGGTAACCCGAAGATTTAGTTGGTGAATACTTTGATAAGGTATGTATATCGAACTCATGGTTAGTACCTGAGTAAAGAACTAAGTGTATTAAGTATACATGAATGAAAAGAAGAGTAAGATAGAGACATTAAGTGATTTATATCTTTTATGCATAACAAGCTACCATTGGATGGATATGATTTTCTTATAATTACACTTTATTAGCATATATGTACTTACTAAGCTCCCATGCTTACCCTCCTTTCTTTTTTTTCCTTATAGTTCTACCAAGCTAGCATCGAGGATTCAGTGACATCAAAAGCTTCGATCACACTATCACTCAAGACCTTGGTATAGCTAGTTTCATTGTTTTGTTTTTTGGCATGTATAAGGACTCAAGTCTTTGTTTAGTGTTTTTTTTGTTAGCCATAATGTGTTGGCTCATATGATGAATATGATACTCATTTTGTATAAGGCCATGGATGATGGTCAATACTCATTTTGATTTATAAATAGAAGATGATATTTTCATGGATGAGTAAATTGCATAAATGAAATGTTGTCTATTATGGTTATTTAGGCTATGTGATGTGCCCTTATGTTAGTATAGACTGATTTTTGTGTAGGTTACATAAGCAAGAATGACAAAAAGGCTTGGTAAATAGCCTTATTTTGTCCACACGGGTAGGCACACAGGCGCGTGTCTAGGCCGTGTGTGACACACGGTTCACCACATGGGCATGTGATATGGCCGTCTATCCCCTGCACGTAAGAATTCTAAGTCAATATGCATGGTAGTTGATACGTGATATTCATGACAGGATTTAAATATTTATAATGAATCGTGCTTGAAACTAACTACTATCGCGATGAAGGCAAGTATACCTATCGAATAGTAGTATAGCTTTAGCAAGACCAGATTATCAAACCCAAAGGAACTAAAAGTACTAGAGTTAACTTTCTTTTTATTATCTAGCCTAAAAAATAAAAGGGGTTTTGTTTATCTAACTAGTTAACTAAACTAAGAAATCACAGAAAATAGAATTGGGGAATTACTTTTGGAAAAACGATCGAATTAAGACAATTCCTAAAGAAAAATCCACCTAGACTTCACTTGTTATTTGACTCTGAATCGGACGATTTATTCATTTAACTTGATCCGTAAAAATCCCTAAGTTATATTAGTATCTCTCTTGAGACTAACAACGTCTAACCCTAGGTTGAATAATTGAAATCTTTTTCTAATTAACGCCTTAGGGTTGTATTAACTCTGTCTATGGATACCTTTATTAGGTTTCACTCTAATTCGGCAAAATCTTGTCACCCTACCTCTAGGTGCGCAACCAACTCCGCTTAATTATGACAAATGTACTCTTAGACAGGGTCTATTCCTCCTCTGAATAAGAGCTTAACTTGAATCAATATCCTGGAATATCAAAACAAGAATTAAGAACACATAATTAAGAACAAGTCAAATATTTATCATACAATTCAGATAATAATAACAAGATCTGGCTTAGGTTTCATTCCCCTTAGGTATTTAGGGGTTTTAGTTCATAACTAAAAAGGTAAACATCTCAGAAGCATAATGAATTCAAAACATAAATAAAAACCCAAAACTCCTGAAGGGAAATTGAGGGGAGATCTTCAGTCTAAATGATGAATCCCGCTTCTGAGATGGATCAATCAGCTTTCCTTGAGCAGTTTCCTGCTTCCTCCTCTATGCCCTTTTTTCCTCCTCCTTTACGGTGTATTTATAGGCTTTGGAATGCCTAAGAACCCTCAAAATTGGCCTTTTCCGAATTGGACTCAACTTGGGCTCGACAGGGACACACTCGTGTGCAATTACTTCAAGCCGTGGTCAAGCCTGTTAAATAGGCACGGGCATGTGGTCCACCCGTGTGAGTCGTGCTTCGGTTCTTCCAAATTGACACGGCTGTGTGGTCTGCCCGTGTGAGGAAGTCCAGGCCGTGTTGATTTCGTACGTTGGCCCATTTTCTCTGTTTTTGGCCTGTTTCTCGTTCCTTTCACACTCCTATGCTCTCCTACGTATAAAACATGAATTTAAGGTATTAGGAGCATTGAATCGCCAAATCTAAGGAAAAATCATCCATAAATTGTCTCAAGCATGGGATAAAAATATGTATAAATTACGGTTTATCAAATACCCCCACAGTTAAGCATTTGCTTGTCCTCAAGCAAAATCCTCAACTTATAATCAAAATAAATTCTTCTCAACTTATAATTTCTATCAATAATATCTCAAAATAATCCATAGTAATCATACATTGAGAATTCAACTAAAAGAACATCAAAGTTTCAAACATTTCAAGTTGAGCATTTTATCAAGAAAACATAGGTATCTCCCCTTATCTAGGTGGTTACCCTCGATTCAAAATCTCACGGAGTCTAACATCCTCACTAAAGATTCACTCAAATCACTCAAAGTGTTTAAGGACAATGAAATTAGCACTCATCAGTCAATATGAAAAGTTACTACCATAGGCTTGGATGAAAATTAAATCTCCACCATTATAAATTGAGATGATACATCAATCAAAAGGTCTTTAGAGGGTTGTAACGAGGCTTGGTGAGGGGGTGTGGGCACAAGCTGAAAGAAAAGGTTAGAATCGAGACTGAATTGAAAAATTACTGAACTAGAAAATGATTTAATCATCACTTGCATACAACAGAAATACTTAAGCTTAAAAACAAAAGATTACTACTAATATGCATACACTTTGTTTTTTAAGAACAAGTCAAATACAAAATAGAATAAAACATAGCTAGGCAACTATTCCAACTCAAATCTCGACAAAAATGGGGATCAAATTAATTTAGGGGATTTCAATTTAGAAGATTTCAACAATAATGAGTTATGGGTTAATATTGAGGGTAAATCAATGAATGGGTTGTTAGGCTCAAGAGGGTTCACTAAGGGTTAATTGTGAAGGTAGGCTTTTATAGAGTGAGTGGGTTAAACCTAAGTGCCTTTATTATTTTGATATATCAAATCAAATGGTGTGGTCTTGACATGCATAATCAAGCAAGTTCTAGAATAACAATTCAATACTGACACACTCATAATGAAAGTGAGCATGAAAGAAATAATAGATGCTCTAAAGGCTCAAGATCTCACAAAAATCATGGCTTTTTGATGTTTAAACTTTGTGAATTCCAATTCAAGATAATACCTAAACTTGGGGAAACAACCTAAAAGTTATTAATTCATCAAAAATTAACTTATCATGCTTGATTCCCTAATGTCTTATAGTTTAAACAATCAATGCATAAATGCCTATGTTTTAATTCAAGATATATCAATAAACATTATAGACTAATTGGAATTCATTCTAATAATGAGATGAGAAGATCACATGAGATTGAAACAAAATTCAAGGATTTTTCTAATATAAAAGACCCCCCACACTTAAGGTGTACATTACTCTCAATGTACAAAGATAGATACAATGAAAAGGATAGATTCATAATCATAAGATAGGGAGAGAAATGAAACTTCCTGAATGATGAATGAATTTCTTGAACTGGAGTTTTGGAGGATAATCGAAGTGAGAATGGAGGAGGATACTCTTTCTGACTGTGATAAAATCAGGAACTCTTTAAGAGGTACCATTGAAGCATAATTACTCGTAATGAAATAGCCGAAGAATAAAAATTGTAAAAACTCAGGATGAAATAGTATTAAAAGGAAATAAAAAATAAAAAAATAAATAATAGGTGTTTATAGAGAAATTGGGGCACATGGCTGTGGGGCACGCCCATGTGCTCTAAGCTCAGCCCGTGCGTTTCGAAATTTTTGAAATTAGGCGCATTGGTGTACACACGGCCATGTTACACGGTCGTGTCAATCCCGTTCACTTCTCCCACGCCCGTGTATATAAGCGCACGCCATGTTAAATTGACAGGTTTACCCATAGTTTCAAAACACGGGCGTGTTGCACGCCCGTGTTATTTTGGCAGTTTCGCCCACAGCCATGTCGTACGGCCGTGGCTACTTGCCGCATCCCGTGTTAGGGAAGAAATTTTTTTTCCCTATTTGCACACGATCGTGTTGAATCCTATGGTATGTGTACGGCCTCTGAAAAGCCTGTGTTCAAAAATTTGGTTAGTATGTTAGATTTTAAAAGATAAAATTTAAAGGAAGTAATATTGTTAGTGCTCGGGTTGCCTCTGGAGAAGCACTTATTTATAGTCTAAGCTCGATTTACCTCTCTGGTGTGTGATCATGGTGGTTCGAGTAGTTTATACTCCTTATTCCTGCTATGAATCTCATCAAATAAGGTTTTAGGCGGGTATTGTTTACCTTAAAAGTGCCAAACTCGGGATGACTTACCTCGACTGTACCGAATGGGAAAAATGCTAAGTACCGTAAGAAGGATTTCTTCATTCAGTTTGGTAGTGACAATGTGAGGATCTACGGCATCTAATAAAACTTTATCTCCAACTGTAAGTTGATTTCAAAAGGTATTAAGCTTGTTCTGGTGTAGTTTTGGTTCATTGTGTGTTCTCGGTTTATGTGTCTGCCATTCATCTAGCTCCTCGATTTGTAGCCTTCGTTCTTCATGAATGGGTCCTCTACTATTGCTTGAAAATGGCTTATGTACTTCCTTCAAACTCATTTCCTACAAAGTAGGTTGCACCATATTGTCAGTTTTAGTAGAATGGTTTAGACAATCACCTTCAATTTTTGATGTGTTGCCGGAATTGCGAGCTTGAAGGGTGATTGTTTCGTCTCCCACACGAAGTGTGAGCTCACCTATGCCAACATCAATAATCGTTCTAGCAGTCACTAAAAAGGGCCTTCCTAAAATCAAAGGAGTGTTGCTATCCTCCTCTATGTCTAGAACAACGAAGTCAACGGGAAATACAAATTTATCGATTTTAACTAGAAAATCTTCAATAATACCCCTAGGAAATCTTATAGTTTTATCTGCTAATTGAATGCTCATCCTAGTTTGTTTGGGTTTCCCAAGACCTAGTTGTTTAAACATTTTGTAAGGCATGAGGTTAATACTAGCCCCTAAATCAGCTAATGCATTATTAACATCTAAACTACCAATTAAGCAAGGAATTGTAAAACTCCCTGGATCTTTCAATTTGTTGGGTAGTTTATTCTATAGAATAGCTGAGCACACTGCATTTAGCTTCACATGTAAAGCCTCGTCCAACTTCTGCTTATTTGCTAAAAGCTCCTTTAAAAATTTCATTGCGTTTGGCATCGGCAATAGAGCTTCAATAAACGGTAAGTTAATATGTAATTTTTTTAAGAGTTTAAGGAATTTACCAAATTGTTCATCTGAGCGGTCTTTCCTTGTCGCATTAGGGTATGGCACACGAGGTTTATATTCTATACTTACCAATTTTTGTTCATTTTGGCCTACCTCATTCTTACCTTTGCTTACCATCGGTTCTGGCCTTGATCTTGCCACTAACCCTTCCTCATCTCGACTAGTAATCGCGTTGAGTTTCTCCCTTGGGTTAGATTCTGTGTTGCTTGGCAAGCTACCTTGTGGTCATTCAGAAATCAACTTGGCAAGCTATCCAATCTGAGTTTCAAGCCCTTGGATCGATGCTTGTTGATTCTTAAGCGCTGTCTCAATATTCTGAAAATGAGTTTCTGACACCGATATAAATTTTGTTAGCATCTCCTCAAGGTTCGGCTTTTTCTCCTACTGGTAAGGTGGTTGTTGAAAACTCAGAGGATGTTATGGCCTTTGATTTCCTTGACCACCCCACGAGAAATTAGGATGGTTCCTCCAACCTGCATTATAATTGTTACTATATGGGTTATTTTGGGATCTAGAGTTATTGTTACCCATATATTGGACTTGTTCCTCCTCGATGCTAGGGTTGAAGGGTTGATATTCTGTACACGCTCCTCCTCCATTCGAATCGCACCTCATCACTGGATGAACTTGAGTAGAACCACACAAACCGTCAATCTTTTTATTTAAAAGTTCTACTTGGTTGGATAGCATAGTAATCACGTCGAGGTTGAAAATAGCGGCTACATTCGTCGGCTTTGTTCTCATAACTTGCCACTAATAGTTAGTCAGTGACATCTCCTCAATAAATTTGTAAGCCGCCTCAGGTGTCTTGTTATTGATAGTTCCTCCAGCGGCTGCATCAATCATCTGCCGAGTCGAAGGATTTAGGCCATTATGGAATGTTTGAACCTGTATCCAAAGTGGTAACCCATGGTGAGGGCACCTTCTCAAAAGGTCCTTGTATCTCTCCCATGCATCGTAGAGTGTTTCTAAACCCATCTGTACAAAAGAAGAGATATGATTACGTAATTTATCCGTTTTAGTTGGTGAAAAGTATTTTAGTAAAAACTTTTCGGTCATTTGTTCCCAAGTAGTAATTGACCCTCATGGTAATGAGTTCAACCATTGTTTAGCCTTATTCCTTAATGAAAAGGGAAACAATCGAAGATATATGGCATCATCAGAAACGCTATTCATTTTAAATGTATCGTAAAATTTTAGGAAATTTGCCAATTGAGCGTTGGGATCCTCATCCTGCAAACCATCAAACTGAACAAACTGTTGTATCATTTAAATTGCGTTAGGTTTCAGTTCAAAATTATTTGCAGCTACAGCAGGTCTAACTATACTTGACTCAGTTCTTGTTAAATTGGTTTTAGCATAATCATACATAGTGCGTGGAGCAGGATTTTGATTAACAACAATTGCAGGAGGCAACGGATTTTCTTGGTTTTCAGTCATCTCCTTGGTTGTGGTTTGAATATCGTCCTCTTGCTCGTTCTCTATGTATCTTAAGCTTCCCCTTATTTCTCTTTGGTTTCTACGAACTATGCGATCGATCTCACTGTCAAAAAGTAATGGTCCTGACGGGTTTCTTCTAGTCATAAACTATAAAAACCTGCCATAAAAAGGGAAAAAGAAGAATTAGTAATAAAAGTTAGAATAAAATTTAAACTGTAGTAAAAGTAAATGGCTAAAGTAATAAAAATCGAGTGATCCTAATATCTTAGTTCCCCAACTACGGAGCCAAAAACTTGATACGTGATATTTGTGACAGGTTTTAAATATTTATAATGAATCATTCTTGAAACTAACTATTATCACAATGAAGGAAAGTGCACCTATCGAACATTAGTATAACTTTAGCAAGACCGGTATCGAACCTAAAGGAACTAAAAGTACTAGTATTAACTTTCTTTTTATTATCTAGCCTAAAAAATAAAAGGGGTTTTGTTTATCTAACTAATTAACTAAAATAAGAAATCACAGAAAATAGAATTGGGGAATTACTTTTGGAAAAACGATTGCATTAAGACAATACCTAAGGAAAAATCCACCTAGACTTCACTTGTTATTTGACTTTGAATCGGACGATTTATTCATTTAACTTGATCCGTAAAAATCCCTAAGTTATATTATTATCCCTTTCGAGACTAACAACGTCTAACCCTAGGTTGAATAATTGAAATCTCTTTCTAATTAACGTTCTAGGGTTACATTAACTCGGCCTATGGATCCCCTTATTAGGTTTCACCCTAATTCGGCAAAATCTTGTCACCCTATCTCTAGGTGCGCAACCAACTCCGCTTAATTATGACTAATGTACTCTTAGACAGGGTCTATTCCACCTCTGAATAAGAGCTTAACTTGAATCAATATCCTGGAATATCAAAACAAGAATTAAGAACAAGTCAAATATTTATCATACAATTCAGATAATAATAACAAGATCTGGCTTAGGTTTCATTCCCCTTAGGTATTTAGGGGTTTTAGTTCATAACTAAAAAGGTAAACATCTCAGAAGCATAATGAATACAAAACATAAAGAAAAACCCAAAACTCCTGAAGGGAAATTGAGGGGAGATCTTCAGTCTTGATGATGAATCCCGCTTCTGAGATGGATCAATCGGCTTTCCTTGAGCAGTTTCCTGCTTCCTCCTCTGTGCCCTTTTTTCCTCCTCCTTTAGGGTGTATTTATAGGCTTTGGAATGCCTAAGAACCCTCAAAATTGGCCTTTTCCGAATTGGACTCAAATTGGGCTCGATAGGGACACGTTCGTTTTAGACACTCGTGTGCGATTACTTCAGGTCGTGGTCAAGCCTGTTAAATAGGCACGGGCGTGTGGTCCACCCGTGTGAGTTGTGCTTCGATTTTTCCAAATAGACACGGTCATATGGTCTGCCCGTGTGAGGAAGTCCAGGCCGTGTTGATTTTGTACGTTGGCCCATTTTTTCCGTTTTTGGCCCGTTTCTCGTTCCTTTCACTCTCCTATGCTCTCCTAACTATAAAACATGAAATCAAGGCATTAGGAGCATCGAATTCACCAAATCTAAAGAAAATTCATCTATAAAATGTGCCAAGAATGGGATAAAAATATGTATAAACTACCGTTTATCAGTAGTAAACACAAGAGCAGAGACATGGCCATATGTCTCAGCCGTGTGAAGGGCACGACCTAGCACACAGACGTGTGCCTTAGCCATGTGGCCCTTATGGATTGTTGATGTTAGAAACAGAATGTCCAAGTTTTTACACACGGGCTAGGACACGGGCATGTCATGGCCGTCTGAAGGACACAGGCCAGAGACACAAGCGTGTTCCAAGCCGTGTGAAAACCCCTGTAGGTGTGCATCTAGAATTAATTCCACATAGGTATAGGACACGGGCGTGTCCCTGTATTGCTTAGGCCGTGTGAGCCACACGGGCCAATAGCACAACCATGTTGAAATGTCACACAGGCGTGTGCCCCTGTGTTAAGAGTAAATTTCAGAGTTCTTTAAAGGACTCGGATTGTTTCTGAGTGGGTTCCAATGGATGTTTTGGGTTTAATAGGCTCTTATTAAGGAGTTTATAAATAAAATTGAAAAATTTTAATTTGACCATGTTTTTGTGTTATGGAAATGTCTATATGCATAAGTTTAAGTTAGGCAATGCCTCATATTTTGACCCGGCGTAGGGCACGAGTGTAGGGTGTTACACTTTGTATTTGCTGTCATTTGAAATATGCATTTGTACTAGGTGGGAAATGAGAAAAGGAGAAAGTATTTTGTTCTGAGACAGTGGTTAAACCACTGGTATTTGTATTCTGATATGGCAGCTAGTCTGTAATTACTAAAACGTGTCAGGCTGACACTATGTGGTGTATAGGGTTAAATGGGTATTAAATACCCTATTTTGGTATGTTGGGTTGGTCAGAGTGGTGTGTAGTGGATGGGGTTAGGAAAATTCCATCTGTCTTGATCTCTTCTATATCTAAAAATGATTCGATTTATTATATGTCTAAACTATCTTGATCTGTTATATTGAACAAATTGTCTCATGAACCTGATTTAGCATTTGAACTTGGAAATCTACTAGTTTATCCATATCTCTATTTGAATATATAATTGGTTCCTTTATTGTTGTAACACCCCTAACTTGTATCCATCGTCAGAGTAGGATTACGAGGTATTACTGATCAATACACATTATTTAATATCCAAATCTCATACATTCATACATTCATATACAAATATCATTGAATACAATCATATTATCCTTAATTAGGGCCTACGAGGCCTTAAACATGCTTTAGAAGTGGTTTGGGACTAAATCGATAACATATGAAAATTTTGGAAACTTAGAAAAATTTTAACATTTCAAGTGTCACACGCCCGTGTGAATAGGCCGTGTGCCTCACACGGCTAGTAGACACGCCCGTGTCATAAACAACGTGGAAACAGGGCATACATACTGACTTGCATCGCACGGCCAAGGACATGCCGGTGTGCCAGGCCGTGCCAAAAATGAAGGGTATACTGACTTATCAACACAGCCAAGTCACAAGCCCGTGTGCTAGGTCGTGTGCCATTTAGGGGGGTATACTGACTTGTACCACATGGCTGGTCACACGCCCGTGTGTGAGGCCTTGTGAAACATATTGACTTCAATTCCATTTCAACACCAGGGGACACATGGCCGTGTACTACCATGTGTCACACACGGCTGAGACACACATAGGCTATTTGCAAAGCCATTTTGCCACCCTAGTTTCATATACATACACAAGCATAAATAACAACATTTTATAACCCAAAAGGCAACTATTCCATAACATTGGTACCAATTCAACACAGTATTTATTACTAATAAATAACATACATCTTCCATTTATATGCCCACCAAATAACAAGACATCATTTGCATAATTTTCATTCCATCAACCAAGAGTCAAAACTTACCAAAACATACTATCAAATTTAGCCAAATCACAAGGCTTAACTTATACACAACATATACCAAAATCATGATCCCAAGTAACCATATTTATCATACTTAAAACTAGCCTATACATGCCATATTTATAATTATCTACAAATTCAAAAGTACCTATCGACAATTGGATAGTGTGATGTGAAACTCCGACTTGTCCAAAATGAGTGAGATAACGAACCTCTATAAAACATAGGAAAAGAAACAGAGTAAGCTTTATAGCTTAGTAAGCTCATATAATTCAGAATTAAACTTACCATTTATACCAAATCAAGTTAAATAAATAAGGTAAACTCATTACAATTTCCAAATGTCTAACACAAGCGTTCATCAATAGGTTAGTCTTATAAATACATGAGATCATCCATTACCTCAAGTCAATACTCAACATATATATAGAAATTCACATACATCATTGACATCATTTGTAACATTTTACTTTCAATCGTATAAACAGTAATTCATTCGTATCAATAGTACTTTACCATATCACAAAATTTATGCCTGTTGAACTTATTAGAATCTTGAGCGATACTTGGGTGATACACAGTACATATAGATCAGTAATCCATCAATTCCTTATCATTTCTACTCTTTCGAACTATGAACGGTAAGCTCCTCCTGAGTTGATTAATAATAAGCACTATTAAGCTGAAACGATAAGCTCTGACGAGCTGAACAGTAAGCTCATACGAGCTGAACAGTAAGCTCATACTAGCTGAGAATAGTAAGCTCTTACAAGCTGGTATATCAGTAAGCTCATACGAGCTGTGGTGAGTCCATAACAAATGCAGGAGATCAACCAAAATGGTAACCCTAGTGACATGTCACTCGTATCCTACGAATTCATACGGTTCAAACAAGGCTCGGTAACAAATAGATCATATCGATAAGGCATTCATATTTTAATTATATCAATTATTCAATTATATGCATTCATTTCAAATAATTACAAGTATCTAAAAGTTCAATTCTAATTATACGAACTTACCTCGTATCATTCGAATAAAAACTATCGGTTATTCATCAAGTTTCTCTTTTCCCTGATCTAAACTTGATCTCGGCTTATCTTGATCTATATAGTATCAAATTCAGTACATTTAACATTCAATCTATTCAATTTAGTCCATAATTCATATTTTGGCAATTTTACACATTTGCCTCTATACTTTCATATTATTTACAATTTAGTCGTTTTCACATAAAATTGCAAATTCATGAAATTTAGTACTATCCATGCTTAGCCGACTTTCATAGGGACCCCTAGCAGCCATATCTTTCATTATTTCACACTTTTAACCACCTTATTTTATATTTTCAGAATTTAATCCCTATTTTGTATTTTTTTCAAAAATTACTTTACAAAACTAGTTTAACTATTAACAAATATTCAAAATCCATCATCAAACATCCAATTACTCAAACATTCAACAATGGAAACATGAAAAATCTTTAAAAATTTCAAAATCTAGGTACGGGCTAGCTAGAATACGAAGCAACGATATCAAAAACCTAAAAATCATTAAAAACAGAACACAACATGTACCTAATTGCATAAATTTAACATGGCCGAATAAAGAAGAATAGAAATGGCTTCTCAAGCCCTAGAATCAATTGAAGATGGAGAAATAAAAGATGATACATGGCTTTGTTTTATTTATTATATGTTAATAACCAATTTACCATTATACCCTTAATTAAAAACCACCAAAATTCATTATATTATGCCCATTAATGTCCATTCAACTTAATTATGGTTTAATTACAACATAAGGACTTTTACTTTAATGATCCATAGCTATTTAATACTTTAACTAATATAACATGTATTTTACAATTTAAGCGATTTAGTCCTTTTTACCGAATTAAACATCCGAACAGTAAAATTTATTTACGAAAATTTCACATAATAATTCCATCATGCTGTAAACTTTAATAAATTAATAAAATAATATTTTAACCTCAGATTTGTGGTCCCAAAACCACTGTTCTAATTTGACCCAAAAACGGGCTATTACAATTATAGTATTAATTCATATTGTTTTTGAATAAATTACAGGTAACCTATAGTCTTGAGGAGGTTGGCAGATCAGAAGCTCGGCCATGCTGTTTAAGACATTTAGTATTACTAGTATTAATAGTTAATTTACGTATTTTCAACTTTGTAAGATAATAAACCTCAAACTACTTGTTATGTTTTCTTTTAAATTCTTTGTGACAAACTCTAAAAGATTTTAAAAGTTAAGTTTTGAAAGTTATGTTTGAGAAATGTTCAATGTGACTCTCCAAACTTGGTCTTGTCATCTAGGCCGGGCATGGGGTGTTACATTTAGTGGTACCAAAGCTAGGTTTGCAACACTTGGGCTGTGTTTTGGGCTTCTATTTTGTGTATGTTGTTGAAATGTGTAATCTTCAAAATCAATTTTATAAAAGACTGAGTCTTCGACACTAAACCTATAAGTATTTTTGTTCAATTATTGTGATTAGTTGAGATAATATAGAATTGAAGCTATTGTCTTGTTAAATATTTTAATATGAACTAGCATGAAAAATGTGATAAAGACTCTAAATTGATCTGTGCACTTCTGATATTGTAGATAAACTGATATTATGAGTTTCTACGTTAGTCATGGACGCTGAGGAGGAGCTCAAGCAGAGTCATCATCTATGGATAGCTTGCTCAATCTTGAGACCAGTGAGAGTGTTGATGCTTCTACTGTTGAGACTGGGTCCTAGACCCTAACAACTAGGGACAATACACTATCCTAGACTATCCCGAGGGTTAGTTACTAAGCGACTCTGATCAAACGGTGCTGAGTTATTCAAGGGTGTCATTGAAGTTTTCCCTACCATGGTCGGGTATTAGCTAGAGGCCACTGAGCGATTTATGACTAAAATCAACTGCACTCCCGTTCAGAAACTAAGGGGTGTTGTATCTTTGCTCCGAAAAGAAGCCTATCACTTGTTGCTGACAATTAAGTAAGGTGCTCAGCTGGAATAGATTAATTGGGACTACTTTAAGAATGCTTTACAAAGTAAGTATGTGGGGGGCGAGTTACGTAGAGACTCACCGACACAAGCTTATAAATCTAGTTCAGGGCGAGAGATCTATGGTCGAGTGATACGTGATACTCGCGACAGGTTTTTAAAGATTTATGCATGAATCGTTCTTGAAACTAACTTATTATCACGATTAAGGCAAGTGTACCTATCGAATAGTAGTATAGTTCAGCAAGACCGGATTGTTGAACCCAAAGGAACCACGAGTACTAGTATTTACTTCCATTTTATTATCTAGCCTAAAAATTATGAGGTTTGGTTATCTAAACTAATTACTAAACTAAGAATGCACAAAAAGAAAATTTGGAAAAATACTTTTGGGAAAATTTGATTGATTAAGACAATACATAAGGAAAAATCCACCTAGACTTCACTTGTTATTTGACTCTGAATCAGACGATTTATTCATTTGACGATCCATAGAAATCCCTAAGTTATATTATTATCTCTCTCGAGAATAAAAACGTCTAACCCTAGGTTGAATGATTGAAATCTCTTTCTAATTAATGCTCTAGAATTGCATTAACTCGATCTATGGATTCCCTTATTAGGTTTCACCCTAATCCGGTAAAATCTTGTCACCCTATCTCTAGGCATGCAATCAACTCCGCTCAATTATAAAAATTTTACTCTTAGACAGGGTCTATTTCTCCCCTAAATAAGAGCATTAACTTGAATCAATATCCTAGAATATTAAAACAAAGAATTAAGAAAACATAATTAAGAACAATTCAAATATTTATCATACAATTCAGATAATAATAACAATATCTATCTTAGGTTTCATTCCCCTTAGGTATTTAAGGGGTTTAGTTCATGATTATAAAAGGAAAATTATCAAAAGCATAAAGATAACAAAACATAAGAAAACCCAAAACTCCTGAAGGAACTTGAAGGGAGATCTTCAGTATTGATGATGAATCCGACTTCTGAGATGGATCAATCAGCCTTCCTTGAGTAATTCTTTTCTTCCTACTCTGCGTCTCCATCTAAGTGCCTCCTCAGGTGCTTAAATAGGCTATTGAATGCCTAAGAACACTAAAAACTAGCTTTTTTCGAATAAGACTAAACTTGGGCTCGGCAGGGACACGCCAGCGTACGATTACTCCAGCCTGTGGTCAAGGCTGTTGAATAGGCACGGCCGTGTAGTCTACCCGTGTAAGTCATGCTTCGAACCTGCGAAATGGACACGGCCGTGTGAAACTGTAACACCCCTCGCTCGTATCCCTAACCGAAATAGGGTTCGAGGTGTTACCCGACTTAAACTCAGTTAATCACACAAAAACTGTGCCAAAAAATTTCAATCAATTTAAAACTTTTCTTTTCATATGCAATCTGTCCCATATATGGGCTTACGAGGCCTAAAACATCACTAGCCAACACCTTTGGCTAAATTATAATATCACATACTCAACATTAAAACCCTATACATGCCATAGACTCGAAATACTAGGATTTACTTACACCAATAGCGTGAGCTCGACAGTGTGATAATATCTTCGGCAAACTCCAACCCGAGCAGGTAACTGAAGTCAACAATCTATAAAACAGAGGAATGTAACAACGAAGTAAGCTTTCATAAGCTTAGTAAGTCTTAAGCAATGTAAACAAATAAATGCAATTATACTTCGGTTTTTTTCAATTTCTTAAGAGGCCATATTCTAGGTATATTGCCATCTGGCCGAATACACACAAACACATAATGCACGTTCAGCATTCTTATCACACTTAATCTGAATTCGTATAACATAATTAAATCAAATACTTTCACATACTTTCACACCCTAACCCAGTGTATCATGACCATAGATATAGTTATAGCATTTATTCACGTATGTATCACAATGCACACTTATGATTCACTGCAAATCAAACTCACATATAAGTACATAATGTGTACCTAGCCCACTTAACGTATTGAATGTATTCATTTGTCAATCTAATATGAGATACCTTAGTCTTAGATTTTTCTCAAATCACCGGCATTTTGCTTGCTAGGCTCGGGGCCCAAATAATCAAATCAACAAGTTCCATATAACATATTCATATCAATTAAGTACTAACATCATTCGAACGTATATAATTATACATCTCAAACACTTTTTTTTCATCTTATTTTCACACTTAGCTTTTGATAGCTTATGCATAACATTTCACTCACATTCATTTCAAACTTATCATTCGATTATAAAAGCACATTACATATTTACCAACATGTTATACTTGCCATTAGGCCATATAAGCATGATATAATACACTATCATTTCATCTTTAACATTCGGCTAAATCCCTATCTTACAAGGAACACCGAATTCACATAACATATCATTTCACCGGCATTACAGCCTGCTAGGCTCAAAGGCCCGAATATAATACCAGCACTAGGCCTGCAAGATTTAACCCGGATATAATACCAGCAAGAAGCCTGCGGGATTTAACCCGGATATAATACCGCACGAAGCCTGCGGGATTTAACCTGGATATATTACCAGCACGAAGCCTGCGGGATTTAACCCGGATATACATCGAATATCATGCATATTTAATCATATTTTAATACCTCTCATTCAACATATCACCTTAGTAGTCATTTGCTACATTCGAATATAATCTCCTTATGAACACCATCATTTACATTTCGGTTCAAAAGTCATATGTAAATATCACATATCCATTTCACTATTCAAACTTAACCCATAGTGACCATTCGACTATAAGTCATATACATAAATTATTTATCGCACGACTTAATTCAGGTAGAACCAAAAGGTCACAATTCATCTAATATGTACATATTGCTCACTGATTCGTACACAACCTTTCAAATTAGCAATTATAAGATGGTTCCGCACATAGCCCATCCTTATCGATAATTTACGATGGTTTTACCCTTACTCACATATAGGCATTTTTACCTATGCTTCTCAATTCACATTTGTGATTCAATTCCAATCGATTTAACATGCATAAGTACATATCGCATACCTGACCAACTTAATGTATTTGAACAAATTCTATTGTCGATTTAACACAAGGTCTCATAGTTGAACATAAACATGAAACCATTTCTTATACGTTCGATTCACATCAATCATCAAATTCATTTAATTTACATGTACTTAATTAGGTTGTTTGTACCTGAATAATTTACTATACAGAACGAATCCACATATCGCATTAGCCGATAGTCTTATAGCACCACACTTTTAATAGTTTATCGGCAATTTGCCTGCTAGGTAATAACCTGATTTCATCACCGGCCATAAGCCTGCTAGACCTTTAAGTCCGATGTCATTTCACTGGCATTACGTCTGCTAGGTTTGAAACCTGAATATATATTATAATGCATAACTTATATCATCGATCACTAGCAGTTACCTCATCGAAGTTCACATTTAATCACTTTAGTACCAAGCCACCTTCGGCTACCACAACAGACTAAATATAATAATTGTATACACATCATGGTTTCCTTTAGATATTCAATAATCACAATCGTGATATCTCCACCAGCACATATACGGCATAGTTTACTCATTGTAACACTCATTTAGTGCATCAAATTTCCAAATCCAATTCAACTTAGGCATAATAGCCATAATCGGCTTATAGCCTTAAATCATTACATATTCGGCACATTAACTAAATAAAATTTACATTCCCTTTACCATATTAATTTAACTCTTAGGCATATAAAAAGGAATCAAGCTTAAACACTTAAGAACTTACCTTGAATGTTGCTGAACGATTACAACGGCTATTCGATTACTTTCTCTTTTCCCCTTATCCGAATTTGCCCCTCTATGCTCTTGAGCTTAAATTCAACAATTTTAAACTTAGTCATTATTCGACTATTCAAGCATCACTTTCAGAATATAATATATATATATTCGGCTTTCACACATACAGATCATAATAAGCTTATAAGAAATCAATAAGCAACTCATTAACAATTTTTTGTCAATGTTTACCATATAATCATAATTTCACTGTAAGTTGTCTTCCTGAGCAACAGTCACTAAATCATTTATAACTGGAGCTACGAAACTCCAAATCAATTTCCATTAATTTTCCATGAACATAGACTCATATATATTCTATCCATAAAATTTTCAGAATTTTTGGTTTGGCTAATCAATACCAGATTTTTCTTAAAGTTTCCCTTGTTTCGCTGTTTGACTAATCTGACCACTCTTCACTACGAATCAAATTTATCATTTTACAGAATTCAAAATATGTTCTAGTTTATTTAATTTGAAACTAGACTAATTAAGGAGTCTAAGCATATAAATTTCATCTTATTACCATTTTTGTACAATTTATAATGATTTTATAAAAATAGAATAGAGGATCTAGAAGTCATTCTGACCCTATCCCACATCACTTCAAATACCTTATTATCGGCAGTTCCTTTTCTTACACGGTTTCTTTTATAAGAAACTAGACTCATTAAGCTTTAATCCCATAATTTATTCAGCTTCTAACTCATCTCCCACAATTTATGGTGATTTTCCAAAGTCACGTTACTGCTGCTGTCCTAAGCAGATTTATTACCAAATCACTCCTTCACACAAACCTTGCATGCATGTTATTTAAACATGTATGTCACCAATCAATCATCACATATCTATGATTTTACTTAAGCATAATCTCCATTTCATCATTTTAAAGTACAAACATGATAGCCGATTTTTCCCTTAGCATCTAAGGCACATGCATGCTCATTTGTTTTGGCTCAACTTCACCTATCTTCCATTTTTCATCATAAGAACACGAAACAACAACCATTTCTTTCATTTTAAATTCATGATCAAATGCTCACAAGACAACCAAAAACCAAAATATGCTTCATGAGTTAAGGTAGAATCAAGAAGAACCCATGAACATCAAAATAGAAGCAAAGTACCATGAACTTACCTTGGATTTTTCTTCCCCAAGTGACCGAATATTCAAGAGATCTCCCCCCTCTTGCTCTCCTATTTTCGGCTATGAAGAACCAAGAATGAACAAAACTTTGTTCTTTCTATCTTTTTTTTTGTTATTCTTATTCCCCAACATTTTATGACACATAAATGATATATTAATTTGTGCCACAACTAAGCCATAACTTCAATAAAAAATTTTACACAAAAGCTTATCATGCCCACCATCCATTATAGCTATTATAATGCTAAAATGCATATTTTATCTAATACCCATCACCTTGGCCTGCCACTACATGTAAAAATGGGGGTTTGACATGCAAATCCTCCTATTTTGCACTACAAATTATTTGGCCACTACAATTTAGCCTATAGCATTTTCAGAAATTTTCACATAGGTCCTATTTCATAATTTTACTCTCAAATGACAAAATCAAAGCATGAAATTTTCACACATGCACTTTCACATATAAATAACATAGAATATAACATTTAATTATTTTTGTGACTCGGTTTTGTGATCCCGAAACCACTTTCCGACTAGGGCCAAATTAGGGCTGTCACAGAAACACCCGTGTGAGTAAGTCCAGGCCATGTTGATTTCCCACGTGGGTCCATTTTCTCTATTTTCGGCCCGTTTCTCGCTCTTTTTATTCTCCTATGCTCACCTAAGTATAAAACATGAAATTAAAGGATTAGGAGCATCAAATTCACCAAATCTAAGGAGAAATCATCCGTAAATGTGCTAAGCATGGGATAAAAATATGTATAGATTACGGTTTATCAAATACCCCCACACTTAAACGTTTGCTTGTCCTCAAACAAAATCCTCAACTCACAATCAAAATTAATTCTTCTCGATTTATAATCCCTATCAATAATATCTCAAAATAATCCATAAGTATTCATACATTGAAAATTCAACTAAAAGTACATCAAAGTTTCAAAAATTCCAAGTTGAGCATTTTATCATGAAAACATAGGTGTCTCCCCACATCTAAGTGATTACCTTTGATCAAAATATCACAGAGTTTAACATCCTCACTAAAGATTCACTTATATCACTCAAGGTGTTTAAGGACATCAATTAAAGCACTCATTAGTTAATATGAAAAGTTATTACCATAGGCTTGCTTGAAAATCAAATCTCCACCACTATATATTGAGTTGATACATCAATCAAAAAGAACTTTTAGAAGGTTGTAACATGGCTTTGGTTAAGGGGTGTGGTCACAAGCTGAAGGAAAAGGTTAGAATCGAGATTGAATTGAAAAATTACCTAGCTAGAAAAATAACTAGTCATTAGTTGAATACAAGTGAGCTTATTCTGATGTGAGCACATCTATGCTAATCAAGGAAACTGATCTGGAGATCTTACCATTCGGACCTATTACCCGTTCTAAGGCAAAGAAATTTAGGGAAGTTCTTTTCCTTACTTGTGCTACAATTCTAGATTCATTCAATCATGTTTATGCCTTAGAACATAGGCTTTATAATGTGTTGCATGCTGATATGTGACATATTTAGGTTAGACTATTCATTCTGTGTGTTTAAGTTTATATATATTATGCTACGTATGCTTTGGGATTGGTTTGATAGTGTTTGTATTGCTTCTAAGTTGTTTGGGTGTTAATAACTAAGTGTGCACTTGTTTACAACTTATTAGACTATGTTACATTAAGTCTACATAAACTTTGATAAGTGTTTATGCCTTTTGGATTAAGTACTTGAAGGGACACTAGCTCAAGAGTGTATATGCAGCTCATCTTCAGCTCAAGTTAGCTCAGAGTACACTACACCAGCTCATGTCAGCTCACTCCACTTGTAGCCAACTCGTTCTAGCTCAGTTAAGTTTCTGTCAGCTCAATTTCATCTCTACTAGCTCAACTTCAGTTGGAAAGTCCAGAAGTAGTTGAATAATGATTTACAAGTCGGGGAGTGTACCAGTGCACATGTGGTAGCCCAAGTGGCATCCGGCCATTCACACATCTGCGTGGCAGCTTGGATGAGTGAGTACATTATTGGCCAAATTGGAGCAGCCCTTCCTTTTTCTTACTTGGCGTCAATTTCAAGGATAAGATCAAGTAGTTTATGTTTGAATTTCAAATTTCAAATACAAGGCTTCAAGGATAAGATCAAGTAGTTTGTGTTTGAATTTTAAATTTCAAATACAAGGTTGCTATACAATGCCACCCATTTTAGGAGTTATTAGAAGTTATTAGGAGTTTAAAATTTGAATTTTAAATCCTCTATTTTCATCCGCACAAGGAAATTCGGCCATACACCTCTTGTTATCCATATATATGTGTAAAAACAATGTAAGAAGGTAGACACTTTGAATGAAATATAATCTTTGTGAGATTTTCACTCAAACTTTGATTTTTTACCGAACTTTCTTGGCATATCAAACTGTTTTTGTGTGTCAATTTTACTTGATACTTCGGGTTCCTAGATTGCTATCTAGAGGGTCCAAGTCCGTTGAAGAAGAACAGATTCGATTCGGGTTCGTTCAGCATATTGTATGAGTTCTTTCGAGTTCCTCATTTTTCTAAATTTCTAGCAATATTCTACATCAATTTTGCCATCTTTGAATGTCCAAGGCTGCCATGAATGAAGCTTCAAGAATTCATCTTCAACCTTGCTTCAAATCTGCCAAAAATTTTAGCCCTTTCTTTTTTTTTCGTTTTTGTTTTTCCTTTGTTTCTTTTCTTGTTCCTAAGACCGTCCTAAGCCTAGAACATCCATTTGTCTTGTTTATAATTGTAGGGAAGTGTTTGCTTCAATCCTAAATCTGTAACTTACAAGAAACGTCGTTTTCACTGAGCAACGCCCTTATCATATGGTAATCAGAGCAAAAGTTGGATTTTAGCACGTCCTGCACTACAATACCAAGTAAACAAATAAAAGTCAAAAAGAAAAGTTCAAAAAAAACAAAACACAAACAATCAGTTTCAAAAATTCAAAAAAAAAGAAGAAAAAAATAAAAAAAGAAAAGAAACTTGTGCTGGTGCATGGAAATGAAGAAGGATGTTCAATTATGCCATGAAATGCTTGGAAATCAATCGAAACAACTTGTTCTTATTTTTTCGGTGACAGGATCATTGTAAGCATTTCTTTGCAGTAAGTTGTGAATTTTCTGTTGCATTTTTTCTTCTTTCAGCCCTATTTTCGTTTTAACCCTTTGTTTTCTTTATCCTTGTTGTTTATCTTGTAAGTTTGACATAGTTAACAAGTCTGAATGATCGAGTTAGTTCCTTAAAGAACTGAATTATGAGAGATCGAGTGGAAAAGGCAAACTGAGCGTGTGAGAAGAGCCATTCAAGCATTCTCCCGAGTGAAACACGAGTGTTGAGTGCAATTAATGAGCGATCTTTCCCTGGAGTGATCTGTGAGGAATTTTGTTGAGTGTGTTGTTGTGAGGTCCTTTTCGTTATTTTACTAATATATATTATTACTTTCTGTTTGTTTCTAGTGTTTATAATGGCAGGTTCGAATGAAAGCAATCCGAATGACTAGCCACTAAACTTGCAAATGCAAGCCATTACAGGTGAACTTCAGCGTCTTTTAAGACTAGAATTGGAGCCTTTACAGTCTCGAATGGATAGATTAGATGGGGGTGGTTCCCAATCTGTCCATGAAGAGGACCGTGACGAAAATGAAGTTGATCAGCCTCCGAGACAAAATCTGAGGGGTCGTGCGTAACATGATGATAATTTGTCTAACATTAAAGTTGCCATTCCATCTTTTCAGGGATAAACAGATCCTGATGCTTATCTCGCTCGGGAAAGCAAAATCGAGCATGTTTTCGAGTGTTACAATTACTCAAAACAGAAGAAGGTTCATTTGGCTGCGATGGAATTCACTGATTACGCTTTGATCTGGTGGGATCAATTGTTAATCAGTCAGAGACGCACCTGTAAAGGTCCAGTGAGAACGTGGAATGGAATGAAACAAATCATACGAAGGAGATTTGTTCCTTCTCATTATCAGCGTGACTTATTCCAGAAGTTGCAGACGTTAAAACAGAGGAGTAGGAGTGTTGAAGACTATACAAGAAAATGGAAATGTCCATGATGCGAGCCAACATTGTTGAGGATCGAGAGGCTACTATGGCACGTTTTCTTACAGGGTTGAATTTTGAGATTACTAACTTTGTTGAATTGCAGCATTATGTCGAGTTGGATGACATGGTGCATATGGAAATCAATATTGAGCGACAACAACGTAGAAAAGCTTCCACTTGAGGTAATACTCCATTTAAATCTTTTTCAAATCCATTGTATACTCCTAACGATGCTAGGAAACAAGCACCACAACCGCCACTATGGATTCGAGATCCAAGTGAATCCAGCAAACCAAAGCCTCCCGTTGCTGATAATGGGCATGGCAAACTACCAGTGGTGGCATAAGAACGATCGAGAGAAATTCTGTGCTTTAAGTGCCTTGGTCGAGGACATGTTGCTAGCCAATGTCCTAATCGAATGACCATGATAATGTTAGAGAGTGGTGAGATTGAATCTGAGTCTGAGGAAGACGAGCATGACACCCCTCTAGTGGATGTTAAAGAAGATGATGACAATGTGCAGACGTTTGCCACCGGTGAAGCACTTGTTGTCAAAAGGAGTCTGAATACTCAACCGATTCAGGAAAAATAGCAATGAGAAAACATCTTTCATACGAGATGCCTTGTCAATGATAAGGTATGTGTTTTAATTATCGATGGTGGTAGTTGCACTAATGTTGCTAGTTCTGTGATGGTTGAAAAGTTAAGTTTGAAGATGACAAAACATCCCAATCCTTACAAATTACAGTGGCTGAATGACGGTGGAGAAATTAAAGTGACTAAGCAAGTTTTAGTGCCTTTTGCTATTGGAAAATACAAGGATGAAGTACTCTGTGATGTCGTTTCGATGGTTGCAAGCCATTTGCTATTAGGTCATCCATGGAAATTTGACAAGAAGACGACGCATGACGGCTTTACAAACATATATTCTTTTATGCATACAGGAAAGCAGATCACCTTAGCACCTTTGACCCTGAGTCAAGTGTAAGAAGACCAAGTAAGGTTGCGAAAGAATATCGAGGAAGTTCGTGGGAAAAAGAAGATGAATGTGTACGCAAGCAGCAAGGAAATCAGGAAATGTCTTTCCTCTCAGCAATCTATTCTTATTTTGTTGTTTAAAAATCATTGTTTATTGTCTGAGATTCCTAGTGATTTGCCTACTTATATTTCATCCCTTTTGCAGGAATTTGAAGATGTGTTTCTGGATGAAACACCTAAAGGCTTACCCCCTCTTCGTGGTATTGAGCACCAGATTGACTTTATTCCAGGTGCCATGATTCTGAATAGACAAGCATATAGAAGTAACCCCGAAGAGACGAAGGAACTTCAACGGAAAATTTCTGAGTTGTTGGACAAGGGTTACATTCGAGAGAGTCTGAGTCCATATGTTGTGCCAGTGTTGTTGGTACCGAAGAAAGATGGAACGTGGAGGATGTGTGTTGATTGTCAAGCCGTGAATCAAATTACAATCAAGTATTGAAACCCTATCCCTCGACTCGATGACATGCTAGATGAGTTATGCGGAGCGACTATCTTCTCCAAAATTGATCTAAAGAGTGGATATCATCAGATTCGCATGAGAGAAGGCGACGAGTGGAAGACAGCCTTCAAGACAAAGCTAGGTTTGCACGACTGGTTGGTGATGACTTTGGGTTTAACTAATGCACCTAGTACTTTTATGCATTTGATGAATCATGTTCTGCGATCTTTTATTGGAAATTTTTGTGTTGTATACTTTGATGACATTTTAATTTATAGCAAGACTTTGCAGGATCATGTAGAACATTTGAGAGTTGTTCTGCATTCTTTGTGAGAAGAAAAGTTGTTTGGAAATATGGAGAAATGTGTGTTTTGTACTATCAGACTTACATTTCTTGGTTATATTGTTAGTTCACAGGGTGTTGAAGTCGACCCTGAGAAGGTTAAGGCAATCCAAGAATGGCCACGACCGACATCGATTAGTCAAGTTAGATTGTTTCATGGTTTAGCTAGTTTCTACCTTCAGTTTGTTCCCCATTTTAGTTCTATTACCACCCCATTAACTGGGATTATAAAGAAGAATTCAGTCTTCTCATGTGGTAAAGAACAAGAGGACGCCTTTCTGAAAATTAAGGACTATTTAACAAAAGCGCCTGTTTCAGCATTACCTGATTTTGATAAATTGTTTGAAATTGAATGTGATGCTTCTAGGGTTGGTATAGGTGCTGTTTTGTCACAGGAAAAAAGGCTCGTTGCATATTTTAGTGAGAAACTTAGCGGAGCAATGTTAAATTATCTTGTCTATGACAAAGAAATGTATGCACTGATCCGGGCTTTGGAGACTTGGCAGTATTATTTGTTGCCTAAGGAGATTACGATCCACACTGACCACGAGTCTTTATGATATATCACAGGTCAGCATAAATTGAACAAATGACATGCTAAATGGGTTAAATTCTTAGAATCTTTTCCTTATGTCATTCGATACAAAAAGGGAAAAGATAATGTCGTTGCTGATGCATTATCAAACAGATATGCACTTTTGAGTTATCTTGATTCACATTTGATTGGATTTTCATATATTCGTGAGTTATTCTCTGATGATCCTGATTTTAGAGATAAGTATAATGCTTGTGAGAAAGGTGTAGATGGAAAGTTCTATAGGCATGATGGTTATCTTTTCAAAGAAAGCAGGTTATGCATTCCACAGGGTTGAATGTGTGATATACTGATCCATGAAGCACATGAAGGTGGATTGATGGGTCATTTTGGAGTCACCAAAACGTTACAGACATTGAAGGAGCATCTATTCTGGCCTAAGATGCGTAGGGACGTTGAACGGTACTGTGAACATTATGTGACATGTAAGAAAGCCAAATCGAAGGTTTCACCACATGGTATGTATTTACCTTTACCTATTCCTGATTCCCCTTGGACTGATATTTCAATGGACTTTGTATTGGGATTGCCTCGAACTAGGACAGGTAAAGACAGTATATTTGTTGTGGTTGATAGGTTCTCAAAGATGGCACATTTTATTGCCTGCTATAAGACTGACGATGCCGTTAATGTGGCTAACTTGTTCTTTAGAGATATTATGCGTTTGCATGGTATACCTAGGTAAATTGTTTCTAACAAGGATGTAAAGTTTTTGAGTCTTTTCTGGAGGACTCTTTGGAGCAAACTAGGTACAAAACTTATTTTTTCTACTACTCGTCATCCCCAGACTGATGGAAAAACTAAGTTTGTTAACAAAGTTTTATCTACTTTACTTCGTTCATCATTAAAAAGAACATAAAAACTTAGGAAGATTGTTTGCCACATGTTGAATTTACTTATAACCATGTTGTACATTCTGCTACTAAGATCTCACCTTTTGAGGTTGTTTATGGTTTTAATCCTACTACTCCTCTACATATGTTGCCTTTGCCACAGAAACAGGTGATGAATAGAGACGGTAAAGCGAAAGCAGAATATGTGAAAAAGTTGCATTAACAGGTTAAGGAAAACCTAGAAAGAAGGACTCAGTAATACGAAAAGCAAGCAAACAAGAGCAGAAAGCGAATCACCTTTGATGTTGGAGATTGGGTTTGGGTTCATTTTCGAAAGGAATGAATTCCAGCCCAAAGGCACTCCAAGCTATTATCGCGGGGAGATGGTCCTTTTCAGGTGTTGGAGAAAGTGAATGGCAATGCCAACAGACTTGCCGGGAGAATATAATGTGAGTGCCTCATTTAATGTTTCTAATTTAACCCCTTATGAAGATTCTGTAGATTTGAGGACAAATCCTTTTCAAGAAGGGGGATGATGTGAGCACATCCATGCCAATCAAGGAAACTGATCTGGAGATCTTACCATTGGGACCTATTACCATTATAAGACAAAGAAATTTAGGGAAGTTCTTTTCCTTACTTGTGCTACAATTCTAGATTCATTCAATCATGTTTATGCCTTAGAACATAGGCTTTATAATGTGTTGCATGCTAATATGTGACATATTTAGGTTAGACTATTCATTCTGTGTGTTTAAGTTTATATATATTATGCTACGTATGCTTTGGGATTGGTTTGATAGTGTTTGTATTGCTTCTAAGTTATTTGGGTGTTAATAACTAAGTGTGCACTTGTTTACAACTTATTAGACTATGTTACATTAAGTCTACATAAACTTTGATAAGTGTTTATGCCTTTTGGATTAAGTACTTGAAGGGACACTAGCTCAAGAGTGTATATGCAGCTCATCTTTAGCTCAAGTTAGCTCAGAGTACACTACACCAGCTCATGTCAGCTCACTCCACTTGTAGCCAGCTCGTTCTAGCTCAGTTCAGTTTCTGTCAGCTCAATTTCATCTCTACTAGCTCAACTTCAGTAGGAAAGTCCAGAAGTATCTAAATAATGATTTACAAGTCGGGCAGTGTACCAGTGCACATGTGGCAGCCCAAGTGGCATCCGGTCATTCACACATCCACGTGGCAGCTTGGGTGAGTGAGTACACTATTGGCCGAATTGGAGCAGCCCTTCCTTTTTCTTACTTGGCGTCAACTTCAAGGATAAGATCAACTAGTTTGTGTTTGAATTTCAAATTTCAAATACAAGGCTTCAAGGATAAGATCAAGTAGTTTGTGTTTGAATTTCAAATTTCAAATACAAGGTTACCATACAATGCCGCCCATTTTAGGAGTTATTAGGAGTTTAAAATTTGAATTTTAAATCCTCTATTTTCAACCACACAAGGAAATCCGGCCATACACCTCTTGTTATCCATATATATGTGTAAAAACAATGTAAGAAGGTCGACACTTTGAATGAAATATAATCTTTGTGAGATTTTCTCTCAAACTTTGATTTTTCATCGAACTTTCTTGGCATATCAGAGTGTGTTTATGTGTCAAATTTACTTGATACTTTGGGTTCCTAGATTGCTATCTAAAGGGTCCAAGTCCGTTGACGAAGAACAAATTCGACTCAGGTTCGTTCATCATATTGTACGAGTTCTTTCGAGTTCCATGTTTTTCTAAATTTCCAGCAATATTCTACATCAATTTTGCCATCTTTGAATGTTCAAGGCTGCCTTGAATGAAGCTTCAAGAATTCATCTTCAACCTTGCTTCAAATCTACCAGAAATTTTAGCCCTTTCTTTTTTTTTCATTTTTGTTTTTCCTTTGTTTCTTTTCTTGTTCCTAAGACCATTCTAAGCCTAGAACGTCCATTTGTCTTGCTTCTAATTGCAGGGAAGTGTTTGCTTCAATCCTAGATCCGAAACTTACAAGGGACATTGTTTTCACCGAGCAATGCCCTTATCATCTTCTCAAAATATGGAATTAACACTCAAGCTTAAAAATGACGAATTACTACTAATATGTATTGAAGTATATTTGTTTTTTAAGAACAAGTCAAATACATAGAAGAGCAAAACATAGCTAAGCAATTAGTTCAAATCAAATCTCGACAAAAATAGGGATCAAATTAGGGGATTTCAACAATAATGGGTTATGGGTTAATATTGAGGGTAAATCAATTAATGGCTTGTTAGGCTCAAAGGGGTTCACTAAGGGTTAATTATGAAGGTAGGCTTTTGTGGAGTGAGTGGGTTAAACCTAAGGGCCTTTATCATTTTGACATATCAAATCAAATGTTGTGGTCTTGACATGCATAATCAAGCAATTTCTAGAATAACAAATCAATACTGACGCACTCATAATAAAAGTGAGCATGAAAGGAATAAAATATGCTCTAAAAGCTCAAGATTTCACAAAAATTATGGCTTTTTGATGTTTAAATTTGTGAATTTCAACTCAAGATAATACCTAAACTTAGGGAAACAACCTAAAAGTTTTTAATTCTTCAAAAATCAACTTATCATGCTTGATTCCCTAATGTCTTAAAATTTAAACAATCAATGCATAAATGCCTATGTTTTAATTCAAGACATATCAATAAAAATCATAAATTAATTAAAATTCATTCTAATAGTGATATGCGTGATTCAAGTGAGAATAAGACAAAATTCAGGGATTTCTAATGATGATATAAAAGACTCCCCCAAACTTAAGATGTACATTGCCCTCAATGTACAAAGATAGATATATTGAAAAAGATAAATATATAATCATAAGATAGAGAGAAGTGAAACTTCCTGAATGATGAATGAACTCCTTGAATTGGAGTTATTGAGAATAATCAGCCAAAGCAATGATGAGGGTGGAGGATACTCCGGTGGTAGTAGAGATTCATTAATCCATAAGTCCTTTGCCCTTGGAGTTTTTAGTTCCTATTTGATGATGAGCTTTAGAGCTCTTTATGATTGTGATAAAATCAGGAACCCTTTAGGAAATATAATGAAGCATAATTAATAGTAATGAAATAGCCGAAAATAAAAATTGTAATAACTCAAGATAAAATAGTATTAAAAGGATATAAAAAGTAATTTCAAAATATAGAGATAAAAATAAAATAAATAATAGGTGTTTATAGAGAAATTGGGGTACACGGTCGTGGGGCACGCCTGTGTGCTCTCATTTCAGCCCGTGCGTTTCGTGGTTTTCAAAATTGGGCGCATTGGTGTACACGACCATGTTGCACGGCCATGTCGATCTACGTTCACTTCTCCCACGCCCGTGTATATAGGCGTACGCCTATGTTATTTTGAGAGGCTCGACCACGGGTGATGGGCACGGTCGTGTCGCACGCCTGTGTTAATTTTGTAAGAAGTTAACACCGTTAGTGCTCGGGGTGCCTCCCGAGAAGCACTTTTTTATAGTCTAAGCTCAACTTTACCTTGTGGGTATATTTAGGTAACTTCGTAGAGCCATAGCTCCTCTTTATTGTCTTTGAAATTCTCACCGTTATACATTTTGAGACGATGTCTATTTACCTTAAAAGTGCCTTGTGATGGATGACTTACCTCTACTGTGCCATATGGGAAAATAGTGAGTACCGTAAGAGGGATTACTCCGTTAGGTTCAAAAGTGGCAATGCGAGGGTCTGCTTCATCTAGTAGTACTTTGTCTCCAACCTTAAGTTGATTTGGTGTGACATTGAGCTCGTCCTGGCTCTATTTCGATTTATCAGGTGCTCTCGATTTTTGTGTTTGCCATTCATCTAACTCCTCGATTTGTAGCCTTCGTTCTTCATAGATAGGTCCTTTGATGTTGTTGAACATGGCTCGTGTAGGTTCTTCGAACTTATTTCCTACAAAGTAGGTTGCACCACATGATCAGTTTTAATAGAATGATTTATACAACCACCTGCAATTTTTATTGTGTTACTCGAATTATGAGCTTGAAGGGTGATTGTTTCGTCGCCCACACGAAGTGTGAGTTCACCTGTGCCAACATCAATTATGGTTCTAGCAGTCGCTAAAAAGGGTCGTCCTAAAATCAAAGGTGCATTACTATCCTCTTCCATGTCTAGAACAACAAAGTCTACTGGGTATATAAATTTATCGATCTTAACAAGAACATCTTCAATGATACCCCTAGGAAATCTAAAGTTTTATCAGCCAATTGAATGCTCATCCTAGTTTGTTTGGGTTTCCCAAGACCTAGCTGTTTAAACATTTTATAAGGCATAACATTAATGCTTGCCCCTAAGTCAGCCAATGCATTATGAACATCTAAACTACCAATTAAACAAGGAATTGTAAAAATCCCTAGATCTTTCAACTTGCTGGGTAGCTTATTCTATAAAATGGCTCAGAAAACTGCATCCAACTCCACATGTGATGCCTCATCCAGCTTTTGTTTGTTTGCTAGAAGCTCCCTTAAGAATTTGACTGCATTGGGCATCTGCGAAAGAGCTTCTATAAACAGTAAGTTAATATGTAGCTTTTTAATAATTTAAGGAATTTACCAAACTACTATTCTGTACGGTCTTTCCTTGTCGCGTTGGGGTATGGCAATTGGGGTTTGTCCTCTTTACTTACCGGTTCTAGTCATTGTGGTCCACCTTACCCTTATCATCACTTACCACAGTTTCTTGCCTCAGTTCTGGTTCAGGTGCAACTAAACCTTCCTCATATTGAATGGTAATTGCATTGATTTGCTCCCTTGGGTTAGATTTAGTGTTACTCGGTAGGCTACCTTGTGGTCGTTCAGATATCAATTTAGCGAGCTGACCTATTGAGTTTTGAGCCCTTGGATTAATGCTTGTTGATTCTTAAGTGCTGTCTCGGGATTCTAAAAATGAGTTTCTAACACTGAGATGAATTTTGTTAGCATCTTTCAAGGTTCGGCTTTTTCTCTTATTGGTAGGGTGGTTGTTGGAAGCCTAGAGGTGATGGTCTTTGATTCCCTTGGCCTCCCCATGAGAAATTTGGGTGGTTCCTCCAACCTGCATTATAAGTATTACTATAAGGATTATTTTGTGATCGAGGATTATTACCCATATAATTTAACTGCTCGTTCTTCATGTTGTGGCCATAAGGTAGGTATTCTGAATTGCATGATCCACCTCCACTTGCTTCACATTGCATTATTGGGTGAACCTGTAAAGAACCAAGAAAATCGTCAATTTTTCTATTCAAAAGTTCTACCTAATTAGAGAGCATGGTGACCGAATCGATGTTAAAAACGCCGGCTATTTTTGTTGGTTTTGTCCTCATGACTTGCCATTGATAATTATTTAGTGACATCTCTTCTATAAATTCATAAGCATCCTCAGGTGTCTTATTATTGATAGTTCCACCAGCGGCTGCGTCAATCATCTGTCGAGTCGAAGGAGAGGCCTTTGTGAAGCATTTGAACCTGTAGCCAGAGTGGTAACCCATGGTGAGGGCCTATTCGCAAAAGGTCCTTGTGTCTCTCCCATGCATCGTAGAGTGTTTCTAAATCCATTTGCACAAAAGATGAGATATCATTACGTAATTTGGCTGTTTTAGCTGGAGGAAAATATTTTAATAAAAACTTTTCGGTCATTTGTTCCCAAGTAGTGATTGACCCTCGTGGTGACTAGTTCAACCATTGTTTAGCCTTATTCCTCAAAGAAAAGGGAAACAACCGAAGGCAAATGGCATCATTAGAAACGCCATTGATTTTAAAATTGTCGCAAAACTCTATGAAATTTGCCAAGTGAGCGTTGGGATCTTCGTCCTACAAACCATCAAACTGAACAAACTGTTGTACCATTTGAATTGTGTTAGGTTTCAATTCAAAATTATTTACAGCAATAGCAGGTCTAACTATACTTGACTCAATTCCTGTTAAAGTAGGTTTAGCATAATCATACATAGTGCGTGGAGTAGGATTCTGATTTACTGGATCAGAAGCAATCGCAGGAGGTAGTAGATTTTCTTGGTTTTTAGCCATCTCCTCGGTTGTGGTTGGAGTATCGTCCTCTTGCTTTCCCTTTGTGTATCTTAGGCTTTGCCTTATTTCTCTTCTATTTCTGCGAACTATGCGGTCGATCTCATCGTCAAAAAGTAGTGAACCTGACGGGTTTCTTCTGGTCATAAACTAGAAAAACCTATTAGAAGAAAATAAATGAAGAATTAGAAAATAAAATAAAATTTTAAATTGCAATAAAAGTAAAATGGCTAAAGTAATAAAAATCGAGTGTTCCTAATATCCTAATTCCCCGGCAACGGCTCCAAAAACTTGATACGTGATATTCGCGACAGGTTTTTAAAGATTTATGAATGAATCATTCTTGAGACTAACTTATTATCACGATTAAGGCAAGTGTACCTATCCAATAGTAGTATAGTTCAGCAAGACCGGATTGTCAAACCCAAAGGAGCCACGAGTACTAGTATTTACTTTCTTTTTATTATCTAGCCTAAAAAATAAGAGGTTTGGTTATCTAAACTAATTACTAAACTAAGAATGCATAGAAAGAAAATTTGGGAAAATACTTTTGGGAAAATTCGATTGATTAAGACAATACCTAGGGGAAAATCCACCTAGACTTCACTTGTTATTTGACTCCGAATCAGACGATTTATTAATTTGACTTGATCCGTAGAATTGCATTAACTCAATCTATAGATTCTCTTATTAGGTTTCACCCTAATCTGGTAAAATCTTATCACCCTATCTCTAGGCGCGCAATCAAATCTGCTTAATTATGATAATTTTACTCTCAGACAAGGTCTATTCCTCCTCTAAATAAGAGCATTAACTTGAATCAATATCCTGGAATATTAGAACATGAATTAAGAACACATAATTAAGAACAAGTCAAATATTTATCATACAATTCAGATAATAATAACAAGATCTGTCTTAGGTTTCATTCCCCTTAGGTATTTAAGGGATTTAGTTCATGATTATAAAAGGAAACATCTCAAAAGCATAAAGATAACAAAACATAATAAAACTCAAAACTCCTGAAGGAACTTGAAGGGAGATCTTCAGTCTTGATGATGAATTTGGCTTCTGAGATGGATCAATCGGCCTTCCCTGAGTAATTTCTTGATTCCTACTCTGCGTCTCCTTCTAAGTCCCTCCTCAGGTGTTTAAATAGGCTTTTGAATGCCTAAGAGCTCTAAAAATTGGCATTTTCCGAATAGGACTAAACTTGGGCTCGACAGGGACACCCCGTGTGTCACGCCCTTGTGACACACCCGTGTGCGATTACTCCAGCCTATGGTCAAGGTTGTTGAATAGGCATGGTCGTGCTTCGATCCTGGCAAATGGACACGTCCATGTTGATTTCCCACGTGGGTCTATTTTATCCGTTTTTGGCCCGTTTCTCGCTCTTTTTACTCTCCTATGCTCACCCAAGTATAAAACATGAAATTAAAGGATTAGCAGCATTCAATTCACCAAATCTAAGGAGAAATCATCCGTAAATGTGCTAAGCATGGGATAAAAATATGTATAAATTACGATTTATCACCGAGTATGAATCACTAATATTTCTAAAATTGAGCAGGGATATGCAAACTTTAGTAGCATCTGATTATGAAAAGTGTGTGAGGTTTGAAGAAAGTTTGCGTTATAATCTGTGGTTCTAATAGCTCCTTAGAGGGAGCGAGTTTTTACAGCTTTAGTTGACAAGGCTATAATAGTAGAAGAAGTGAATCACGATGAGCACAAGGGGTGGGACCAAGAGAAAAGATAGTGCAAGGTTAAGAGGGATTTGAGTTCTTCTAGTTTTAGACAGCACCCTAAGAAACAGACAAGGTTAGACGAGCCTTCGCAGATCGAGGCACCAGCTACAGCAATTGAGATTCAACTCTGTAGTGACTGCGGAAGGAGCCATCGGGGCGAGTACTAGAGGAAATCAAGAGCTTGTCTTCGTTGTGGGTCGATGGAGCATCGTGTTTGAGATTGCCTTGCTCGAATAGATCAGGTGCTCGTTGCGATACAGACTCTAACATCGAGTCTTATTTAGCATCTAAAGTAGCTCAACAACCACCTAAGGGTCGTGGTATGGTCAGGGGTGGTAGTGGTTCTAGTTGGGGTTAGAGAGCACCGGGCAAGGGTGCAGGTCAGACTAAGGTGCAATAGCCTGTACTAGTCTATGCGACGAGACCCCCTGAGGACAGTGACTATGCCGATGTTATAGCGTGTACATTCTATAATTATCCTTTTCCATATTTTTCTCTAATTGATATCGGGTCTACTCACTCATATATAGCTAGAATTATTTCTGTAAAATTGGATATTACTACTGAGTGTATTGTTAGAGAGGTTTCAGTAATTAGTCCCTTGGGTCAATCAATCTGAGTTGACAAAGTTTATAGACGTATTCTGTTAGAAATTTAGGGTGTGGCTTTTCCCTCCAATTTGTTGGAACTGTCTTTCAGCAAGTTTTATCTGATTTTGGGTATGGATTGGCTCATTGAACATTAGGTCAATCTGGATTGTGCCTCTGAGGGTTACTTTGTGAACTGATGAAAATAATAAGATATTTATGATTGGTGAGCACCGAGCTTATAACCTCTACATTATAGCTGAAAGGCTAATCCAAAAAGGTTGTGAGGCTTACCTAGCCTTTGTGTCCAATTTTGTATCTATAAAGGATATTTTTACTATAAGGGACGTCCCAGATGACTTTCCCATGAAGCTGGCAAGAGTACCTCTAGAAAGGAAGGTTGAGTTCGATATTGATATGTTACTAGGTATTTCCCCTGTGTCCATTGCACCCTGTCGCATGGCATCGAAGGAACTTACGGAGCTAAAAGCTCAGCTCTAGAAAATTCTCGACCGAAGGTTTATTAGACCGAGTGTGTCTTCGTGGGGAACATTGGTATTATTTGTCAAAAAGAAAAACAGTACGGTGTGAATGTGTATAGATTACCATCAGTTGACAGTAAAGAATAAGTATCTATTATCGAGGATTGACAACTTATTTGATCAGTTCTGAAGAGTACCTTTTTTCTATAAAATTGACCTTCGTTCTGGTTACCATCAACTCAAGGTTAGGGACACTGATGTGGAAAAAACTGCCTTCAGGACTCATTATAAACATTACAAGTTCCTGATTATACTGTTTGGTTTGACGAACACCCTAGCTACATTTATTGATTTAATGAATCAGGTATTTCAGCCGTATTTAGATCAGTTTGTAGAAGTTTTCATTGATGACATATTGATTTATTCAAAAACTTAGACTGAGCATGATGAGCATCTTCATATTGTTCTGCAAACACTACGTGAAAAGTAATTGTACGCTAGTAAGTGTGAGTTTTAGTGGCAGGAGGTTTCCTTTCTAGGGTATATTGTGACTATCAAAGGGATCCGGGTCGACGCTAAAAAGATTGAGGCTATAGTCAAGTGGAAACAGTTGAAGAATGCGTCTGAGCTTTAAACTTTCTTGGGATTAACAGGTTACTACTAGAGGTTTGCCGATGGATTTTCACTAATTACGTCCCCCTGAATAACTATTGCGTAAGAACACCTCGTTTGTTTTGTCTGACGAGTAGTAGTCGAGCTTCGAAAAACTCAAGTCTGTTTTAACGCAAGCCCTTGTATTGGTTCAACTTGAATCGGGTAGGGAGTTTGTGGTGTAAAGCGATGCATCACACATCAGTCTGGGATGTGTCTTGATGTAGGATGGTTAAGTGGTAGCTTATGCGTCTCGACAGTTGAAGTCACACAAAGGTAACTATCCTACACATGATCTCGAATTGGCTGCGGTTGTTTTCGGTTTGAAAATTTGGAGACACTACTTGTATGGTGAGAGGTGTATCATTTACACCAATCCAAGAGCCTCAAATATCTATTCACTTAGAAGGAGTTAAATCTTAGGCTATGTGGATGGGTTGAGTTGCTTAAGGATTATGATTGCATAATAGAGTACCATCTCGGTAAGGCTAATGTAGTGGTCGATGCTCTTAGTTGTATAATGATGACCGATCTGAGAGAGGTATTTGCTCGTCTGAGTTTTTTTGAGGACAGGCCTGCTAGCTAACTTGCAAGTTAAACCAACTTGGTTTGATCAGATTCAAGCTAAACAATTCAGTGATGAGTCTCTAGTTTAGCGTCTGTATCAGATTGATTCGGGTGAAATTTCTGATTTTAGTTTGTACAGTAACAATGTTTTGTGTTTCAAGGGTCAAATTTGTGTACCTAACAATAAAGATTTGAGGCGTTCGACTCTACAGGAGGCACATAGTAGCCCTTATCCTATGCATCCTAGTGGGAATAAAATATATCGGGACCTGTGAGAACCTTAATGGTGGCCTAGTCTGAAATAGGAAGTGACTACCTTTGTGTCTCACTATCTAACTTGTCAAAAGGTTAAGGTTGAGTAGTTATATTAAGGGTTGCTTCAGTTGATTAAAATTCCTCTATGAAAATGGGAGTGTGTAATGATAGATTTTGTTAATGGGTTGCCTTTAACACCTACTAAGAAAGATTCAATTTGGCTCATCGTTGATTAATTGACCAAGTCCGTTCATTTCCTCCCTATCCGAAAAGATTACTCTTTGTAGAAGCTTGCTAAGCTATATGTTTTTGAAATTGTAAGATTGCACAGAGTTCCAGTCTCGATTATCTTAGACAAAGATCCGCATTTACTTCTTGATTCTAAAAGAAACTTCACGAGGATTAGGCATTCGCTTGGATTTTAGTACTTTGTATCACCCTCAAACCAATGGACAGTTTCAGTAGGTTATTCAGATTCTGGAGGATATGCTTCGGGGTTGTGTAATCGATTTCCAGAGTAGTTTGGAGGATTATTTAACATTGGCTGAATTTGTGCACAACAACAACTTCCAATCTAGTATTAATATTGCACTGCACGAAGCTCTATATGGTCATAAGGGTTGCACTCCCCTGTATTGGATTGAGTTAGGTGAGCTTCAGGTTTTGGGTCTCAGCAAGTTTTTGAGATCGAGAATACTATCACGTTGATATGATATTGTCTTAATGCTGCTTCTAACCGACAAAAATCATATACTGGTTTAAAGAGGAAAGATATCAAGTATTCTATAAGTGATCAGGTATTTTTGAAGATTTCCCCATGGAAAAATGTCCTCCGATTCAGATGGAAAGGCAAGTTAAGTCTAAGGTTTATCGAACCTTACCATATTCTTAAACATGTCAGACCTGTTGCTTATCAGCTACAATTGTCTCCTGAGTTAAATCAAATTCATAATGTGTTTCCATCTTAATGTTGAAGTGGTATCGTTCTAATCTGTCATATATCGTGTTCAGTTTTCATTCATTACTTTGTTTTCGCAATGAAGACATTGCTTCTTTTTAAAAGGGGTAAGACATCTCACGTTAATTTTAAAGTATATTTCAATCTTTTTACTTAAGTATACTGAAATAAATGAATGTTTAAAAAGAATTTTTGTTCATATGTTCAAATGCAAGCATGATTTCTGATTTTATCTAAGTTGTTTGTATGTTATCTTAAGTGATGGAATGCTCGTATGATCTTTAGTCTTATGTAATATTTTCCATGAAAATTTGATTTCTTTAGAAATAGACATGTATGAAGGTTTTAAGTCTTTAGAATTGAATTAGTAACCCTCCTGAGGTGAAATCCTTGGAGGTATAAGAATCTAATATGATATAGACACATTTTCTTTGGATAGTTTGAGCTTTTCAAGTTGACCTTATTAAATTAACCCTTGAAACTTAATTTTTGAGCTTTATGGACTGTTTATTGCAAATTACCTACATCATAAGTTGTATTACCATCTTTTTAATTTTATCCTATTTTGTGCATCTATCTTAACTAAATTTGTCTTGGTGATCAAAGTTTGAGGAAAAATACAAAATATGTACATGTTCTACACATGTTTTGAAAAAAAGATGATGAAAGAACAAAAGTAAGTTTGTTCAAAAGAATAAAAAGCAAAGAAATGTTTGCTCAAAATCTGAAAAATAAAGGTTGAGCATGAGTTCGAAATAAGTTTGGGGGTGTTCCAAAGACCCAATTTTATAAAGGTTGTAACACAAAAGGATCCAAGACAAAGTTAGGTTAAGATGATTGAACTTAAAAATTCACTTCTTTTTATCCATAGCTGTAGCCTGGCCCCATTACAACCTAATAAAAGACCTATTGATTTAATGATTATATCGACTACATTAGTGGAGAGGAATTTTTAAGCTCAACATATGAAGACCACAAATTCAACCTCGTGATTGCTATGTTTTGTTGGTGAGGAAAGCATATTGCTTGGTAAATATTATATATGATTTGGAAATGCATGCATACTATGACTCATGTTGACATTATGATGTATTTAGTATAAAGTTTGGAAATAATATTTGCATTCGAGCTATTTATCAATAAAAAGTATTTTTTAGCATGATTTCATTGATGCGTGATTATGTGCTAAGATTGATGTTGCTTTATTCATTTTTGCAAAATTGTCTTAACAAAAGTTGTGTTGTGCATGAACATTACGTGGGACGAGCAATGGTTTAAGTTTGGGGCTGTGTAAATTCAAAATTATATAGGATTTTTCTATATATTTTTACCATCTTTTTACTTAATAAATATGTTAATCTTGAGTAATTCTTATTAAAATAAATGAATTTTACTTAATTAGTAATATTGGGCATGAATTTATAAAGTATGTGAAATTGTGCTTAATTACATGATTTTTGTACATATATTATTTCTCGATAATTTATTAATATGTGATTTTTCACAATGTAGGAGGACCATTGAAGATGTGATTAATATGAATGAAACATAGACATGCACAAATCAATTCATGTTGATGGCAAGACCATGCAAACTAGGTCATGAGGTTGAAATTTTGACCTAGTAAAAGATGTGCTAAAATATGGACATGTCTACTAAATTATTAGACTAAGAAACCATCCAACAAGGGGGAATTAAAGCCCAGTTTTGGCACAAGTAGATGGCTGCCCAAAAGTAAGCTTTGGGGTATTTAGTTGAAGGTCCTTACAGTTGGAAAATAATTAGAAATTTGCCCAACAAAATTGTTGTTGAAACTGTCCACCCTATGGCTATTAATAGCCTTGGTTTGAATAAAAAATGAGGATACTAAGTCATCCCCTTTTCCATGAATTGTGGTCAGCCATATATGAGAGAAAAAGAAGGAATTTAAATTCTATTTTCAGCAAACTCTACCCCTTACCTTCACCTACAAAATACCATGCATCCCTCATCCCTTCATTCATAACACACATCCCTCATCACTCATCTCTCATTCATCATTCCATTTTCCATTCTACTTTCCCTTTCCCTTGCATAGCCTCCATCTCCCTTCCATCATTTAGCCACAAAAGCTTTGTCAAAAGCATTCATTGGATGGCCACCTTGAAACCCTTAGCAAAGAAGCATCAATCAAAACAGAAAAATGCATCAGTCATAATAGATTTGAAGGGTTGTTAAACTAAATAAAGTTTACTCTTTACCTTTTTTATCTATCTTAATTATGTTTGTTCTGAGTTTATTATTTTTGACATCAACTATGGCATTTTAAATCTTATTTGCTAGTATAATTATGTTAATTCAATAAGATTTATTTTATTCATGTTTAATATGTTTGGGCCTCAGTCGATCATGTATTCAATTAATTTCATGATGCATTTCATTCATACGTGATTGGATGCACTTAGATTAGCTAAGTTCTAACCAGACGATGGCTCGTAGACACATAATTGAAAAGTGCAATTCTCAATTGAGATTCTTAAATCTGACTAAGTTGAGGTTTATAATATCTTTAGTTAGCTCTATTATCTTGAATAGTTTTTAGGTTTATGTAATTAAATTGTTGCAAACATAAATGTCCCTGTGACCTTACATAAATGCTAAGAAACCCTTAGTCTAATATGATCAGTAAAATACATATTTCACTAAATAAAAGATCTGAGAAGACTTAATTTGGTTTCCAAACTCATGAAAGTATTTCCGAACATTATTAAGCATGATAAAGTAAATTGAATTGATTAATATAATTGTCCTAGCCCATTTAATATTGATTGTTTTTGTTGGTAAAGCCATTCATTCATACATTTAGATCATTTGCATTTAGATTTAATTGCATAGGGATCATCTTGCATTTAGCTAATTTAATTTAATCATCCACCACTCAAAGTATCGTGTTTTTACCACCAAATTGTTAACTTATAATTTTACAGATAATCGATTAACATAAACTGTCTCTATGGAGAAGATAACTCATTTTACTTACTTTTTACTTGAACAATTGTGTACACTTGCACAAATCTCGTTACAGTTGCATGTGAATTGATATGTTTTGGAACGTTTTGGTAGATTTTGAATAGGTTTATGAGATGGTAAATGCTTGGCTTGTATTTTAAGAAACTGTAGGTGAATTGCCTTGTGTTTGAAGGAATTTTGGGCACACACAGTCGTGTGTTCCACATGGTTCCATGACACAGTCACGTGGTCCCTTTGATTTAGGTGCAGGTTTGTCCACACGGTCACAATGATTTACACAACCTAGCTACACGGTCATATGATCCTAAGTTACACGGGCACAATTTGTTACATGGTTTGGTCGGATGGCTATGTGACCCCTATTTTCACTTTTTACTCAAAATTTTGTAAAAGTTTCAATTTCATCCAAAATTATTCTCGGATTGTTTTAAATAATTCGTAAGCTAGAATTAGGCCTCTATTTCATTGAATACTATGGAAATGATTTCAAATGCATTATTTAATTATTTATTATTAAATTGTGATCGATGTCAAGGTTTTATAGTTGTAATACTCTATAGCTCGGGTCTGGTGACTGGACTAAGTATAGGGTGTTACATTTATTGGTATCAGAGCTATTATTTAGTCGATTCTAGGACTGAACGTAGCTTGTATTGATTTTAGAAATATATGCCACAATAACTTGTATTTTTGTGTGATGTTTTTGATCTAACCTGACTATGTTTTCTCTTATAGATTTATGATGTCAAACGAATCTAATCGTGCTAAAAATAAGGATGCTAAAAGTCATGTTCCTGCTCCCGATCAGGCAACAAGTCAGAGTATATCTAGATCTCAATTATCAGGAAGTGAGGATCATGGTGCCTTCTTCCAATTGACGAATCAATGATTCACACAAGTTATACAAGCTAATTTGATGGCTCCACAATGTCTGTCCCCTCTCGTGCTTCCCCTGAAACATGTTTATCCTCAGAACATAAATCAGGTAACTGTTCATTGACCCTCATAGATAAAATCTATAAATGCGAAGCTAAAGATATTTGAGGGTTATATAATGATGATATGTAAAAAGCTAAGTATTGGCTAGGAAATACACAGTGTGTTTTCAACGAATTGAACTGCTCACTCGATGATAGCTTAAAATGTGTTATTTCATTACTAAAAGGAGATGCTTACCAATGGTGGGTTACCTTAACATCGGTGGTTCCAAGGGATTGAGTAATGTGGGAATTCTTTTAGGATGAGTTAAAAAGAAATATGTTAGCAAATTGTATCTTAAAGGCAAGAAATGTGAGTTCATGGATCTAAAATAGGGAAATATGCTGGTTTCTAGTACCAGCATAAATTTTTGAATTTGAGTAAATATGACCGAGAACAAATAACTTTAGAAGCTCAGATGTGTTCCAGACTTGAGAGGGGATTAAATGAAAACATTCGAGCATTGCTGGGAGCACTTAATATTAAAGAATTTGTAGAATTATCTAAGCGTGCTTAGAAAATGAAAGCGATCTAGAATGAAAAGAAATGGGCAAAAACTAAGAATGAAAGCTTGAGCAAGCAAAGCATGTCCAAAAATTTCCTAACTCCTCCACTTAAGAAATCAGGAGAGTGTAGAACCCAGTTTGTTCCTCCTGCTAGGAATACAAGTAAAAGTACATTCCAATAAGCTTTTTCGAAGACTCAGGCTACTTCAGTTACGAGTGCTGGTAGCATATGAAATGCAAAACACATCTGCTTATGAACATTGTGGCAACACCCATTTCGGTGTTTGTAGATTGAAAAGAGGAGCTTGTTTTCAATATGGTTCATTCAAACGTTTCATGAGAGATTGTGTGACAGCCCAAAATTGACCCTAGTCGGGAAGTGGTTTCGGGACCGCTAAACCGAGTCATAAAAATAATTAGCTGTTATATTTGATGCTTATTATATGTATATATGCATGTGTGAAAATTTCATATTTGAATTTTGTTTAATTGTAGGTGAATTTTAGTAAATAGGACTTATGTGAGAAAATTTTGAAATATGGTAGGTCAAAGCATAAGGATCTATTAGTGCATGAAATAAAAAGGGGGGACTTGCATGTCAATTTCCCCCCTAATTAGTAGTGGCCGGCCATGACAAGTATGGTAGACCAAGTGTGATGGGCAAGAACATGTCATAAACATGTTAAGTTAGTGTTTCATGGGAAGTATGATAAAATAAGGAGCATGGGAATAAAATAATGAAAGGGAATATGATGAAAACAAAAAAAAATGTGTTCATCCTTTGGTTCATCCTTGGCCGAAAATTTTAAGGAGGAAGGAAGAAGAAAGGTTGAAGAGGTTCGGCCATACATGTAACTAGGCTAAGGTATGTTTGATGATGTTCCATGAGATGCATGCATGTTTTAGTTGTTAGCTTGAGTTCTACCTAGCCCATGGTCTAAATCTTGCTATGTGATGGAAATGACACTCGGCCATGGATGCATCATTCTTGCTTGGTGTTGATGTTGTGTTGGTGAGATACCAAGTTATTTTTGTGACCAAGTTGAGATTTGAATTTTTGGAATGAGTAAGGTTTTCGGCTATGGTAAATATAAGGGTGATGGATGTTGTGTCATGCTAAATCTAGATGAACAATGTTAGTGCTTATATCTCGATATTCATGAGTTTCTTTCTTGGTTTTACCTCAAACCCATGAAGTATTTTAATTGGTGTTGTTAGAAGTTTCGGTCATGGGATTATAAGCTTGTTAGTTTTGATGATGAAATTTATGCCTTGCAAGGGTAAATGGTGTCTTGATGCATTCGGCCATGGTAGAAAGTAGAAGTGAAATGGTAGTAAGATAAAATGAAAAATGTTAGTATTTGATTACTAGTGTATAAATGTGTATTAGCCGAGTTTTGAATTTGAAACGAAACGGTATATAACTAATACAAGTAACCATACTTGTGGGAAGTATTAAGCATATAATTGGCCTCAACATATACATGCATACTCGGCCACATAAGAAGATTTGTGTTGCATGCATTCGGTTAGAGGCAAACATATTGATGCCTATATCTTGGTTAGGACAATCGGCTAAAAGGGAGTGTGGGTTAATATGTTGAGTTGATGCATGATTTCACATGTATGTGACTTTAATGTCTAATGTATAAATATGGGCTAAGTGCCTAGTGTTCCTCTTTTCGATGCTCAAATGATTAAATCAATTTATTTGTTTAATTAAGCTCAAGAGCAAAGGGGATCTAAATCCGATAAAGGGAAGGAAAAAGTGGTCGAATAGCCATCGAAATCGTTCGACAACATCCGAGGTAAGTTCTTGAGTAATAGAGCTTAAATTATGATTTGATTAGATCATGTTTTAAGCAAATCAAAATCATGCTCTTTGTGTGTGGCTATTGAGCCGAAATTGCAAGAATGATAAGTGTCTTGTGTTTGAGTTTTGCTAATGAAAATGAAATACGAATGTGTCATGATTTATTGTTAAATGTGCATGGTTATTTGAATGATGTCCGGGCTAAGTCCCGAAGGCTTTGTGCTAAGTGACCATATCCGGACTAAGATCCGAAGGCATTTGTGCGAGTTACTAATTCCGGGCTAAGCCCGAAGGCATTGGTGCGAGTTACTAAATCCGGGTTAAGTCCCGAAGGCATTTGTGCGAGTTACTATAACCGGGCTAAGTCCCGAAGGCATTTGTGCGAGTCACTATAACCGGGCTATGTCCCGAAGGCATTTGAACGAGTAGCTATATCCGGTTAAATTCCGAAGGTACGTGATTTGGGAATGAATGATCTTGCTGTAAAAATTTCAGTTAATACGCTTGTAACATCCCAACATTGAGGTATGTTTCGTATGTGCTTTGAATTAGTTGAGCCCTTACAAATAAGTATTCGCTCAGTTGATAAATGAGCTACCGGCCTTTGGCTAAGTTGATCTTTTATGTATGAACATAAGGGTTGGTAATGTGAAGTAAGTATGATATTGAAAATTTGTGCATATGAAATTATCCGTTTAGCTATATGAATGCTATACTTTTGTTGTGCTGGAATCCTTTGCTCAAAACTTACTAAGCATAAATTGCTTACTCCGTTTCTTTGTTTCTCTGTTTTATAGTTTTGGGCTCGTCAGCTATCGGATTCGGGATTTTTGGAAGTCAAAGTCTCCCACACTATCAAAGCCCTTTTGGTACACTTTTGGTTGAACTCTGAAAATGGCATGTATAGGACTACCCTTTTTGTTGTGGGTCATGGACCCTTTGGATTTGTATAATTTTGGATAGCCATGCAAAAATGGCTTATATATGTTTGAGCATAATGTTATAATCATTTGGTATGGATATGGTTATTGAGAGGTGTGGATATGCTTAACAAGGATTGGCCATGGGAATGGTTAATCACTATCATAATTTGTGCTATTTATGCTAAAAGGGCTAGTTGAATCATGGAAACTATGAAATAGGTAAAGTCTACCTTAAAGGCAGATGCTGACAGCAGCAGTGATGTAGATTTGGAAAATCACTAAAAATAGTAGGAATGGAATTAAATAGTGAATAAATTATGTAAACGAACCTTGATGAATCTATTTTCATAGGAAAGTAACGAAACGATCATATGGACAGTATGTTAAGAGATATTCAGGTTCTCGTGAGACAGGGCCAGAACGGTTTCTGGATTCCCTGTTCCGACTTTGGAAATTCATTATAAATTAACCAGAGATAATTAGGAGTCATTCCATATATGTATAGATTCCTATCTGAGTCTAGTTTCTATAGAAACAAACGACATTAGTATTGAAGCCCTGTACAGGGAGATATCCAAGTCGTAATGCGCAAAGGTCAGTGTAGTCGATCCTTGTAACATGGGAGACTTTGACTAATAAACTGTACTAATTGGCCCGACCAAAAATTCTAGAAAAAATATGTAGATGGGCATATGAGTCTAGTTTCAGGGAAAAATTACGAAACTGATTTTTGAGTTGTGAAACTCAAGATATGATTTTTAAGGTGACAGTGACGCAGTTAGCCAACTGCCTGGAAATTTTTTAAATGGACTGCGATAGTAAGCGAATTTAGTCTGTGAACCCCTTGTGTCCGACTCTGGCAACGGTCTCGGGTACGGGGTGTTACAGATTGTCCAAATAAAACTAAACCAAGTTCAAAAAAGTCACCAAATCAATGATTGTTTCTCAGGGGATAGAAAATCGAGGCTCAAAATTGCTTTTGGAGTCAGTCACAGTGAAGCACCCGATATGAATTTGTAACATCACAATTTTGGGCCTAGTCGAAACAATGGTTTCTAGACCACAAATCTGAGTCCATAAAAAATTATTTTAATATGTTTTTGAGGTCTATGACATGATAATATGATTGCACAAAATTTTTGTTAAGAAATTTTACTATTTGAATGGTTAATTTGTGAAAAGGACCAAATCGCGTAAAATGCGAAAGTTGTGTTCCATTAGCTAAAGGTGTTAAATAGCTATAGAACTTAAAATTTGAGGTCCTTAATGAGTAATTAGGTCAATTAATATGTGCCTGGACGTACATGAAGTGTAATAAATGAAAAGTCAAAAAGTCAAAAATTGGGTATGGGTTGGTATTTGATGACAAAAGCAAAAGCTAATAAAACAATCAAATGATTATCTTCTTCTCCATATTTTTCCACCAAAATTTTAAGGAGAAAAACCCCATGGAAGCTTGAAATTTTCACCACAATAAACCCTCTACATGTAAGTCATTTTGGTGATAGTTTTTGATGTTTTTGAGATCCTTGAAGCATAATATAACTATTTCTACCATTATTTTGAGCTAGGGTTTATGTTAAAAAATTTACCCATGTGTGTCATGCATGTATTTTCATGATTAATGGAGGAATATGGAAGTTTGGTGTTAGATGAACATCTTTTTCTAAGCGATTTTTCGTGAAAACACCTAAAAGGACTTGTTTGTAAAACATGTAAAAATAGGTGTTAAAAATGTGATTTGATGAAAAATGTGGGATGTTATAAGAGGGAATATGAATCGGCTATGCTTGGGTAACAAAGAAATTTTACGAGCCTAGGGGCTAAATTGTAATTATGTAAAAGTTTAAGGGAAAAACTATAATTTTTGCCAAAATATGATTTATGCGCTGTTTTGAATAATTTGGTAATTAAACAAGTGAAATTTTCTATTATAGATCAAGAAAAATGGAGTCCAGGCCTAGACAGGGGAAAGAGCAAGATCTTGGACTAAATCGAATTAGTTGCCCATATTTTGTACCGAGATAAGTTTGTGTGTAATTGGTATAGAATCCTATTATGTATTTAACATTTAATGTTGTATGAATTGTATAGTTGCCTTTGTGAGTATTATTGATATTATCTGATAAAGAATTGAGGTGATGAAAGCCGGTTGGACCTTAGGAATACTTAAGGTACAAAAATCACGACATTTGGGTTGATGAGATCCCGTATAAGACCATATTTGGGATATGGCATCAACATCGGTATGTGTTATCATGTAAGACCATATCTGGGTTATGGTGTTAATATGAGTTCCCAAGTAAGACCATGTCTGGGATATGGCATTGGCATCTACATATGAGATCCCATGTAAGACCATGTCTGGGACATGGCATTGGCATCGAGTGGTGATCCCATGTAAGACCATATTTGGGATATGGCGTTGATATCTTATTATGTGAATGGGGTCTCCCAAGTATTCGTTAGTATTCGAAACGGTTCAACGGGCAGTCCGAGGATGTGTCAAAGAAATGACAAGGTATGATCATGTTGAAATGGTACAGGTATGTACGCCAAGCTTGTAGTACTGAGATTACGAAATGATAAAACTTAGGTAAGAGGAGAATATAGAAATTATGATATTGAATATTATGTAAAATTGAATGAGGTAGGGTATGAATATAATGATTATTGAGAATGGGATGAGTCAAGTTATGTTATGTATGTGTATGGAAATGCATATTCTTATTACTTGTTAATTACATGCAAGCTTACTAAGCTTTATACTTACCCCCTCTCTTTTCTAGTTTCTTATAGTGTCGTTAAGCTAGCTCGAGGATCAAATTACGTCAGGGCACGTTCACACTATCGATTGGATTATTTAGGTATAGTTAATCTTAACATTTTGAGTATGGCATGTATAGGGACCTAGTCTTTTTGTTATACGTCATATTGGTCTAGCCAAATGTGTTGGCTTATAATGATAGTTGATTCATTTTGTGTATGGCCATGAGATATCGTTCATGAGGATTATTGGGTTGTAAACCTATTCATCTATGTATGTACAAATTTCATTATGATATGGCCTATGGTTATTGATGATTGAATGTTGATGAATGTCATGTGTGTGTATAAGATGGTGTGAAAATGCATGCATGCAAGTCTAATAAATATTGCTTATTTGTTTATATGCGTTGAAACAAATAAGGGTGGCATTTGGCTTGGAAAATAGCCTTAAAGTGGGGCACATGGGTAGACACACGGGTGTGTGTCTAGACCGTGTGCGACACACAGCTTGCCCCATGGGGATGTGATCCAGCCGTGTGTCCCCTGCACCCTAATTAATGCAAAAAAAAGCTCAGTAGTAAACACACGGGTAGAGACAATCGTGTGAGAGGTACGGCCTCAGAACATGTGTAACGCCCCAAAATTGGGCCTAAAAGTATTAGGCTTTGAGCATGGGAGCGGTTAGGAGACTACTCATAAATATTTTAGTTAAGCAAGAAAGTGACACAAATTGCATGTTTGTTTTAATGGCTAAAGTGATTTGGGTGTGTTTGAAAAGCCTGGGTTCAAGTCTTGGACTTTGCATATTTTTTATTAAATTAGCTCTTAAATGAATCTGGACTCTAGTACGTAGGCTATATAAATAATTGTGATTATTTTAAATCACAAAAAGCCTTGTGGTCTAGTGGCAAGGTGGCATGTAAAGGAACCTTGAGGTATAAGGTTCGAGCGTTGGCATAGTGCAAATGAGGTATTTATTTTGCAGCTTGGTTCGACCAGTGGTTGTGTTGCAGTAAAATTTTGATGGATGAGTGGAGTGATAGGTGGAGGATATCAAGGAGGAAATTGTGGAGAGGATTGAGGAGAGATTTGTGGAGAAGAATTAGGAGTTTGATAAGTGTGGGGATGTTGGTGCCATTTGGTATCTCTAATTCGGCATTGGGAAAAAACTGACCATTTTTGGTATTTGTGAGTGTTTTGGAAGAGGGCCTTTTCTCCTTTTGCAAGTGGTAGCCGAATTCCTTTAGTCAACTTCGGCATTTGGTTGTTTCGGGTTTGTGCCTCTTACGACATTATTCTTTTTTTAGTCATTCTCATTCTCTACCGAACACTGTTCTTCTTCTTTCACTACTCTCTTGACATTGTCGAACACATCTTTCTCCTCTTCCCCATTATTCTTTCAATTTTCTTTCATAGCCAACTTTTCTTTTTCTTCCCCCTTCATTTATTTTTCTCCCTTTTTTCTTTTGTTCTACTTCTAAACAGAAAGTTATTCTTCTTTGATCTTTCTCAAGCAATTTAAGTAGTGGTTGGCTGAATATTATTCTTCTCTAGTATTGGTAAATCGTTTCGGTCTGCAAGTGTTTTGACTAATTGGTGTTTCTGAGGAGTGAAAGTGCAGAAATTCTCTAGCTACCGAAACCCTATCACTCACTAATCGATTAAGGTAATTTCGATACCCGGCCTTATGGGCATAGGTCGAATGGCCCTATTTTTTTCTGTAAGGTTATTATTCATGAGTTTAAGCCTCAACTATAATCGATTCCACCTATTAAGATATTTTTTTTATTGCAGTTTCTTAGCAAAGAAAGGTGTAATCGATTTAAATTATGATCTAAAGGAACAAGTCGTAGTTCGTACAATCGAGGTTTGTAGTATTGTCTATTTGGGTTAAGTGTTTTAAACACTGATAAATGATGGACTGACTGTATGTTGGGACGGTTGTAGGTTGGGCGCTTAAGAAGTTTGAAGTGGTTGCGTAAAAAGGTGTGCACTCGTACACCAATCTGTTACTAACAAATGCCAAAAAGGTGTGTATTCTCACCCCTCTTTGCTGTGAATCAGCAAAAGCCGAAACTTTGGCATTTGAGGCCTCACGAGCGTACAATGCTTGTGTGGTGAGATGAGCCCACAAAGCATGGGCGATAGACTATAGGGGCCACCACGAGTGTTCTCGTGGGCTTAGGCTGTTATGGTCCACGTTAGGCCGAAATGGGCCGTGTGGGCCCAATAGGCTCGTGGGCCCCACACAGGTTAAATCCACGGTAAGTGATAAATATTGGACTGGGCTATGAAGGTCACATAGCTGTAACTAAATTTGGGCTAAATGGGCCACACGAGCATGTAGGCCACACGAGCGTGTAGGCCATTTGGGCTGAGTAATGGGCCTTGGGCCTATTTGCACTGTTATGATCGTTTAGGTTATCAGTGTCGCTCGAAGCGACTATAGACCTTCGAAGAGGTTGTTTCTGAGCTAAAACCCTAAACTAGGCAAAATGACCGTAATGCCCCTATAACGTAAAATGACCGTAATGCCCCTGTAGGGTAAAATGATCGTAATACCCCTGTAAGGTAAAATGACCGTAATACCCCTGTAGGGTAAAATGACCGTAATGCCCCTGTAGGGTAAAATGACCATAATGCCCCTATAGGGTAAAATGACTGTAATGCCCCTGTATGGTAAAATGACCGTAATGCCCCTGTATGGTAAAATGACTGTAATGCCCCTATAGGATAAAATGATCGTAATGCCCCTATATGGTAAAATGACTGTAATACCCCTTCATGGTAAAATGACGATTATGCCCTTATGTTTTGTATGACTGATGTGCTTATGATTTACATATATGATAGTACTGAGTATGACTTTACATACACATAATATTTATGACATGACATACTGCATGGGGTTGGGGACTAATTTGGAGGAAGTTCTGTACTAGTGGTTTTGCCACGTATTCTGATTCTAGTGGCTCCGCCACGTTTTCTGTTATTAGCAGCTTGGCTGCGATATTGGTGTGCTAGCTGGGTGGGTCAATTTATATCCTCATATGGTGTGTTGGTTGGTACGGGTGGTGTGCTAGCTGGATTTGGGTGGGATGCATAATTGCATTTCACTGTATTGATACTGTATTGGGCTTTGGCCCACACTTTTACTGTATAGGACTAAGGCCCAGATTGTACTGCTACTGTATAGGGCTATGCCCGGACTGTACTGGTACTGTATAGGGCTAAAGCCCAGATTGTTTTGTATATTCTGATTTCTATTGTCTGTTAGGGGATTACATACTAAGTTTTCGTAAACTCACCCTTTCTTTTAACTGTACATGTAACACCCCAAACTCGACCCAAACATTATTACCAGATCTGACATGTCACATGGACTTACGACTTAGCATGCATTCGTTGGTTTAAGTGATTGGGGTGGTCTTTGTAAAAATAGCGGTTGAATGAAAAGCCAGTTTATCAATCTTTAGGCTATCCATTTGTTGTGCTTATTGAGTCTTGGAAAATGTTCATTAATTTTGAGAACCCGCGCAGCCTAACACTAGCAGTTTCGACATAGTATAAATATAATCAGAAAATAAAACCATAGCGGAAAAAGAAATTTAAATAGCGGCCTTATTACAACTTAAAACCCAAAATTAAATCAGAATATAAAATAATAAAAATAAACTAACTTAGAAAAGCCAACTTTGCAGATGATGTGGCCATTCCGAATCCCTCACACCTCCAAGCCCACTATGGTTGGGGATTTCCTGCAGAGATGAAAATAAAGGGTGAGTTCGGTAAACTCAGTGTGTAACATAACCCAACCATAGCCCAAAACAGATCAAACCTCAGAGTCAGACTTATCTGGGCCTTGGCCCAGTACAGAAATCAGAATGAAACCCATAGGCCCATAGCAGATACAGAACAAATATATCACGAATGCAGAAATCCCAACCCAGATCCATCCATAATACCCCTGTACTAGCCTTACACCATGTGGGGAGACTACTCGACCCACCCAACTGCTACACACCACAGAAATTGCAGCGAGGCTGCCAGATATTGTAACGAAGTCACCAGATTTAGATATTGTGGCTAGGCCACCAGAACAAATATATATATGTGGCGAAGCCACCAGATTGCAGCGAGGCTGCCAGATATTGTGACGAAGTCACCAGAACAGATATATGTGGCAAGACCACCAGATTGCAGCGAGGCTGCCAGAACGCTTCCTCCATCAATATAAACCCATGTCCCATATAATATGTCATGGCATACATATACAGAAACAGAACATCATGCTTTTCAGAAAAAAATAACCCTAGGGGCAAAATCGTAATTTTGCATGCATAAGGGTATTTCAGTAATTATAACTTATTGCTAAGGTTTCATGCTCATTCTGACGTTTACCAAGTAATCAGAAGTATTTACCTCGTCTTTTTACCAAAGTGGGCCTGTTGGCCCATTGGCCCGTTTTCGGCCCATTAAGCCCAAAAATACCGTTGTGCACGAAAGTGCACACTCTGCACTCTAATCATCCAAATGCACCATATTCATTAACAACTATCTCACGAGCGCTCGCACGCTCGCGAGTTCACAAAATACCAACGTTTCGGTATTTCGGCTTTTACCAATTCAGTCTAAGGGAGGGTGTCATTTACACACCTGGTTGATGACGATTGATGACGATATCTCCCACGCTATAATCCTACAATCGATCACTAACACATTAGACTTACGAATTAACTATAACTAACATAAATCCACGTCAACTAACCCAATCATCACACAAGTTAGTCATTTACGCACGAGGGGTAAAATAGTCATTTAACACCCTAGGGGCAAAATGGTAATTTTACCCGATAAGGGTATCTCAGTAATTCTACCCTATAGGGGTATTTCAGTATTTCTACCCTATAGGGGTATTTCGGTAATTCTATCCTACAAGGGGTATTTCGGTAATTCTACCCTACAGGGGTATTTCAATAATTCTACCCTACAGGGGTATTTCGGTAATTCTACCTTATAGGGGTATTTCGGTAATTCTACAACTTATTCACTTGGCCCTACGGACCCATTGGGACCACATGGCCCATTTCAGCCCATCGCGGCCCGAAATAGCCGGCCTACTGCTAGAGTAATGAGAAATACACACCTGTTAGGAGACTACAGTTAATCCGCGCTCCAAACACTCTTAGTTGACGCCCAACCCAAACGAACATGTCACAAAGCGAAAGGGATCAGCCAGGAAGGGTATGCATACTCTCCTCATGGTTTGCTCTATTTAAAGCCAGCTCTCCATCTACTCTTATGTTAGCTTCCCGATGTGGGATCCCTCCATCACCAAAGTTTAAAACCAACACCAACTCTTGTCGTCCCAACATAGCAAAATAATCAACCTTTGCGTGCCAAGGGATTCGAACCAAAGTCCTCTCACATGCCAACTCACGCCACCACCACTAGGCCATCAACTCATTTGTGTCATAAATCCAACACATTAAACTTTAAAGCGCACCTACTTGCTTCTAAATTTATTGTAAAGAAAAACCAAAATATATTGCAAGAGCCAAGACTTGAACCTTGGACCCCTTGCTTCCTCTATGGCGTCACTTCCTTGTCCCCTAAGTGGCGCCACCTTGCCACTACACCACACTCCTTTTTGTGTCATCTTTTACCCATTTACTCTTAAAAGCCCAAACGCCAATTGCATCACCAGTTCATAAAATTAAAATTCTGAAGACTACCACGGATTTAACTTAAGTTTGGGCCTTCCAAAGGCCCACTAACCTACTAAAATATATATAACCAACCAGAACACACACAAATGTTAAAAATCACAGAAACACAGAAAACCCAAAAATTGGGGTGTTACAGTACAGGTAATCCTCAGCCTTAGACGGTTTGGAGCCACGAGGGACTCAGAGGTGGCCACACGATTGCTGATGTTCTACTTTTGACTTTATTTATTTAAATTTCATATTGGGTTTTTAGTTATGTAATAAGGCCACTTGTGGTTTTAAATTTTATTTGGGCTTTGATTTCATACCTTAAACTGCTAGACCAGGAAAAGGTGGGTTTTCAAAATAATAATTGTTTTCAAGGAAAACACACATTTTAAACTTTAAGGTTTTTAAAAGCTTCTGCGATTTTATTCAGTTTAAGGAATCAACAGCGTTAAATATGGAAAACGTTTTGACAAATTGATTTCAATTAGTAACAACTTAATTTGCCAAATTTTCTCAAGCAATAAAAACTAAAAGGGTTTTAACTTAAATTCAAATTCTTAAAGGAAGTCCTATTTTCGAAAAGCACTTCAATATGACATGCCAGATTTGGCCATAACTTCTAGGCTGAGTTTGGGGTGTTACAACATAGGCATGTGCCCAGGCTGTGTGAGGTCTGCATCTAATTTTGGAATTTAATTCGCCACACGGTCTAAGGACACAGGTGTGTGCCTTGGCTCTGTGACCATATTTTGTGCATGACATCATAATCAGAGAGTTACACGGGCTAAGGACACGGACGTGTGAAATCCACATGATCCAACCACAAGGGCGTGTGGCCCTTTATAATGGGAAAAATTTTCTATGTGCTATAAAGTTTTGAAAGTTCTTGGTTTAGTTTTAAACCACCACCAACATATTTTTTGGGCCTCGTAGGCCCACATAAGGAACAAAATGCTTGTTAACAAATGGTTTTAATTTGGTCAAAAGTTTATGGCTCGATTTTGTATGTTTGCTTACGTTTAAGTCCTTTAATGCCTCATATCCTGTTCCAGTGTCGGGAATGAACAAGGGGTGTTACATTTAGTGGTATCAAAGTTATAGTTTAGTCGATTCTCAGACTAACATAGTGTGTGTACGGTTCTAGCTACACATTCCATAAATACGTTGTGATTTATGCGTTGTTTTGAATAATATGGTAATTAAACAAGTGAAATTTTCTATTATAGATCAAGAAAAACAGTGTTCGGGCCTAGACCAGGGAAAGAGCAAGATCTTGGACTAAATCAAATTAGTTGTCCATATTTTGTACTGAGGTAAGTTTGTGTGTAAATGGTATAGCATCCTATTATGTATTTAAGATTTAATGTTACATGAATTGTATATTTGCCTTTGTGAGTATTATTGATATTGTCCGATAAAGAATTGAGGTGATGAAAGCCGGTTGAACCTTAGGAATACCTAAGGTAAAAAAATCATCACATTTGGGTTGATGAGATCCCGTATAAGACCATATCTGGGATATGGCATCGGCATCGGTATGTGTTATCTTATTAGACCATATCTGGGATATGGCATTGATATGAGATCCGATGTAAGACCATGTCTAGGACATGGCATTGGCATCGAGTGCTAATCCCATGTAGGACCATATCTAGGACATGGCTTTGGCATCTTATTATGTGAACGGGGTTTCCCGAGTATCTGTTAGTATTCCAAATGGTTCAAGGAAAATTCGAGGATGTGTCAGAGAAATGACGAGGTATGATCATGTTGAAAGGGTACAGGTATGTTCGCCAAGCTCGTAGTACTGAGATTACGAAATGATAAAACTTTGGTAAGAGGAGAATAAAGAAATTATGATATTGAATATTATGTAAAATTGAATGAGGTAGGGTATGACTACAATGATTATTGAGAATGGGATGAGTCAAGTTATGTTATGTATGTGTATGGAAATGCATATTCTTATTACTTGTTAATTACATGCAAGCTTACTAAGCTTTACGCTTACCTCCTCTCTTTTCCAGTTTCTTATAGTGTCGTTAAGCTAGCTCGGGGATCAAATTACGTCAGGGCACGTTCACACTATCGATTGGATTATTTAGGTATAGTTAATCTCAACATTTTGAGTATGGCATGTATAGGGACCTAGTCTTTTTGTTATACGTAATATTGATCTAGCCAAATGTGTTGGCTTATAATGATAGTTGATTCATTTTGTGTATGGCCATGAGATATAGTTCATGAGGATTATTGGGTTGTAAACCTATTCATCTATGTATGTGCAAATTCCATTATGATATGGCCTATGGCTATTGATGATTGAATGTTGATTAATGCCATGTGTGTGTATAAGATGGTGTGAAAATGCATGCATGCAAGCCTAATAAATATTGCTTATTTGTTTATATGTGTTGAAACAAATAAGGGTGGCATTTGGCTTGGAAAATACCCTTAAAGTGGCCCACACCGGTAGACACACGGGCGTGTGTCTAGATCGTGTGTGACACACGGCTTGCCCCATGGGCATGTGATCCGGCCGTGTATCCCCTGCACTCTAATTAATGCAAAAAGAATGCTCTGTAGTAAACTCACGAGCAGATTCACGGCCGTGTGTCTTGGCCGTGTGAGAGATATGGCCTTAGAACATGGGAGTGTGCCCAAGCCGAGTGAAGTCTGCACCAGATTTTGGAATTTAATTCGCCAGACACGGGCGTGTGCCTTGGCCATGTAACCACATTTTGTGCATGACGTCATAATCAGAGAGTTACACGGGCTGAGGACACTGGCATGTCCAAAGCCACAAGAGCGTGTGAAATCCACACGATCCAACCACACGGGCGTGTAATGGGAAAAATTTTCTAAGTATTGTAAAAGTTTTGAAAGTTCTCGGTTTAGTTCTGAACCACCACCAACGTATGTTTTGGGACTCGTGGGCCCATATATGGAATGAAATGCTTGCTACCCAATGGTTTTAATTTGGGTGAAAGTTTAAGGCCCAATTTTGTATGTTCGCTTACGTTTAAGTCCGGTAATGCCTCGTATCCTGTTTCAGTGTCGGGTACAAGTAAGGGGAATTATATTTAGTGGTATTAGAGCTACGGTTTGGTCGATTCTTAAACTAATGTAGTGTCTGTATGATTCTAACTACACATGCCATAAAAGCATTGTCATCGTGTGACGACTCCTAACCATTTTAATTGTGTTTTTATATAGTAATGGATCCCAATCGAGCTGAAGCTGACAACGTAGAAAGTAACGGACCTACTCATGGATAGTGCCACAAGACAGTAAACCTCCATTAGTTAGTCAGAGAGGAGGAGAATGGGCTCGGGAGGCCTTTCTCCACATGATGGATGCTTGGTACACGGAGTTCATTAAGATGAACCTGAACGGTCAACCCCCTCCACCCCCACCTATTCCCCAGCCTGTCCTAGTGGCACCCCGTGGTATGGATTTTATGAGACTGAACAGACCTCCGGTGGATAAAATTTGAAAGAAAAGAGCTGAAGAGTTCCAAGCTAACATCCATGACGATCCGGGATAAATAGAGTTTTGGCTCAAAAATACCATCCGTATTTTTGAGGAATTGTCATGCACACTGGAAGAATGCATGAAATATGTTGTATCACTGCTTAGAGATTCGGCTTACCACTGCTGCAAGACACTTGTCTCGGTAGTACCGAGAGAGTGTGTGACATAGGAATTTTTCTAAGAGGAGTTTTGAAAAAAGTATATCAATCAGAGATTTATGGATCAAAAAAGAAAAGAGTTTCTTAAGTTGAAGCAAGGTAGGATGACCACAACTGAATACGAGCATGAGTTTGTGAGACTCAGCAAATACGCTCATGAATGTGTGTCGACTGAAACCATTATGTGCAAAAGGTTTGAGGACGGATTAAATGAAGATATTTAGATGTTTGTTGGATTACTTGAGCTAAAAGAGATTGTTATACTCGTTGAGGGAGCTTGTAAGGCCGAGGAATTGGCCAAAGAGAAAAGAAAGGTCGAGTTAGAGGCTAGGGACTCAAATAAAAGATCTATAGGCAAGCCATTTCAGTCTACATTGAAGAAGTCGAGGGACTTCCATCTCGTTCCAATGCTTCTGTTGAGTTTTCAAATAGAAATAGAAGTAACCAGTATTAGGGTACTGAGGCCCAGACCACCTCGATTGCTAGTGTTGATAATACTCGACCAAGTTGACCTGAATGTCTCCAACATGGTAGACGTCACCCCAGTGAGTGTCAAGGGAGTGACAAGACCTTTTTCAAGTGCGGTTCCCTAGACCACTTTATTAGAGAGTGCCTTGAGATGGAAAAAAAGGAGAGATATCAAAGAGTAAGATCTGGTAACATTGCTAGTTGAGGTAGACCGCAGAAAAATTTGAGTAATGGAGCGAGCAGTAAGAATGCCCCTAAAGAGTCTGCTGTGAGACCTGAAGCCAGAGCCCCTGCAAGGACATATGTTATTCGCGCTCGCGAAGAGGCTTCATCCTTGGATGTGATTACGGGTACATTTTCTATCTATGAGGCTACTGTTATTGGTTTGATTGATCCAGGATCTACCCATTCCTATATTTATATGAAATTGGTGTCTAGTATGAGCATGCTTGTTGAATCTATGGAATTTGTGATAAAAGTGTCAAAACCTTTAGGAAAACACGTGCTAGTTGATAAAGAATGTAAAAATTATCCTTTGATGATTAGAGGTCACTATTTTCCGGCTAACCTTATGCTTTTTTTGTTTGACGAGTTTGACGTAATTCTTAGTATGGATTGGTTAACTGCTCAAGATGTAGTAGTAAATTGTGGGAGAAATTTTATTGAGCTAAAATGGGAAAATGGTAATATTTGGGTTGAATCATGTAACATCTCTAACCCGTATCCGGCGCCAGACTAAGGTTAAAGGCATTACCGAACAATCAGAAACATTTTACAAACAATTCACATACATTATCCACAATCATAATCAAACATGATCATAATGTCCCTTATATAGGTCATTGGGACCTTAAACAAACATTAGAAAGGGGTCGAGACCAAACCGAGCACATGTAACACCCCAAACCCGGCCTGGAAGTTTGGCTCGAATCTGGCGTGTCACATTGAAGTGTTTTTCAAAACCCATGTTTCCATTAAAAACCCTTCTTAATAATTAAAAACTTATACCCTTTTTAAACCTTGTTAGAAAACCTCAGCTGAATACCATTCTTAACAACTTTGTAAAAACCTTGGCAGTTGCGGAAGCTTAATTTAAAAACAATTGCGGATACGTGATGTTTTGAACAAACAGTAGTTGCTTTTGAAAACCGTGTTCTAATACTAGCAATTATAAGAACAATAAATAAAATTCCAAATTTGAAATCCAAAAAATTACAATGGCTTTACTACAACCCACATAAAAACATTTAAAAGTAATAATCAAAACTGTAACATAAACAGTGTGTGTGGCTTCCTCTGAGCCCCTCGCAGCTCCGATTCGTCTAAGGCTGGAAATTACCTGAAAGGTTAATAAACGGGGTGAGTTTACAAAAACTCAGTGTGAAATCCCCTACTATATAAAAGGAACAGTCAGTCATATAAAAGAATTAAAAGTCTGGCCCCACCCTATTTACAGTTTCAGTATCAATTGGGCCTTAGCCCATTATAACAGACAATACCAGATGGGCTTTAGCCCATTACAGAATAAGAAACATTATCAGAACTAGAATCAAAATGAGAATCAGAATCAGAATCAGAATCAGAATTAAGTGACAAAATCAGAATCAGTATCAGGTAACAGAATCAAAATTAGAATCAAAATCAGAATTAGGTGACAGAATCAAAATCAGTATCAGGTAACAGAATCAAAATCAGAATGTGAATGCAATCCCAACCCAATCAAGCCGTATACACCCCTGTACAAACCTTACACCATGTGGGGAGACAACTTGACCCACCCATCCGCTACACACCACAGAATTTGCAGCATGACTACCAGAACAGATATTGTGACAGAGTCACTAGATACAGATATTGTGGCAGAGCCACCAGAACAGATATTTGTGGCATAGCCACCAGAAACAGATAATGTGGCAAAGCCACTTAACAGAATACGTGGCACAAAGCCATCGATAACTGTAATAACTTCGGCACATAGCCATCAGTGACGGTAATATAACTGGCACACAGCCTTCGGTAAATATGATCGATACAGAGCCATCAACAAATATGTTAGGCACATAGCCACAGGTAAATACGTTTGGCACGAAGCCATAGTCAAGATGGCACAAAGCCATATTTAGGTTGGCACAGGGCCATTGATAACAAGTCTATAATTGGCACGAAGCCCACAATAACGGCACACAGCCTTCAGTAACATGATCGGCACTCAGCCATCGATCGATCCACAGTCTTCTCGGGCGACCCGTGCGACCTTAACAGATCAGATTTTCCTCCGTACGAAATCCCAACCAATGCAACATGTCATGTGTGCAGAATGTCATGCCCATATTTGAATCAAACAATTACAGTCAAGTCATTCATATCACCAACATATATTCACAATCAAATCCGTCAACCACACAATCCAAGTCAGTCACTTGCCCACAAGGGCAAAATAGTCATTTAACACCCTAAGGGCAAAATGGTAATTTTAACCCATGAGGGTATCTCAGTAATTCTACCGTATAGGGGTATTTCAGTATTTCTACCCTACAAGGGTATTTCGGTAATTTTACCCTATAGGGGTATTTTAGTAATTCTACCCTACAAGGGTATTTCGGTAATTCTACTTTATAGGGGTATTTCAGTAATTCTACCCTACAGGGGTATTTCAGTAATTCTACTTGATAGGGGTATTTAAGTAATTCTACCCTAAAGGGGTATTTCGGTAATTCTATTTTACAGGGGTATTTCAGTAATTCTACCCTACAGGGGTATTTCGGTAATTCTACCTTACAAGGGTATTTCAGTAATTCTACCCTACAGGGGTATTTTAGTAATTTTACAATCGACTGTATTTCAATAATTTTACAAATCGAGGATATTTGGGTAATTTTATAAACCTGGGGTACTTTGGTAATTTTACAACTGGGGTATTTCAACAATTTGGTAAACTAAAGTATTCTAAACATGGATAACAATACGAATGGGCCTAAAACCCTTCTCGACCCAAATGGGCCCACATGCTTATGTGGCCCTTTTAGCCCAAATCTAGCCACAGATATGAGATTCACCTAGCCTAGTCTAATATTTACTACACAATCAAACAACTTATCCAATTGGGCTCGTAGGCCCATTGGGCCCACATGGCCTCTTTCGGCCCATCGCGTTCTGAAGTAGCCATCCTACAGCTAGAGTAGTGAGAAATACACACCTGATAGGAGACTGGAGTTAATCCGTGCTCCGAGCACTCTTAGCCGACGCCCAACCCAAACGAGCACGCCATAAAGCGAAAGGGATCAGCCAAGAAAGGTACCCTTACTCTCCTCATGGTTCTATCTATTTAAAGCCAGCTTTGTATCCACTCTTATGTTAGCTTCCCGATGTGGGATCCCTCCATCATCAGAGATTAAATTCAACACCAACTCTTGTTGCCCCCTGTTAACAAAATAAATGCTCTTTGATTGCCATTAGTTTCGAACCCTAGACCTCCTTGCCAACTCTATGACGCCACATTCCTGCCTCTTATGTGGTGCTACTTTGCCACTAGACCACAAGGCTTTTTGTGGTACAATTTCTCCAACAATATTCTTAAGGCCTACCTACTACACCAAGGGTTTGATTCACCTTAAACCAAAATTTTTGCTAAAGTCCAGGTTTGAACCTAGGACTTCTCCAACACTTCTCAGCACACTTAACCACTAAAAGAAGCCTTCATTAACGAAATTTACATGCACAACAAAATATTATAAGTTGCCTTCAACCGCTCCCATGGTCAAGGCCCAAAACTTCTAGGCCCAAATTCAGGGCGTTACAGCACATACAAAATTTTTTGAAAATTAAATATTTTCAAAGTTGTACAGGCCACACGCCCGTATGAACAGGTAGTGTGCCTTACACAGCTTTAGACACACCCATGTCTCTACGTCGTGTCAAAATAGGGCATATACATACTTGTCCACATGGCCACGAGACACGCCAGTGTACCAAGCCATGTGAAAATTAAGGAGGTTACTGACTTGGGTCACACGGCCAGTCACACACCTGTGTATCTAACCCGTGGTCGAAACTAACTTGGCGACACGGCCTAGCACACTCTCGTGTATGAAACCGTGTGGTCTATCCAGGCTCATTTCGAAATGGCCCTCGAGCAACACGGTTGAGACACACGCCCATGTCTCTGCCCGTGTAGGCAAAAATAGGCCATTTAAAGGCCAATTAGCCACCTATTAAGGGTCCTCCCTACAATCATCAAAACCACAACATTTTATGCCAAATTGTCAACCATTTCTCAACCAAAACATCTACCATTCATGCCATAACATTATCAACCAATTTCATACTTAATAGCCATACTAAAATATGCTAAATCATAAGACAAAATCATATCTAATCATTTGTTTCATAACCTCTTTTCAATTCATTCATTCTCATATCAAAATCTTACCAAATCCTCAAATGAGCACACACCAAAACTTACCAAATTGGTCAATTCACTTGTCCATTAATGAACACATCACATAAGCATAATTTGCATCACATATTATATACCAAAATCAAACCATAAGATCAACCAAAACCAAGCCAAATCACATGGCTAAATATATACATATCACAAAACATAATCTAATTACTTCGAGCCTATACATGCCATACTTCAATATATACACATTCAAAAGATACCAAAGTAAGGTTCGATAGTGTTGTAACAATCCTTGATAATCCCCGAGCTCCTAGTAGCTATGATATCTATAAAATAATACAAACACATACAAAGTAAGCTTTCAAAAGCTTAGTAAGCCATATACAAATAAACTTATCGACTTAAATCATATAATCATCATCCATATACATATAATTCATAGCCAAATACTATCACAAACCTCAATGTTCATATACATTTCACATATTCCCAATTCTTTACAACATATAGCATATTTTCTCATGCTTTTATCACATATCATCAATTGATCACTAAAGTGCATATACTTACCTTTTACATCGAATATGATACTCACTCTAAATGTACCTGAATCGGATACATGTTTACATCATAATTTATTTTCTCGGAATGCCTATTGAACCATTCGGAATCATAAGAATACGTAGATAACTCAAAAAGCTCGTACAATGCCAACGTCCTAGACGTGGTGTAACATGTAATCAAATATCAATGCCACTATCCCAGAAAGGTCTTACACGAAATCAAATATGATGCCAACGTCCCAGACGTGGTCTTACACGTAAATCATAAGTCAATGCCAACGTTCCAAACGTGGTCTTACACGATAACACATATCGGATCCTATGTCATGACATATGTATCCTATACTATTCCTAAGGTTCGTACGAGACTTTCGAATGTCGAAACTTTGTCGATACTTTCTCGGATATCTCATTCTCAACACATATATTCATTCAACATTGTTCAAAATCATATAATCAATAATAATTCAATTCAAAATACATTTATTTGTATATCGACTTAACTCGTACGGATTCGAATAAATAGAATCGGCTACTCGACGACTTTTGACTTTCCCCGATCTAATTCTGTTTGCTTTGGTTCTTGATCTATATAAATTCAAATTTAACTCTTTGATTCACCACATCATTCAAATCAATCCAAAAACACATATTTAGGCCATTTTACAAATTAGTCCTCACATTTTCATATTTTGACAATTTAGTCCCTAATCACAAAAATCACAAAATATACAAAATTTGCATATACCCAAGTTAGGCCGAATAGGGGTGTGCACAATTCGGGTAAAACCAAAAAAATTCAGTTAACCGATCGAATTCAGTTAATCGATCGGTTAACCGAATATTTTCGATCGGGGGTCGATTAATAATTTTTTGAATTTTCGATTAACGGTTAATTCGGTTCGAAACATGTCGATTAATCGAATTTTTTCGGTTAACCAAAAAAATAATAAACAAAACCCAAACCCAAACCCAAACCCAATCCAACATAAAACCCAATCTAATATATTTAAACCCAAGTGGCCAACCAAACCCAACCCATTTACCCAACCTAATTACCCAACCCAATACAAATAACTTAATAAATAAAAATAATAATCTAATTGTAAAATTCTGGTAAAACTAAAACACCCACCCCTACTCACTGCTCACAGTCTCACTCTCACACTCACACACACGATAGAAAAAAAACCCTAACTTTTCAAGTTTCAAACCCCTAATTAAAAATTTCAAATCTCTCAAAACCTTCAAAATATTTAAAATCTCCCAAAACCTTCAAAAGTATCATAGCTAGAGGCTGGAGCTATGGCTGGCGGCTGCCCGCTGGTGTTGTCGTCGAAGCACGAAAGCAGGCAAGCAACTCTGTTACCTGTTGATTACTTTTTTTTTGTGGTTTTTACTTTCAACTCATCTTTTCAAGAAAATTCTCTTCTCAGCTCTCACTCATAGGCATCGCTATTTCGTTCTCTTTTCTTTCCAACTGTCTTTGTTATTTTGATTTATTACGAAGATATGTTCTTCTTTTATGGCCTTCTTGATTAGTGATGTAACACTCCTAACCCGTATCCATCGCCGGAATAAGGTTATGAGGTATTACTTGACTGAACAAAACTTCTATAAGGCCAAAGATACTTACCAGACATAAATTATCAATAATGTAAACATGTCTCATTGATTTTCCATAGGAGCTCTTATAAATTTCCAAAATGACTCACTATCAAAACATAACCGAATATCTAATAACAATTTAAATACTATCAAGTTATAACTAAAACATTTCACCACATTAGTTCAATTATAAGGCTTCTCTAAACAAAATGAGCAAGCCATCTTCGCATGGCTATTGTAATACCCCATACCCGAGACCGTTGCCGGAGTCGGACACGAGGGGTTCACAGACTAAATTCGCTTACTATCGCAGTCCATTTTAAATTTTTCCAGACAGCTGGCTAACTGTGTCGCTGTCACCTTAAAAATCATATCTTGAGTTTCACAACTCGAAAATCAGTTTCGTGATTTTTCCCTGAAACTAGACTCCTATGTCCATCTACATATTTTTTTCTAGAATTTTTGGTCAGGCCAATTAGTACAGTTTATTAGTTAAATTCTCCCCTGTTACAGGGTGCGACTACACTGACCTTCATGCATTACAATTCGGATATCTCCCTGTACAGGGCTTCAATACTGATGCCGTTTGTTTCTTTAGAAACTAGACTCATAGAGGAATCTATACATATATGGCATGACTCCTAATTATCTCTGGTTAATTTATAATGAATTTCCAAAGTCGGAACAGGGAATCCAGAAACCGTTCTGGCCCTGTCTCACGAAAACCTAATTATCTCTTAACATACCACTCATATGACCGTTTCGTTTCTTCCATATGAAAGTGGATTCATCAAGGTTCATTTAAATAATTTATTCACTATTTAATTCTATTCCTACTATTTTTAGTGATTTTCCAAATCTACATCACTGCTGCTGTCAGCATCTGCCTTTAAGGTAGACTTTACCTATTTCATAGTTTCCATGATTCAACTAGCCCTTTTAGCATAAATAGCACAAATTATGATAGTGATTAACCATTCCCATGGCCAATCCTTGTTAAGCATATCCACACCTCTCAATAACCATATCCATACCAAATGATTATAACATTATGCTCAAACATATATAAGCCATTTTCGCATGGCTATCCAAAATTATACAAATCCAAAGGGTCCATGACCCACTACAAAAGGGTAGTCCTATACATGCCATTTTCAGAGTTCAACCAAAAGTGTACCAAAAGGGCTTTGATAGTGTGGGCGACTTCGACTTCAATAATCCCGAGTCCGATAGCTGACGAACCAAAATCTATAAAACAGAGATTCAAAGAACGGAGTAAGCATTTAATGCTTAGTAAGTTTTAAGCAAGACAAAGTGTTCTCAATCACTATTATTGGTCATTCATTTCAACTGTTCGATGAAGTTAATCTAGAGCTTCATCTCGATCTATAATATCATTAAACGCAACACTTGGCTGCCACATATATACTTTCGAATAATAATGACCTAGATGGTCAAATATTTCCAAAGCACATTCTCACATTTGGAGTTATAATATTAATCACATTTACGTACCTCTTTGATACTGATAATTCACCTCGAAATCACTCCACCGATGAGTAAGTAATACGTACCTGAACATCTTGAATACATAATACTTATTTGATGGTAACTTAATGCAGATATTCAATATCAAAGTCTTACTTGAATCCTAGCATTTAGCCGTCGGGTCTTTAAAGCTCGGATATAGTACGGGCACGAAGCCTACGGACATTAATCAGGATAATACTCTCGCATAAAGCCTGGGGGTTTTAACCCGGATATAGTACTGACACAATTGCCCTTCGGGACTTATCACATTTATACACTTTCACATCCATCACGTTGGCCACTCGGCCCTGTCACATATATACACTTTCACATTCATCACATCGGCCATTAGGCCTCATCACATATATACACTTTCACATTCATCACATCGGCTATTAGGCCTTATCACATATATACACTTTCACATTCATCACATCGGCCATTAGGCCTTATCACATATATATACACTTTCACATTCATCACATTGGCCATTAGGCCTTATCACATATATACACTTTCACATTCATCACATCGGTCATTAGGCCTTATCACATATATACACTTTCACATTCATCACATCGGCCATTAGGCCTTATCACATATATACACTTTCACATTCATCACATCGGCCATTAGGCCTTATCACATATATATACACTTTCACATTCATCACATTGGCCATTCGGCCTTATCACATATATACACTTTCACATTCATCACATCGGCTATTACGCCTAATCACATATATACACTTTCACATTCATCACGTTGGCCATTAGGCCTTATCACATATATATACACTTTCACATTCATCACATCGGTCATTAGGCCTTATCACATATATATACACTTTCACATTCATCACATTGGCCATTCGGCCTTATCACATATATACACTTTCACATTCATCACATCGGCCATTAGGCCTTATCACATATATACACTTTCACATTCATCACATCGGCCATTAGGCCTTATCACATATATATACACTTTCACATTCATCACATCGGCCATTAGGCCTTATCACATATATACACTTTCACATTCATCACATCGGCCATTAGGCCTTATCACATATATACACTTTCACATTCATCACATCGGCCATTAGGCCTTATCACATATATATACACTTTCACATTCATCACATTGGCCATTCGGCCTTATCACATATATACACTTTCACATTCATCACATCGGCCATTAGGCCTTATCACATATATACACTTTCACATTCATCACATCGGCCATTAGGCCTTATCACATATATACACTTTCACATTCATCACATCGGCCATTAGGCCTTATCACATATATATACACTTTCACATTCATCACATTGGCCATTCGGCCTTATCACATATATACACTTTCACATTCATCACATCGGCTATTAGGCCTTATCACATATATACACTTTCACATTCATCACATCGGCCATTAGGCCTTATCACATATATATACACTTTCACATTCATCACATTGGCCATTCAGCCTTATCACATATATACACTTTCTCTTTTCCCCTATCCGACTTTGATCCTCTTTGCTCTTGGGCTTAATTTAAACGAATGAATTTGTTTAATCATTTCGAACATTAAAAGCTCTTTTAAAGCACTTAACCCTTATACTCAATAATGAACCAAACCATATAGCTAATTATTTTATCACATCACCTCAAGCACATATATTAACTATCATACACCCAATTCACATGCCAAGTTGCAAATAAAAAAAAATGCATACACACCAATATATAATTATAACATGTTTTGATATCTTATATATCCCATTATTATTTTATCCTTTCTCCCATAAACCATTAGCACAACATGTTTTATGACATGTTTTGCCCATCACCCTTTGTCATGGCTGGCCACTAGTAATTAAATGGGGGAAATTGACATGCAAGTCCACCCTTTTGATTACATGCACTAATAGATCCTTATGGATTAACCTATCACATTTCAAAAGTGTCACACATAAGTCATATTACTAAATTCACATGCAATCGACTAAATCGAAGCTCAAAACTTTCACACATTCATATTCACATATTTTAGACAATAAATATCATATTCAAATAATTTTGTAACTCGGTTTAGCGGTCCCGAAACCGCTTTCCGACTAGGGTCATTTTAGGGCTGTCACAACTCTCCCCCACTTAAGAAATTTTCGTCCCCGAAAATTTCTACCGATGCATAGTTTAGGATAACGTCCTCTTATTGAATTATATCCACAAAGACATTAGCTCATCGATAGCAATTGTAATTCATTATTGATTTCGCATCGATCTATAAAATCATTTTCTTATCTTAAAAAAATACATAAACATTTCTACAAGTATGCGCATATATCTCATTTTCTTGATTTCATAAGCAATAATCACTTAATTTAATTCACAATTGCATTTCAAACACATATTAAGTACATATTAACATGTATAATTCACATCATCAACCCACATATTTGTAACCCACATTTTCATTCATGTATAAGCTGTAACCTGACCGAAAGTACACATATACTCAAACATCCCAATAAATATCCTTTATAACTCCATCATATCTCACTATTCAACTTAACCTATTTCCAACAGAAAATCAACTTCCACATACCTGAACATTGAATTCATTTAGCACATTTAATCACTGTTAACGATACCCGTTGAATCATTCGAAATCATTACGGATACTCATTAAGCACATATAGCTCTTACAATGCCATATCCTAGATATGATCTTACATATGCTCACATATCGAGCCGATGCCATGTCCCAGACATGGTCTTACACACTATCTCAAATCAATGCCTTCGTCCCAGACGAGGTCTTACATGAATTCCACTTCACACACTTAGTGCCCACTGACCGATCTCGCACTCATAGTGCTCGATTAAAGGAATTCGCACACACACAGTGCCTCTAATCATTCACACACATAGTGCTCTTATTCATTCGTTATTACACATTAAAATGACTTAACCAAGTCTATAAACATCATGTATGAACACTTTTAAACATATCATCTCATTTAAATTTGAATTCGTATAGTAATGAATACTTAAACTTTGCTCAAATTACCGGCACGAAGCCTACTAGGCACGAAGGACCGAATACACGTCACCAGCATGATTGCTCTTCGGGACCTAGCCCGGATATAACACCAGCACGAATGCTCTTTGAGGTTTAGCACGGATATATTACTAGCACGAATGCTCTTCGGAACTTAGCCCGGATACATCACTAGCATGAATGCTCTTCGAAACTTAGTCCGGATACATCACTAGCACGAATGCTCTTCGGGACTTAGCCCGGATACATCACTAGCATGAATGCTCTTCGGGACTTAGCCCGGGTACATCACTAGCACGAATGCTCTTCGGACTTAGCCCGGGTACATCACTAGCACGAATGCTCTTCGGGACTTAGCCCGGATACATCACTAGCATGAATGCTCTTCGGGACTTAGCCCGGATCATCGTCGAGACCTTTAGCTCGGATGAAATCTCCACACAAGGCCAGTGAATTTTAATCCGGACATAATCTCTTCATATAGTCAGCGGGTCTTTGAACTCGGATTCACATCACTGAGTCTCATACATATTTATTCACATGTTATCATGTTTCACATGGCACAAATCACATTTATAATTTAATCAATTCATTCACATGTAAACATATAACATGATTCTTGACTTTAAGTCGTAAATATCATTCAAATCTAATACATGTATGCTTCTTTTACTAAACTTTCAGCTCAATAAGCAATCACACAAAAGCATATATCCCCAATCTCTTCCTTTGTTCATTTCTCTAATAACCTTATTATGATAAGGACAATGGGACATCATTCATCTATCATACATGTATATCATGGCATTTTAAGTTAAATACCAAATTCAATTACTCAAAACTTACTTATGTTATACCCTTCTCAATATTGACACGTCATAAGCATGTCTCAGTCCTCTCAATACCATCTGCTACAGCTCGATCAGGATCGGAATTCATTACAATAAATAAACACATTTTCAATTGTCAGAAATCACCACACTATCAAATAATCACATAATGGCATGTATAGCTAGACCCAAACGTATTACGGTAGTCCTAGAATCGACTAAACCGTAGCTCTAACACCAATAAAATTGTAATACCCCGTACCCGAGACCGTTTCCGGAGTCAGACACGAGGGGTTCATAGACTAAATTCGCTTACTATCGCAGTCCATTTTAAATTTTTCCAGACAGCTGGCTAACTGTGTCACTGTCACCTTAAAAATCATATCTTGAGTTTCACAACTCGAAAATCAGTTTCGTGATTTTTCCCTGAATCTAGACTCCTATGTCCATCTACATATTTTCTTCTAGAATTTTTGGTCGGGCCAATTAGTACAGTTTATTAGTTAAAGTCTCCCCTGTTACAGGGTGCGACTACACTGACCTTCATGCATTACAATTCGGATATCTCCCTGTACAGGGCTTCAATACTGATGCCGTTTGTTTCTATAGAAACTAGACTCAGAGAGGAATCTATACATATATGGCATGACTCCTAATTATCTCTGGTTAATTTATAATGAATTTCCAAAGTCGGAACAGGGAATCCAGAAACCGTTCTGGCCCTGTCTCACGAAAACCTAATTATCTCTTAACATACCACTCATATGACCGTTTCGTTTCTTCCATATGAAAGTGGATTCATCAAGGTTCATTTAAATAATTTATTCACTATTTAATTCTATTCCTACTATTTTTAGTGATTTTCCAAATCTACATCACTGCTGCTGTCAGCATCTGCCTTTAAGGTAGACTTTACCTATTTCATAGTTTCCATGATTCAACTAGCCCTTTTAGCATAAATAGCACAAATTATGATAGTGATTAACCATTCCCATGGCCAATCCTTGTTAAGCATATCCACACCTCTCAATAACCATATCCATACCAAATGATTATAACATTATGCTCAAACATATATAAGCCATTTTCGCATGGCTATCCAAAATTATACAAATCCAAAGGGTCCATGACCCACTACAAAAGGGTAGTCCTATACATGCCATTTTCAGAGTTCAACCAAAAGTGTACCAAAAGGGCTTTGATAGTGTGGGCGACTTCGACTTCAATAATCCCGAGTCCGATAGCTGACGAACCAAAATCTATAAAACAGAGATTCAAAGAACGGAGTAAGCATTTAATGCTTAGTAAGTTTTAAGCAAGACAAAGTGTTCTCAATCACTATTATTGGTCATTCATTTCAACTGTTCGATGAAGTTAATCTAGAGCTTCATCTCGATCTATAATATCATTAAACGCAACACTTGGCTGCCACATATATACTTTCGAATAATAATGACCTAGATGGTCAAATATTTCCAAAGCACATTCTCACATTTGGAGTTATGATATTAATCACATTTACCTACCTCTTTGATACTGATAATTCACCTCGAAATCACTCCACCGATGAGTAAGTAATACGTACCTGAACATCTTGAATACATAATACTTATTTGATGGTAACTTAATGCAGATACTCAATATCAAGTCTTACTTGAATCCTAGAATTTAGCCGTCGGGTCTTTAAAGCTCGGATATAGTACGAGCACGAAGCCTACGGACATTAATCAGGATAGTACTCTCGCATAAAGCCTGCGGGGTTTTAACCCGGATATAGTACTGACACAATTGCCCTTCGGGACTTATCACATTTATACACTTTCACATCCATCACGTTGGCCACTCGGCCCTGTCACATATATACACTTTCACATTCATCACATCGGCCATTAGGCCTCATCACATATATACACTTTCACATTCATCACATCAGCTATTAGGCCTTATCACATATATACACTTTCACATTCATCACATCGGCCATTAGGCCTTATCACATATATATACACTTTCACATTCATCACATCGGCCATTAGGCCTTATCACATATATATACACTTTCACATTCATCACATTGGCCATTCGGCCTTATCACATATATACACTTTCACATTCATCACATTGGCCATTAGGCCTTATCACATATATACACTTTCACATTCATCACATCGACCATTAGGCCTTATCACATATATACACTTTCACATTCATCACATCGGCCATTAGGCCTTATCACATATATATACACTTTCACATTCATCACATTGGCCATTCGGCCTTATCACATATATACACTTTCACATTCATCACATCGGCTATTAGGCCTTATCACATATCTACACTTTCACATTCATCACATCGGCCATTAGGCCTTATCTCATATATATACACTTTCACATTCATCACATCGGCCATTAGGCCTTATCACATATATATACACTTTCACATTCATCACATTGGCCATTCGGCCTTATCACATATATACACTTTCACATTCATCACATCGGCCATTAGGCCTTATCACATATATACACTTTCACATTCATCACATCGGCCATTAGGCCTTATCACATATATATACACTTTCACATTCATCACATCGGCCATTCGGCCTTACCACATATATATACACTTTCACATTCATCACATCGGCCATTCAGCCTTATCACATATATACACTTTCACATTCATCACATCGGCCATTAGGCCTTATCACATATATACACTTTCACATTCATCACATCGGCCATTAGGCCTTATCACATATATATACACTTTCACATTCATCACATTGGCCATTCGGCCTTATCACATATATACACTTTCATATTCATCACATCGGCCATTAGGCCTTATCACATATATACACTTTCACATTCATCACATCGGCCATTAGGCCTTATCACATATATACACTTTCACATTCATCATATCGGCCATTAGGCCTTATCACATATATATACACTTTCACATTCATCACATTGGCCATTCGGCCTTATCACATATATACACTTTCACATTCATCACATCGGCTATTAGGCCTTATCACATATATACACTTTCACATTCATCACATCGGCCATTAGGCCTTATCACATATATATACACTTTCACATTCATCACATTGGCCATTCGGCCTTATCACATATATACACTTTCTCTTTTCCCCTATCCGACTTTGATCCTCTTTGCTCTTGGGCTTAATTTAAACGAATGAATTTGTTTAATCATTTCGAACATTAAAAGCTCTTTTAAAGCACTTAACCCTTATACTCAATAATGAACCAAACCATATAGCTAATTATTTTATCACATCACCTCAAGCACATATATTAACTATCATACACCCAATTCACATGCCAAGTTGCAAATAAAAAAAAATGCATACACACCAATATATAATTATAACATGTTTTGATATCTTATATATCCCATTATTATTTTATCCTTTCTCCCATAAACCATTAGCACAACATGTTTTATGACATGTTTTGCCCATCACCCTTTGTCATGGCTGGCCACTAGTAATTAAATGGGGGAAATTGACATGCAAGTCCACCCTTTTGATTACATGCACTAATAGATCCTTATGGATTAACCTATCACATTTCAAAAGTGTCACACATAAGTCATATTACTAAATTCACATGCAATCGACTAAATCGAAGCTCAAAACTTTCACACATTCATATTCACATATTTTAGACAATAAATATCATATTCAAAAATTTGGTGACTCGGTTTAGCGGTCCCGAAACCGCTTTCCGACTAGGGTCATTTTAGGGCTGTCACAGCTATAATGTATACAAGTCGAAATATCATTCTACCTATAGTCTATCCTATACATGCCTTAAACCATGATGATATACAATCTTCTCAACTCACATAATGACTCGATAGTGTGATGATATCTCCGGCCCTTCCAACTCGAGCTAAAGTATAAACCTATAAGAAATGGAAAGGAGAACACGGAGTAAGCTTCAATGCTTAGTAAGTTTTAAGCAATGCAAACAATTAATTTACTTATAGATCGATTATTCAAATTTTCAAGAAATCATTCCTAGATAATTTCCATTTTGGCCAAGTATCCATGAACATAATGCATATGTAACAAATTCACCTCACTTGAATCTGAACTGAATTAAAACGAAGTATTGAAATCAAAAATAAGATCATAAGAACTCGAAAAGCATCTCATTAACAAGTTTTAACCATGTTTGCAACAAAATCACAAATTCACTACAAGATGTCTTCCTGAGCAGCAGTCACTAAATTATTTATAACTGGAGGTAAGAAACTCCAAATCAAGTGCCGTTAATTTTCCTTGAAAATAGACTCATATATCTTCCATCCATCAAATTTTAAGAATTTTTGGTTTGACCAATCAATACCATATTTTTCTTTAAGTTTTCCCCTGTTTCACTGTTTGACTATTCTGACCACTCTTCACTACGAACCAAATTTCTCATTATACAGAATTCAAAATATGTTATCGTTTATTTTATTTGAAACTATACTCATTAAGGAGTCTAAGAATATAAATTTTATCTTATAAAAATTTTTGTACCATTTATAATGATTTTCTGAAAACAGAACAGGGGACCTCGAAGTCATTTTGACTCTGTTCCATGCCACTTCAAATATCTCATTATTGGGAATTCTTTTGCTTACACGGTTTCTTTTATAAGAACCTAGACTCATTAAGATTTCATTACATAATTTATTCAGCCTCTAACTCAACTCCCACAATTTATGGTGATTTTTCGAAATCACGTTACTGCTGTTGTCCCAAGCAGATTTATTACACATTCTTTGCATTCATATTATTTAACATGTATATCACCAAATCAATCTCATGTAACCTTTCACCATAACCGAATACACACATACAAATATGAGATTTTCACATATACTTCTCATTTCGCATTCATGATTCCATTCCGATCAATCTAACATATAAAAGTATATAATGCATACCTGACCAACTTAATGCATTGAACATATTCAATGGTAGTTCACTACGAACATTTGAAATCATAATCTTACTCCAATCATCAGCATTAAGTCTGCTAGGTTTAAAACCCAAATCCAATCACCACCACAAAGCATACGGGACTTTAAGCCCGGATATAATACCAGCACAAAGCCTGCGGGACTTTAGCCCGGATATAACACCAGCACGAATGCCTTCGGGACTTAGCCCGGATATAACACCAGCACGAATGCCTTTGGGACTTAGCCCGGATATAACACCAGCATGAATGCCTTTAGGACTTAGCCCGGATATAACACCAACACGAATGCCTTCGGGACTTAGCCCGGATATAACACCATTATAAAGTCGTCTCATAAACAATTCATATAATATAGCATGTATACCCGTTCACTTTGCTCTATTTAATCATTCAATATTTTGCACACTAAGTGTCATTCTCAATATCTCGTACATTAAGTGTCATTCTCAATATTTCGTACACTGAGTACCATATTTGATTGCCCCGCACACTAAGTGTCACATTTTGTCGATATGTCGTCAGACATTGAAATATTCACGTATATACAATTTATACGATATCAAAGCATTAGAAACATAAATTTAACAATGCTTATTGCATACGAACTTACCTGGCTAAATTGTAGAGTACCAAAGTTCAGGGGTATTTTGGTAATTTTCTCATTTTCCTCGATTTTCCACACGATCTTGATCTAAATTAAAAATTTCATTCAATATATTAATTTAGACAGTAAAACACCTCATTTCATACAATTTGGTCATTTTTGTCATTTTTACAAAATTACCCCTAAAGTTTTACTTTTATTCATTTTAGTCCCTGAGCTCAAAACATGCAAATTAACCATTTTAACCATAATTAAGCTTAGCCAAATGTTCATGGTATCAAAACAGTCCATAATTCACTTTATGGAAAAATTATAGTTTTGCCCCTAATATTTCAACTTCTTTACAATTTAGTCCCTATATCATAAAAATGAAAATTCATGAAATTGAGTAAAATTCTACTATAGAAGAATATCACTAGTGTCTCTAGCAGCCCACACATTTCATTTATTTGACATTTTAACCACAAAGTTTTCACATTTATCAATTTAGCCCTTAATTGTCAATTTCACAAAAATTCACTTAACAAAAAGTGTTTAACTATCAACAAGGACTCATATTCTTCCATTAAACTTCAAAACCCTATTATACTCATCAATGGAAAATATCAAGCTATTCAATGGTTTTGCAAAATAGCCCCCTCATTAGATAGATTAAGCAACAACGATCCCAAAATATAAAAATAATTAAAAACAGGACTAGAAATGCCTACCATGCATTAGCCGAAAGTTGGAAGCTTCTTCCATGGCTTCTCAAGCTTCATATTCGGCTGGTAAAAAGAGAATGAAAAAGATGACACCTTGATTCTTTTATTTTATTCATTTTATTATTATTTTTAACCAATTTACAATATTAACCTTTGTACACTTTATTTATTACACCAAATGCCAAGCCATCATATCCCACTATCTCTTTAATGGGCTAATTACCAAACAAGGACTTTCACTTTTAAGTTCTATATCTATTTAATACCTTTAGCTTATAGAACAGAACTTTTTCACTTTACGTAATTTAGTCCTTTTTGCTTAATTAACTATCGAAACGATAAAATTTTTCAACGAAACTTTAATACCGTCTTATTGCCACTGCGTAAATATTTATAAAAATATTTACGACTCGGTTTATAGAAACAAGGTCCCGATACCTCATTTTCTAAACCCACTTGACCTCAGGGTCATACCACTTAAACTTAATAAATCGCTTATAAAATAAAAATCACAATATCAAAAATATTTTTTTTAAATCACAATTAGCTCGTAAATATTAAATATAATATTTACAAACCTACTCGTCGGATTTGGTGGCCCTGAAACCACTGTTTCGATTAACCCTAAAAACGGGCTGTTACAAGTGATTTCTTTTTAATCTTTATTTTTGCATGTTTTCCGAGTGATATGTATACATGTTTCAATGTTCAATTTTTGTTCTCTTGAAGAAGTTAATCTTGATCTGTGATGATTTTCTGTTATAGTTCTTTGAATCTTAATTGGTTTGATTGAATTTATTTATTCATGGAAACAGAAGAAAGAAGATTGAATCTAATTTTCTACATTTGATGTACTGGTTTACCTAAACTTCCTTAACTCTTACTCACTGCATTGATGTTGAGATGAAGAATCTCTTGTATGGGTTGATTTGTTGAGTTAAATAAGATTATTTTTAAATACGAGAGTCAAATATTTATCTCTCGTGATCAAAACAGATATCATGTTGTTTAGCTTCAATGCTAAGGAGCTACTCAAAATTTAGATTAAGTCGTTTGTTTCTTTGATATTTTGAGTATCAATAAATCCTAAATTTGAGATTTATATTATTAACTCCTTTTATTTTTTAACAAAATCAGTCTCTTTACTATTCTCTAAAACTGTTTGAACAAATTTGTTGTGTTTCTTTGATTGGGCTGTTTAAAGGTATTTGTAGGATAAATACGTTTCCATTGTATAGTTGCTTTGTTTAGGAACCATGAGGTTAAGCTTTAATTGAATGAAATTCAATTTATATTCCAGATTGTTGCATTTCTTAGCAATAGGAATGCCGCAAAGCATATGCTGGAACCTTATTTTTTTAAATGCATATATTTCTATTATATGCTAAATTGTTGCACATGTTTTTTTTTTGTTTTTTTTTGTAAATTTAATGCAAATGGGGATCTTTTGGAGAGAAGACTTACATTTCAATTATGTGTTAATTTCAAGACTTATGTAATGTTTTTAATTATGTTGTGATTCAAAGACTTATGTAATGTTTTTAATTATGTAGTGACTCATAGGCTTATATAATATTTTTAATTATGTAGTGATTCAAAGACTTACATAATGTTTTTAATTATGTAGTGATTCAATTTGGGTAATTCGGGTAATTCGGGTAATCGGTTAATTCGGTTAATTTTTAACCAAAAATAAAAGAATACAATTTTCGGTTAATTCGGTTAACCGACCAAATTAACCGAAAAATTTTGATTCGGTTAATTTTTTAAAAAAAATTCGGTTCGGTTAACGGTTAAAAATTTTGAAAGGTCGGTTAATTCGGTTAATGATATTTCGGGTCAGTTAACCGAATGAACACCCCTAAGGCCGAATTCTCATAGCTTTCATATAAGCCCATATATTTCATTTATTTCACATTTTAGTCCCTCAATTTCCAAATCTTACAATTTAGTCCAAATTACTCAAATTCATCAAAAATTCAAAGACAAAATATACTAACCCAACACATATCTTTAATTTTTCAACCATTAACATCACAAAACTCATAATTTCATCAACGGCATAACTCAAAATCATCAACAAAATCAGAAATTAAGACATGGGCTCGATAGAATAGAGAGCAACGATCACAAAAATGTAGAAATTATCAAAAACGGATCAAAACACATACCTCAATCGAGCAACACAATGGTCGAACTAGAGCTGATCATGGGCTGGGCGGCCCGGCCCGGCCCGGCCCGAAGGCCCGCCCGAAAAATGGGAGGGTTTGGGTAAAAATATAGGCCCGAAAAATGGGCTTAGGCAAAAACACGAGGCCCGTTTAGAAAATAGGCCGGGCTCGAGTAAGAGTTTTTTTTGGCCCAGACCAAATTATATATTAATATATTTTTTTATTTTATTTTTAATCATTTTAAATTTTTAATATAACCATTTTTTATTATATTGTTAATTTGTGTATTGTTTTAAGAATTATTTTAGTATCATTTTTATTTGTTTTAATATTTGTTTTTATGCTTTTAAATATATTTGATTTATTATATTTTTAAATTTTTTATTTAATGAAATAAGCAAAAAAAAATTTAATATGGGCCGGGCCGGGCCGGGCTCAGGCTTAGCAATTTTATTTCGGGCCAGGCTTGGACAAATTTTTAGGCCCGTATTTTGGGCCGGGCCGGGCCTGGGCCTAGTAGATTGGCCTAAAATTTTGTTTGGGCCCTGCCCAAACCCTGCCCAGCCCGGCCCATGATCACCTCTAGGCCGAACCCTAGAATTCTTTTTTCCCTTTTCTTTTTCTTGTATTTTCAGCAATAGATGAAGAAAATAATCTAAAATTTAACTTTGGTTTTAATTAATATAACATTAATATGCATTTTACCAATTTAACATTATCATTAATCATTAAAATTCCACCAACTAATTCCCATTTATGTCATTTAATTCATTCCATGGTCATATAACCTCATAAGGACCTCATAATTAATAAACCATAACAAATAGGCATTTTAACAATTAGAATGCCCCTTTTACCTTTTACGCGATTAGGTCTTTTTATCAAATTTAGCACACAAATGATTAAATTTTCATACGAAACTTTCACACATGCTAATTCACATATCATAAGCATGGAGAATAATATTAAAATATTTTTTGGCTTAGACTTGTGGTCAAGAAACCACTATTCTAACTAGGGTCTAAACCGGACTGTAACAAATCAGATGAGTCGAATAGCTCGCCTATAGTGATTTCTTCTATGACCGCTTAGAAGTGTGTAAGGAAGGGTTACGAAGCTTATCTTACTTTTTTGTTGAATACAAAAGACTCAGAGTTAAAGATTGAGTCAATACCAGTAGTATGTGAGCATCCGGACGTGTTTACAGAAGAATTGCCTGGGTTGCCTCTGATTAGAGAAGTAGAATTTGGTATTTATCTAGTTTTGGGTACAGCACCCATTTCTATTGCTCCGTATAGGATGGCTCCGACTGAGTTAAAGGAGTTGAAAGCCCAGTTGCAAGAGTTGACGGAGAAAGGTTTCGCGAGACCTAGTTATTCACCGTGGGGTGCGCCAGTTTTATTTGTGAAAAAGAAAGATGGTTTGATAAGGCTATGTATTGGATAAATATCCCTTACCACGGATGGATGATCTATTTGATCAACTGAAGGGAGCCACAGAATTTTCCAAGATAGATTTAAAATCTGGTTATTATCTATTGAGAGTTAAAGACTCAGACGTGCCAAAAACTGTATTACGGACGAGGTATGGTCACTATGAGTTTCTAGTAATGCCTTTTGGCCTAACAAATGCTCCTGTGGTTTTCATGGATTTAACGAATCGAACTTTCTGACCTTATTTGGATAAATTTGTTGTGGTGTTTATTGATGACAACTTGATTTATTCTCGTGATTAGTCTGAACATGCCGAGCACTTACGAACTATTTTGAAAACTTTGAGAGATAAGCAGTTGTATGCTAAGTTTAGCAAAAGTGAGTTTTGGCTTAGAGAAGTCATATTTTTTGGGCATATTGTATCAGGTGATGGGATCCAAGTTGATCTGAGTAAGATTTCGACCATTGTTGATTGGAAACCGCCGAGAAATGTATCTGAGGTTAGAAGCTTTTGCGGCTTAGCCGGCTATTACCGAAGGTTCATCAAAGGATTTTCCATGATTGCCTCTCTGATGGAAAAATTTTTGCAAAAAGATATCAAGTTTGAATGGTCAGAAAAGTGTCAATAGAGTTTTGAGAAATTAAAGGCATTGTTGACTGAGGCTCCGGTATTAGTGCAACCCGAGTCGGGAAAAGAATTTGTGGTTTATAGTGATGTGTCCTTAAATGGATTGGGTTGTGTTCTTATGCAAGAAGGGAAAGTGATAGCCTATGCTTCAACGCAATTGAAACCAAATGAGAAAAATTATCTGACACATGATCTAGAGCTAGCCGCCATTGTCTTTGCATTAAAGATTTGGAGACATCACTTGTATGGTGAGAAGTGTTGGGTATTCACCGATCATAAGAGTCTAAAATACTTGATGACTCAAAAGGATTTGAATTTTGGCAATGAAGGTGGCCAGAGTTGATAAATGATTATGAGTTGGTGATTAACTATCACCCGAGTAAGGCGAACGTGGCCGTCGATGCCCTAAGTAGCAAATCTTTTTTTACCTATAGAACTATGAATACACAGTTGATTGTGTCAAATGATGGTTCAATACTAGTAGAATTGAGAACTAGACATACATTTCTCCAAGAGATCTGTGAAGCTCAGAAAGGTGATAGTGATTTGTAAACCAAGAGAGCTCAATGTGAGTCGGGTGTCGAATCAGATTTTTGAATTGGTTCCGATGGTTGTTTGACGCTTCGAGATAGGGTCTGTGTACCTAGAAATAATGAGATTATTGGGAAAAATTTTCACGAGGCATATAGTATTCATTCGGGTAGTACCAAGATGTATAATGACTTAAAGAGATTGTATTGGTGGCTGGGTATGAAAAGAGACATCTCAGAGTTTGTGTCGAAATGCTTAATTTGCCAGCAAGTGAAAGCTGAGCCCCAAATACCTTTGGGTTTACTTAAGCTTGTGATGGTTCCTGAGTGGAAATGAGATCGGATTATTATGGACTTTGTGACAGGATTACCATTGTCACCAAGAAAGAAATATGTTGTTTGGGTCGTAGTTGATCGATTAATGAAATTGGATCACTTTGTCCCGGTATGTATCGACTACTCACTCGATATGCTAGCCGAGTTGTATGTTTCTGAAATTGTGAGACTTCATGGAGTACCTTTGTCGATTATTTCGGATAGGGATCCGAGATTCACATCACAGTTTTGGAAAAAGCTACCAGAAGCGTTAGGTACAAAGTTGAATTTTGGTACCGGTTTCCATCTACAAACCGATGGTTAGTTAGAGGGAGTAATACAAATACTTGAAGACATGTTCCGGTGTTGTGTTCTTGAATTTCAAGGCAATTGGGAAATGTACTTGCTGTTGGTGGAATTTTCCTATAATAACAATTTTTAATCGAGTTTGAAAAATGGCACCTTATGAGGCATTGTATGGGAGTAAGTGCCGAACACCATTATGTTGGACTGAACTTAGAGAGAATTAGATTCATGGGGTCGACTTAGTCAAAGAAACCGAAGAGAAAGTGAATGTGATTCGAGATTGCTTGAAAGCAGCTTGTGATAGACAGAAATCCTACACGGATTTAAAACGAAGTGAAATTGAGTTTCAAGTCGGTGATAAGGTATTTCTAAAGGTGTCCCCATGGAAGAAAGTTCTCAAATTTGGTCAGAAAGGAAAGTTAAGTCCACGTTTCATTGGACTATATGAGATTATCGAAAGGATAGGGATGGTAGCATATCAGTTGGCTTTGCCATCTGAATTGGAAAAGATCTATGATGTGTTTCATGTATCTATGTTGCGCCGATACCGATCAGACCCTTCACATGTGATTTCACCGACAAAGGTTGAGATACGACCAGATTTGACTTATGGTGAGGAACGATTAAGATTTTGGCTCAGGAAGTCAAGCAATTGAGAAATAAAAGTATTGCTCTTGTGAAAGTCTTATGGCAAAAGCATGGGGTTGAAGAGGCCACATGGGAACCCAAAGAAACCATGAGAGCACAATACCCAAACCTTTATACCGATAAGATTTCTGAGGATGAAAATCCCTAAACGAAGGAGAGTTATAACATCCCAATTTTAGGCCTAGTTGGAATAGTGGTTTCGGGACCACAAATCTGAGGTCATAAAAAATTATTTTAATATACTTTTGAGGTCTACGACATGATAATATGATTTTGCAAAAGTTGTGTTAAGAAATTTTACCGTTTGAATGCTTAATTTGTGAAAAAGAACCAAATCGCGTAAAATGCAAAAGTTGTGTTCCATTAGCTAAAGTTGTTAAATAGCTATAGATCTTAAAAGTTGAGGTCCTTAACGAGTAATTAGGCCATTACATATGTGTATGGCTGTACATGAAGTGTAATATATGAAAAGTCAAAAAGCCAAAAATTGGGTATGGGTTGGTATTTGATGACAAAAGCAAAAACTAAAAAAATAAAAATCAAATGGTCATCTTCTTCTCCATCCTTTTCCATTGAAATTTAAGGAGAAAATTCCCGTGGAAGCTTGAAATTTTCAGCACAATAAACCCTCTACTATAATTCATTTTGGTGATAGTTTTTTTATGTTTTTGATGTTTTTGAGATCCTTGAAGCATAATATAGTTATTTCTACCATTATTTTGAGCTAGGGTTTATGTTCAAAAATTCACCTATGTGTGTCATGCATGTATTTTGATGATTAATGGAGGAATATAGAAGTTTGGTGTTAGATGAACATCTTTTTCTAAGCAATTTTTAGTGAAAACACCTAAAAGGACTTGTTTGTAAAACATGTAAAAATAGGTGTTAAAAATGTGATTTGATGAATAATGTGGGATGCTATAAGAGGGAATATGAATCGGCTATGCTTGGGTAACAAAGAAATTGGTCGCATTTCATTTTACGAGCCTAGAGGATAAATTGTAATTATGTGAACTTAGGGGAAAACCATAATTTTTGCCAAAATATGATTTATGGATTTATTTAAATAATATGGTAATTAAATAAGTGAAAATTTCTATTATAGATCAAGGAAAATAGAGTCCGGGACTAAACTGGGGAAAGAGCAAGATCTTGGACTAAATCGAATTAGTTGTCCATATTTTGTACCGAGGTTAGTTTGTGTGTAATTGGTATAGCATCCTATTATGTATTTAACATTTAATGTTGCATGAATTTTATATTTGTATTTTTCAGTATTATTGATATTGTCTGACAAAGAATTGAGGTGATGAAAGCCGGTTGAACCTTAGGAATACTTAAGGTACAAAAATCATGGCATTTGGGTTGATGAGATATCGTATAAGACCATATCTGGGATATGGCATCGGCATCGGTATGTGTTATCATGTAAGACAATATCTGGGATATGGTGTTGATATGAGATCCTATGTAAGACCATGTCTAGGACATGGCATTGGCATTGAGTGGTAATCCCATGTAAAACCATAACTGAGATATGGCGTTGGCATCTTATTATGTGAACTAGGTTTCCCTAGTATCCGTTAGTAATCCAAATGGTTCAACGGGCAGTCCCAGGATGTGTTAGGGAAATGACGAGGTATGATCATGTTGAAAGGGTACATGTATTTATGCCAAGCTTGTATTACTGAGATTACGAAATGATAAAACTTAGGTAAGAGGAGAATAAAGAAATTATGATATTGAATATTATATAAAATTGAATGAGGTAGGGTATGACTACAATGATTATTGAGAATGGGATGAGTCATGTTATGTTATGTATGTGTATGGAAATGCATTTTCCACTACAAGAAAACAGGGCTTTAGCGGCGTTTTTAGTGGTGTTTGGATAAAAAACGCCGCAAAAAATTGAGCAATAGCGGCGTTTTTGGTCCAAACGCCGCTATAGATCGAGGTTTTAGCGGCGCTTCTGGAAAAACACTGCTATAGGTTGAGGTTATAGCGGCGTTTTTCCAGAAGCGCCGCTATAGATCGAGCTTTTAGTGGCGCTTTTGAAAAACGCCTCAAAAAATATATCTGTCTATTTATTATTTAACTTGTTTCTTTATATTAATTAAAATGCAATTTATTTTTCAAAAAAAATAATGACATGTAGAAAAAATTTGAAAGTAAAAAATATAGAAAAATATTTGTAAAAAATGAAAAAAATTAATTATCATTATAGTTTAGGGTTTAGTGTATATGGTTTAGGGTTTAAGATTTAAGAGTTACTATTTTAAGGTTCATGGGTTATGGGTTTAGGGTTTATGATTTATGGTTTAAGGGTTGGGGTTTAAGGTTAGGGGTTTAGGGTTTATGGGTTATATTCTATGATTTAAGGTTTAGGAGATAGGGGTTAGCAATTTAGGGTTTGGATTAATAAGTGTTTTTAATTTATATATTAAATAATTTCTTATATAATTGTAAAAGAGATAAAATTAATTTTAATATATTAAAATTATGATTATAGTTTAAATTATTTAAGAGATAATAGATAAACTTTATATATATTAAATGGTTTAGGATTTAAGGTTTAGTTGAGATTTGTTAAATGATGAAATTTTATACTATCAATTAATGCTTTTATATTTAAAAATATTTAATCTAAACCATTTGATATATTTAAGTAATAGATTTAAAAAAATTGATAAATAAATAAAATAAAGTAACAGATTGATATGGATAGGTAACTATCTATTTTGAATAAGACCAATTTATAACAAATAAAATTGAAATATAAAAACTAAAATCATTCCATATCTAACATCTAGCAAAATATTTATATTTTACTTTTGAAGAAATACCTCTAATAAAATGGAGATTAGATCGGAAAAGAATAATATAAAATCATATTTAACGTCTCAATCTTTAATAAAAATTTGATATGTGAGAGATTAATTGCTTACATTGGATAATTCTAACTTAATAATTAATTATACCCATTTAATTATTTGTTTTCTTATTAAAATATATGATATTTATTTTGAGAGTACTTAATTTTTCTTTTATAAAAATATAATTTATAAAAACTAGTAATAAAAAATATTTTATAAAATCATGTAACTAATAATTTTTAATAGACAAAATAAAAAAAATTTAATAAAGTAAAACGACGTAGTTTTATTCAAAATGTAATAATTTTTTGCGAAACGCCACACGCAAAAAATCATTTTCCTTCCTCACGTGTTTTATCCCCAAAAATTTTCCCCTGAAACCCCTAATTTTCCCCCCTAAAATCATTTTTTCCTTTCATCTTAGCCCATTTCAACTTTCCTTCATTGATTTCTATGTGTTTTTTATTTTAAATCTCTCTGCAACATATATCAGTTGAAGCTTCAACCTTTATACCCAAATACAAGATTTGGAGTTTAAAAAAGCATCAGTCTTTGTTCTTTTGTGTATAAATCATGAGATTTGTTTGGTTTCTAAGAAAATATTTTATTCGTGTTTGGAAGATTTTCTTCACCACCTCTTCGTTTCATTTTCCCGAGAAAATGTTGGACTTGACGGAAATTCCCAAGTTGGTAAGTATAATCTCTCTGGGTTTTCTTCATTTTTTCATCATCATAATCAATCGTTTCATTTCTAATTAAATCCTTGAAAAAAATTTATCTTCAAATTTGGGGATAGGATTTGGCATCTTCCTATGAGATTTCAACACAAAAAATCTCAGTTTCGGATCATATAGGTGGGTTTCAATACACAGTTGATAAACACGATAGCTTCGTTATCGACATGGATAGTTTCTCTTATGGAGGACTCAATAAAGGAATCAATCAAAACCCAGTAAGTTTACTTTCTTTATTTTTTCTGGGAAAATTTCCAAAATCTTGCAATATCTCTTCAAGCAAGTGTGGCCTTTTCTTTGTTTCAAATAGTCTATTTTGCTCTAACTATTATGTTGTGTATTGCAATGCCAAATGTGTAGTTGCATTGAAAATGAAAGTCAAATCACTTCAGGTATTCTTTTCTTTTTCCTCTTATGAATCCGATATTGAAATGTGTTTTAATTCAATTTTGAGTAATTGATTTTTTTTTAGTTTTATTATCTTTGAATCTGCTGATTTGATTTACTGGAAACTATTTTCCTAATTTTGGTAATTAGAATTGGATTTGATCCATGGTATTTGTGGATTGTGAAGGTATTGATTCAAGAACAAAACAATCAACCTAGCTTCTTTTCTTTTTTTCTTTTTGTTCAAAATAGTGTAAATTAATTGTTTAAGATTGTAAGCCTATGAGTAATAGAACCAAATAATCCTTGTTCTAGCCAAATATTCGTAAAATTCTCCCCCTGGTGGACTGTAAATTGAGTTATCGATCTGATTGCGGGAATGATGTATCCACTGTACAGATTATAGAAGCATTCATATGCTTTCTCATTGACCTCAGGTTGCTTTTCCCCTTCCTTTCTTTTGGTTTTCTTGTCCACCTAAACTAGATATTGTTATGTGAAATATGGTTTACATAAAGTATTATATGCCCCTTTTTTTTTGTTTACTTTCTGGACTAATTACACTCTCCATAAGAATGTGAAAGCCTTTTTGGAATGATGACCTTTGAACCATACCTGACCTGCTATGTAGGTTCCTATACAAGTGAATAAGTACTTGGCATATAGTGATGGAATGCGAGTTATTGAATCAGGGAAGCTGTCCGTACAGTCCACAGCTTCATATGTTTTACCACATGCCGAACTGGACCAGTTAGTCTTGGAATCCCTTTGGAGATTGCATTTGCTTTCTTTATTGATAGAATTAGATTCATTAAAAATTGCATGAGATTCTTGTTTCTGAATGCGGCTTACCTTAATTAATTTTCCAGGCCAAATGGTTAACCTTGTCTCGATTCAGAGGAGTTCAAAATTGTCAACGACTTAAATGAGGCTATTTCTCAGGAACGTTACAAGGATGCTGGTAGTCTCCCTCTATCTTTCTCAGACATTGCATTGCTGTTTAACATAGGCTTAAGCCATTTGTCTTTTGTCCAATAGAATATCTATCTAATTATGATTAAAAAGAAGACTGGAGTGTAATTATGTTAGGTCAAGCTGAGCTTAATTAGAACTGTAGCATCGCTTGGACCTTCCTCCTCATTTGTCAGCTTTTTAAATTTTTTTCTGTTAATTATCATTAATATGTTTATTATGATTCTGATGCTCTCTGACAGCTGATTTGAGAGACAAACTTGATAAGTTCTGGGCAGCAAGGAACTTGAGGAAATTCACGTGACAGGTGATGTTTATAATATGTGAATCTTTAAGGGGCTTTAGTGAATTGTGTGGTAGTGTCTCCTGTATCATATCTGCCTATCTGTTTATTTATTTATTTTAACAAAACTTGTAATAATTTGTTGCAGTTGTTTATGCTAGAGTTTTCAAGTGTAAACAGCAGTTATTGTTGAAGCTGACATCTATCGATCCGGCAGCAAGCAATTGTTTCTCATCCTTTTTTATTAATTCATATCAATTTATATGAAATAGGAAAGTCCCGTGAATATATATGTATATAAATAATTTTTGTACAGATATAGTTAGAATATTGGTAACAATTATTATTATTATTATTATTATATGTTAAAGCACGTTGGTTTATGATGACGCTTAACAAAATATGTTTCTTGTTTCACCTGCTGCCATTAAGTCCAATTTTAAATTACAGATATAATAAAGCCGAGTTGTTTAATATTAATGAACTAACAAGAAATATATATAATGTTTTCGATTTTTTTACTGTCTTGAATATTAAGTAGCATATATATGAAATTATGAACTTGAGCTTACTTGATTTGTTCCATATGCAGGACAAAGCACTGCAAGAACAGAATACCAAAAACAAGAAAGATTGATATAAAGTTTTATCACTCCTATCAATCACTTACCAACTCCTTCATCACCATGTTTGCCAAAGGTAAAGTCATTGATTATATACATAAATTCCTCAAAAGATAAAAGAATACCAAAAATCTCAATATTCAGCTTGCTTTTTTCTTTTTCCTGTCATGAGCAGACAAAAAATGTGATGAAGATGATTATATTCTCACCTACCAGGACAAAGAAGGAGAATGGCTGATTGCAGGCGATATTCCATGGGAGTAAGAATATTTTTCCTTCCTTTTCTTGGTTCCTTACTCTAGTTTTCTTATTACAAGCAACCTTTGCGAATAATAGTAATCATGGAAGGAGTACAAGAAAAAAAACATAAATTTATCCGGCATTTATAAACATTTGCAATCCTTTTACATTATCTTCTCATAGAAAAGAACTTTAATCAACTTAACATATTGGACCAAATTTTAAATACATATGCAAGTTAAGGTTAAAATTGAATTTATGAACAGAGTGTCTAAATTTAGATAAATTAATGTTGGTTTTGCAGAAATTTTGTTAGGAATGTGTAGTGAAGGGAGATAGTTAGGAACTGGGGTTGAACATTGGAGTTTGATGGGATTTGCAGTCTACTTTTATAAGCAAAATTTACTAGTTTATACCAACTTTAGTACTTTGAATATCAATTGTTCCTTCCAATAAGTACGTAGTTTGTAAAATAAAATAAAAAAAGAAAAGAAAAAACATGTAAAATGAGTGAAGTAGTCGTAGATATTCTAAAAAAAGTGGACTTCAACACTGTTAAATGTTCTCTTGTTGCTTTTACTAGGTTAAGAAGCGAATGAAGAAGCCTATTTATGCCTACTACCAATTGGACAATTTCTACCAGAATCATCGGAGGTATATCTTTTCTACCTTCACTATAAGTTTTGTGCTCCATTATGTGCTCTATTGCATGCTGGCTGATCTTTAAAATGATGTTAAGGATATCCTCTTTTTCATTAGCAGACATCATGCAATATTTTAACTAATTCTATTAGCATTTACCATATGCTTTTTACATGAATCCATATGATTTTTGGGTTTTATGGAAGTTTATATCTCTTAAACTGGAATAACAACCATCAATATGAGTTTCTATTAATGTCCTCCAGATATGAAATCAAATTGTGTTGAATTATATTGTAAAACCACCAGAAAATGTTTGTGTCCTCTTAATATCAAACTCTAGAGTCTAGAATCCAGGCACCTCGGTGTGGATAATAGATTATAACTAGATTTATCTATCAAAGTGACGATATATCTGATCATTTGGTTTTGCATCCTTTAGATATTGAAGGTGCGGCAGAGAATTCAATCTTTTCAAGCTGGAAAAGCCGAGGCTTAGCACTTCTTCAAGTGGAATGTTATTTAATGTTGCATTCCATGGTCATTCATCTTAGTTGGAACTTGAATTTTTTGTTATGGAAATAGGGTTTTGTAGCTACCTTGTGTACTAGCTTCTTTAACCATGATGGTTAATTATTAAGAGTTTTGTAGTGTTAATTATTACTAGTTTTGTAGCTTCTATTATTTAAACATAATATTTAAATTCTAAATTTAAATTTTAGTTTTAAAGTTAAAAATTTTAATAGAAAATTTAATTTAATTAGTATTTTTTTATTTATCCTTAAAAGTATATAGTTTAAAGTTCAAATTTCAAAAATAAAACATAATATAATATTTATCATAAAAATAAATATTATTTAATAATTTTTTTTAAAAGATATGTTCTTTAGTGGCGTTTTCAAAAAAAGTGCCACTAAAGGTCATGATTTTTAGCGGCGTTTGCGGGAAAAGCGTCGCTAAAGGTCATGGTCTTTAACGGCGTTTACGGGAAAAGTGTCGCTAAAGGTCTTGGTCTTTAGCGGCGTTTGCGAGAAAAGTGCCGCTAAAGGTCTTGACCTTTAGCGGCGTTTTTTTTAAATAAACGCCACAAACTTTAGTGGCGCCGTCTATAGCGGCGTTTTTTGCGGCGCTTGTAAAAACGCTGCAAATAGTTTTAGGGGCGCTTAAAAGCACCGCTAAAGACCTTAAAAAACGTCACTAAAAGTCAATTTTGCTGCGGTGTTCTTATTACTTGTTAATTACATGCAAGCTTACTAAGCTTTATGCTTACCCCCTTTCTTTTACATTTTCTTATAGTGTCGTCAAGCTAGCTCGAGGATCAAAGTACGTAGGGGGCACGTTCACACTATCGATTGGATTATTTGGGTATAGTTAATCTCAACATTTTGAGTATGGCATGTATAGGGACCTAGTCTTTTTTTTATATGTCATATTGGTCTAGCCAAATGTGTTGCCTTATAATGATCGTTGATTCATTTTGTGTATGGCCATGAGATATGGTTCATAAAGATTATTGGGTTGTAAACCTATTCATCTATATATGTGAAAATTCCATTATGATATGGCCTATGGTTATTGATGATTGAATGTTGATGAATGTCATGTGTGTATAAGATGGTGTGAAAATGCATGCAAGCAAGCCTAATAAATATTGCTTATTTGTTTATATCTATTGAAACAAATAAGGGTGGCATTTGGCTTGGAAAATAGCCTTAAAGTGGCCCACACGGGTAGACACACGGGCGTGTTCTAGACTATGTGTGACACACGACTTGCCCCATGGGCATGTGATCTGGTCTTGTGTCCCTTGTACCCTAATTAATGCAAAACAAATGCTCAGTAGTAAACACAAGCGCACAGACACGGCTGTGTGTCTCGACCGTGTGGGAGATACAACTTTAGAACATGGGCGTATGCCCAAGCCGTATGAAGTCTGTATCGGATTTTGGAATTTAATTCGCCACACGGTCTAAGGACACGAGCGTATGCTTTGGTCGTGTGACCACATTTTGTGCATGACGTCGTAATCAGAAAGTTACATGGGCTGAGGACACGGGCGTGTCCAAAGCCACACGGGTGTGTGAAATACACACGGTCCAACCACACGGGCATGTGGCCCTTTATAATAGGAAAAATTTTCTAAGTGTTGTAAAAGTTTTGAAAGTTCTTGGTTTAGTTCCGAATCACTACCAACGTGTTTTTTGGGCCTCGTGGGCCCATATAAGGAACGAAATGCTTGTTAACGAATGATTTTAATTTGGGCGAAAGTTTATGGACCGATTTTGTATGTTTTCTTATGTTTAAGTCGGTAATGCCTCGTATCCTATTCTGGTGTCGAGCACCGGTAAGGGGTGTTTCAGAATTTGAAGGTTGAGCTCCAACTAAAGCCTACGCGATTCAAGCTAAAGAGGAAGCTACAGCACCATACGTCATTGATGGTACTGTTACTCTTTTTGCTGTTATTGTTATTGAATTGATTGACCCCAGGTCAACACAACTTTAGCTACAGAAAGAATTTACCAGTAGGGTTCACTTAATTTGATATTAGGGTGTCAAATTCGATATATCAAAGTGTGATAGTTAAAAATTATCCACTAAAAATTTGGGGTTACAAATTTCTTGTTGATCTAATGTTTTTGTCGTTTGATGAATTTGATGTTATTCTTGGTATGGATTGGCTAAAAATTCATGATGCAGTTGTTAGTTGCAAGTAGAAATGAATTATTTTGAAACGTTCGAGCGGTGATTTGGTCTGTGTTGGAACAGATAGATCTATTTTTGTAATAGCATGGAACCAATCTTTACTTCTCAAGGTGTTTAACCTTATCTAGCATACATTTTAGATACTCAGGCATCTGAATCGAAAGTAGATCAGGTTCCAACAATACGTGAATTTACGGATGTTTTTTCTAAAGAATTACCTGGGTTACTGCCAGAAAGAGAAGTTGAGTTTGTAGTTGATCTTATATTATGGACTGCTCTGATTTCTATAGCGTCATATAGAATGGTTGATTTGTTGTAATTAAGTGTAGCATATTAAACTAGTGTTTGCACTTTAAGAGCTTGAAATTAAGCATTATCATTAGGATTTTAATATGTTTTAATAAGTTTTGTTAAATTCAACAAAATGTGCAAATTGAGTCTTTTATTGACATTAGGGGCCGAATAAGACCTAAGGGTGAGCTAATGAACTTTATAAGTGTGCAGGAGACTGTTATAAGGCATATTAAATAGATATTAGCTACTATGTTGCAACATAAAATAATCAATGTCACAACATAGGGAGCAGAATGGAGAAATCACGAAATTGACTTTGTTGTCACGACACAGATTAAGGATGTAGTGACATACCCCTTAAGATGTCCCAAAAGGAGTAAACTAACTCTTATATCGCGACATAGGTTCTAGTATGTCACGATATAGAATCTGGACGGGAATTAAACACGAGCCAGGGGCCATTTTGGTCTACAGAATCAAACTTAAAGCTCAGGAACGTTAGCTAACCTAGGGTTAAGGACGACGGCCACCTAAGATCTCTAAATAGGCTCTTTTGTCACATGTAAAAGACACAAATTCCTTAGCTTAGAATTTCTCTCTTAAGTTTAGTTTAGTTTTTCTCTTTTTCTTAGGTTTTAGTTTACTTTCATTTTCTCTTTATTATATTTTGGCAGATTCGATTTGTGAATGAAATCTATAAATCTTATATTTTCGATTCACGCATTATGTTTATCTTTGATATCGATTTTATATTATTTACAAAAAACATGAGAAACTAATCCCTCTATAAGGGATTAGTGAGTAGAGGTATTGTAATATCCCGAATTAGGGCCTAATCAGAATAGTGGTTTCGGGACCACAAATCTGAGATAGAAATAATTATTTTATTATCATTTTAAGGTCTATGGCATGATTTCATGATTGTGTGAAAATTTCATTTAGAAATTTTTTCGATAGAGGGTCCAATTTGATATTTAGGACTAAATTGCAAAAGTTGTAAAATGTGTGTTCTAGTTCACAAAGGTACTAAGTACTTGTGAATAATGGATTTTTAAAGTGGAGGTCCTTGGATAGTAATTAGACCATTACACTAGTTTGGACAAAAATACCTAAGGGAAGATAAAACACCATAGTTTTTAATTAAGGGCATTTTTGTCATTTAGTTATTAAAATGAATTAAAAACAAAATTAAAAGTCAATTTTGTCCATCTTCAACCCTTTGGCCGAATTTCACATGAGGAAGACATAGCTATGGTTTTTCAAGCTTCCAAGCTCGATTGTAAGTCCATTTTAGCCCCGTTTTTAATGTTCTTTACGTTTTTAGAGTCCCGGTAACTTGATTAAGCTTATTCTAGCAATAATTTAACCTAGGGTTTATATTTGGAAAAATACCCATAGGTGAAATGTGTTTTTTTATGTTTTATGGTAGAATATGAAGCTTGAAATTGTGTTAAACAAATTTTGCTTAGCGATTTTACGTGAAAACGAGTAAAACGACATAATCGGTAAAAATACCTAATGTTCATAAGTACATGTTAGAGTGAGAATTTGATGTTGCCATGGAAGGGAAAAATGATCAGCATGTCATAAAACATAAGAAAATAGGATGAAGTTTAATTTCTGAGCCTTGGGGAAAAAGTGTAAATATGTAAAATTTAAGGGCAAAAATATAATTTTTCCAAAGTTTGATTCAGGGACTGTTTTAATAAATGTGAGTATTAAATAAGCTAAATTTGTTATTTTAGATCAAGAGAAACAAGATTCGAGTCGTGATCGAGGGAAAAATAAAGTTTACGAGGAATAGGCTCGATTTCTAACATTTTGTACCGAGGTAAGTTCAGGTGTAAATGTAGTAACATAATTTTCATTTTAAGTAATTTAATGTTATTTATATGATATGATGATTATTATCATGAAATATTATTCTTTGTGGATTATTATTTAGTAATATGCAAATTATGTGAGCTACTTGATAAATATGAAATGCTATCAAGTATCGGTTCTGACATTCCGTGGAAGACAGCAAAGATGTGTGATTGAGGAAAATACCGTTTGAACCTTGGGAATAGATTAGGATATAAGTGACATGTCACTAGGATATTTGAGTTTCGAGCTCGTTGAGTTGAGTTCGAGTTTGTGAGATGTAACTAGGCATCTGAACTCGTTGAGTTGAGTCCGAGTTCACTTATGGATGCGAACTCCCGAGCTCGTTGAGTTGAGTCCGAGTTCACTTATGAGCGGGTTACATGGTAGCTTGGCTACATAATTTCCGCAAGCTATTGAGTTTGTCTAGCTGTGGATACTGCACTTATGTGCATGCAATCCGTGTATCCAAATTATATTCCGATGTGTTCAACAGGTGAATCTTAAGTGAATAAGGAGAATGCTTAAGACGAAGGTGACATGTTGGTAAGTGTGGTGAATGAGAAAATTTGGATAGGTATGTGCTTAAACCCTCGAGTTGAGAACTTGGTATGATGAAATCATGGTAAGGTAGTAAATGCAAATGTAACATGAATATAGTAAATGCAAATGTAACATGAATGTCTTGGTGATATTTATACAAATGATGTTTTATGTTGGATTGCATGATTATGTTACTTGCTATTTACATGTGAACTTACTAAGCATTTATGCTTACTCCCTCCTTTCCATTATTTTTAGTTTTGACAAGCCAACGTAGAAATTGGGAATGGTCAGAGGCTCGCTCACACTATCCGTGGACCATTTTGGTATAGTGGCTTGTATATTTTGAGTATGGCATGTATAGCATTATAATCATTTTGTGTATATGATCTTATGATATGGCTACTGGGTGGTAAGGAAATGTTTGGTAATGATTAGCCATTGGAATGGCTAATCAAGATCATATTTGGTGTTATGTATACTTAATGTGTTATCTAATCCATGGAAATTCATAAAAAGGTGAAATTTGCTATAAAACAATATCATACAACAGCAATGATGTGAGTTTGAAAAATCACTAAAAATAGTAGAGATAGAATTAGATAATTAATAAAATATGAAATTGAAGCTTATTGAGTCTATTTTCATATGGAAGAAACAAAATAGGTAAATGATTGCATTTTATGAGAAATTTAAGTTTTTGTAGAATAGGTTTAGAGCGATTTCTGAATCCCCTGTTCTGACTTTAGAAATTCACTAGAAATTGTACAAAAATAATTAGGTGTCATACTTCATATGTATAGATTTCTTATTGAGTATAATTTTAATATAAACAAACGACATAGTCATCTGAATTCTGTACAGATAGAAAGTGATTTGTAATGAACAGATGTCAGAGTAGTCGAACACTGAAACAGGGGAAACTTTAACTAATAAACTGTACTAATTGGCCAAACCAAAAATTCTGGAAAAAAAATTAATAAATAGATATATGAGTCTAGTTTCAAATAAAATTTACAGATTTTAATTTTGAGTTTCATAACTCGAGATATGATTTTTTAGCGACTGTGACACAGATGGGCAGTTTATTACAAAAGGTGAAATAAATTGTTTGAAATTGTTTAAGTGATAATTTAAGTCGTGCTCGACTCCGGCGATGGTCTCAGGTAAGGGGGTGTTACATTTGGTGGTGTCAGAGCTATGGTAAAGTCGGATCGCGGACTAACGTGGCGTATGTACGGGTTTTGCTATACATGCCATATATATATATTGTGATAGTGTGACGACTCCTGACCTTTAAAATAATTTTTTTATAGTAAATGGATCCCGATCCATCTGTGGCCGATGATGTAGAGAGCAATGCTCCAGCTCCTGCTGAAGTGGTGGTGCCGACTGAAAATCGACCTCCTACTGTTAGTCAAGGAGGAGGAGAAGGGGCTTAGGAAGCCTTTCTCTAGATGATGAATGCATGGTACACCGAGTTCATTCGTACAAACCCGGATGCTCTACAACCTCCCTCACCTTCCCCGATTCCTCAACCTATACCCCTGATGCCTCAAGGTATGGATCTGATGAAATTTCATAGAACCCCAGTTGACAGAATTCGCAAGCAAGAGGCTGAAGAATTCAGGGCAAATGTTGATGATGATGCTGAGAAAGCAGAATTTTGGCTTGAGAATTCTATTCGGGTATTTGATGAATTGTCTTGTACAACTGAAGAGTGCTTACAATGTGCTATATCCTTGTTGAGAGATTCAACCTATTATTGGTGGAAGACATTGATTTCAATGGTACCGAAAGAGAAAGTGATTTGGGAGTTCTTTCAAGAAGAATTTCGGAAGAAATACATCAGTGAAAGATTTGTTGAACAGAAGCGTAAAGAGTTTCTCGAGTTGAAACAATGCAACATGACAGTTACTGAGTATGAAAGAGAGTTCGTTCGGTTGAGTAAGTATGCTAGAGAATGTATTCCTTCAAAGGCTAAAATGTGCAGACAATTTGAAGACGAACTCAATAAAGACATCAAAGTATTTGTGGGAATTCTTGAGTTGAAAGAGTTTGTAGTACTTGTTGATTGGGCTTGCAAGGCTGAAGAACTAATTAAAGAAAAAAGAAAGGCAGAGGCTGAGACTAGAAATTTGAAGAAAAGACCAATGAGCAGTGCATTCCCACCGAATCTAGAAAATCCAGAGATATGTATTCTCGTTCTCATGTTTCGACTGGACATTCTTATGGGAATCGTAAGAAACAAAATGTGGGTTTTAAATCTCAGACTACTTCTGTGGCTAGTGTGGGAAATTTGAGATTTGTTAGACCCGAGTGCCAACGATGTGGTAGAAGTCACCTTGGCCAATGTAGAACTAACGAATGTTACCAGTGTGGTTCTCCAAATCATTTTATTAGAGACTGTCCCAAGAGAATTGAGAAAGAAAAATTTTAGAGTGCAAAACCTAGTGGTGCAGTTTCAAGAGGAAGATCTTCGAGAAATGCTGGGAATGAGGCAAGCGGCAAGAATGTAGTCAGAGACTCAGCGTTTAAATCTGAAGCTAGAGCTCCAGCTAGAGCTTATGCCATAAGGGCACGTGAAGATGCTTCACCTCCCGATGTGATCACTGGTATTTTCTCTCTTTATGATGTTAATGTTATTGCTTTGATTGATCCCAGTTCTACTCATTCATATGTGTGCATGAAATTGGTGTCTAATATGAGTATACCTGTTGAGTCTATGGAATTTATGATTAAAATGTCAAATCTGTTAGGCAAATGTGTTATAGTTGATAAAGTATGCAAGAAATGTCCTTTGATGATTAGAGGTCATTATTTTCTTGCTGACTTGATGTTGTTGCCTTTTGACGAATTTGATGTTATTTTGGGTATGGATTGGTTGCCATTGCATGATGCTATAGTAAATTGTAAACAAAAGGTTATTGAATTAAAATGTGAAAATGGTAAAATTCTACGGGTTGAATTAGATGAATCAGAGGCATTGTCTAGTGTGATTTCTTCGATGTCGGCTCAGAGATATTTGAGAAAGGGTTATGAAGCTTATTTGGTGTATGTGTTGAATACAAAGGAATTTGAGAAGAAAATTGAATCAGTGCCGATTGTATGTGAATTCGCGTGTATTTCCAGAAGAGTTGCCGGGTTTGCCTCCTGTCAGAGAAGTAGAATTTGGTATTGAGTTGATATCGAGAACAACTCCAATCTCGATTGCTCCATATAGAATGGCACCAATAGAGTTGAAAGAATTAAAGTCGCAGTAACAAGAGTTGGCTGACAAAGGCTTTGTGAGACCGAGTTTTTCTCCTTGGGGTGTTCCTGTATTATTTGTGAAAAAGAATGATGGTTCTATGAGATTGTGTGTAGACTATCGGCAGTTAAATAAGGTAACAATCAAGAACAAGCATCCGTTGCCGAGAATTGATGGTTTGTTTGATCAGCTGAATGGAGCAACATGGTTTTCAAAGATTGACTTGAGGTTTGGATATTACCAGCTGCGGGTAAAAGAGTCAGATGTGCCTGAAACTGCTTTTAGAACAAGGTACAACCATTATGAATTTTTAGTTATGCCATTTGGTTTGACAAATGCTCCTGCTGTGTTTATGGATTTAATGAATCATATATTTCAGCCATACTTGGACAAGTTTGTTGTGGTATTTATTGATGATATCTTAATTTATTTGAAAGATGAGATAGAGCATGTTGAGCACGTGAGGATAATTTTGCAAACTTTGAGAGATAAGCAGTTGTATGCCAAATTTAGTAAGAGTGAATTTTGGCTTCGAGAAGTTGGATTTTTGGGTCATATTGTTTCAGGTGATGGTATATGGGTTGATCCCAGTAAAATTTCGGCTATTGTTGATTGGGAACCGCCGAAGAATGTAACTGAGGTTAGAAGTTTCTTGGGTCCAGCTAGTTATTATCGACGGTTTGTAAATGGATTTTCTATAATTGCTACTCCTATGACCAGACTACTCTAAAAGGATGTTAAATTTGAATGGACGGAAGAATGTCGACAAATTAAGCTTTGAGAAATTGAAAAAGTTACTGGCTGAGGCACCAGTGTTAGTACAACTCAAGTCAGGTAAAGAATTTTTTGTGTCTAGTGATGCTTCTCTAAATGGCTTAGGATGTGTACTTATGCAAGAAGGAAAAGTGGTGGCTTATGCTTCGAGGCAGTTGAAACCTCACGAAAGGAATTATTAGACTCATGATTTGGAACTGGCTACTATAGCGTTTGCTTTAAGATTTGGCGACATTATTTGTATGGTGAAAAGTGTTAAGTATATGCCGACCACAAAAGTCTCAAGTACTTGATGTCACAAAAAGACTTGAATTTGAGACAGCGGAGATGGTTAGAATTATTGAAAGATTACGAGCTTGTGATTGACTACCATCCGGGGAAAGTGAATATGGTTGCCGATGCTTTGAGTAGAAAGTCGTTGTTTGCTTTGAGAGCTATGAATACTCAGTTGACGATGTCTAACGATGGTTCGATTCTAGCAGAGTTGAGAACAAGACTGATGTTTTTACAAGAGATTTGTGAAGCTCAGAAAAGTGACAAAGATTTGCAAGCCAAGAGGAAGCAATATGAGGCTGATACAGGATATGATTTCAGAATCGGTTCTGATGGTTGCTTGATGTTTAAAGATCAGATTTGTGTACCGAAAAATGATGAGTTGATTCAAAAGATCTTGCATGAAGCATGTCGAAACCATTTTTATTTGAAAGAAAAAATGGGAATCAACATTTTAAAAACCGAATGTGGAGTCGCCACCAATCTTTTTGTTTAGGTGTGATTGGATCACCAAGTAAAAACATTTTGTTTCATTTAAATCAATTTTGGTTCACGTAAAACCATAAAAATGGGTTCGGGAGTCGGTTACGCATGAGGAAGGGTGAGCACCCTCATTACGCCCAAAAAATTGGTACCAAACTGATTCGATGCTATCCTTATATCAAAGGTTTTTTAAAAAACATCTTTCGAAGTATAATTCTTTTTAAAATGTTTGACTAGTTGAAATTAGCGGTCAAAATTCTCTCGTTTCAAAGATATGCAGCATCATATCCAGCACGATTGGACACGATCCTTTATACCTTCAAAAATACGATTGATTTTTTATCCTCAAAAACTCGTAAAATTATAAAAGGATATCCAAATATTTAGTTCACCTAAAAATCATACCCAGCACGATAGGGCACGATTTCCCGAATTCTCAAATTTGAATATTGCCTTATTTCAAAATTTTTGAATAATAATGAAAATTGGAAATTAGCTGAAAACACGTTTACTCATTTTTAAAAGAAATAAGATAGAATACTTAATGTATCACAAAGAAATATTTGTATAGAAAAGGATAAACCATTAAAACCAAATACAACTTAATAGAACTATTCTAGGCAAATGTAACCAAATTATTAATCATGAAAGGAGAACAATTGATATAACAAATAAAACCATGAATAAATAATATACAATAACAATATACATAATCTGATGCAGCACAATTAATACAAGATATACAAAATAAAATGAAAATTTAAAAAACGACATGATGTAAGACAAGTTTAAATAATAATGATCATACAATATATAAAAATTGAGGAATTAATGATTTTGAAACCACTTGTGAGAGCAAAATAGAGATATATAAGTAGTCATTAAAATATGTATAATAGGACGAAGATTTTTAAATCAAGAAATATTCCAAGGGCTAAAAAATATATTTATTAAAATATATAAAGGAAAATTTAGATAATGTATGGGATAGAAAAGGATAACAAAAATATATAATAAAATATAATCTTTAAGAAATACATACAATAGGTTTATAAAAACATACATATACATAAATAAATTTAGACTCATCAAGCTTCGATTCCATAACTTATTAATCATTTAATTTCATTTCTACTATTTTTAGTGATTTTTCAAATTCACGTCACTGCTGCTGTCTGATTCTGTTTTGTGGCAAATTTTAGCTTTCCAAGGATTTTCATGGTTTAGTTAAGACATAAAGCATACATGTTATCATATATAAACTTGATTAGCCATTCCAATTGCTAATCATTCTCAAACATTTCCATTCCATCCATGGCCATATTGTAAGATTATACACACAAAATGATTAGAATGCTATACATGTCATATTTCCAAAAATTTCAAGTCATTATACCGCGATTGTCCAGTGATAGTGTGAGCGTGCCTCCGACCATCCCGATCTCCAAATTGACTTGTCAAAACTACAAAGAATGAAAAGGAGGGAGTAAGCATAGATGCTTAGTAAGTCTGCATGCAAATAACAAATAACTTAACAAAGTAATTATACCAACCAACATTAGCATAATATCACCAAAACATGTATCACATTTCTATTCATCATTCATCATCTTACCATATTATTGTTGTCGTATCAAGTCTCAACCCGAGGGTTAAGTACATACCTGTCCAAAGTGCCCATTCCACAACACTTACCAATACGTCACTTGCATCTTGAGTATTCTTCCATTTCACTAGAATTTTACCCGTTGAACTCATCGGAATATAACTCGGATACATGGAAAGCTTGCACATAAGTGCCACATATGTAGCCAAGCTACCATGCAAACCCGCCCATAAGCGAACTCGGACTCAACTCAACGAGTTCGGATGCCTAGCTACATTTCACGAACTCGGACTCAACTCAACGAGCTCGGGCGTTGGCATCCATAAGTGAACTCGGACTCAACTCAACGAGTTAGGATGTTCGCATCCATAAGTGAACTCGGACTCAACTCAACGAGTTTGGATGCCCAAATATCCGAATCTATTCCTAAGGTTCAAAGGGACTTTCCTCGTTCGTACTTCTTTACCATTCTCCTTGGAATACCAATGACGATACTTCGGTAGTCTTTCACATTTTTCACATAATTCATAAAATTTTTGCATGTTGTCCAACAATGACCACAAAGCATAGAATTGCATGATAACAATCATAATATCGTATAAATAGCATTAAATGATTTAAAATAACGGTTACATTACAATATTTACATATGAACTTACCTCGATACAAATGAGAATAATCGAGCCTCTTCCTCGTAAACTTTATTTTCCCCCGATCTCGACTCGAATCTCTTTTCTCTTGATCTATAATACCAAATTAATTTATTTAATACATACATTCATCAAAACAGCCCCTAGTACGAACTTTTGCAAAATTAACATTTTGCCCCTAAACTTTTACATATTTACACTTTTGCCCCAAGGCTCATAAATTAAACCTCATCCTATTTTCTTATGTTTTATGATATTCTGATCATTTTCCCCTTATATAGCAACATCAAATTCACACTCTAACATGTACTTATGAATATTAGGTATTTTTACCGATTATGTCATTTTACTCGTTTTTACGAAAAATCACTTAGCAAAAGTTGTTTAACACAATCTCAAAATTCATATTCTACCATAAAACATCAAAATTCATACATATCATCCATGGGTAAAATTTTAAATATAAACCCTAGCTCAAAATATTGGTAGAAATAGGTAAACCGAGCTACGAGGATTTCAAAAATGTAAAGAACATTAAAAACGAGCATAGAAATCACTTACAATCAAGGCTTAAAAGTGTTGAAACCCTAGCTATGGTGGAGAGCAAAATTCAGCAGCAACTTATGGAGAAGATGATCATTTTTGTGTTATTTTTCCCATTTTATTTCATTTAATATCCAAATGACCAAAATGCCCTTCCTTACTAAACTTTCAAAAATTCCATCCATGTCCAATTTTTGTCCAATTTTTGTCAATAAACTTAGAAATTGGTCAAATTGCTATTTAAGACCTCCTAATTAATATTTCAAAGCAATTTCATACTAGAAACTTCTAGAATGCAAGTTTTGCAACTTCAATTTAGTCCTCAACTTCAAATTAAGCACTTTATGCATAAAATTTCTTCACGAAATTTTCACACAATCATGCAATCATATCATAGACCTCAAAATAATCATAAAATAATTATTTCTATCTCGGATTTTTTGGTCCCGAAACCACTATTCCGATTAGGCCCTAATTCGGGTTACCACAAAATAAGCCCGAATTTAAAACTATAAAATGAATCTAAACGAATTACCTAATTGAAATCAAAGTAAAAAGGAAAAAAGGATAATTTACAAATAAAATAAACTACTAATAATAAAATAAGGACCCATGTATAACACGCGTGAATTCACAGGGACCCAGATTGAAATTATTCCTAATCCTGAAACATTGCGTTGTGATGTGGGCTAAAATGCGAAGGCATACAAATTTTAGGGAAGATTTCTAAAATAAACAAAGTATAAACAGAGGCCAATTGAAAATAGGCGTGAAAGAGGAGGACCAAATGCGCTATTAACCCATTCGAAGCAAAAGCAAGCGGATCCAATTCTCGGATTGGGTCAACACGTGCAAGCCCACTCTTTTACTTGATGTTGTTTCCAAATCTAATGCTACCTTTTAATTTTCCTTCATTTTTTCTTTTCAAAATTCAACTTAACCTTCCATTTTCCTAAAACAAAAATTTTATCCCCTATCACTAGGGTTTGGCTTAACATGTAGCCGCCCAAACCATCATTTATTTGATGGCTAACGGAGCACCAATGGTGATCGGATTTTGTCAACAGAAGCCACGCCCATGGAGATCTGGTAAGTGCACTCCTTCTCCCTTTTTTTTTTAAAAAAAACTTAAAATCCTATGCTATTTTACCAAAAGCAAAATGAAGTTCAAAGAAAACATCCACTTTAGCCCGAATCAGTCTCGAGATCTCCCTTCAACTTCAATGTCAACGAAGCAAAGAGAAGAAATCCATGGCATTTTTGCACGGTAACACTTCCTTTCCCTTGTTTCCTTTCTTTCTATTTTTTTTTAAAAAATGCAGTGATGAAGCACTTCCAGAAAATAAATCAAGAAGGAAAAAAAACTAGAAAAGCTAAAATCACCGTAAAATGTTGACTAATCTCTCTCTATTTGATTTGCCTGTGTATGCGTATAGTCCGCGTAAAAAATCAAGGTACAGATAATGGCTTTTTATAGCCAGATTTACAGAATAAATGAAAAATAAAAATTATATTTTCCTTCTGTCATTTGGCTGTTTATTCTGTTACTGCTTCTTCTCGTGTATTCCTGTGCAGACTTGGCCATACGGAGGAGCGAGGAGACGTGCGAAGGAGGCCATGCGAGGAGCCACTCGTGGGAGCCCAACTCTCTGGCCTATTCTAGAAGCTTCTGGTGCTCTCATCTGCTGTACTCTTTTTTTGGGTGTATTGGGCCTCGGGTTTGGGCTATTGGGTTTTAGGATTTATTTAATTGGGTCAGATTTATTGGACTTTTATTGTATTATTTTTTTTATTATTTCATTTTAGTTTTGGGTTTTGTAAATGGACTTTGGCCCTATAAACGATTTGGTCTTTCATTTATTTTTGTTTGGTTTTATAAATATATTTTTATTTTTGGTTTTTTTGTTTTTCATGGGCCTATTATAGCTGCCCCTTTTTGCTCATTGTCATGTAATGAGAATAGAGCAAAGACTTTAAGAGGACCAATTTTGCCCGATTTTGCTAAATCTTGACTTCTTTGGGGAAATATGACTGGCTTAAATCTGCTCCATTGCCTGTACATGGAGATAAGTGGAACGGTGGAAATGTGCAAGTGTACACAATCGTAACAAGTAATAAAGTGACAAGTAAATGTCGAGTTATCGTACCCACAGGGACTGTAAAAAGCGATATTTATGAAATTAATTAAAACACTTTGGTGAGGTAAAAATGATTTTGGTTTGAAGAGTGATTTATAAACTAAGATTTAAAAACTAAGCAAACAATTTAAATAAAATAAAAGAGTTCTAGTGCACGATTTCAATTAAGATTTAATCAAGATGATATAATTGTGTTGGATTAATTATACCTGTTTAACTTAGAAATATTAAATTCGTGCTTATGCTGTTATGAATAAATTCACGGCAACCCAGCAATTTGCTAACTTATGAACATATTTACTAATTAAAAAAATTCCATTTATCTCTTGAACATATCCCTATGCCAATTCAACCGACTAAACAGATTTAATAAAGTAAACATGCTATCGCACATACATACTTATTGAATTAAATTATCTCTCGCATATTCCTATGTCGATTCAACCGATTAATTCAACTTAATAAACATGTAAATGATTATGTGAAGTAACAAAGTAGCCATACCTTGAAACAATTTAATCACAACAATCTTGCAAGTTATGCAAGGCATATGTATCGCCAAATACAATGCTAATTTAATTTTTAGTTACCTTAGAAGAATTAAACATGCACTGATTAAGTACTGAATCCATTAATTGCAATTTCAATCCATTTAAACAATTAATTCTTTAGTTATCTAAGCAATTATAATGCCAGATAACCTAAGCATGATTTTACTTAATCAAGCATTTCACTGAGGCCTATAATAGCATAAACACTAATTTAATAATTCAAGTAGGCAAAATATAATCAACCCAACACGAATTAAAATTCAAGCTAAATTGATTAAAATAACCATTTCAATAACAATATTTTTCATAGATATGTTCATCATAAAAACAACATAAATTAAAATGAAAGGGAACAGAAAGCAAATCGAGTGTTTCTCTGCAGCTTGACTGTTGCTCCGTTCTTAGTCTCCGTTGTCTTCGCCGAGCAAGGCTTCTATGAATCCTTGATTGCTGCCCAAGATGGCTGAAGATATCCTCTTTCTCAAAAGAGGAAATCAGCACAAGAGGAAGGGAAAATGGGATGGAAAATGGAGAGGAAACTTTGAGAGAAGTGAAGAGAGGGTGAGAGAATGTTGTGGAATGAGGGATGTTGAGGGATGCCTTGAAATGGGCAGCATAGGGTGGCTTTTATAGATGAAGAGGGCTGCTAAAAATAGCAAATTCAGCAGCCAAGAGAGCCCTCCCATGGCCAGCCACACACATGGCAAGGTTGAAGCTTTCAACCTTGCTAAAAATAGACTGGGGCAAATCTACAAAGCCTAAAATAAAAATGGGGTTTGAACGTAATTTGGAGGTTTTTCAAGGGCCTTTTTGCAAGCATATTTTATCAGCTAATTTTTTGATTTGCGTCAGCTAATGGACGATCCTGGTCAGCCCAATTAGTGGCTGGTTCGGCTCACTTCATTCGGTTCAACCACTGCGGTTCACTAGGCCATTTCTTCATAATTAATTAAAATTAATTCATTTAACCTAAATTAAATAGGAAATAAATTAAAATTAATTTAATTATGAATTAATACACATTTTTGGATGTCTTGGGCTGGAAATTAATTGGTCTCAATACATATTTCTGGATTTCAAGGCTTCTATGAATCCTTGATTACTGCCCAAGATGGCTGAAGAACACCTCTTTCTCAAGAGAGGAAATCAGCACAAGAGGAAGGGAAAATGGGATGGAAAAATTGAGAGGAAACTTTGAGAGAAGTGAAGAGAGGGTGAAAGAATGTTGTGGAATGAGGGATGTTGAGGGATGCCTTGAAATGGCCAGCATAGGGTGGATTTTATAGCTAAAGAGGGCTGGTAAAAATAGCAAATTCAGCAGCCAAGAGAGCCCTCCCACCGTTGGCCACACACATGGCAAGGTTGAAGCTTTCAACCTTGCTAAAAATAGGCTGGGGCAAATCTACAAAGCCTAAAATAAAGATGGGGTTTGAACGTAATTTGAAGGTTTTTCAAGGGCCTTTTTGCAAGAATATTTTATCAGCTAATTGCCTGATTTGGGTCAGCCAATGGACGGTTCTGGTCAGCCCAATTAGTGGCTGGTTCGGCTCACTTCATTCGGTTCAACCAGTGCGGTTCACTAGGCCCTTTCTTCATAATTAATTAAAATTAATTCATTTAACCTAAATTAAATAGGAAATAAATTAAAATTAATTTAATTATGAATTAATACACATTTCTGGATCGTCTTAGGCTAGAAATTAACTGGTCTCGATACTTCAAATTGCTCTCGATTTTGTTCTTCTCGCAGTGTTCACCGGGCCTTTTTTCTCCAATTGTGTAATTTTGTCAAAAATAACAAAATTAATTAAAATTCATAATGTTCATATTTTTAACATAATTTAATCATTTTATAATATTTAAGTTTTTTTACAAGAATTTAACTGAATTTGCATGATTTTAAGTAGAATTGGGTATGAAAAAGTATATAAATTTTTGTGTTTCCAATAAGATTTGCTCTCGATCTGCTGCAACTTTAGGGAAATAAGATCTTCATTCTGCTCCCTTGTTATCTCAAGAAGATCTCACTCTTCAATCTGTTCTCTTGCCACCTCAGAGAGATAAGGCTGGTGGTAAAATCTGCTCCCTTGCCGATACATGGAAATAAGATTCACCATTTTCGATCTGCTCCACTGCAACTTCAGGGAGATAAGATCTTCAATCTTCAGTCTACTTTCTTGCTACCTCAGAAAGATAAGACTCATTCTTCAAACTGCTCTCTTACTACCTCAGAGAGGTGAGGCGGGTGGTAAAATCTGCTCCATTGCCGATACATGGAGATAAGATTCACCATATTCGATCCGCTCCTCTGCAACTTCAGGGAGATAAGATCTTCAATCTTCACCAATATCGCTATACTATCCTCTAGGGAACCTGTCCTGTAGACTCCATTTTATATGCACATGTTTATGCCAAATAATTAGGATGCTATGATTGAAATGAATCCAATGCTTCTAACTAAATGTGTTATGAATGATATATGCAAAAATGGGGATGATTCCATTTTAACAATTTAGGGTATCACCACTCGTTCTTTATTAATATTGTTACTGACGCATCTACTCAACCATCATCTTGACAGAGTATCCCAAAGAAACAATCATATCTTGCCTGGCCAGCTTGCCCCACTGTAATTCCAATGTCCCTCCTTTTGAGACAAAAACATTGCAACTTATAGTTGAATTTTCCTCTGTTCAATTTGCTACCTCACTCCTCAGGTGTTATAGCCAAATGTGCATGACATTTGCATGAATACAAAATATTTCTCCTTTCCTGAAAATATTTTTCCCCTTAGATCAATCACCTTTTGAAATTGTATCACTAATGCCATATTATTTGGACAGAAATCCAAAGAGGTGATTTATTCAAGTATATCCTTGAACTTTGGTGCATTCTAAACAATTATTCCACTTCAGACTCTTACATTATCTAGAAACCCCTAGAGTAATGCAAAACTTCTATTGTGAAAACATTACTAGTTCATTCATCATTATGTCAATGCAACATGCTTGCAATCAAATTGTAATAACGGATAAGAATGGAATTGAACTTGAGTTCAAAGTAAACAAGTCATCAGAAGAACAACAATGGTCATTAATTTTGGACTGTATAAGAGAAAGAATAATTCAAAGATAACCAATTTGTTGGAAATAAAATGAGGACCAAGTACCCTTGATATCGCAAACTGAGCGTCTTTGCACAAACTTCTTGAATACCAATTCAAACTCGACAAGTGTTTAAGAGATAAGAAGCACTTTGTTAACGCCCCAAGATGCAACATACCCCCTTCATGGTTAATTCAAGTATAACAAGACCACCGCCTTCTCACTTTGGATCCATATTTGAGCCGCCCTTTTCGGTTTTTCAACTTAAATCCCCTTTGGTCTCAAGTCGCCCTGTACGGGTTTTCACCTTAGCCTCTCCTTTTTCTCTTTTTCTTTCTCTTCTCTTTTTTTATTGAGTCTCAAAGCGCCCTTTGTGGGTTTTCACTTTGCCCCCCTTTTTTTTGAAGTCTCAAAGCACCCTTTGCGGATTTTCACTTTGGCTTTCTTCCGTTGTTTAGTGTAGCACTTTTTGACTGAATCTGAGTTCACTAGATTAGACAAATTTCTTCCATCCATTTCGGCCAGGATTAATGCACCCCTAGAGAAAGCTTTCTTCACCACATAAGGCCCTTCCCAATTCAGCATCCATTTTCCTCTGAAATCTTTTTGTATGGGAAGAATCTTCTTCAAAACCAAATCTCCCTCATGAAACTCTCTTGGGCGGACCTTTTTGTCATAAGCTCGCATCATTCTTTTTTGATACATCTGTCCATGTTGAATAGCCTTTAGCCTCTTTTCCTCAATCAAATTCAACTGATCATATCGATACTGTATCCATTCTGCTTCATCTAAATTCAATTCTGACAAAACTCGAAGGGAAGGTATCTCTACTTCAATGGGTAGAACTGCTTCCATTCCATAAACCAATGAGAAAGGTGTTGCCCCAGTAGAAGTTCTGACAGATGTTCGATAAGCATAGAGGGCAAATGGAAACTTATCATGCCAATCTCTGTAAGTTTCGGTCATTTTCCCCACAATCTTCTTGATATTTTTATTGGCTGCTTCCACTGCCCTGTTCATCTTTGGGCGATATGGTGATGAATTATGATGTCTGATCTTGAACTGACTGCAAACCTCTGCTATTGTGCTATTGTTCAAATGTGACGCATTATCAGATATGATCCTCTTAGGCATTCCATATTGACATATAATTTCTTTCTTTAAGAATCTGCTGACTGCCGATTTAGTTACATTGGTGTACGAGGCAGCTTCCACCCACTTGGTAAAATAATCAATGACCACAAAAATGAAACGATGCCTATTTGAAGTCTTTGGTGAAATTGGCCCGATGACATCCATACCCCACATGGAAAACGGCCATGGAGAAGTCATAACATGCAAAGGCGAGGTAGGTACATGAATCTTATCACCATAAATTTGACATTTGTGACATCTCTTGGCATAATTGATGCAGTCACCTTCCATGGTTGACCAATAATATCCAAACCTCATAATTTGTCTGGCCATTGTGAACCCATTGGCGTGTGTTCCACAAACACCTTCGTGCACTTCTTCTAAGATTTTCTTAGACTCCACGGCATCCACGCATCTCAAAAGTACCTGATCCTTCCTTCTTTTGTACAAGATCTCTCCATCTAAAACATAATCACAGGCGAGTCTTCTCAACATTCTTTTGTCATTCTCCGCGGCTTGATTTGGATATTCACGATTTCTCACATATCACCATATATCCTGATACCAAGGATGATCATCTCTTTCTTCTTCCTCTATATTATAACAATAAGACGGGGCCTCATAAATACTTATCTGAATGGGCTTCACATCTTCTTATCTACTTACTTTGATCATGGAAGCCAAAGTAGCCAAAGCATCTGCTATCTGGTTTTCATCGCGCAGGAGATAATTGAAAGTAATATCATCAAACTCTTCAACTAACCCCAACACCAGCCTTCTATAATTGATTAGTTTAGCGTCTCTTGTCTCCCATTCACCTCGAAGCTGGTAAATTACCAGCGCAGAATCTCCATATACTTCCAATGCCTTGATCTTGCGTTCTATAGCTGCCCTGAGCCCCATGATACATGCTTCATATTCTTCCATATTATTTGTACAATCAAAATCCAATTTACACATGAATGGATAATGATCTCCATCTAGGGATACCAGAACTGCCCCAACTCCATTACCCACAGCGTTTGAGGCTCCATCAAAATTCAACTTCCAAAAGTGACCTTTTATAGTGTCCTCTTCAATAGCTGCCACATACCCTATCTCCTCATTGGGGAAGTCAAAATTCAAAGGTTCATAATCTTCTAAAGCTTGGCTGGCCAGAAAATCTACTATTGCACTTCCTTTCACAGCCTTCTGACTCACGTAAATTATGTCAAATTCAGAAAGCAAAATTTGCCACCTAGCCATCCTACCATTCAAGGCATTTAATTCCATCATATACTTTAGAGGATCCAATTTTGAGATTAACCAGGTTGTATGGTACAACATATATTGCCTCAATCTTCATGCTGTCTAAACCAAAGAGCAACACAATTTTTCATTTGGCGAATATATTACTTACCCTCAGTGAATTTCTTACTGAGGTAATATATCGCCCTTTCCTTTCTTCCTGATTCGTCATGTTGACCAAGCACACATCCCATTGAATTACCAAACACGGTTAAATACAATATCAATGGCCTGTTTGAACTTGGGGGTGATAGCACTGGAGGCCTTGACAAATATTCTTTAACTTTATCAAAAGCCTTTTGACATTCCTCATCCCATTCTCCTGGGTTATGATTTTTAAGAAGACAGAATATAGGGTCACATTTCTCTATTAATTGAGAAATAAACCGCGCAATGTAATTTATCCTTCCGAAGAAACCTCGAACTTCTTTTTGGGTAGGCGGTGGAGGCAACTCCTGTATAGCTCGGACTTTGTCTGAATCAATCTCAATTCCCCTCTCACTGACCACAAAGCCCAATAGCTTTTCGGATCAAAGCCCAATAGCTTTCCGGATCTAGCCCCAAAAGTACACTTTGTTGGATTAAGCTTTAACTGAAACTTTCTCAATCTCATGAAAAACTTTCTCAACACTTCGATGTGCTCCTTTTTCGTTCGAGATTTGGCTATCATATCATCAACATACACTTCAATCTCCTTATGCATCATATCATGGAATAAAGTCACCATAGCTCTCTGATACGTCGCTCCAGCATTCTTCAATCCAAATGGCATCACCTTGTACCAGAACGTGCCCCACAAGGTTATAAAAGTAGTCTTTCCCATGTCCTCAGGATGCATCTTGATCTGATTATACCCCAAGAAGCCATCCATGAAGGAAAACAACGAGTATCCAGCCGTATTATCCATTAGCATATCAATATAAGGCAAGGGGAAATTGTCTTTTGGGCTAGCCTTATTTAGATCTCTGTAATCCACACACATTCGCACCTTGCCATCTTTCTTGGGAACAGGCACAACATTGGCTACCCATTCTGAGTACTTGATCACCTGAAGGAATCCCATATCAAATTGCTTTTTAACCTCCTCCTTGATCTCTAAGACAATATCTGGCCTCATTCGCCGAGGTTTTTGCTATACTGGCTTGCAATCTGTTCTTATGGGAAGGCAATGTACTGCAATATAGGGCTTAAACCGGCCATATCCTGGTATGACCATACAAAAACATCTTTTAATTCCTGAAGCAACCCAACAAGGTCCCGCTTTGTTTCTTCAGCTATGCATGTTCCAATTTTTACAACTTTCCCCTCTTCCAAAGTCACCATGTCTACGGTTTCTTTATGAGGAAAAATTTGCTTTTCCTCTTGTTCTACCATCCTTAACAAGTTTGGAGATAAATCATAGTCTCTGTCATCTTCACAGTCCTGAGATCCATCTAAACACATGTCTTGCTCAAATAGTGATTCTGAGTTAGTAACAGCGTCACTCATGATATTGATATCTCGGGACTTATTATAGGTACAAAAATATACAAAGAATGAATGAATTTGATAATTATTATTTTGTATGGTATGTTTATGAATGAAATAAAAGAATGATTGAAGAAAGAATCAAAATAATTATTTAGATATAAAGAATAACACAATTGCTTGTGAAAAGAATAGTATTTGTTCAAAATGATAGCAAAAAATGTACTACATTAAAATAATGATGTTTGAACATGAGCCTATTTCACAAAGGAATCTTCATTATCTCTAGGCTTAAAATAACAAGTTTGTTTCAAACATTACTCTGAGTAAGCTCTAAAAACTACAGGAAGATCTTCTGCAGTCCAATTGTCTAGAACACTCCCAGGCTCATACGGACGAATATCTAACAAAATCCCCTATTCAATTGTCTCTTCAAAAATGGAATTGATGTACATATTTCCCAATGCTTCTCCTATGCTTTCTTTCTCTGGCACCCCTCGTTCAGGATAAATAATGCCCCCGATAAAAAAGACTTGGAGATATCAGGAATTATTAAGGGCTCCCACTTAATTTCCCCACCACTCACTCGTGCTCTTCTTCTTTCTTGCCTTCTTTCTAATTCCTTTTTCCTTTGTCTTGCACCTAGATTGAACCCAAAACCAAAGCGATCATGCTTATCTTTCAATATTGGCACTTCAATTCTTCTTTGGAGGCATCTTCCAAGTCCCTTTCCTGGTATAGCTCCCCAGCCTACCGTCAACTGTAAACCCATCATCGTAGTTTTGGACATTTTTGGCTCTAGAATTCTACTTCCCTTAGTGATGAATGTTACATTCGCAAACTCCAAAGACCGAAAAGAACACTCAATGGCCTCCTCATCTGTCTCTACATACGGCGCATCACTGCTTACGGCCACGATAATATCTTCTTCTGCATTTATCATTACCAACCGTCCTTCTGATACCAGCTTCAGCTTTTGATGTAATGATGAAGGCACTACTCCTACCGAATCTATCCAAGGTCTTCCCAACAAGCAGCTTTAAGAGGGTTTAATATCCATCACTAAAAAATCTACCTCATACGTGATGGGGCCAATCAACAAGGGTACTTCTATTCTCCCCATGACTCTCCTCTCTGTGCCATCAAATGCTCGTACTTTGTTCTGACATCCTTTCATGTGAGAGCTATCCACAGGCAACTTGTTTAGTGTGGACAAAAGCAACACATTCAATGCTGAACCATTATCTACCAAGACCCCTGGCAACGTGTATCCTTTACATCTGGTAGTTATATGAAAAAATTTGGTAGATTCCATTCCTCCTGCTGCTATCTCATCATCATTGAAAAAGATGAAATTGTCTACACTTATGTTGTTAACCAACCGATCCAACTTGTTGACGGAAATGTCATTGGTCACATATGTCTCGTTTAGCACCTTCATCAATGCACTCCGATGCACCTCTAAACTCAGTAGTAAAGCCAATATGGATATGAGAGCTGGCTATTTACACAACTGTTCCACCACACTGTACTCGCTATGCTTCAGAAATTTTAGGAATTCCTTAGCTTCTTCTTCTTTCACCGGTTCATTAACAGGCACCTCAAGTTCAACCGCTTTTCCCCTTTTCTGTTCAATCGTCAAATCTTTTCGTTTTGCAGGATCTGTTCGAGCACTTGTCAAATCATATCGCCTTCCACTGCGTGTGTGAGAACCTATATTTTGGTCCTCCTTTATCAAGCTAACTGAACTCTCTTTTCCCGGAATTGTCACATTACAATCGTAGTTCCAGGGGACACTTTTACTATCCTTGTAAGAAAAAACTGCTGGCTTCTGAATTATGATCTTTGGCATCACCTGAACTCCTGCTTCATTCTTAGGAGCCGAAATAATGACCACAGGATAATTGACTTTTGGAACACTTGATGCAGATTCTAACGCGCATATATACTCCTCCTCCGTAACTTCTTCATAAAACTCTATTTATTTGCTGTCCATCAGGCTCTGAATAACAACTCTGAACCCTTCACATTCCTAAATTTTGTGTCCCTCTTTATGATGGAATTCACAATAATTCTCTATCCCATCATTATTTCCTTCTGTGTCTGAAATGACTAACCCCCTTATTGCCATCTCTTTTCAAACTCGTCTCAAAGGAGTTTTTACTTCTGAAACATCCCTCTTGGTCCTTTTTCCAATACCTCCATCTATTGCATTTACCCCGTTATCAGTATGATTAGGTAGCGGATTTTTAGTACTGGGCGTATTATCGAATTTCACAATGCCTATCTGGATAAATCTCTCAACCAGCTTCTTAAAAGTGGTGCAATTTTCTATCGAATGACCCATAATTCCTGCGTGATATTCACATTAAGCATTAGCATCGTACCATTCAGGGAACGGAGGTTGCAATGGCTATCCCCTCCACCTCTGCGCATACTGCTTAAAGCTTTCATTTGGTTTCTTCTCCATGTTCTGTAGAGTAATCTTATCGGGAGTTATATCTGTCACATGGCTGTATTGCTTCATGAACGCCTATGCTAAATCTCTCCATGAATTAATTCTATTTCGACTCAATGATTGTACCATTTAGCAGCTACTCCTACCAAACTATCTTGGAAGCAATGGATCAATAATTGATCGTTATGAACATACCCTATCATTCTCTTGCAAAACATAGTGATATGAACTTCAGGACAGCTCGTTCCATTATATTTCTCAAATCCTGGCATCCTAAACTTGTATGGAAGTACTAAGTCCGAGACCAAACTTAGATCTTTTGCATCAATTCCCGGGTGTCTATCAACACCTTCCATTGCTCTAACTTTTTCCTCCAGCCATTTACACCATTCTTCTAACTGCTTTTGTGACTCTGCCTTTGCTCTTTCCTCTTTTGCAACTTCATCCAAATCAGGGACCATTGGATTATTTGAGTTGTTACCAGGATTATAACCTGAACTAGCTTGAAAATTCATTGGCCCTGAAACTACTAATGCCTGATCGTAACAGATGGCTTCTGCAAATTAATCTCAGGTTGTGTCTGCACATGTATAGGAGTGAAGCCAGGAGGATATTGAGGGTCTTCATTATTTTCTCCCATATTATCCATAGGACCTTTTCCCTTATCCACTCTTCCCATCAGCAATTAGGACAACTAACTCATTATTTCTCTTTGGGACTTCATCATCTGTTCTTTCATCTCTTGCTGAATCTTAGTCAGCTGCTCTTGCATCTGTGATTGCATTTGCTCTTGCATATCTTTTTGCATTTGTTCTAACTTTTCCAGTCTTTTGTCCATTGACTTAGTCTTTTTCCTTGTACCATAGGGATGCGTATTTGGTGTGTTTTTGTTGGTTTCCAGATTACTGAAATAATTTTTAATTAATTAGAATCTTGTTATGATCTTTAATGCATATGATGTAATGTGATGCAAATGCATGAATGCAAAGGAGGCATCAATTCTGATTCAATTCCTTTTAGAAAACTTTACTAGAAAATAAAATTCTTTACATAAAACTGAGTTACAAATACGACTTCGCCCTAACACTCAAGGCCTTAATTTTCCTAAGCAATGAAGCTAGTTCCTGGCCCCTATCTGACTCCAACTCGTACTTCACACTTAATACGTCTTCTTGTACTGCCAAAGGCTACAAGTAATCCGCTACTTCTCTAATTTGTGTTACAACTTCTCCCATGATGTAATCCCTACTTTTAACTTGGTCTTGAGAGTGATGAAGCTGACCCTTCCATTGCTCCTCATTTGCTTCCAAGAACCCAATCCTCATTTCACAACTTTGCAATGCCATCTCTAACTCTTCTATTTTTCCTTTCATCTCCTCGATCTTACTTAAGCTTGCTTTCAACTCTGTCACAAAATTGCGATTCCGGTATAAGTATAGAGATCTCTCAAGTTCCACTACTCTGGCTCTTAATTCATCTTTTTCATTCTTACTCTCTAATAGACTTCTCTCCAAGGCTTCATTCTGAGCTTGAGCCTCCTGGAACTTCTTTTCCTATTGGCCAGCCCTAATCCTTTCTTCTCGAACTCCTTGGCGCCATTATTCTGAAGTCTTTCCTAGCCCAGCAATCCTCATCGACAAGCGCAGCTTCTTCTAATCTGTCTTTAAGCTTTCCAAATCTTCCTCAACTTTATTCTTCCTTTTCTGTAACTTTTCCGCTTCTGACTTTTGAATCTCCACATCTAGCTTCAGGTACATCTTTTCTTCTTTCAATTGCTCGATCTTCTTCCCAAACTCAGAACTCTTCTTCTCAAAGTCTTTCTTTATAATTTCCAACTCTGACGGGGCAATTTGTAACTATTCCTCCATTGGTCGAGTGCTTTCCAAACTTGGTCTAGGAATATTATCATTGACCCTTTTCCTAAACCATCCATTGTATTCAGGTGTTACTATGGAACCAACAATCAGCCTCTTCATCCAATGTGTTTGCCTCCAAGCAAAGGAGTGTATCCAGTAGCTCCTCAAATTCCTAACAATGGCACCCAATTATAGTTCCCACATCAATACAAGATTTCATCAGGAACCATCCAGAAAGCTCTCAACTCTACATCATCCTCCTTGAGATTTTGGAGAATTTCCATCCATTTCTCTTTTGAAATATCATCTCTCCTTTGCATAGCCATCTCTTCTTTTAATGGAGAGTAACCTTCGGAGAAGACCCGGTAAGAAACCTTATTCACTTTCCAAAAATGCTCGTAAAACCATACCATCAACAGTTGTGCATATCTAATAAATTGACCTTCACCTGTCTTCCGACACATGCTCAAAGATCTAAACGTCTCGGCCAGTATTGCAGGTACAAGTGTGACTCCCTTCTCTAGACGATCAAACAAATCAGTGACTGCCTCATTAACATGCCTTAAAGCCTTAGGAAAAATCACCAGTCCATAGATGCTTAAGGCAAAGATATCAACCCTTTTCTTTTCATCCGGATGCATCAAAACCAAATCTCTCAAATTCTCCTAGGGAATACATTTACTATCCCCCTTTTGTTGAATTCGAGCAATGACCCAAGACTCGCTCATCCCCAAAATATTCACCAACTTCTTCGCAAAAGTTTGACCATTAAAAACCTTAGCATAAGCTTTTCTGACTTGAGCTTTTGGATTCCTCAACAAGGTAGTAAATTCTTCCAAAGTAGGCACCAAATCTACTTCCTCAAAAGTAAAACAATTATAAGCAGAATTCCAAAATTGAGCCATACCTCAGAACAAACGCTTATCCACCTTAACATCGAGCAAGTATGATATATCACCATAACTCTGGTAGAACAACTGTTTAGTGCCCTCATCCCAACGAGTCCATATATCTTTCAATTCCTGCAGCTCATTCTGTGTTACATTGATGCGAGTAAAGTTCTGCAACTTTGATATATATCCTTCTGTCAGGCTATCCCGTTTCTCTGATCATAACCTCTCTGACCATACGCGGACGACCGCATTATCCTCAACTTTATTAAGATATTCATTCTCCATGTTAAACTTTCTAACTTAGTAATCGAATACAAACCAACACCTCCTTTAATATGCAATGTCATGCAAAACACAATCAAAACAAAACACGAGTTAGTATCAAATATAAGTAATAAAATACAAGTATAACAAAGTTAATCATAACACACATATGGGCAATGACTAAGACTTGACGCGGCTCTACCAAAGGATAGCTCTTAAGGTTCACTATATGTAGTTCGGTTCTAGAGTAAAGGTACCCGAACCAGCAGATTCCATTATAGGCTCATATGGATCGAGTTCGGTTCAGGGGAATACATTTCCCTATGACCATACGGAGATGAAAATCTCACGAAATCATAGGTACGGATGTATCCTAGAAGCAATCCACTAGCCCATATGGAGGTAAAAACCTCACGAAAGCATAGTTTCTTACTCCCACTTCACAGGTATAACCACAGCGATCATGCAATGCAATGCCATATTATTCTACCAAACTCGAACTACTACAATCATGCAAACAAATGCAATTAAAATAATCATTATTTTCAAAACAAATTTTCAATTCTTTGACAAAAGGACAGCAAACAATCAATTTGATGGCCTGACTCTCTTTGTTCAATCCCCAGCGGAGTCGCTAAGCTGTTGAAACCATTTTTATTTGAAAGAAAAAACGGGAATCGACATTTTAAAAACCGAATATGGAGTTGCCACCAATCTTTTTCTTTAGGTGTGATTGTATCACCAAGTAAAAACATTTTGTTTCATTTAAATCAATTTTGGTTCACGTAAAACCAAAAAAATGGGTTCGGGAGTCGGTTACGCATGAGAAAGGGTGAACACCCTCATTACGCCCAAAAAATTGGTACCAAACTGATTCGATGCTATCCTTATATCAAAGGTTTTTTAAAAAAACATCTTTCGAAGTATAATTCTTTTTAAAATGTTTGACTAGTTGAAATTAGCGGTCAAAATTCTCTTGTTTCAAAGATATGCAGCATCATATCCAGCACGATTGGACACGATCCTTTATACCTTCAAAAATACAATTGATTTTTGATCCTCAAAAACTCGTAAAATGATAAAAGGATATCCAAATATTTAGTTCACCTAAAAATCATACCCAGCACGGTGGGGCACGATTTCCCGAATTCCCAAATATTGAATATTGCCTTATTTCAAAATTTTTGAATAATAATGAAAATTGGAAATTAGCTTAAAACACGTTTACTCATTTTTAAAAGAAATAAGATAGAATACTTAATGTATCACAAAGAAATATTTGTATAGAAAAGGATAAACCATTTTAAAACCAAATACAACTTAATACAACTATTCTAGGCAAATGTAACCAAATTATTAATCATGAAAGGAGAACAATTGATATAACAAATAAAACCATGAATAAATAATATACAATAACAATATACATAATCTGATGCAGCACAATTAATACAAGATATACAAAATAAAATGAAAATTTTAAAAAACGACATGATGTAAGACAAGTTTAAATAATAATGATCACACAATATATAAAAATTGAGGAATTAATGATTTTGAAACCACTTGTGAGAGCAAAATAGAGATATATAAGTAGTCATTAAAATATTTATAATAGGACGAAGATTTTTAAATCAAGAAATATTCCAAGGGCTAAAAAATATATTTATTAAAATATATAAAGGAAAATTTAGATAATGTATGGGATAGAAAAGGATAACAAAAATATATAATAAAATATAATCTTTAAGAAATACATACAATAGGTTTACCAAAACATACATATACATAAATAAATTTAGAAATCATTACTTGTAAAAAAATATGCACTAAATAATGCCTTTAAGATTAAATTAATTTTATTATAAATTATATAATAGACTTGATAATATACTTATATGTACAAAGAAGACTATATGCATAAAATGTATGGATTTAGTAATGTATATAAATTAAATTTACGTACCAATGTTTCCGTATATGTATAATATTTAAGTAATATATGAAACATGTAATTTCCTTTTGAACAATAAATATATATATGAGTAAATTCAAAAACAGTTAGATATATGTAATAATTTAATGTTAATAATATTCATAGAATAAAGCTAATTTTATTATAAGTATTTATATACATGTATAATAATGTATAAAATGTTACATAAAATATTATACAACATGTGAAAATACAATTACCAATTACCCAAATTGCAGCAAATAAGTAAACCAATAATACAAATTATACAATTAATACAAACATTACAAATAATATAAATGATATGATAAAAATAAATTTAAAAAAATAATTACTAAAGTAACTCAAAATATACAAGTAAATATGTAACGCCCCTGTACCCGAGACAGTTGCCGGAGTCAAGCACGAGATGTTAACGGACTTAATTCATTAATTAAACAGCTCAAACAATTTATTTTAGAATTTCCAGACAAGCTGGCTAACTGCGTCACAGTCGCTAAAAAATCCATATCTCGAGTTACGAAACTAAAATCCAATTCCGTAAATTTTCCTTGAAACTAGCCTCATATATCTACTTACTAATTTTTTCTAGAATTTTTGGTCGGGCCAATTAGTATAGTTTATTAAAGTCTCCCCTGTTTCAAGGTTCGGCTACTCTGACCCCTGTGTATTACGAATCAGATATCTCCCTGTACAGAGTTTCAATGACTATTACGTTTCTTTCTAATAAAACTAGACTCAATAAGGATTTCATACATGTAATTTAAAACTCATAATTGTTTTTGTAAAATTTATGGTGAATTTTTAAATTCAAAACAGGGGATTCAGAGATTGCTCTGACCCTGTTCCACCAAAACTTAAATATCTCATAAAATATAACTCAGTTACCTGTTTTTTTCTTCCATATGAAAATAGACTCATCAAGATTCGATTCCATAACTTATTAATCATTTAATTCCATTTATACTATGTTTAGTGATTTTTCAAATTCACGTCACTGCTGCTGTCTGATTCTGTTTTGTGGCAAATTTTACCTTTCCGAAAATTTTCATGGTTTAGTTAAGACATAAAGCATACATGTTATCATATATAAACTTGATTATCCATTCCAATAGCTAATAATTCTCAATCATTTCCATTCCATCCATGGCCATATCGTAAGATTATACACACAAAATTATTGGAATACTATACATGTCATATTTCCAAAAATTTCAAGTCATTATACCGTGATTGTCCAGTGATAATGTGAGCGTGCCTCCGACCGTCCCGATCTCCAAATTGACTTGTCAAAACTACAAAGAATGAAAAGGAGGGAGTAAACATAGATGCTTAGTAAGTCCACATGCAAATAACAAATAACTTAACAAAGTAATTATAACAACCAACATTAGCATAATATCACCAAAACATGTATCACATTTCTATTCATCATTTATCATCTTACCATTTTATTATTGTCGTATCAAGTCTCAACCCGAGGGTTAAGTACATACCTATCCAAAGTGCCCATTCCACAACACTTACCAATACGTCACTTGCATCTTGAGTATTCTTCCATTTCACTATAATTTTACCCGTTGAACACATCGGAATATAACTCGGATACATGGAAAGCTTGCACATAAGTGCCACATATGTAGCCAAGCTACCATGTAACCCGCCCATAAGCGAACTTGGACTCAACTCAACGAGCTCGGGCATTCGTATCCATAAGTGAACTTGGACTCAACTCAACAAGTTCGGATGCCTAGTTACATTTCACGAACTCGGACTCAACTCAACGAGCTCGGGCGTTCGCATCCATAAGTGAACTCGGACTCAACTCAACGAGTTCAGATGCCCAAATATCCAAATCTATTCCTAAGGTTCAACGGGACTTTCCTCCTTCATACTTCTTTACCATTCTTCTTGGAATACCAATGACGATACTTCGGTAGTCTTTTACATTTTTCACATAATTCATAAAATTTTTGCATGTTGTCCAACAATGACCACAAAGCATAGAATTGCATGATAACAATCATAATATCATATAAATAGCATTAAATAATTTAAAATAACGGTTATATTACAATTTTTACATATGAACTTACCTCGATACAAAATGAGAATAATCGAGCCTATTCCTCGTAAACTTTATTTTTCCCCCAATCTCGACTCGAATCTCTTTTCTCTTGATCTATAATACCAAATTAATTTATTTAATACACACGTTCAAAACAGCCCCTAGTACCAACTTTGACAAAATTACCATTTTGCCCCTAAACTTTTACATATTTACACTTTTTCCCCAAGGCTCGTAAATTAAACCTCATCCTATTTTCTTATGTTTTATGACATGCTAATCATTTTTCCCTTCTATAGCAACATCAGATTCACACTCTAACATGTATTTATGAATATTAGGTATTTTTACCGATTATGTCATTTTACTCGTTGTTATGAAAAATCACTTAGAAAAAGTTGTTTAACACAATCTCAAACTTCATATTCTACCATAAAACATCAAAATTCATACATATCATCCATGGGTAAAATTTTAAATATAAACCCTATTATCTGAGTTTCCTTAATACCTTACTAGACTTCTTCTTCCTAGTGATTTATTCCTTTCTAAGGCAATTTCTTGCCATAGTCCAATATTGGTTACGCGCCCACTTAACACTCCAAGAGCATCAGTGGGGCGGACAACACTTTACCTTTTGAAGTAACACTTAGTTTACTTATGAAGTTCAGAGCTCACCCAAATACCAGGTGTTACCCTACTTTTAAGGAAATCTTGTTGAAACATCATGGTCTCAGACTTAGCTTAGAGGAGTACCTCACATTTCTTCTAGTCCTATTATCCTCAAGAAAATGAAGAAAGAAGATATTTTCTTCTTAACCTATCTTAAGCACTTAACTCAACTCAAGTTTTATTGAAACTTGTTAAACGTCAAATCAGTCATTGAGTATCTTATCCAAATCTACAATTCCTAAGAAAACTAATCAAGTACCTACCTTTGGTCTTTATTATCTCGGTTCTAGTTTGGTTGGTTCCTGACTATTGTTCCTGCTGTCCTGAATGGGTCAAAGCCAACCTTATAGGATACTCTACACTACTGACATAAACTCTCATCATAAAGATTATTTCCCTTATCCATAATGGAGTCTGCCCACTCTATGTGCCATCAAAGTTTTTAGGTGAATCCTTTCTTACCAGACACACTTCTTGATAACTATGTGCCAACCTAATGTTTGTCAACATCAAGGCATCACAAGCGGGCTTAAAGGGTTCTTATGCTTACTTTAGTTCAAATGTTATACATATTCAAAACTTATCTCATACATCTTACTCCCCTAAATAGTATCAAAACACTAAGGCTTCGTCGGGCAGGGTGTTACGCAGTCTATCCGTCCAAATTGCTATTTTAGCGTATAGATCAAGTGCATACCAGACACTAGAATATTGTGCAAGGATTTTTCTCAGAATGTATTGAGTTGTAAAGAAGAAGATATTGGTAAGAGTAATGAGAACTATGTAAGTCGGGCATATCTCTGAAAGTATTGTACATCCAGTTCATTTAGTTACGATGATAGTTACGCTCTAGCGAGGTGGATAGGAATGAAACGAAAGGATGAACCAAGAAAAAATATATAAAGAAAATATACATATTGGATTTTCATAGCTATAAACCATTTATAAAGGTAGTCTTGAAATTTTTTGACACGTGTCAAGTGCCAATAGGAACTTAGGTTATATATATATATCCAGGCTAGATAAAATGGGGAGTTTTTTTCTTCCTTATTCAAAGTGTTGCTATTTAAATCTTAAGGAACCAACGTCATTTCTTTCTCAATTAGCTAAAGTTAAAGTTCTGGATTTTATCAATGATTACTCCATAACAAGGTAAGTTTTATAACTCTACATGTTAAAGTTATGAAAGATTAAATTTGTAAGAATGCATGAATAGTAAAATGAAGAAGTAAAGCTTTGTATGAGGGTTATCTGGGCTTGATATGATGGTAAAGGTTATACGAATGAGTTTTAATAGTGTTCCTATGTTTTATAAGCAGTAGTTGCTACAATTCCTTGTTAGATGTTGGATCGAAAGTTCAAGCTGCTATCCACGATTGTCAGGTGAATCTCTAAACTGGCTCTTATATGGCATTGTTTATACCTTGATGTCTATGGACAAATCGAAAGGCGAAGCCGAGATCATGAAAGGTATAGTAGGTAAGGTAAGTGATTTCTAAAGGATATCTATTATTGAGTGAATATTGTTGAGAATAATGTGTAAATCTAATACAAAGTTTGATGAATTCAAGCATGTGTTGAATGATGCATAAGTAATGTAAGGCGAATCATGGTTGTGCCTGAATGTTTGTTTGTTGTGAAATGTGTGTTATATTGGTTGGTTGTTATGGATTAAGAAGAGTTGGCTTGGTTTGTTTCAATGTATAAAGTGTCTGCGAGTAAATATGTTTTGAAACTGAGCTCCAGCATTTGTTGTAGTCTCGAAGACACATGTCACACAGATTTAGTCTAGACTGGTAATCTTATTTTGTTTTAGAAGTTTAGCTTGGACTGATAACCTTACATGTATATTAAGCCACGACAATGACACCTTCTGGAAGTAACCAAAGAATAATGATTTCCTAATGGGGTTTTCCACGTATCCCAAGACAATGATAGGCAAAATTCACATAACGTGAGTTTAGGAAAATCCATACCGTAAATGTGTCAGGAAAGAATAGCCCTTATGGCGAACTCTGAAAGAATAGCCTTTGTGGCGAACTCTGAAAGAATAGCCTTTGTGGCGAACTCTGAGAGAATAGCATTAGTGGCGAATTATGAAGGGATAGCCTTAGTGGAAAATCCTGCAAGAATAGCCTTTATAGTGTACTCCAGATGGAATGCCCTTGTAACGTGTCTTAATATGACTCTCAATGAAGAGCTTTGAATAATGTTCTTTGTGGCGTACCACGATAAGGCCTTCGTGGTGTATTCTAATAAATTTCCCTTGTGGCAAGTTCTGTATGGCTCCTAAATGTAATCAATGAAATCAATAAGGACGAAATATATCTATGGATTATATGGTAAAGTGTTTCATAAGACCAAAACATGATCGAAAATAACAAATTGAAGAGATATAGAGAAGTAATGGGTTAATATTGAAAATATATGTTGAATAAGGATGTGTGAACTTGGTATGTTCGAAGGAAGTATATGTCATCTGTGTATGTGTTACTTCTTGAATCATTATGAGGTGCTGGCTCAGAGTTGAAGGATGTTAGTGATATATCGAAGACATTGAGTGAGAAAGAAATAGTTTCAAAGTGAGGTATAGTAACTAATTTGTATAAAGGGATAGAACTTGAGGAATCACTTGCAAGAGACAAAGTTGAAGGTTAAGAACGATGTAATCATTTATATAAATTATCAGCTGCAATGTGCAAATATGACTCAGGCAATGATGTTTTCCTCACTAAGTTTTTGTGAAGTTATCTGTGTACACTATGTTACAGGTGAGTTGATGTGGAACTGCGCCAGAAGGGACGATGCCAAGACTACATCAAGAAGTGGCATATCTAGTGGTAAGTTTGAAATCTGAATTGTTACATAGAAATCCATGGTAACACCCCGTACCCGAGACCGTTGCGGCAGTCAGACACGAGGTGTTAACGGACTTAATTCACTTATTTATACAGTTCATTTTACCATTTCCAGACAAGCTGGCTAACTGCATCACTGTCACATTAAAAATCATATCTCGAATTCCAAAACTCGAAAACTGATTCCATAAATTTTTCCTGAAGCTAGACTCATATATCCATCTACAAGTTTTTTTCTAGAATTTTTGGTTGGGCAAATTAGTACAGTTTATTAGTTAAAGTCTCCCCTGTTACAGGGTTTCACTACTCTGACCTTCATGAATTACGACTTGGATATCTTCCTGTACAGGGCTTCAATACTTATTTCGTTTGTTTCTAAAGAAACTAGACTCGAAAAGGAATCTGTAAATATAGGGCATGACTTCTAATTATCTCTGGTTAATTTATAGTGAATTTCCAAATTCAGAACAGGGGATCCAGAAATCGCTCTGGCCCTGTTTCACGAAAACTTAAACATCCCTTAAAATACAGCTCATATGATCGTTTCGTTTCTTCCATATGAAAATAGACTCATCAAGGTTTGATTACATAATTTATTCGCTATTTAATTTCATTCCTACTATTTTTAGTGATTTTTCAAATTCACATCACTGCTGCTGTCAGCATCTGTTTTTTAAGGTAGACTATACCTATTTCATGATTTTCCATGGATCAACTAGCCATTTGTCGTACATAGCACTAAAATGATCGTGATTAACCATTCCAATTGCTAATCGTTACCAAGCATTTCCATACTACTCAACGAACAATATACAAAATGATTATAATGTTATGCTCAAGATATATAAGCCATTTTCGCATGGCTATCCAAATTTATACAATACCAAAAGGTACATGACCAACAACAAAAGGGCGGTCCTATACATGCCATTTTCAGAGTTCAACTAAAAGAGTACCAAAAGGGCTTTGATAGTGTGGACGACTTCGACTTCGACAATCCCGAGTCTGATAGCTGACAAACCAAAATCTATAAAACAGAGAATCAAAGAAACGGAATCAGCATTTAATGCTTAGTAAGTTTTGAATAATGAAATTAGTTCGGCTAAGGTATAACATTCATATGGCTAAATGAATAACTTCATATATGCAAATTCTCATAATCATACTTACTTCACGCTTCAATCAATATATTCATACACAAGGTATCAAACCTAACTAAAGGCCGAAAGTTCGTTAATCAATTGAATGAATACTATTTAAAACGAATCGACTTTTCCGATGCATATACGAGACATACCTTATCGTTTGGATTTATGAGCGTATTAATTGAAATTATTACAGCAAAATCACTCACTTCCAAACCCAAGCATCTTCGGGATTTAGCCAGATATAACAACTAGCACAAATGCCTTCGGGTCTTAGCCCGGATATAGCAACTCGCACAAATGCCTTTGGGTCTTAGCCCGGATATTATCACTAGCATAAATGCCTTCAGGACATAGCCCGGATATAGCAACTCACACGAATGCCTTCGGATCATAGTCCGGTTATCATCCGAATAATCATGCCCACATGTCCAAAAATCATAACACATTTTTATTTCGTTTTCGTTGCTAGAACTCATACACAAGGCACCTATCTACCATTACCATTTTCGGCTCAATAGCCACATACAAAGAGCATGGTTTTGATTCGCTATATAACATGATCTAATCGAATCATAATCTAAGTTCCATTACTCGAAAACTTACCTCGGATGCTGTCGAACGACTTCAACAGCTATTCAATTACTTTTTCCTTCCCTTTATCGGATTTAGTTCCCCTTTGCTCTTAAGCTTAATTTAACAAATAAATTGATTTAATCATCTTGAACATCGAGAGAAATTCAAGGTACTTAGTCCATATATATATTAGACATTAGAGTCATGTGCATGAAATCATGAATCAAATTCAACATATTAGCTAATATTCTCCTTTAGCCGATTATCTAAGTCAAGATAGAATCATCAATATGCTTACCTATAGCCGAATACATGCAACACCAATCTATGTATGCATTCATGTGGTCGAGTATACATATTCCAATATGATATCATTTCCATTTCGTTTAACACTTAACATTTACCACAAATCAATTAACCCATTTCGTTACTCATGTGGCCGATTATACTAGGTCATGCATACACATGATTAAGTTATTTAACACCTAACTCACATAGTCATAGTGTACAAAATCTTAAGGTCCACATATGGATACCCCCAAGTTCCCATGACTTAACCCCTAACCATATTTTTACCGAGAATTCCTTGAATTTCTAATAGCATACACACATATAATCAATTTGGAGACTCTATTAACCCAACATACATCCGGCAATAGTCTATAGCTCTCTCGGCCACTCATTTCACAACTTAACAAAGCTTCAATTCAAAATCATTAGTGAGTATCAATTAACTTAAGCTACCTTCAAACTTTTACTTATCACCCCATGCCAAACCATCAAAATGAACTAATTATAATTACATAGGTACTACCAAAGCCGAAACCTATGCATACTATTATTCCTTATGCCCAAACCAAAGACCACATTCGGCACTTTCATCCACCATTCTACCAAGCATGTAATATTCAAACACAACCAAACTCACATTCGGCCCTAGTTCATAACAAGGTAGCCGATTCTTTTCCCTTAGTATCTAATGCTCACCTATGATTCTTTTTATAGTTCAAACACTCATCTATCATCATTCACCTAACTTTAACATGAAACAATAAAACTCACCATTATTAACTACCATAGTCGAAAACCTTACTCATTCCAAAATCAAAATTTCAACATGGGTTACAAAAATAACTTGATATCTCACTCAAGATCAACTAAAATTTCAAGAACTAATATAAACATCTTACCTTACTATCAACCTAAGATGACCGAATGCTTTCCTCCCTTCTTCCTCTTTTCATTTCGGCCAAGAAGAACCAAAGAATACAACTTTTTTTTCATCACCCTTCCTTTCCTTATTTTCATCACTTTATTATTATTTTATTTTATTTATGTTATAAAATATAAAACTACTAACTAATAATTAATACATATTTTATGTATATACCCCATCATGGCCGACCACTAGCTAAAATTGTGGGTAATTTGACATGCAAACCCATCATTTTTATAACATGCATTAATAGGCCACTTTACATTTGCCTAGCACATTTCTAAATTTTCTCACATAAGTCCTATTTAATAAAATTCACTTACAATTAACAAAATTCAAATATGAAATTTTCACACATGCATATATACATATAATAAGCATCAAATATGATGGTTAATTATTTTTATGACTCGTTTTGTGGCCCCGAAACCACTTCCCGACTAGGGTCAATTTAGGGCTGTCACAACTCTCCCCCACTTAAGAAATTTTTGTCCCCGAAAATCTGACCGATAAATAGGTTTGGGTATCGTTCTTTCATAGAGTTCTCGGTTTCCCAAGTAGGTTCTTCGATTCCGTGTTTGAGCCATAACACCTTTACTAACAGAACCCTTTTGTTTCGTAACTCTTTCACTTCACGAGCTAGGATACGAATCGGTTCTTCTTCATAACTCAAGTCAGATTGAATTTCAACCTCTGATGGACTAAGTATGTGCGAAGGATCAGATCTGTAACGTCGAAGCATCGAAACATGAAAAACGTTGTGAATCCTTTCAAGTTCAGAGGGTAAAAGCAACCTATATGCAACTGCACCAACTCGTTCGGAGATTTCATACGGCCCAATGAATCTCGGACTCAGTTTGCCCTTACGGCCAAATCTGAGTATCTTTTTCCAAGGTGAAACCTTAAGAAACACTTTGTCTCCCACCTGATACTCAATATCTCTTCGTTTTAAATCCGCGTACGACTTCTGACGATCGGATGCTGCCTTCAGACTTTCACGAATTATTTTTACTTTCTGCTCAGCATCTTTAATCAAATCAACTCCGAAAATTTTACTTTCACAGAGCTCCGTCCAAAAAAATGGTGTGCGGCATTTACGACCGTACAAAGCCTCGTAAGGTGCCATCTTAATACTTGATTGAAAACTATTGTTGTAAGCGAATTCAATCAAAGGTAAATACCGTTCCCATGAACCACTAAACTCAAGGATGCAACATCTCAACATATCCTCGAGTATCTGAATTATCCGCTCAGATTGACCATCGGTTTGGGGATGAAAAGCAGTGCTAAAATGCAGCTTGGTACCCAAAGCTTCTTTCAATTTCTTCCAAAATCGCGAGGTGAATCTCGGATCTCTATCCGACACAATAGAAATAGGTACCCCGTGTAATCTCACAATCTGAGAAACATACAATTCAGCTAGTTTATCCAATGAAAAATCCGTACGTACGGGGATAAAGTGAGCCGACTTAGTCAGTCTATCAACAACAACCCAAATCGCATCTTTCTTACTTGCCGACACTGGCAACCCAGATACAAAATCCATCGTGACTCGATCCCATTTCCATTCAGGTATCATGATCGGCTGAAGTAAACATGTAGGCACTTGATGTTCCGCTTTCACTTGTTGACATATTAAACACTTCGAAACAAATTCGGAAATGTCTCGTTTCATACCATGCCACCAAACCTGACGTCTCAGATCGTTGTACATTTTCGTACTCCCCGGGTGCATTGACACTCGGCTACAATAAGCTTCGTTTAGAATCATTGAAATAAGTTTTGAATTTCTTGGAACACACAAACGACTTCTGAACCTCAAACAATCGTCATCATCAATTTGAAACTCTGATTCCATATTCGAAACACATTCAGCCCATTTTGCAACCAATTCATCATCGACTTTCTGAGCTTCACGAATTTGATGAATCAACAATGGTTTGGCCTTTATTTCAGCTACTAACACATTGTCAGATAGAACAGACAAGTGTACATTCATCGCTCGTAAAGAAAATAGTGATTTATGACTTAAGGCATCCGCAACCACATTAGCCTTTCCCGGGTGATAGTCAATGACAAGCTCATAATCTTTCAACAACTCAAGCCAACGCCTTTGTCGCAGATTCAAGTCTCTTTGAGTCATCAAATATTTGAGACTTTTGTGATCCGAATATACATGGCACTTCTCACCAAATAAGTATTGTCGCCATATTTTCAAAGCGAATACGATGGCGGCTAATTCAAGATCATGGGTTGGATAATTTTTCTCATGTGGCTTCAATTGCCTCGACTCATAAGCTACAACTCGAGCTTCTTGCATCAATACACAACCCAACCCAAGTAAGGATGCATCACTGTAAATGACAAACTCCTTACCTGATTCGGGCTGCACTAGTATTGGAGCTTCAGTCAAATGAGTTTTCAATTGATCGAAACTTTTTTGACACTTTTCTGTCCATTCAAACTTAACATCTTTCTGAAGTAGTTTCGTTATTGGTGTGGCTATCATCGAGAAACCCTTTACAAAACGTCTGTAGTAACCGGCAAGTCCCAAAAAGCTCCGAACTTCAGTAATATTTCTCGGAGGCTTCCAATTAAGTATGGCTGAAATTTTGCTCGGATCAACTCGAATACCCGATGCAGATACCACATGTCCCAAGAAGCTAACCTTTCTCAACCAGAACTCACACTTACTGAACTTAGCATACAACTGCTTCTCCCGTAAAATTTGCAACACTAATCCCAGGTGTTTAGCATGATCGGTTTCATTTCTCGAATAGACCAAAATATCATCGATAAACACAACTACAAACCGATCTAAATACGGTCTGAAGATCCGATTCATCAGATCCATAAATACCGCGGGGGCATTAGTGAGCCCAAACGGCATCACTAAGAATTCGTAGTGACCGTATCTCGTTCTGAAAGCAGTTTTGGGTATATCCGAATCTCGAATTCGCAACTGATAATAACCCGATCTCAAATCTATCTTTGAAAACACCGAGGCTCCCTTTAGTTGATCAAACAAATCATCAATACACGGTAACGGATATTTATTCTTTATTGTCACTTTATTCAGCTGACGATAGTCGATGCACAACCTCATGGTTCCGTCCTTCTTTTTCACAAACAATACTGGTGCACCCCAAGGTGAGAAACTTGGTCGACGAAACCTCTATCCGTCAACTCTTGCAACTGAGCTTTCGACTCTTTTAACTCGGTTGGTGCCATACGATACGGAGCTATCGAAATCGGTGTAGTCCCAGGTACAAGCTCAATACCAAACTCTACCTCCCTAACAGGTGGTAAACCCGGTAATTCTTCGGGAAAAACATCCGGGTATTCACAAACCACCGGCACAGATTCAGGTTTCTTTTCTAACTCTTTGTCATCAAGTACATACGCAAGGTATGCTTCACACCGCTTTCTTACATATTTCTGAGCCAACATCGATGATATTACAGCTGGCAACCCATTCAAGTCAGTAGACTCAACTCCGATTATCTCGTTATTTACACACCTCAAATCAATGGTTTTTCTTTTGCAATTTACAATTGCATCATGTACGGTCAACCAATCCATACCGAGGATAACATCAAATTCATCAAACGGTAAAAGCATCAGGTCAGCCAGAAAACAGGAGCCTCGGATTATTAAGGGGCATTTTTTACACACCTTGTCGACAAGCACATAACGACCCAAGGGATTTGAAACCCGAATTACGAACTCAGTAGACTCAACAGGTAAAGTCTTACTGGATGCTAAGGTTTCACATATATAAGAATGAGTAGAACCAGGGTCAATCAAAGCAATCACATTAGTATCAAAGAGAGTAAAAGTACCGGTAATAACATCTGGCGAGGAAGCATCCTCGCGTGCGCATATAGCATAAGCGCTAGCAGGAGCACGAGCCTCAGATCTGGTTGTAGCATCTCTAGATCCTCTCTGACCGCCACTAGCATTGCCCGTATTTCTAGATGGTCTACCCCGAGCAATAGTAGCACCCGGTTTCCCCCTCTGATTTACATTCTGTTCTGACAATCTCGGGCAATCTTTAATAAAGTGGTCAGCTGATTCGCACTTGTAACAGGAGCGGTCATGGAATCTACAACTCCCCGAATGCCATTTACCACAATACTAGCACTCCGTTCTATCTCGACGATCATTTCTAACACTGGCGACCGAAGTGACTCGTGCACTCACAGGGGTCGATCACGATCTCGTCTAGAAAAGCCCGAAGTGTCTCTAGATCGGCCTAAGTCATCTCTAAATTTCTTCGATGTCTGTTGAAAGGGCTTTCCCGAAGATCTCTTACGAAACTCCTTTGCTCCCATATCAGCTTTTCTTTTCTCCTCACTGAGCTCTTCGGCTTTGCAAGCTCGCTCGACAAGTACCACAAATTCTCAGATTTCTAAAATGCCAACATACAGCTTTATATCATCGTTCAGTCCATCCTCGAAACGTTTACACATCACAGCTTCTGAAGAAATGCATTCTCGAGCGTACCGGCTAAGCCTTACAAACTTTCATTCATAATCAGTAACCGACATGGGACCTTGTTTAAGTTCAAGAAATTCCTTCCGTTTTTGATCAATGAATCTTTGACTGATATACTTTTTTCGAAACTCGGTTTGGAAAAACTCCCAAGTTACTTGCTCTCTAGGCACAACAGAAATCAACGTATTCCACCAATAGTAGGCAGAATCACGTAGCAAGGAGATAGTACACTTTAGGCATTCATCGGGTGTGCAAGATAGTTCATCGAGTACCTGAATAGTGTTGTCCAACCAAAATTCAGCTTGTTCGGCATCATCACTGTCCGTAGCTTTAAATTCAGTAGCCCCGTGTTTTCGGATTCTGTCAACTGGGGGCTTATTTGACCTTATTTGGTCAGTTACCGGAGGTATTGTAGGTGCGGGGGTTGTATTAGTCGGGAATGGAGGTTGTGGAACAGCCGTATTAGTTCGAATATACTGATTGAACCAATCATTCATCACGCTATAAAAAGCTTGTCTAGCTCCGTCGTTCTGATTACTAGCAATAGGTTGAGAGTCCGCCGGCGCTGTCCCTTGTGCGGGAGCAGGCGCTACACTCTCAAGATCATCAGCTACCGCTCGGTTGGGATTGGGATCCATTACTATAAATAAACACATTTTTAACTGTCAGAAATCGCCACACTATCAAATAAATACACAATGGCATGTATAGTTAGACCCAAACGTATTACGGTAGTCCTAGAATCGACTAAACCGTAGCTCTGATACCAATTAAATTGTAACACCCTATACCCGAGACCGTTGCCGCAGTCGGACATGAGGTGTTAACGGACTTAATTCACTTATTTATACAGTTCATTTTACCATTTCTAGACAAGCTGGCTAACTGCGTCACTGTCACCTTAAAAATTATATCTCGAGTTCCAAAACTCGAAAACTGATTCCGTAAATTTTTCCTGAAACTAGACTCATATATCCATCTACAAGTTGTTTTCTAGAATTTTTGGTCAGACCAATTAGTACAGTTTATTAGTTAAAGTCTCCCCTGTTACAGGGTTTGACTACTCTGACCTTCATGTATTTCGACTTAGATATCTTCCTGTACAGGGCTTCAATACTTATTCCGTTTGTTTCTAAAGAAACTAGACTCGAAAAGGAATCTGTACATATAGGGTATGACTTCTAATTATCTCTGGTTAATTTATAGTGAATTTCCAAAGTTAGAAAAGGGGATCCAGAAATCGCTATGGCCCTGTTTCACGAAAACTTAAACATCCCTTAAAATACGGCTCATATGATCGTTTCGTTTCTTCCATATGAAAATAGACTCATCAAGGTTTGATTTCATAATTTATTAGATATTTAATTTCATTCCTACTATTTTTAGTGATTTTTCAAATTCACATCACTGCTGCTGTCAGCATCTGTTTTTTAAGGTAGACTATACCTATTTCATGATTTTCCATGGATCAACTAGCCATTTGTCGTACATAGCACTAAAATGATCGTGATTAACCATTCCAATGGCTAATCGTTACCAAGCATTTCCTTACCACTCAACGAACAATATACAAAATGATTATAATGCTATGCTCAAGATATATTAGCCATTTTCGCATGGCTATCCAAATTTATACAATACCAAAAGGTACATGACCAACAACAAAAGAGCGGTCCTATACATGCCATTTTCAGAGTTCAACTAAAAGAGTACCAAAAGGGCTTTGATAGTGTGGACGACTTCGACTTCGACAATCCCGAGTCCGATAGCTGACGAACCAAAATCTATAAAACAAAGAATCAAAGAAACGGAATAAGCATTTAATGCTTAGTAAGTTTTGAATAATGAAATTAGTTCGGCTAAGGTATAACATTCATATGGCTAAATGAATAACTTCATATATGCACATTCTCATAATCATACTTACTTCACGCTTCAATCAATATATTCATACACAAGGTATCAAACCTAACTAAAGGCCGAAAGTTCGTTAATCAATTGAACGAATACTATTTAAAACGAATTGACTTTTCCGACGCATATACGAGACATACCTTATCGTTTGGATTTATGAGCGTATTAATTGAAATTATTATAGCAAAATCGCTCACTTCCAAACCCAAGCATCTTCGGGATTTAGCCGGATATAACAACTCGCACAAATGCCTTCGGGTCTTAGCCCGGATATAGCAACTCGCACAAATGCCTTCGGGTCTTAGCCCGGATATAATCACTAGCATAAATGCCTTCGGGACATAGCCCGGATATAGCAACTCGCACGAATGCCTTCGAATCTTAGTCCGGTTATCATTCGAATAATCATGCACACATGTCCACAAATCATAACACATTTTTATTTCGTTTTCGTTGCTAGAACTCAGACACAAGGCACCTATCTACCATTACCATTTTCGGCTCAATAGCCACATACAAAGAGCATGGTTTTGATTCACTATATAACATGATCTAATCGAATCATAATCTAAGTTCCATTACTCGAAAACTTACCTCGGATGCTGTCAAACGACTTCAACGGCTATTCAATTACTTTTTCCTTCCCTTTATCGGATTTAGTTCCCCTTTGCTCTTGAGCTTAATTTAACAAATAAATTGATTTAATCATCTTGAACATCGAGAGAAATTCAAGGTACTTAGTCCATATATATATTAGACGTTAGAGTCATATGCATGAAATCATGAATCAAATTCAACATATTAGCTAATATTCTCCTTTAGCCGATTATCTAAGTCAAGATAGAATCATCAATATGCTTACCTATAGCAGAATACATGCAACACCAATCTATGTATGCATTCATGTGGTCGAGTATACATATTCCAATATGATATCATTTCCATTTCGTTTAACACTTAACATTTACCACAAATCAATTAACCCATTTCTTTACTCATGTGGGCGATTATACTAGGTCATGCATACACATGATTAAGTTATTTAACACCTAACTCACATAGTCATAGTGTACAAAATCTTAAGGTCCACATATAAATACCCCCAAGTTCCCATGACTTAACCCCTAACCATATTTTTGCCGAGAATTCCTTGAATTTCTAATAGCATACACACATATAATCAATTTGGAGACTCTATTAACCCAACATACATCCGGCAATAGTCTATAGCTCTCTCGGCCACTCATTTCACAACTTAACAAAGCTTCAATTCGAAATCATTAGTGAGTATCAATTAACTTAAGCTACCTTCAAACTTTTACTTATCACCCCATGCCAAACCATTAAAATGAACTAATTATAATTACATAGGTACTACCAAAGCCGAAACCTATGCATACTATTATTCCTTATGTCCAAACCAAAGACCACATTCGGCACTTTCATCCACCATTCTACCAAGCATGTAATATTCAAACACAACCAAACTCACATTCGGACCTAGTTCATAACAAGGTAGCCGATTCTTTTCCCTTAGTATCTAATGCTCACCTATGATTCTTTTTATAGTTCAAACACTCATCTATCATCATTCACCTAACTTTAACATGAAACAACAAAACTCACCATTATTAACTACCATAGTCGAAAACCTTACTCATTCCAAAATCAAAATTTCAACATGGGTTACAAAAATAACTTGATATCTCACTCAAGATCAACTAAAATTTCAAGAACTAATATAAACACCTTACCTTACTATCAACCTAAGATGACCGAATGCTTTCCTCCCTTCTTCCTCTTTTCATTTCGGCCAAGAAGAACCAAAGAATACAACTTTTTTTTTCATCACCCTTTCTTTCCTTATTTTCATCACTTTATTATTATTTTTATTTTATTTATGTTATAAAATATAAAACTACTAACTAATAATTAATACATATTTTATGTATATACCCCATCATGGCCGGCCACTAGCTAAAATTGTGGGTAATTTGACATGCAAACCCATCATTTTTATAACATGCATTAATAGGCCACTTTACATTTGCCTAGCACATTTCTAAATTTTCTCACATAAGTCCTATTTAATAAAATTCACTTACAATTAACAAAATTCAAATATGAAATTTTCACACATGCATATATACATATAATAAGCATCAAATATGACGGTTAATTATTTTTATGACTCAGTTTTGTGGCCCCGAAACCACTTCCCGACTAGGGTCAATTTAGGGCTGTCACATCCATACTTTGGGGTATCTGAAATAGATTAGGATTTCAATTTAGATATCGTTATAATTTAATTACCATGTATAGTATTTGTATTTTATTGTTGTATATACTTAGGTAATTTAATTTGAAATCTATAACTAATCTGGTGTAATTAATTGTAACTTGTTTAAGTAGATTAAATTTTTGTATGTATTTGTTTGGTAATACCCAAGATCCGTATCCGACATAATGGATCAAGTTCAAGGTGTTATATTTAATGCCCTAATTTAGTTTTAGTTACACGATGACATATATTCACAAATCTCGTTATTTCAAAATTGAACTTAAAAGTCACCCCACCTATAGTTTTCATGATTATTCGATCTCCTTTCAAGCTTGTGCCGCCTTTGCCATTCCCCTTGTGTTTTAAACCGATTTTTGATTCCCCAACCATAATACCTTGATTTCCTATCATTCCTAAGTCATTTACCATCATAAATATTCAAGAAAAACACCCAAAATTTCATAAATTTTATCGTCTTCTCCAAACATGGGTTTTTTGAAATTGCATCAAAGCTCGTCTAATCTTCTATCAAAGGTAACGTTTCGAATTCCTATGAGTTTCTCATGATTTCTAGTCCTTAAAACTGAATTATTAGCCCTCAAGTCGCATGTTTTAAATAAAAGCCAAAAATCGAACCATCAATGGAAAATTTTAGGATTTTGCATAAAAACGTGGTTTCAAAGTGTTGTTCAACTTGTTTCAACAAGATTAGAAGGTTTTTAAACTTAGTTTGAAGTTTTGTTAATGATTTCTCATGTTTTAATAAATTTTGTGAAAATTGCTTAAAAAATGTCGAAAATGTCGAAACCATGAATTGAATAGATTTGTGTAGTTTGAAGGTTGCAAATTAGGTGTAGAGGATTAATTAGATGAATAGAATTGATTTTAAGCAAAAAGATTGAGTATAGACCGGGATGTTAGAATTTAAAGTTTGCTATGATAATAGTTTAAGTACATGGGAACTTAGCTTAAGCTTGTGTTTTAGTTGATTTGAATGAATTTTTTGTTGTTATTTGGCTGTGGTTATTATGTGATTTTTGTGTGTAAAGCCTCGAATTCCTTAGAGCTTGCTACGAGCTAGGGAAGAGTTAATTGAGCTTTTGGCTTTTCGACAAAAGCATAAAGTTGTGAGTGTATGGAATTGCTACTCGTAAACACGAGTTGTGTTATTTGGGAATTTAGATGTAGTCTAAACCCCTACTCTAAATTTCGAACTTAAATATATAATTATCTATTGGTTATGTATTGTGCATGAAATGTGATAAGTGAGTGTGGTGATTGTTGTGTAAAGTGTAATTATATACATGAAATAAATGTGTAATATATATGTTATATGACTATGCTAGTGTTTTACAAAAGATGCTAATAGGCAACAATAGTGCATGGATAATCGGTAAATAATATGTGTTTTTTCAAATATTTTGGCCTTTTGATATTGGAACAATTAGATATAGTTGGTATGCTATAGGATTGTGAGTATTCACTTATATGTATAATGGTTTTGGGCGTTAAGGCCTTGGGACATGTTTGGGGGATAAAGGAATGAGAGCTAAGCTATATTCAATGAGACATGTAAGGGGAAATAAGAAGTGTGTTAACTATATGCTTCACTTTTGGGACATGTTTGACTCTATGAGTTTGTGTGGTGTAGTGGAGATCTATGTATCCGATGTGTGATGATAGAGCTCACTATATGTTTAATAATCCAAGTGTCATCTTTTCATATTTTATGTAATTGTGTGGAATATGTTCTATACTTGAATGAGTATGTATGCATTGTGAGAATGAACTATTAGATGATGCATGATTTAATACTACATGATGTTAGACTTAAGAATAAGGTACTTGTGGGTAAATGATTGGTTGTGTTGCATGATGTTATGTTTACGTTGTGGAAATTCTCTGCATTCACTGAGCTTGTTGAAGCTCACCCATTCATTTCAATATATGCAGATTAGTGATGTCACGGTGTGGACGGTGTGGTTAACGAGGGAGTGATTTAAGGAAGACTAGTTATTTATCGTAGGTGCTCTATTATATATATTTGTTTTAGGGAAATAGGCAATACGGTAGAACTATTTTGGGTTATTGATTTTTAAACAATTTGATTTAGCTTATAAGAATTTCATGTTATTTTTATGTTAGAATTTTTAAACATTGATGTTGGCATAACTATCCTTGCTTAGATGATTGGACACTTTGTACTGATAGCCTTAGCCATAGCATGATCAAATAAACAAAGTACTTGATGCATTTTGCTTAGGAACTATTTTGAATGAATATTTTGGTCTTCTATGCTGCATTTTTAGCTTCAGTAGCAGAGGTATCGATAGTTGGCTTTGAAAATCAATACCTTTGTGAATTAAAATGTACAGGAAAATAGAATATGGATTTGGTATCAATACCTTATCTCACGTATCGATACTCGGGACAAAAGTATCAATAATTTATAGCAAGTACTAATAATTTTTGATAATTGAGATTTTTGGCTGAAAAATTGTAAGCTACTTTGGTATCGGTTTTCCAAGTAGTATTGACAGCACTCAAGGAAAATATCAATACCTTAATGCTAGTATCGAAACCTATGAGCAGTTTTTTGAAATTTTGTTAAATAGCCCTTATGCATGATTATGATAGTATGTAAGATTGATTAATGAATGATTTGAATGTAATAATGTTAATTAACTAATTGGATCACTTAAAACTTATATGGTTTCACAAAATAAGATCAGTTTGCTTGGATCAAGTTCCTATTTGATTCTAAAGCCCCAAAATTCTTTTATAATTTGTTTTCGTATGTTTGTGACACAAATACATGTCTGCTTCAGTGGTTAAGTGTCCTGGGAAGTGTCTGAGAGGCCTTAAGTTCAAGCCTTCTCTTGGGAAAAATTTTTGTTTTCAATTGAATAAACCCCTATCTCCAATCAGTAGGCTTATAAATAAATGCTGGTAAAATATGTCAGAATAGGTCTGTTGGTCTAGTGTAAGTAGAGTGTTAAGTGGCTGGAGGTCTGAGGTTCGAATCTTTGTGCGTTTAAAGGGGATTTATTTTTACTGCTTGGTCATGGAAGAGTTGTGTTTGACCAAAATTCTACAGAGTTTGGGTGAGATTTGAATTTGATGGTTGAGGGGATTGTGTTGGAGTGATATGGGGAGAAAAATGTGGAAGGAAGAGTTGCGATAGAACCGAAATTGGTAGTGGCAATTCGACCACCCTTCCTCATTCTTCCAAGTTTTCTTTCCTGATGGTTTTTCCTTCTCTGCCTATACTTTGATTGCCGAATTTGTTTGCTACCCTAAACTTCTCCCTTCGTTGCCGATTTTCTACTTTCTATCACTACCTATTCATCTTTTTCTTTTTGTTATTTTATTCACCGCAATTGCTTTTTTTTCTTCTCCCTTTAAACCTCTGTCGAATCTTCCTCATTATTTTTGGTTTCCATTTTATGATTGTTGCTAAATTCTTGTTCTTCCCCACTCCAAATTTTCAGTTTCTCTCTAAAAAGGGGAAATCATTGTTGGTTTCTTCTCTGTTCCCCTTGGTCGAATTTCTGTTGATTTTTTCCCTCTTTGTTGTTCTTTTTCTTTTACTTGCTGCCCAATTTGGTATTGGGCTCGTCATCAAATTTTCAATCGCCGTGACTTGTTATATCGGTGCTTTTGTGCGTTTTAGGTAAGGTTGGTAAGAGTGGACACTATTTTAGATTGATGAATCTTTTTCTAATGGAGGCTTAAATTGTGTTTAGGTAACCAATAATTGATTGTGGAGGTTCGTTCGGTGCTGAAGAAGTGAGGAATCACCATCGTTCATTCAAGGTAATGTATTTGTAAGTTTGGCATTTAGTCATCGTGTGCGACTTCATTGGAGTTATCGGCAAATAACTTAATTGATGTGTTAATGATCAATAATAGGTGCTAGAGTACTCGTGGTTGCACTACCTTCAAACCAATACCAGGTGTGTAAACACGACTCTGGGAATAGAGATCGGCAAAAAGCTAAAAAACGTGAAAGTCGACGCTACACAGGCGTGCAGCCGCCCGTGTGGTAGGCCGTGCAATCGGACAGGGCTGGTGATCAACGAGGCAGGCCATGTGCAATTCATGAGCCAGGCCGAATTGGGCAGCGTGGGCCTTGTAACACCCCGTACCCGAGACCGTTGCCGGAGTCGAACACGAGGTGCTAACAGACTTAATTCATTTATTTGCACAGTCCATTTTAAAATTTCCAGACAAGCTGGCTAACTACGTCACTGTCATCTTAAAAAATCATATCTCGAGTTCCGAAGCTCAAAAACTGATTTCGTAAATTTTCCCTGAAACTAGACTCATATATCCATCTACAAATTTTTTTCTAGAATTTTTAATTGGGCCAATTAGTACATTTTATTAGTTAAAGTCTCCTCCGTTTCAGGGTTCGACTGCTCTGACCTTCATGCATTACGACTTATATATCTCCCTATACAGGGATTCAATACTTATGCCATTTGTTTCTAACGAAACTAGACTCAAAAAGGAATCTATAAATATATGATATGACCTATAATTATCTCTGGTTAATTTATAGTGAATTTCCAAAGTCAGATCAGGGGATCCAGAAATCACTCTGGCCCTGTTCCATGAAAACTTAAATATCTCTTAAAATACGACTCATATAATCGTTTTGTTTCATCCATATGAAAGTAGATTCATAAAGGTTCGATTACATAATTTATTCACTATTTAATTCCATTCCTACTATTTTAAGTGATTTTTCAAATTTACATCACTGCTGTTGTCAGCATCTGCCTTTAAGGTGGACTTTACCTATTTCATAGTTTCCATGATTCAACTAGCCCTTTAGCATATATAGCACAAAATATGATCATGATTAACCATTCCAATGGCCAATCATTTCCAAGCATATCCACACCTCTCAATAACCATATACATACAAAATGATTATAACACTATGCTTAAAATATATAAGCCATTTTCGCATGGCTATCCAAATATATACAACACCAAAGTACTTGACTAATAACACAAGGGCAGTCCTATACATGCTATTAGCAGAGTTCAACTAAAAGAGTACCAAAAGGGCTTTGATAGTGTGGATGACTTCGACTTTGACAATCCCGAGTCCGATAGCTGACGAACCAAAATCTATAAAACAGAGAATCAAAGAAACGGAATAAGCATTTAATGCTTAGTAAGTTTTGAGCAATGAAATTAGGCACAATTGAAGTATAGCATTCATATGACTAAACGGATAATTTCATATACACACATTCTCGAAATCATACCTACTTCACATTACCAACCCTTATACTCATACATAAGAGATCAACTTAACCAAAAGCCGGAAGCTCATTAATCGACTGAGCGAATACTATTTAAAAGGAATCAACTAATCCAATGCATATACGAAACATACCTCATCGTTGGGATTTTACGAGCATATTAATTGAAAATATTACAGCAAGATCGCTCATTCCCAAACCAAGTACCTTCGGGATTTAACCGGATATAGCTACTCGCTCAAATGCCTTCGGGACTTAGCCCGGATATAGTAGTTCGCACAAATGCCTTCGGGACTTAGCCCGGATATAGTAACTCGCACAAATGCCTTCGGGACTTAGCCCGGAATTAGTAACTGGCACAAATACCTTCGGGACTTAGCCCGGAATTAGTAACTCGCACAAATGACTTCGGGACTTAGCCCGGAATTAGTCACTAGCACAAATGCCTTCGGGACTTAGCCCCGTTATCATCCAAATATTCATGCACATATCAGTAAATCATGACACATCTTTATTTCATTTTCATAACTAGAATTCAAACACAAGTCAATTATTAAGCATTCCCATTTTCGGCTCAATAGCCACATACAAACAACATGATTTGGTTTGCTTTATGACATGATCTCTATGCACATACGGCTACCCATCATACGTATAGACTAATTAACTCAACATATAATTCAAGTAGAATCATTATATCACCGTATATTTTTTATGATTATACGTCATAACTTAATCAAATCGTAAACTAAGTTTCATTACTCGAAAACTTACCTCGGATGTTGTCGAACGATTTCGACGGCTATTCGATCACTTTTTCCTTCCCTTTATCGGATTTAGTTCCCCTTTGCTCTTGAGCTTAATTTAACAAATAAATTGATTTAATCACTTGAACATCAAAAAGAGAAACTCAAGGTACTTAACCCATATATACATTAGACATTAGAGTCACATATATATGAAATCATGAATCAACTCAACATATTAGCCCACACTCTCTTTTAGCCGATTATCTAAGCCAAGATAAAAGCATCAATATGCTTGCCTCTAACCGAATACATGCAACACCAATCTACCTCATGTGGCCGAATATGCATGTCTATGTTGAGGCCGATTATATGCTTAATACTTCCTACAAATATGGTTACTTGTATTGACTACATACCATTTTGTTTCAAGTTCAAAACTCGGCTAATACACATATATACACTAGTAATCAAGTACTAACATTTGCACTTCACCTTACTACCAATTCTCATCTACTTCCTACCATGGCCGAATGCATCAAGACACCATACCATTTCAATTTTGGTCATGGGTTAAACAAAGAACTTAATGTCTAACTCAAAAATGCTAAAAAGAAAAGCCAAGAGTCATCAATCACCATCACATGTATCATTACAAAGCTTCACACTTAGCATGCAAATGAAATCAACACAAGTCCACCTTAGCCGAAACTTAACTCATCTTCATGCCTCATCACCACAACATGAAACACCAACCAAGAAGACAACACCCATGGCCGAATATCATCTCCATCTCATAGCAAAGATTTAAACCATGGGCTAGGTAGAACTCAAGCTAACAACTAAAAACATGCATGAATCTCATGGAACAACATCAACATACCTTAGTCCAGTGAACCACCATAGCCGATTTTCTCCAAGCTCTTTCCCTTCTTTTTCTTTCTTCTATTCGGCCAAGTTGAACAACATGAGAACTTTTTCTTTTTTTTTTCTTCATCATTTTCCTTTTCATTATTTTATTACCATGCTCCTTATTTTATCATTCCTCCCATGAAACACTAACATAACATGTTTATAATACCTTTTTACCCATAGCATGGCCGGCCACCATCCCAAGTTTTGGGTATTTTGACATGCAAGGACAACATTTTCTAGCATGCATCAATAGGCCACTTTAACATTTGCCTAGCACATTTCTAAATTTTCTCACACAAGTCCTATTTAGCAAAATTCACTTACAATTAACAAAATTCAAACATGAAATTTTCACACATGCCTATATACATATAATAAGCATCAAATATAATGGTTAATTATTTTTATGACTCGGTCTTGTGGTCCTGAAACCACTTTTCGACTAGGGTCAATTTAGGGCTGTCACAGGCCTCACGGACGTGTGGGCCCCACACGGATGAACCACACGACTGTGTGAGATTATTGGGGCAGGTCGTGTGATCCACACGGCTAAGGCCATTTTGGGCCGTGTGGGCCCACATGGGCGTGTGGGCCCACATGGGCAAATTATTTGGGCTTATGGGCCCATTTTCACTGTTTAACTACTAAGGTTGCACGGGTCATCCGAGTCGACTGTGGACCTACTATAGGGTCGATAAGATTACTCAGATCCTTAATTGACTAAATGACTATTATGTCCATTTACTTTATGTATATACATGTACGACTGTATTTTAAGCATGCTGTTAAAACTATATTGAATACGTATATGATACCATGATTTGACATGACATGATTGTATGATGCATTGCTTGGAGATGGGTTTATATGGATCAGATGAAGTGTAGTAAAAGGCTTCGAGCCTAACTTACTGGCAGCTCAGCTGTAAACTATTGTTTAGTGCCACATTCGGTACTTTTTGGAGTGTAGAGATGGGTGAGTTGATTATATCCCCACATAGAGTGTAGGGTTGGATGAAGATGGAGTGTAGAGGCTGGTTGGGTAAGACTTAGATACTGCATAATTGGATACTATACTGATTACTAATACTATAATGGGCCAAGGCACAAATGCATGACTGCCTTTGTACTGAGATGGGTTAAAGCCCAAGTTGATACTGTCACTAATTCTGAAAAGGGCTTAGGCCCAGACTGTGTTTGCCTTCTGTTTTTTCTATATGGGATTACATACTGAGTTTTCATAAACTCACCCTTTTGTTTTAACTGTACAGTTAATCCCTAGATATAGGTGGATCGGTGCAGCGGAGGACTCAATGGTGGCCACACGACTCATTTCATTCTATATTAGTAATTAATTATAATTTTGATTTTATTTTGGGGGTATTTGTTGTAATAATGGTGTCTTTGGATTTTCATGGATTATTTGGGATTTTTATTATTTTGATTTACAACTGTTAGTTGTAGGGACAATCGAGTTTTCAAAAATTAGACCTTTTTAACAAATTACACAGGAATACACAAACTATTTTTAAAGCTTTCGCAATAAGTGACATTTTGAAAATTAATAACATTCTGAAAGTAAATAACTTTTTAATGATGATTCATGTTTTGAAAATGAACGACACATCTTAGAATTAATGAAATGTAATAAAAAGAGAACTAATAGGAAAGAGGGTTTTTCTTTAGTAACAACTTGTTTGATGAAAAACATTTCAATGTGACATCGCCAGATTTGGCCATAACGTCCAGGCTGGGTTTGGGGTGTTACATTGATGTACACAAGATGAGACGGTGGTGTGGCATCCTGTATTTGGGCTTGGCGACGAGGCCGAGTATAAGGTGTTACAATTTTTTTGGAAATTACGATATTTATTAGTTTCTATTCTTTTGGGTTTGTGTTAATCGATCTCACATTTGATGTAATTCGTGATACAAAAATAGCAGATAAGGTTATCTGACTAAAAGTCAAGATCGATTCTAATTTGTTTCGCACAAAGCACGTGTATTTTTTGGTAAAAAAATAATTATAAATATTACAAACTAGCTTAGTTTTGAAAATTTAATGCTTCCACTATAATCGTAAATTATTTTTTAAAATTAGATTTTTTCAACATATCTCTCTCAACAATATCATCTTCAATACTCGAATGTAAATTTCCTCTTTAAAAATGAAAAATACTCTACTGTTACACCCTAAATTGGCTATATCACTTGTGACCTCTAATAAGTTATTCTCAGCATGATATAAACATATGGTTATACATGTATAAAAAAAATTAAAACATAATATGAAATCTAAAGCAACAAGAAAAGAACATAGACATAATTAATTGCCCGATTTTTAGTGGTGTCAAAAATAGTGGTTCGAGACCACTAAATTCGACGAGTGAGTTCGAAAATTTTTTATTTATTATTTACAAGTTAAGTGTGATTTTAGAAAGATTTTTGAATTAGTGATTTGTGTTTTAAAAGAATTTATTAGGTTAAGTGGTTCCAAAAACGTGGTATCGAGACCTCAATTTCATAAATCGAGCATAAATATTTACGGAGTGTCATGAAGTTAGTATTAAAATTTCGTTAGAAAATTTTAACGTTTTGATAGTTAATTAATCAACAAGGACTAAATTGAAAAAGGTGTAAAACTTGCTAAAGTGATAAAAAAAGCTTAAATGTTAAATGAGGAAGGACTTGAAGGGTAAATAAGCCTAAAATAAGAGGATGGACGGCATGAGTGTAGAAAAATCATGAAATTAGTGTGAACAAGGGGTAAAATTAGAAATGATATAAAATTTAATAGTTAAAATTAGGATTTAATTGAATATCTAGATATTTCTTCATGATACTCAGCCAAAAACACCATTGAAGAACCCTTAAGAAGCTGGTTTTTCATATTTTGCTACAAATCAAGAGCTCATTGACAAATGTGAAAAAGGGAAATTAGCAGAATAGTGCATAACAACTACAAACTTACAATTTAGCTCAGGTAAGTTCGTATGGTTAAATTTTTAATGTTATTTGTTAAATTGATGAATGATGATATGTATTTATTCATATTATTTGTTGAAAATAAAATTATTGTAAAAATTATGAAATTGAATGAAATATTCGAAGTGAATGAAACACAGGATTGAGTACAGTCGTTAAGTGCAAAAGAGGAATTGACAGTAAATTACCCAAGTAAACTGAGGTTCAGTATTTGTTGTGAACTCTTGTGTTTACTTTATGTTTAGCTCTCATGAGCTTCAGTCAACTCATATGAGTTTTAGTTTAACCCTTCTGGGTTTCAGTTCAGCTATTTTGAGCTTCAGTTTAACCCTTATGGGTTTCTGTTCAGCTCTTATGAGCTTCCCTTTAACCCTTACAGGTTTCCATTTAGCACTTATGTGCTTTTTTGTAGCCTTTGGGCTTCCGTATACGATATACTCATATCCGTAAGAAGTTTACCGATTTGACAAAGGTTGGTAATTCAGTAAGTGACATATGGAATTATTGTTCGTAGACTTAATGGTTTTATTGAATTTGAGATGAAACAAGTGAATTCATTAATTAAAGTTGTGGTTGACGGGAAATGTGTAATGAATGATTTATTTAAATGAATTGTTATAGTATGTTCGGTAAGATTTATGTTTAAAGCCAACGAACTTACTAAGCTTCATTAAGCTAACTTGTATTATTTAATGTTTTTTGTAGATTTACGAGAAGTCGAGAGGTCAGATCAACACATCGAGTCACACTATCTAACTTCTCGGTAGATTTTGCTAAATATACTATGTTTTATATGGCATGTTTAGGGATTGAAATGGTTATGTAAATGTTAAAATTACATTTTGGTTATGTTTCAAGTTAACTTATATATGTATGGTTTGTCATGTTTGGTATAAATGTTGGTATGGGTATTGAATGAAATGGGTAAAGCATGTTAATATAGGTGGTTGCATATGTGAATTAATTTATGTTCTAGTTTAGATTGTTGAAATATATGGAAAATATAATCATATTAAAGTTAGGAATTGGTTGTTTTGGAGATCTTATTATGGCCTATATGTATGAAATTGGTGTGTGTAGGTTGAAGTAAAAAATGGGTGAGAAAAGAGGCCATAAAATGACCTATTTTCATCCACACGGGCAGAGAACGGGCGTGCGTCTCAGCCATGTGTGATACATGGCCTAGCACATGGGCGTGTGGCCTGGCCATGTGTCCCCTACACTTTAAAATTTCAAAATAGAATGCCCAGGTTTTTGCACATGACCTAGCAAAATTATGTTTATTTTAGGCTTATAAGAGAAAAAATAAAAGGTGTACGTGCTCATGAGGCTTGAGCCCAAAAGCTCAATCTAGTTTAAATGGGTTAATTCTCTCACTTGCACATGATACTAGGCCTGATTCAATTTGCTTTCTACGTTTTTTTTTATTTTACTATTTTTGTCAAACTAGGTTACTTGATTTTCTTAACATTAGAAACAAAACAAATTTTCTTAATAATTTTCAGCAGATATGTTTTTTACTTTTAACATGCATGGTACCTATAAATGCAATGCATGACAGCCTTCTGAGTGAATCTATCAATTTACTTATATTAAAATCTTCCTCTATTCTCTCTCAGAAAAAAAAAACTCTCTACTATGATCTTGGTTGAGTATTTAATTGCTTTGTTCTTCTTTGCTCCCTATTCTCCTATTGGTTAATATAAGTGCTTATTGCATCCTGAGGGATACTCAAATCCGAAAAATATCTTTAAGGTTAGTGTTATTCACACCTTAAGAAGCAACTCTAATATTCTATATATTTAGTTTCTAACAATCCTAAGGATATTTGGATATTGTTCACTTTTTTTATACTCATATTCGTTATTGTCGTTATTGTCATGATGTTACTTGTGTCATAATTCTATGAAGGTATCATGTGTCTACTTTTATTGTTGTCTTGCAATACATATCGTGATCGTTAACTAGTATTAAAAGGGGTAAAGATCTAAATATTTCTGAAATATATAGTTTTGAAAAAATAAAATTTTGATCACATATAAAGTGTGCTATTTCTATGATTAATTGTCCAAATGAATCATGAATCAATAATTTTATATTGCAAAAACTTGTTTATTATTATTAAAAAGATTAGTGGGTTTTAAATTGAAAATTAAAAAAAATGAAATTATCAATTTAGTAATAATATGAATCTACTTATTCATATTAATTTTCCCTTTAATATGAGTTAGATCAAACATTGAGTTATATATATATAAACTACAGTTTTAAGAATAATATATTAATTTGTAACCATGATAAGAACTTCTCATTTACCATGCTATCATATTTGATTGAAAATGCAAGTTCAATTTATTTACTTTTCCATGTGAGTTGAATTTATGTTTAAACGTGATGTATGATATATGGTTACAAACTCAAAATAATTTTTTTAAGAAAATAATAAATAAGAGGAAAACTATTTTCTGTGGTGAATTCATAGTTGGTTGCTGGAAATAAATGTGAAAGTGTGAAAGTGCATGTCTAAGAATAGTTATGGCTAGGAAAACCTTGGTACTTCAGAGTGTCATATACACCACCCCTCTTTTGTAGAAATCTACTTGGCACTTTATTCATCAACTATATCAACTATGCTCAATATTTGAGTATCTAATTGTGATGACAAATTAGGCCACTATATAACTCAGTGCAGAAATCAATAATGGAGAAATGAAAATCCTATTAAGTCAAATGTCAATTTGCTCGAAGTAGATGATATAATTGTGTGGTCATTTCTCAAGTCAATATTTTGGCTAATGTGAAATAGTAGCTGATAAAAAGTGGTGTCACTTAGCACATTAGTGGTAATTAAAATACTTTTTGTCCTATTCACAATTGGAAGAAGGAGAAAATATTGACTATCTTAGAAACTCTTGAAACTACATGTTTTTGAAAAATGCAAGGTTCTACGTCTAGAAAGACTTCAGCTTAAGTGGGGTACTTCATATTCTTAATGTCTAAATCTATTTGGTTTTAGTTGGATTATTAGGAAAAATTGAAGTGAAAAATTCCTTCGATTTGTGACAAGGTCATGATAACTTAAAATATAATCTTGTGAGAAAAGGTTTTTGTAACCATATATTATTTTTTGTTTGATTTAGAAATTATTAGTGATAATGTTAATCTATCTGATTGCCTGATTGAAATATCATAATCTATGTGACGTGTTAAATTTATAAATAAATGCTCACTATTTTGACCCATTTACAAATCAGTCCGTTTTCTAAAACTAAAGACATTCAATACTCATTTCCAAAAATTGACTTAACCTTATGAAAGCCATTGTCGAAAACATTATCAAGTACCAACCTTACGAAATTCCGAGCTCATATAGGACAAAATTCTTAAAATACCCTCTACTGTGGGGTGTGACAAAAATAGAATTTATTCTTAATTGATAAATTCTCACTACTTTATGACAGAATAACGATGTATCAAAACTTATGGTTTTAGGTCAATCGATGTTCTCTCTTTATAGGAAGAGAAGAATCTTGATTAAATAAAACTTAAATAAATAATGTTATTCTAATAAAAAATTACTCTCCTAATCTAACTACGAGAGGGTGGCATACCCTATTCCTTTTGGGTTATCACCTCTCATATGTTATGTGAGGTAGATTGGGTCTTTCTCATGCGTTGAGTCCAATTACATGTACATTCTGAACTTTTGAACCAATACTTTCTAATTTAATCAACTTAATATTTATTTTTTTATTTCTCAAAATAAACTTATTTATTTAAGCTAATTGAATTAATTTTTCAATTAAATAAATTTCTCAACTCAATTCTAATTTCGCTAAATACATGACAAATTTACCATAAAATAATCTATTAAAAATATATTTAATTTTCCTATTTAATGGATTCATGATTACTAATTAATTTTATTTTATTTTTTAACATTAATTATTTAACTATAATTAATTAAATAATAATTCAAAAATCTTAAATTAATTCTTAAGTCTTTTTTATACTTAGTGAGAAAACAGATTCATATGTGAAAGTAACCCACTTTTCTAACTTTATCATTCTCATTTATTTTTACTCATTTTATTCTACATGCAATTCATTTATGATTTCAACAAGCTAACAGAAAGACCTATTGTACATATATAATTAGGTTCAAATAATTTATAATTAGGTTCCAACTTTTCGCTTATTAACTATAAACTTATTTAGTCACGAAGTCATTCTACTATAGTATTGTGACTAAATTTTACCTAATTACATATCACTACAAAAGCTATTTAATAAGTGTTTGTCCAATAATCTTGTCATTAGTATGTAGCCCTCCTAAATATACTTAAAGAGATAAATTCATTCTCCCAAAATGATCTTATTTTATCTCATGGTAATCATTACATCTTCTTTCATAAAAAATCAATTATTATCGAATAGTAATCAAGTCATTTATCACAAAGATAAATGACTTGTGACCACGTTTACTTTTCATCTATCATGTAATGTCAATAAGAGGATATCATTTACCCTTTAGTTAAGTTATGAATTTCACTATTGTAAATTATGCTAAATAGTATAGTAGTCGTATACCCAACACATCTATGTCTCTATCTTTTGGGAGTCATCCATTCTGATACTCATGAAAAAACATCACCCCGATTGAATTTGATACATGACATATTAATATTTCAATTGGTTTACTCATTTTCGATTAAATTAAGAACATATCTACTAATACAAGTTATTTTTTACGACAAAATTGTAAATTTCAATGGGTTATGTCACCAAGGAAAAAACTCGAGCATGAGAGTTTGTAGTGGCATGGTTCCCCATGAAAACAATCAATGTGTGGTGGTAGGTATGTGTTGGTGTTTATGGTGTTGAGCTGGGAAGAAGGTGTGAGTTGATTGATAGTTTTCATTTTTTTTTTTGTTATTTTCCTCTAACATTTGTATCTTTTCTTTGTTTGACTTCACTATTTCAAGTGAAAATTAAAGGAAAAACATGACTATTTTCACTAAAAGTATTTCCTCATCCCAAATAAAGTCATCAAAATATAGAGGGTTCTTTTGTGAGTTAAGGAGATGTTGCAATCTAAAAAAAATAAGAAGTCGTGAAGAGATGATAGAGAGATATATTGAAACATACTTTGAAAAACAAGTGCGATAACAGGTGGTGGTAATCAACGCAATAAAAGACTGAGAATGATAAGAGTTAAAATAGTTGTTGCAATTGTAGAAAGAAAGTTTTAAAGAGAATTTTAGTGTGCTAAGTTTGCCAAAAGATCAAAAGGCCTAAAATGAGATCTTCAAATCTCTATTTATAGGCATTTAAAAAGAAAGTAAAAAAGGAAACGGTTATGAAAAGAAAGTGGGCATGAACATGCTAAAATAAAGAGTAGTGAAATTGAAAAGGGTTTCTTCAACAATAAGAGAAAATGAAAAGTAAATTATATGGATAATAGGTACAATAGTAGTTGCATCATAATTATACTTAAAGACATTTTAACAAGGAGAGTCTTAAGTGAAATTGCATTATTCGTTCAATAAAAAAAAGAATAAAGCACTTGTATTCTAAAAAAAAAAAAGGTAAAAAAGTTAAGTTCTTAAAAGTATCTTTATCTAACCCTCCAAATCATGCTCTTTAGGAAACACTAAAGTGAAACAACTCACTAATCCTACCAACCTTCCAAAGTTGTTCCCAAAGATAACTGTTCACAATTTGAAGTTATTCTCAACGAAGTTATTCGCAAAAGTGCTCATACAAGAAATTATATTTCTTTGAGACTGCTAATATAGAATAGTTGGCAACCAAAATCAAGTATCTATAGTCCTAAACCTAGGCCAACAAATGATCTAACTTTTAGAAATTACTAGGGTAGATTAGATAAATATTCAACAAACTATTAGTGTTTTTGTTTATTTGCTGAGATTTAAAATTTTCTATTTGAGTCACTAATATTATTGAATTTTTTTTTACACATCCATTAAATTTTTAATGAGATGCTAAGGTGGTCATTTTTCAATGGCATAATAACAAATTTAACCTTCTAAATTTTATAATTTCTATCAATTTGGTCATAATTTTTTATAGAAAATTCAACAAATTTAACCCTCATCTTTACATGTTATGTCAATTTACCATTGATTTTAAAAATTCAAAAGTAAAAACTTCAAAAAAATTCGATAAAAGTACATAAGATTATATAAAAATGCTTTCAAAATTATAAATAAATAAATACCAACATTTTTCTCTTTTTAACATGAAATTTATTTATTAAAATGATGATTTATAAATAAAATAATTTTTTAAAACACCCACAAACAAAACTTTAACCAAAATTTAATTTTTATTTTTATTTTATAAATAATAATTTTTTATTATATGTCTAGCCTCGTTTCATAGTTTTTACCAAATTTATAGAGCGTTGGGCACTACCGTCGCTTAGAACTACCAACACCAATAACTCTTATTCTAAACTCCTCAATTTCCATATTATCATACCATGAAATTAAAAATCAACAATGAAGCAACCCGCATAACCTTCAACAAAGTCTCTAAGAAGAGCTTGTATTTACCCAACTCATGCTTGTCCTAAAACACAACCTTAAATATAACAAACTCTTTACTTTCAATAACCTAAATACGTCGATTCAATCTAAACCTGGTGATCGTCAATGTTGAAAAAAGAAAATAGTTGAATGCTTCAATATTTTTTCCTTAAATTGTTTTATTTATAAAAATGTCATTTTAATAAATAATATCTCGTTAAAAATGAGGAAATAGATATTTATTAAATTTTATTTTTTTATTTTTTTAAAGTTCTTTAATTTTAAATTTTAAATTTTGAATTTCATAATATGTAAAGTTGAGAATTAAATTTATCAAATTTTTAAAAATTAAAACCACTGTAAATATTAAAAGACTAAATTTATTATTATAACAATAAAAATGATCATGTCAGCACTTCATTAATGATTTAAAGGATTCAAGGGATGAGATACCAAAATATTAAATTCTGATACTATTAATGACAATAAAAAAATTTAAACTTCAGTGATCAAAACAAATACACGAGTGACTATACCCAAATTATTAATATAGAACCACTGGCTGATATAAGTCGAAACACACTGCTAGCAATATTAAAAGACAAAGTATTCAAAATTTCTGTTATATAATTTTATCAATTTTAATGTCGATTTAATTTCGAATTTGTAATTTCTATTATCCTAAGCCAAACGTCAAAATTTGAGCATGCCTATGTAATCAAGTAGCACCTCGACATGGCATAATGTACAGGAATACTGTTCAAAAAGAAAGTGCCACATTCTTGTTCGATATAACCTTTTTTTATCCGTATCCCAACATTACATATACTCCAAACATATGCAAAAAAGAAAAAGAAAAAGAAAAAAAGAGGATATATCAGTGTCATACATACCTGAATGTATCTGCACTCACTAACCTACTAGAAAACTAGGATATAGACAAATAACATATTTTAAGTTATTCACATACGGTCAATTACGTTTAAAAGGGTATTGACTTTAAACATCAAAGATAACGTGTGATAAGAAGAAGCAAGACCTACCTGACCCTAATTATTTGCTGTCGCTACTACCACCATACTGTGTAGAATTTCCATTCCAGAACGGATTTCTATCAGAGAAACTGTCATCGTCTTCATGACGTTTTAGAGTGTGAATATTGCTGCCACGTTGAGTGGTCACAGCTCGTCTGCTCCTGCCACCGTCACTGGCCATTGAAGTGCTTCTATTTCTTCCACCCAAGTTATTCTGCACTGTAGGATTTGGACCTATAATTGCAACCAAGCCAGATGAATGAGAAATGACTAATTTCCGAGTATGGCCCTAACGATTAACAGACTATGATACCCCACCTCTTCCCCAAGACAAAATGCCCGCATACATGAAAAACTAAACAAATAAGACTGCTACAAAAATGCAGGCTAACCCCCTTCAACATCTCTCTTAGAATTCACCAAGAAGATCCAAATTTTGGGCCATCAATGACCGGGACATACAGTTGTTTTGAATCTTTTTTTTTTTTTTTTCTTGAGTACCTGTTTTGGTGCATATTCAAATATGGGTACGAAGATATGACCCTCTAAGGATCCTCCACATACATGAAAATGTTACCCATGTCCAACACATATCCATATGCAACCAAATACGACGGAGATGCAATTACTAAAGATGTGAAAATTGAACATCTAGGAATTGCATTCTTGTTAGATAAGAAGGCAACTACCTTTTTCAGACTAGGATTCTCAAAATCCCAGTTTAGAAATTTATATACGAATAGACTTAAAATAAGGAAAATCGAATAATTTTCAATTATATCACCTTCAATTATACGTGGCATTCTATATCCTAATCCTCATAAGTAAATCCAGCTTATATACAGGCTTGCTCTCTTCATGTACACCACATGCAGTATATTTATGCAACTATGTATAACGGAACAGACATGTATACTTAGCCTACATTAGTTTAGAAGATTAAATAGGCCATGGAATAAACATTTCAACTCATGGCCTTCAGCCTAGCAGAACAAAGAAATTAACATCAACAGCAGATTGACTCACTGTATTCTGAGATGCCACTTTGAGATTCCTGTCCAGTAGTTGAAGAGCTGGCACCACCACTGAGATAAGCAAAAGGATTTACATAAGACAAAAAGCTTTTGATGTATGAAAAATATCCCCCACTGCTTCCTGCAGAATCTTCTATAGGTGTCAAATTTCTATTGTCATCAGATGGTATTCGCCCTTGGAAACCAGCGGTTCTCCGACGTGGAACTACTATCAATGCTTGTCTGTTAAGCAGACCCAAGTCCAATAAAGATTTAATCAGATCTGCAGGCAAGAAGAGAGCAACAGTGGTGAATGGCAGACATTTCAAAAGTATGTTCCCTTACATAAGTATATTTTAAAGACATGGAACAATCCTCATATGTGAAGGCAATGCAATGTTACAACTTTAAGAACATCTTGGCCAAGTTCCAACACATCTTCAATGCAAAGAAATTAGAACGTATATTATCTACAAGTAAACACCAAAACGATATCATCACAGAATAGTGTTCACATAAAGAAAAAAGGGATCATCCCTTGTAGTATTAAAAGAATGACCTTCAAATACCAAAAAGAATTACATTCAATCTGTAATAAAGCACCTGAACAGAGCTACAGAGCATCCAACATCCGGTAATCTGGCCAGATATTCAACATTACTAATTTGCAACATGCTTCTAGATACCACCTTGGGATGGGCAAAGTTCAGCTAAAGTAATGCAATATCTGAACTGAGAAAAAACTAAATAAGCCACATTGATTTTAAAGATGTAAAATGCAGAGTCATACCTTGATCACCAAATAACTTGCGAGGATAAGGAATGGCAAAATCATAGGAGCCCATGCCATTTGATTGGTTTCTATCCACATAGTCTTTAATCATACTCAGTGTGTATGTCACAGGAAACTTCTCCTGTAGGCTACTACTGTCAGGTAATCGGATATTTAAATGAACATCAGTTGGTATGTGTGCCGTTGTAGTATTTTCTAATGCACCATCTACTTTATCCTTCACATGTTGCATGTCTTTCTCTGCTTCTGCAGCACTCACTGGCATACTTCCAGCAGGACAACTTGGCTGATGATCAGTGCGCTTTACTGGGATGAGACAATCATCTTCAGGATGAGAGGATGCATGAACCGCTGGATTTGAAGTAACAGAACTAACAACTGTCCTCATTTCTTCATTGGTAATATCACATTGTTTAGCTAAGTTGTCAGTGCTAAATGATTCTGAACTACCATTTTCAACCAATTCAGGATTTTTCTCCTGTAACATCAGCATAGAAAAACAATCTTATATAAAGCAAAGTTTTTAAACTTCCAAAGGACTTCCCCTTCTACCTGGTGATGACAGCACATGCCTCTTAATTTTGCACAACACCCTGTATTGAAGTCTAAGTGTCCTTCTTCACCGAAACTCCCAATTATAAGACAAAAATTAGAAAGCACTTACAAAAAACAGCCAGCATTCAAAATTACCTTAACTGTTTGCTCACAATCTCTGTTTTCCTCCATCACCACAGACATAACAGATAGGTTAGACTCCAAGGTCTGGACAACATTGGCCAATGTGGTTGATGGAATAGAAGCACTTGAAGAACTTCCTTGTTCAGACTGGCTAACAGCAGATGCCCCAGAACTAGATGATTCATATTTCTTTGAAGCAAGTGCAGCACTAAGGACAGCTGCCGTTGTTTCCTGCAGTTTTGATAAGAAACTAAGAATGCTAAGAAATCCAAAATGAAAACCTGAATGTGGTAAATGTTTTTTAGGATTTTATCACTAACTGGGGAATAGTCCTAAACTCAATCATAACCAGCAAACCTGGATATGAAGACTCAACCATGCCTTCTCTAAACTGGATGCCAAAACTTCAGCACTAATACTCCCTTCTGGAAGAGTTCCACAAAAGAAAATAATTGATTATTTAGAACACCTTTCCATACATATTACATGGTTCCACAAAATTAGAGGAAAAAAAGGATTTACATAAGAAAATTTCATACCACTTTGCCAAACTTGTACACCGTTATATCCAATTGCAGTTATACATGGGACAGATTTCTGCGGGTCTGTATAATGTTGATGCAAGGATTTTTTTCTCCCATTAAAACTGGTAACAGATAAGTACAATAGGAGTCAAGAAATATCAGCTGAAACATGTCTGAATCAGCTGCACATTATAAGTGGCCATTGAAATGGTAGACATGGCTGATTTAATCCACCCATTGCTTGGCAGATTAAAAAATGAGAGGAAAAAAAAATGAAAAGTACATTGGTTTATAATTATACTCGTTGCAAGTTAAAGATAGAAAAAATAAAATAAAAAAATTAAAGATTTAGTAAATACACATATTAACTCATACCACTCTCATTTTCTTTCATCTTTTAGGTCCAATTTGAAGTGATTTGTGTTTGTTAATAGATGTGGAAAATAATATTCTGCCTTATTTTTTCCTCACACTCCTATTTCTGAGGAAGACATGCCAAAAGTTCATATTCTTTCCATTTTTCCACCCTCTTCTATCCATCCTTACACTTTTCCATCCTACCAAGAATGCCCTTAGAGTAACTATAAGCAAATGATATAGTTAACAATCGAGGATTAGGATACATATGGCAGAAAAATTTGCAGCATCGGTCCTTCCACCACAGATATGCAATAGAACGCAATACTTTGACAGTGACTCTTTTACCTGAATCCATTACCTGAATCCACCATGATAAGATATAGAGCACAAATATAAGAAAAAAGGTTAATTTAAGACGAAAAAACTTAAAATCAACAATTAAGAAAAAAAATAATACTTTTAAGTCAGTCCAGGTAGAATCCTCCATGTTTTTCGACTCAGAATCTTCACCTTAAATCCCAATAAGCATAAAAAATTAGTAATCAGTATCACAATAAAACAAAAAAGAACAGTCTTTTTCGATCAAAATACTAAATTTTAAAAAAAAATTGTAAAAACGGATCAAATAAAGAAGAAGAGGCCACCTGAAATGTAGACCACGAAAAGCTTCTTCTGGATTTTAGCTTCAAGAATTGCTTCAGGAATTGAACCTTTGAATGTAAGAGATGAGAAAGATTCGGACCTTTCCATCTGTTATGAAACAATTAGATTTTAAAAACTTAAAATTTGCAATTACGTATCTCTTTCGTTATCGAAATAGATTGTCTCAAATATTCCAGTATACATTTCTATATGCACTTGTAAATATATATTGAACAATCCGTAATTTCTAAATACCCTAAAATAACAACAAACTGAGAGTACAAAACCCCTAAATTAATTAGAACGTTTGAAAATATGATAAAATCTTCTACTATTAGGGGAGGGACTAAAGCGAATGATTAAATCAAATTAGATTAGATTAAAATTAAATTAAAAGAAACAGAAACAGAAAAGATTTCGGCATACCTTGGACTTTTAGGAAGAATCTTAATAAAATCTTAAAAACAATAATACATATTAAAAATGAAGAAATGTGATAAGGAGGAGCTCTGAAGAGTTTGAAGAGAGAATCTATGAAGGATTGACGCGTCATCTTTTTAATCTCGCCACGTATACTTTCCAAAATTGTTTTTTTTGTTTTTTTTGTTTTTTGGTTAATTCGAATTTTTTTTTTCACTAGAGTTGGTAGTCGTTAAAAAAAATCAACCAATGGGATTGCATCACCTCTTCATCCATTAAAATATAATTAAAAAGTAATTTTATATTAATATTAAAAAAAAAACTAAAAAATATTACCCCCCCCCAACATCCCCGTCCCATTGTTTGAGGGAGGGTGAAGAATTCTTTGTCAGCATTCTCTTAATCATGAAGGGCGAGCAGCAGCCGCTAATGAAAAGCACTAATTAATTTTCTTTGATGTTAATTCCAATGTGACGATAACGTAATGCAATTGTTTATCTCAAGAATGATGCACTAATTTGATTAGTCATAAAATTTATCAACCATCATAGCATTTATCCATTCCAGTTACCAACCTGCAAAGTATATATAGTAATGAAAAGGGGGAGAAGAGGAAAAACGGTGGGGGAAAGGGACAAGTGAGGGAGGGGTATTTTTTATTTTTAATATTAATATAATTATTTTTATTTAATATAAAAAATTTTAAATTATATTTTAATAGAGTGGTGATATGGCGTAATCCCATTGGTTGGAATTTTTTTTAAAACAACAGGGATCAACTTCAATAACAAAATCAAAATTTAGGTACCCAAATTAACCAAAAAATAATTTAGGTACCTAACTCAAACAAAATCAATACTTTAAGGGTATTCTATTCAATTAAGTTTTTTTCTTAAAATGAAAACTCAAAAATAAAAGTAAAAAACATAAGGCTTACACAATAAAATTATACTTAAATTATACTTATTTTTTCAAACTAATACTTAAACATTTTTATGTCACAAGTGATACCTAAACTATACTCAGTTATCCAAAATGGTACCTGAACTATGCTCGTAAAAAATCTCTAAGCCAACCATTTTGTTACATGTGGTAATTTTTAAATAAAAACTCCAAAAAATGTTAAATATTATTTCCTTAAGTAAAACCTTACAAACATATTCATCTCTTTTATTCTTCACCCAATAATTCTGATGACAAAAAATTCAAGAATTCGTCGAAAATCTCATCCAAACCCAGTTTTTGGTAACAAAATCCAGATTCTAATGAGCTTCATTTCCTTTTTAAATCTCGATTCCAATTCCTTCCTCACCCCCAATTCAAAATCTATGCATTATTTTTCTTAAAAATAACATTTTTCATTCTTTTTTATGTACTTTAAATAAAATAGTTAATATTGGGTGAACTTCTATAATAGGAAAAAAAAAGATAAATCATGAAATCCAAATACAAAGAAGAAACTAAGTAAAAGAAAATGGAAAGAGGATTGTGATTTGCCACAATTCGTTGTGGCAAACTAGAGTCTTTTCAACACCTAATAAGTTTGTTTTCAAGCCATTTCATGTCTTTTCGTTACATTTTCTATTTTTAATAGCTTAAATTTAATTTTAGTAAAATAAGTGTTTTTACGCATATTTTGGTAATGTAAATGAGCTGTCAAGCCAATACGGGCCTAGGAAAGGACTGATGAGTCACTTTAGTGTGCAAGAAACCATTTTTAGGCTAAGGAACACCAAAGACAACATCAGTATGCAGTATCGCAACACCTCATTTCAAAGCTAAATATGTCCTGTGAAGTTCAGTTTCGCAACACTGGTGCAATAGAGTGCAATTTAGGGCTAAGGGTGTTTCCATTCGCACAATGAAATTTTATCAATTTTAAGGCTTGTAGTTGACCTAATTAAGCTAGCTAATCTTTTAGATTGAGCCAATGAGGTTGTTTAGAGAGTAGTTTTTCATATTTTAGATTTAGTTTTCAATTTTTTCTTTAGTTTTATTTTTTATGTTCGCTTAATCAGGAAATCCTATTCCGAAATTAGATGATCGCGAGCGGAAATTGTTCTGGAGTCGTCCTTTTTGCATTGATTAATCTATGAGCATTCTCTATCTCTTATTTTATTTTTTTACTTATATTTCTTTCTTTAACTTTGTTGATTGAATATTTATGTAAATATTAGAATAATTTGTGCTTTATACATATTTTGCATAATTTGATTGTTTCGTTAGTTCATTGATTAAGTAAATAATAACCTAAAATTAAGTATTTATTCGATAGTACTTAATATACTAGGAAATGATGCCCCTAGTAGAAGATCTAGATAGGTGACACCGAAAAGGTATCATGTTGAGTAGAACTTTTACCAAGCGGTGAAACCAAGAGGGTATCCGTATGCCTAGGTGAGTCCAATAGGGTATTTTAGGTGGTAATTGAAACACCCCATACCCGACCAAATCGTTAGATCCAAACTATAAGGTGCTACATTTCAATAACTAACTAATTAACCCGTACCTTATCGAAATATGTCGCCAGTTGGAAATCATAGAAATCATATAATATTAACTCTTAAAATATAAATTTAACTAAGAATATTTCGCGTGCCAAATAAAAACAATCTAATGGACTTTTATAACATACATGAATTAGTTGTTAAACTTAAGGAATTTAATACAAGTTAAGACCTATAGAAAAACACTTTCAACAGCCATTCCACAACAATGAATTAATTACTTGACTTGAAATTTAAAATTCTACATTAAATTTTATTTACAACTCGACTCGGACCCTGAGACTCCACCTTTGGGTTGCCCCACTGTAAGCGCATCACTACGACCACAAACTAAGCTGCCTGAGCTTGGTGAATTCTGGCCTAGTCTCTCATTGTTTCCTTGAATCAAACACCAAACTTGCAATTCATAACGAACACTCTGGTAAGTTCAATTGGACCTAATGAGTGGTCCATACCTGGCATCAACATAACACTATTGAACTGAAATTTGGACATTCAGAAGCCACAAGACTTTGCTAGTGCAAAACACATACGTCAAATCTTGATGGCGTAGTCTTGATTGCGTAATTTTCCATTGATGAAACTTTAACAATGTACAATAAGGGATATACAGATTGAGATGTTCATATGTTAGCAGGTAATGTAACACCCCTTACCTGTACTCGAGATCGGGACAAGGTACGAGGTATTACCGTACATAAACAGGGCATTTACGAAAAATACGGGTCATAACATTTTGTTCCAAATTAAAACAGATCAAACAAGATCATTTTATCCTTATTATGGACCTACGATCAAACAAAAAAATTGACAGTAAAAAGGATCTAACCTGGATGGGTGATCCTATCCTGATATAGCCCTCCCGAAGAATATGTGTAAAATGGATTTAGTTCGGACGGGTAATTCAAATTAGGGTTTGAATTTAGCCTAGACTGGTAATTCAGATCCAAGCTCATTAGAGTAATTGTCGTTGCAAGGGATTTAGCCTGGACTGGTAATCTCGACACTACTCTATGAGTTTATATTACAAGGGATTTAGCCTGGACTAGTAATCCTACTGTAAGGATGAGGCTCGCGGGAGTGTGCTTTCTGAAATGAAATGTGTAAGACCATAGTTGAAAGATACCATGGCAACATGATATGAAATGTGTAAGACCATGGTTGAAAGATACCATGGCAACATGATATGAAATGAGTAAGACCATGGTTGAAAGATACCATGGCAACATGATATGAAATGAATAAGACCATGGTTGAAAGATACCATGGCAACATGACAGAAAATAAGTAAGACCATAGTTGAAAGACACTATGGCATCATGTCGAAGATAAATAAGATCGTGGATGAGAGATGCGAAGACATGTGTTGAACAACTAATATTCAGGTAACATTTACCAGATGATGAATGGTTATATGAATTGGTTATACAAAATGGTTGTGTGAAATGTTTACAAGAATTGGTCATATGGAAATATATGTACAAAATAGTTGTATGAAATAATTAAGAAGATAGACAAATGAAATAAGTATAGGTACATGGAATTTAATTTATGTTAAGTTTAACATGAACAATTACCGAAATAAATATACATAAGATATATGGAAATGATGGTGCATGAAATATTGATATAACAAAATGAATGATATATGCTTATGAAGAAACGATAAGAGAATAATATGTTTCGTGACATGTACATATATGATTATATTTGATATGTTGATACAAGAAAATTATGTAAATTAAGACTATTATTAAACCCAAGTGTGATATGTCAAGAAAATAGGTATATCAATGTTGAAATTATATGAAATATGTACAAGTATACTAACAATGTTGCTATTTGATAGTTAGACAAGTGTCAAGCAATTGATTGAACGATAATATGTTAATTTATATGATGCATTAAATCAGTAAGTATTTAATTGAAATTTTTGTTAAATGATATGTAAATCCTAATAATGCCCCGAAACCCTATTCCGACAATAGATACGAGATAGGGGTATTACATTTAGTGGTATCAGAGCTAAGGTTTAGTCGGTTCTCAGACCGAACGTAGTATATATGAAGTCTAGAAATATATGTCATTATATAACTTGTGATAGTATGATATCTCCCAACTCTGATGGGATTTGTTTTACTGATAAAATGGCATGCTTTCCAATCGAGATAATTTTGATAATGCTTAAGTATATGAGTAAAAAATTGATTATGATAAATCGGGATTCATAAAGGTATGAATAAATGTTTTATAATACATGTCGATGATATTACTAAAAGTAAATTATACTGCTACACGAAATATTGTGCTGATGACTAAATCACAAAATATATAAAAGTAATATATGAAGTACATGATAAGGATTATTAGGCAATTATGGATGAATAGCGAATTTTGAAATATATTATGTATTAAAGATACAAAAGATAAAAATGTACGGATTATTGGTACAAGGATTAAATTGTAAAGCATGTGAAAGCATTATGCAAAAAGTGTAAAAGTGATATGTGTGCATGAAATAATTTGCCCAAGTAGACGAGATTAGAACTACTAGGATATTAATGGCGTGCTATTACGGGACCTTTGTACGTCAATGCTCTCTGATTATTAGCATATTAGTGCTCTCCGTTTAGCACATTTGTGCTCTCTGTATAGCACTTTAGTGCTCTCTGTTTAATAATACATAATAATGCACCTTTGTATCAGTCTTGTATATCCTAAGTGTTCTATCTAGTCTACTGGGCCTCTGCTAAATAAAATGTAAACAATTTTCGTTACAAGATAAAGGATTATCTTTGAGTAAAAATGTTGATTACGATGAAACAGAACTAGTAAAGATATGAATAAATGTTTATTAGTATTTGAGAATGATAAATGCTATGTTATATGAGTAAATACATGAAAAATTAAATTATGAGACTTTACGATCTCTACCCCCTTACCAGTACAGTTATATGAAATGAAATTCATGAGATTTATATTGGTTAAGTTTAGAAATGTGAAAGTGAAGAAGTTTAATGATTGAGCAATTGATAATGCAGTCAGAACTGAGAATGAGTTAATAAGTAAAAATAAGTTCTGAATAGAGATATTAGATTTTTCTAAAAACTACTTGGGATATACAGTGCCATTGCTAAAGAAAGAAGTTATTTATAGGAAAATTGATTTATTCAGATATAGTACTTACAAAATGGTTAACTGAAAATTTCTTCTGAATTAGTTTCTTGAGTGAACTAAATGATATGAAAATTATTGATGACTATACTAGTCAATGGATTGGTGAATAAATTGCAAAAATATTTGAATATAGTTGTTATAATTGGGTATATTACAGTAAATTTTTGGGATTATATATGGGTGTCTTATATGTACTGATATTTTCAGAAGTATATGCAACTGTTCATGTTTGGATTCTATAATCATTATATGGAAAAGGTTAGATAAATATGCTAACAGACAAAAATTGTCGCAAGTCTGATTGATTCACAAGTGGTATTACTCTATCTTTCTTTGGTTATCCAAGTCAATATATGTGATAGAACACTTTATACTAAGATTCAGATGATATTATCTTCTATTTCTGTTAGTGGAAACTCTGAATGACGAATGTGCAATGTTATTCTTTTGGACTTTCTCTGAGATGTTATCAATCTTTATATTATTCAATATGGATTATCTTCTCGAAAATTTGGTATAGTTTCGCAACTTGGATTTTGTTATCTCGGTTTTCTTTTCATTTTATGGTTTGAATGAAAAAGACATTCATTGATTAATGGTAATTATACTTACTACTATTGTAAATCCTAACTTGAATATGAGAATTTGGTAATATGGATTAGAAATTATAGAAACTGTATCACGACACTGGTTATTGGGAATACTCTCGGTTTTTCCTTTCCTATTTGGGAAATATTATTGAAGTTGATGTATTATTCCATCTATACTGTTGAAACTTCAGATTTATTATAGCACCATGGTTTTTAATTTATTGGATGATTATGGTTTTAGAATAGTTTAAAGGTTCGATATTAATTATTGAAATAGTTACATCAATGATACGGTTATTACAGAAATATATAAGATTTGAATGGATTGATAAATGATAGCAAAGTTTTGATCAGTTTAAAGTCTTGTTGACTGAAGCATCAATTCTGATTCAGTTCGAATCGGGTAAGGAAATTGTAATTTACAGTGATACATCATCGAATGGATTACACTGTATTTTGATGAAGAAAAGCAAACTAATAGCTTATACTTCCAGATAGATAAATCACATGAAAAGAATTTCTCGATATATGATTTTGAATTGGCAATTATTGTAGTTGCATCAGGAATTTGGCAACATTATCTGTTTAGTGAACTATGCTATATAAGTATTGATTAGAAAAGTTTAAAGTATCTGATGTTATAGACAGATTTGACGTTGAGACAGTGTGGATTGTGAGCTACTGAAAGAATATGATGTGGTAATTGATCATTATTTGGGAAAAACAAATGTAATTGCTGATACTCTGAGTATAAGATTTCTGTTTGTCTTATAAGCAAAGGATACCTGATTACAATTGTCTAATAATAGTACAATCTTAGTAGAACTTAAAGCTAAACCAATGTTTATACAACAGATCAGTGAAACTCAGAGATGTAATAATGAGTTGCAAGTTAAATGAGTACAAAGTGGGTCAACTTCTAATTCAGGATTTCAGATTCGATCTGATGATTGTCTATTATTCTAAGACAAAACCTGTATACTGAAGAATAAAGGTAGCTTTAGTAAAAAAAATTCTGATAATGACACGATACAAAAGAAGCTACTTAAGAATAAAAGAAAACTACGAGAAAGTAATATCTTAATTTATTTTTACTGGTAAGATTTTCGAGGACAAAAATTCTTAAAGGGGGAGAGAAATGTAATTTCCCGAAAATTTCTATAGTAAGATACTATCCTTGATATAGAAAAATAAGGAAATAAGTGATAAAAAGGGAACTTTTGAGTTATGACAACATTGGGAAGTAAATTATGATATCTTGATTCAGGAAAGGACTAAATTGTAAAAGTGTGAAAAATTTTGTTGTATAATAGTAAATATTAAAAACTTGAGGGTTAAAGTGTAAATATAAAAAAGTTTAATAACCAATAGTGAAAATATTTTAAGGGTGGAATGATCTAAAAACCAAGGAAAATGGATGAATTAGGACCAAATTGAATAGGTGAAGAGTTATGAGGGACTAAATTGCAAATTTTACCAAATTAAATGATGACTCAATGATGGAATTTTAAAGATAATCAAGGGAAATATAGTCAATTAGAAGTAGAGAGAAATCTAGAGACAATGATGATGTTGGAGATATTTTAGATAAATTAAATAAATAAATATTAGTTTATTAATACTTTAAATTGATTTTTAAATTATATTTTATTATTTTATTATTATTTTATTTAATATATATATGTAAGGAAAGAAAGAGGAAGATGATCATCTTTCTCATGCAACTAACGTGAGAAGAACAAGAAGAAAAAGAAGAAAAGAAGAAGTTTTTCTTTCCTTACAATTTGGTCCTTCCACCAAAAATTCACTATTTTCACCTAGAAATCAAAAGAATTTCCATAGCCATCAAAAGAGAGATAATAAGAAGACTATGGGAAGTTAGAATATCAAGTTGAATTCAAGAAATAAAAGCTGGAGGAGAGAGAAAAATCAAGTTAAATGTTGAAATCAATAAGAAAAGTTAAGAACATCAAGATTTCAATATATTTTTAAGTTTGATATTATTAAAAAGCATGGAATTGATGTTAATATAGAGTTTTCTTATATATGGACCTATGTTCTTGACATGTTAGTGAAGAGAAAATAAGAGAAAGTGATGAGAAATAGTGTAGAGAAAGAAAATAAGGGTGTTATAAACATGGTAAATAAATATCTTGCACTAAAACAGTTTTGGACAGTAGCAGCAAGCTAACTTTGAAAAATCACCATAAATTGTGAAAATCGAATTAGAGGATGAAAAAAATATGTAATTAAGTCTTATTGAGTCAAGTTTCTTATAGAAGAAACGGTGTAAGAAATGGAATTTTGAATTATGAGATATAATAAATTTTTTGAAATAAGGTTAGAATGATTTCGGGTTCCCCTATTCTGACTATGGAAAATCATAAAAAATTGGAGAAAAATAATTAAGTGCTTAAATTTATATGTTTAAAATTCTTAAAGAATCTATTTTCAATAGAAATAAGTGGTAACATCATTCGAATCTCGTACGAGGAGATAATTAATTCCTAGCGAAGAAGGGTCAGAACTGTCAAACAACAGAACAGTGTAACTTTAAAGAATAAACTGTACTTATTGGGTAAACAAAATTTCTTGAAAATTTTATGGTAAGAATATATGTGAGTCTAGTTTCATGAAAAATTAACAGATCTTAATTTTGAGTTCTTTATCTTAAGATAAAAACAATTTAGTAACTATGACACGAATGGACAGCTTTGAATATACATATAAGTAAATAGTGAAATTATAGATAATGTTACTTATAAGCATGTTATATACATTAAGGATGTGGAATGGAGAGGAGGAGGAGGAAAAATATATATGAATATTCAGCTAGTATGGTTAATTTGCATGTTTTAGACTCAGGGACTAAATTGAATAAAAGAAAAACTGTAGGGGTAATTTTATAAAACGTCAAGCTATTGTATGTTACCCGGATGAAATATAGCAGCTACAAATGTACTGTAAGTTGTCCGAATGAAGTACGTTTTTTTTGTAACAAGCGACCTGTATATAATTTGGCATAAAACTTTAAAAATGTCAAAAATGACCAAATTGAAGGAAATGTTTTATTGATTAAATTAATAAATTGAATGAAATTATTAATTTGGATCAAGATTGGGTGAAAATCGGGGAAAATAAAAAATTTACCAAAATGCCCCTGAATCTTGGTATCTCTGCAATTTAGCCAGATAAGTTCGTGTAACTTGAATTATATTCTTAAATGCTTGAAATGTATGTTATTGATGTGAATATGATTTAAATATTCCGGGTATGAAAATTGATGAAACATTGATATATTTGATAAAAGGGGGAAGAAGTCCCGGTTGAATGAAACGAAATTTCGATGGATCTCTAAAAAAAGAATTGACGGTAAAAAGGATATAGCCCGGACGGGTGATCCTATCCTGATATAGCCCTCCCGAAGAATATGTGTAAAATGGATGTAGTCCGTTCGGGTAATCCGAATTAGGGTCTGAATTTAGCCTGGACTGGTAATTCAGATCCAAGCTCATTAGAGTAATTGTCGTTGCATGGGATTTAGCCTGGACTGGTAATCCCGATAATACTCTATGAGTTTATATTATAGGGGATTTAGCCTGGACTGGTAATCCCTTTGTAAGGATAAGGTTCACAAGAGTGTGCTTTCTAAAATGAAATGTGTAAGACCATAGTTGAAAGATACCATGGCAACATGATATGAAATGTGTAAGACCATGGTTGAAAGATACCATGGCAACATGATATGAAATGTGTAAGACCATGGTTGAAAGATACCATGGCAACGTGACATGAAATGAATAAGACCATGGTTGAAAGATACCATGGCAACATGACAGAAAATGAGTAAGACCATAGTTGAAAGACATTATGGCATCATGTCGACGATAAATAAGATCGTGGATGAAAGATGTAACACCCCGTACCCGAGACCGTTGCCGGAGTCGAACACGAGGTATTTACGGACTTATTTCGTTGATTTTCACAGTCCATTTTAAAAATTTCCAGACAAGCTGGCTAACTGCGTCACTGTTACCTTAAAAATCATATCTTGAGTTCCAGAACTCGGAAACCAGTTTTGTAAATTTTACCTAAAACTAGACTCATATATCCATCTAAAAATGTTTTTCTAGAATTTTTGGTTGAGCCAATTAGTACAGTTTATTAGTTAAAGTCTCCCCTGTTTCAGGGTTCGACTGCTCTGACCTTCATGCATTACGACTTATATATCTTCCTGTACAGGCTTCATTACTTATGCCGTTTGTTTCTAACGAAACTAGACTCAAAAAGGAATCTATACATATATTGCATGACCTCTAATTATCTCTGGTTAATTTATAGTGAATTTCCAAAGTCAGATCAGGGGATCCAGAAATCGCTCTGGCCCTATTCCACAAAAACTTAAATATCTCTTAAAGTAAAACTCATATGATCGTTTTGTTTGTTCCATATGAAAGTAGATTCATCAAGGTTAAATTACATAATTTATTCACTATTTAATTCCATTCCTACTATTTTTAGTGATTTTTCAAATCCGCACCACTGCTGCTGTCAGCATCTGTTTTTAAGGTAAACTTTATCTATTTCATGGTTTTCCATGAATCAACTAGAATTTGTTATACAAAGCACCAAAATGATCATGATTAACCATTCCAATGGCTAATCGTTACCAACATTTCCATACCTCTCAATGAACAACATACAAAACGATTATAATGCTATGCTCAAAGTGTATATAAGCCATTTTCGCATGGCTATCCAAATTTATACAAAACCAAAGGGTACGTGACCAACAACAAAAAGGGGTAGTCCTATACATGCCATTTTCAGAGTTCAACCAAAAGTGTACCAAAAAAAGGGCTTTGATAGTGTGGACGACTTCGACTTCGACGATCCCGAGTCTGATAACTGACGAACCAAAATCTATAAAACAGAGATTCAAAGAACGGAGTAAGCATTTACTGCTTAGTAAGTTCTGAGCAATGAAATCATGCACAACTGAAGTATAGCATTCATACGACTAAACGAATAATTTCATATACACATATTCTCACAATCATACCTACTTCACATTTCCAACCTTTATATTCATACATAAGGAATCAACTTGTCTAAAAGCTGGAAGCTTGTTAGTCGATTGAGCAAATACTATTTAGAAGGAATCAATTATCTCAATGCACATACGAAACATACCTCATCGTTGGGATTTTACGAGCGTATTAATTGAAATTATTACAGCAAGATCGCTCATTCCCAAACCCAAGTATCTTCGGGATTTAGCCGGATATAACCACTCGCACAAGGCCTTCGGGTCTTAGCCCGGATATGGTCACTAGCATAAATGCCTTTGGGACTTAGCCCGGATATAATCGCTAGCACAAATGCCTTCGGGTCTTAGCCCGGATATAGCAACTCGCACAAATGCCTTCGGATCTTAGTCCGGATATAGTCACTACCATAAAAGCCTTCGGGACTTAGCCCGGATATCATTCGAATAACCATGCACATATATCAATAATCATGACACATCCATATTTCATTTTCATTACCAAAGCTCAAACACAAGACACTTATCACACTTACTAATTTCGGCTCAATAGCCACATACAAAGAGCACGATTTTGATTTGCTTTATGACATGATCTCTATGCACATACAGCTACCCATCATACATATAGACTAATTAATTCAACATATAATTCAAGTAGAATCATTAGATCACCGTATTTTTGTCATGACTATACGTCATGACTTAATCAAATCGTAAACTAAGTTTCATTACTCGAAAACTTACCTCGGATGTTGTCGAACGATTTCAGCGGCTATTCGATCACTTTTTCCTTTCCCTTGTCCAACTTTGGTCCTCTAAGCTCTTGAGCTAATTCAAGCAAATTTAACTTATTAAGGTCTCATTATGCTAGCTTATGGCCGAATATGACAAGGAGTTGATAGGTCATATGGCCACCTTTAGCTCAAATACAAAGTGGTCATACGCATTTTTAATCACATTGAGCAATTTAATACAATTAATCTAACATTTCCTCATGTGCACCTTCATGACCGAATACACACATCATTAACCTAATATCAATTAACTAAGCAATTCAACAAATTCTCCTTGAGCCGATTATCTAAGTCAAGATAAAAGCATCAATATGCTTGCCCCTAACCGAATACATGCAACACCAATCTATCTCATGTGGCCGAATATGCATGTCTATGTTGAGGCCAATTATATGCTTAATACTTCCTACAAATATGGTTACTTGTATTAACTACATACCATCTTGTTTCAAGTTCAAAACTCGGCTAATGCACATATGTACACTAGTAATCAAATACTAATATTTGCACTTCACCTTACTACCATTTCTCATGCAAATAACATGAACAACAACCATATTTCCTACTATGGCCGAATGCATCAAGACACCATACCATTTCAATTTTGGTCATGGGTTAAACAAAGAACCTAATGTCTATCTCAAAAAAAAAATGCTAAAAAGAAAATCCAAGAGGCATCAATCCACCATCACATGTATCATTATAAAGCTTCACATTTAGCATGCAAATGACATCAACACAAATCCACCTTAGCCGAAACTTAACTCATCTTCATGCATCATCACCAACATCAAACACCACCCAAGAAGACAGCACCCATGGCCGAATATCATCTCCATCACATAGCAAAGATTTAAACCATGGGCTAGGTAGAACTCAAGCTAACAACTAAAACATGCATGCATCTCATGGAACATCATCAAACATACCTTAATCTAGATACAAGTATGGCCGAACCTCCTCAACCTTTTCTTCCCCTCCTTCCTTTGATTTTTCGGTCAAGAAGAAACAAATGAGAACCTTTTCTTTTTTTTTTCATCATCCTACTAACCATTATTATTTTATCATTTCTAACATAAACCATTAACACAACATGTTTATGACATGTTTTACCCATCACCCTTTGTCATGGCCGACCACTACTAATTAAATAGGGGAAATTGACATGCAAGTCCACCCATTTGATTACATGCACTAATAGATCCTTATAGATTAACCTATCACATTTTAAAAGTGTCACACATAAGTCCTATTAACTAAATTCACATGCAATTAACTAAATCAAAGCTTAAAACTTTCACACATTCATATTCACATATTTTAGACAATAATTATCATATTCAAATAATTTGGTGACTCAGTTTAGCGGTCCCGAAACCGCTTTCCGACTAGGGTCACTTTAGGGCTGTCATAAGAGATGCCAAGACATCTGTTGAACAACTAATATTCAGGTAATATGTACCAGATGACGAATAGTTATATGAATTGGTTATACAAAATGGTTGTGTGAAATGTTTACAAGAATTGGTCATATGGAAATATATGTACAAAATAGTTGTATGAAATAATTAAGAAGATAGATAAATAAAATAAGTATTGGTACATAGAATTTAATTTATGTTAAGTTTAACATGAACAATTACTGAAATAAATATACATAAGATATATAGAAATGATGGTGCATGAAATATTGATATAACGAAATGAATGATATATGCTTATGAAGAAACGGTAAGAGAATAATATGTTTCGTGACATGTACATATATGATTATCTTTGATATGTTGATACAAGGAAATTATATAAATTGAGACTATTATTAAACTCAAGTGTGAGATGACGAGAAAATAGGTATATCAATGTTGAAATTATATGAAATACGTACAAGTATACTAACAATGTTGTTGTTTGATACTTAGACAAATACCAAGCTATTGATTGAACGGTAATATGTTTATTTATATGAAGCATTGAATCAGTAAGTATTTAATTGAAATTTTTGTTAAATGATATCTAAATCTTAATAATGCCCGAAACCCTGTTCCAGCAACGGATACGAGATAGGGTTGTTACAGGAATTCTAGGTGCAAGGGACACACGGCCATTCAGCACACCTATGGGGCAGACCGTGTGTGAGACACGGTCTAGACACACACCTGTGTGTCTACCCGTGTGGACCATTTAAAGGCTATTTTACAAGCCAATAGTCACCTAAAGTCACTCATACATTCAAACATACTTTATAACATGCAACATGACATATTCAAGCACTTAAATATTCCACACCATAGCACTCTCACATCTGCATATAGTCATCCTATTGCACATTCATTTGCTACAGTATTTAGAGGCATTCTACACCAATTTCATGCATTATTAAACTTATTATTATGACTTCAAATTGTGCATTCATGCTTATAGTCATTTTAAGCCATTAGATCATCCCTTATCCTTTAGCACCCAATTCATACTTTACCATACATTCATCGATCAACAACATATAACATCCTTATCCTGCATTCACCAAGCAATAACATATCCTACTATCAAGACACTAGCACATGCATACATGGGTAATTAGATTACAACCCAAATGATCAAATATGAGCCATATCACATGGCCATTACAAAATGAATCATCATTATCATAGGCCTTCACAATTTGGCCAAATAGCATGGCACATACCACAAAATGACCAAGTTTCCTATACATGCCATACTCAAAATGTAACACCCCTTACTCGTACCCGAGACCGGGACAAGGTATGAGGCATTACCGTACATAGACAGGGTATTTTCAAAACACATGGGTCATCAAATTTCATTCCAAATTAAAACCAATAAAAAAAAATCATATTGTCCTTATTATGGACCTATGAGGTCCAAGACATACATTAAAAACAATCTGGGACTAATCCGAGAACTTAAGAGAATTCTAAGAAAATTTCTAGGGTTGAGCCTCACACGCCCGTGTGGAGGCAATGCACATGCCCGCATGCTTTGGGACATGCCTGTGTTCTTTACTCGTATAGGATTTTTAAAAATTATTTTTCATTTCGAACCTACAGGGGTTTTCACACGGCCGAGCACATGCCCGTGTCCTTGGCCCGTGTCCTTGGCCCGTGTCCTTCACACGGCCTAGACACGCCTGTGTCCTCGCCCGTGTCCAAAAACCTAGACATTCTATTTATGATGTCATCACTCATTTAGGGGCACACAGCCATGGCACACGCCCGTGTTCTAGGCCGTTTCCTTCATACGGTTGAGACACACGGCCGTGTCTTTACCCGTGTTTTTACTACCATGCAAACTGACATAAAAAATTTAGATGCGGGGACACACGACTGAGCAACACGCCCGAGGGGCTGACTGTGTGCCACACACTGCTAGACACATGCTCGTGTGTCTACCCGTGTAGACCTTTTAGGAGGATATTTTCCAAGCCATTGGTCACCCTCAATCACTCATACATTCAAACACACTTTACAACATGCAACATGACATATTTATACACTGAAACATTGCATACCATGGCACTCTCGCATCTTCATAATGTCATCTTATTGCACCCTCATTTGTTACACCATTTAGAGGCATTCCATTCCCATTTCATGCATTATTAAACTTGTTACCGTAACGTCGAATTGTGTACTCATGCACATAGTCATTTTAAGTCATTAGGTCATCCTTTAACCTTTAGTAATTAATCCATGCTTTACCACACATTCATCAAGCAATAACATATCCTACCATTGAGACACTAACACATGCATGCATGGGTAATTAGATTACAACCCAAATGACCAAACATGAACCATATCATATAACTATTACAAAAGAATCATCATCATCACAGGCCTTCACAAATTGGCCAAATAACATGACACATATCACAAAATGACCAAGTTCCTATACATGTCATACTCAAATTATAATTCCACTATACCCAATAGTCTTTTGATAGTGTAATCGAGTAATCCGAAAGCTTCCGATCCCCAAGCTAGCTTGGCGGAACTACAAAGAATGGAAAAGAAAGGGGAGAAGCATTAAAGCTTAGTAAGTCCACATACAAATAATATGCGATAGTGGTAAACAATTAACATGCATAAACATGGTATCATATATATAAAGATTTTTCTTCATTCAAACCTCTTTACTTACTCATCATATGTATATTCATACTTGCTCATCTTAAATTGATTTTTGTCAAAGCATTACTCATAGGTTTAGCGTACGTACCTATACTCATCTTAGAGTATCAATAACCGTACCTCTTTCATATGCCCTCCTCGGGACTTTCATTACATTCGTTACATTACCCGTTGAACACTCGGAATACTATTGGATACGCGAAAACCTTGCACCTAAGTGCCACATATATAAACGTAGCCGAAGCTACCACATGACATGTATACATCCATAATGAACTCAGACCTCTCAACAAGCTCGAATATTACATGAATTGCATCCATCATGAACTCAGACCACTCAACAGCTCGGATGTTTGCATCCATAATGAACTCGGACCTATCAACGGGCTCGAATGTTACATACCTCACGAACCCGTACCACTCAACGAGTTTGGACTTCTTAGTTCTTAGTGACATGTCACTTGTATTCTAAACTATTCCTAAGGATCAAATGAGATTTTCCTCACACGCATATAGTATCTCCATCGTACTTGCTCGTAACATTGTGGTTAACGACCATGATAACATTAATGCTTTCATAACAATCAATAGGCATATAACTCATAGTTACAATAACAAATTTATCACATTATATTGAAGCATTAAAACATACTATAATACCATATTATTTGCATATGTACTTACCTCAGTACAAAACGATGATAATCGAGCATAGTCGTCGTATACTTTATTCTTTCCTTGATCAAATCCCGATTCACGTTTTTCTTGATTTATAATGCCAAATTTAACTTATTTATTATTCATATTCAAACGGGTCCATAAATCATACTCTTACAAATTTACATTTTGACCCCTAAACTTTTACATATTTACGATTTAGCCCCTAGGCTCGTAAAATGAAATGCATGCATTTTCTTGATTACCCAAGCTTGGCCGAACCTCTTCGATGCTCATATTAGCTCATATTTTCTTTTATTTCACATTATTACTACTCACTTTTACACTTTTATAAACAAGTCACTTGTTTAGGTTTTTTCACTGAAAATCACTTAATAAAAAATGTTCACCATGCATCAAACATTCATATTCCTCCATAAATCATTAAAATACAAGCATGTCATGCATGGGTCAATTTTCATACATGAACCGTAGCTCAAAATATAGCTAGAAATGGGTAGATCATGTTACCGGGACTTCAAATATACATAGAACATTAAAAACGAGGCTAGAGAACACTTACTATTGAGCTTGGAAATGTTGAACAAAACCCTAGCTATGGTGTTTTGTGATTTTCGACAGCCAAGGAAGAAGATGGACACATTTTTGGTTTGATTTTCCCTTTTTATTCTTTTAATTACCTAATGACCAAAATGCCCTTAGGATTTCTCTTTCTAATTTTTTTTCTATGCATGTCCATTTTTGTCCAAAATTTTAGAAATTGGTCAAATTGCTAATTAGGACCTTCTAATTCATAATCTAATACAATTTCATGTTTAAAGCTTCTAGAATGCAAGTTTTGCGCTTTATTCAGTTTGGTCCCTAAAATGCAATTAGACATTTTATGCATAGAATTTCTTCATGAAACTTTCACACAAGCATGCATTCATAACATAAACCTCATAATAATCATAAAATAATTATTTCTATCTCAGATTTGTGGTCTCGAAACCACTGTTCTGACTAGGCCCTAATTCGGGATGTTACACAAAATAATAATTTCACTATACCTAATAGTCTTTTGATAGTGTGATCGAATACTCCAATAGCTTCTGATCCCCGAGCTAGCTTGGCGAAACTACAAAGGATGGAAAGAGAGAGGAGTAAGCATCAAAGCTTAGTAAGTCCACATACAAATAATATGAAATGGTAGAAAGGAATCAACATGTAGAAACATGGCAATTTATACATAAAGATTATTCATCATTCAAACCTTCTTGCTTACTCATCATACGAACATATATATTTATACACGTGCTCATCGTAAATCGGTCTTTATTAGGGCATTACTCATAAGTTTAGCATACATACTTGTACTCATCATAAAGTATCCATAACCATACCTCTTTCATATGTCCTCCTCAGGACTCTCATTACATTCATTACATTACCCGTTCAACTCTCCGAATACTATTGGATACGCGGAAACCTTGCACATAAGTGCCATATATACAACGTAGCTGAAGCTACACATAACATGTAACACATCCATAATGAACTCGGACCTCTCAACGAGCTCGGATGTTACATGAATCGCATCCATTATGAACTCAGACCTCTCAACAAGCTCGAATACTCGCATTCATAATGAACTCGGACCTCTCAATGAGCTCGGATGCTACATATCTCACAAACCCTGACCACTCAATGAGTTTGGAAGTTTTAGTTCCTAGTGACATGTCATTTGTATCCTAAACTATTCCTAAGGTTCAAACGGAGTTTTTCTCATTCACATATCATCTCCATTGTACTTTCTCGTAACGTCGTAGATAACAACCATAATAACATTCATACTTTCGTAACAATCAGCAAACATATAGTTCTTCATTACAATAAAACATTTATTACAGTATATATTAAAACATTATAACATACTACAACACCACATTATTTGCATATGTACTTACCTTGATACAAAATGATGATAATCGAGCTTAATCGTCGTGTACTTTATTCATTCCTCGATCAAGTCCCGGTTCATGTTTTTCTTTATCTATAATGCCAAATTTAACTTATTTATTATTCACATTGTTCAAATGGGTCCATAATTAAAACTTTAAAAATTTATATTTTGACCCCTAAACTTTCAAATATTTATAATTTAGTCCTTAGGCTCGTAAAATGAAATGCATGCATTTTCTAGGTTACCCAAACCTAGTCGAACCCTTACTATGCTAATATCTGCCCATATTTTCTTTTATTTCACATTATTACTATTCTCTTTTACACTTTTACAAACAAGTCCCTTGTTTAGGTGTTTTCACTAAAAATCACCTAGTAAAAGATGTTTATCATGCCTCAAACATTCATATTCCTCCATTAATCATTAAAATACATGCATGTCACACATGGGTCAAATTTTATACATGAACCCTATGTAACACCCCTAACTTGCATCCGTCGCCGGCGGGGTTACGAGGTATTATCGAAGAAAAACATAGTACTCGTACAATCACATAATTCCATAGATCTTATTGGTAAAATAAATGTATTAAATTATTAACCACACTATATGCACGAATTATAATTCCCAAGTTCAAACAAATTCAAATCAAATATTAAACCTTTGACTTTATAATTATTTACAAGTATTATTTAACCAAGTAAAACATTTCACATAGCTTACTATTCAAATCATGTGTAACATTAAAATTGGCTATTACAAAAAAAATAAATAGAACATACTTGACAATTCATTTAAAGACCAAACATGCTTATTTGCTAATTACAAAGCTATGTGCATTTGTTCATTTTAATATAACCAATTTTAAGAACACATACCAATTTTAAGAACACAATTCAATACCCATACCATTTATCATTTTTAGAGTATAACTGCATAATTAAAAACACCACTTATACTTTAAAAATAATTCACATCCAAATATCATAATAACTTGATATATCTCAATCAATTCATATAACAACAATGACTTATGTGCAAATTCAAAAGTATATATGTTTTGTTAATTAACACCCTATAGTCGAACATATATATATATCAATTATGCAAATTATAATCTATACTTATCAAATAGATTTAAATCGCAACTAAACCATCAAACCAAACATATCAAAACATCTAACCAAGAAGATTTTAAACCAAACATAACATATAATAACTAAGCCAATTTCGTATGGCTTAAATACACTTCTCATTCAAAATGGATTCAAAAGATAGAATAGCTTATACATGCCATAAGTTTAAATTTAAGCTTTCAAGGGTACCAAATTATAAATGATAATGTGACGAGCTTCACTGACGATCCTCGAGCACGTAACGATTACCAAAACCTATGAATCAAAAACAATTATCCAAACACAGTATAAGCTAATTTAGCTTAGTAAGTTACAAGCAATTAAACTCTAAAATTAAACTTGATATCTCAAATACCATTTAAGTAGTTCATACTACTAAATCGTATAATCACTAGCTTACCATATTATAAGGCACTTATTAATCGAATACTATGATTCAACTAAAATCAATATATAATTACTCCACTATAAAGCATTTCTTCAATTCCAAATACAAGGCTGAATCCATTATGGCATTCCATCATTATGTAATATATAAAAAAATATATATGCATAATACACTTCATCTCATTCTGCAATATAACATATATCTTCTAAACACAAACACCATCTTATTCGAACTTCAAATGATTTTAGCACAAAGCTATTCACACATTTATCATTACATGCTCTCGAATAGCCAAGTCTCCATTGACATTTCATATAACATTCAATATGATATTTGATGCATTTCCACGTATCATTTTATTTTCATTTAAATTATACAACTAAATAGCATTTCATCTATTCCCCATTTAATCTTATATATTTGATTTCAAATATAATCACCACATAGGTTCAAGACTTACCAAGCTCAATTTCAAACTTAAACATAACGGCTATTCCTCACAAACTCAAAGTATTTACTCATTCCACTGTCCATGATTACTCGATAAATTCGCACACTTAGTGTTAATAGTTATTCGAAAATATATAGTAAGTTCGCACACTTAGTGCTTAATAATCAAACTCGCACACTTAGTACTATACAATTAAACTCACAAAATTAGTGCCAATCTCATAATCGTAAATATTTATACCCACACACTTAGTGCTGAAAATCAACAACTCAATACATCTCACTTCTTTTTACATTCGATAATTTCATCACTACATACATATATATATCATTCAATTCGGCATAATTACATAGATATTATAGTTATTTAAATTCATACAAAATATATGCTTAATAACTTACCTCGGATATCGACAGACAGAGATTATCGACTAGTCAACGATTTTTTATTTTCCCCGATCCAAACCCAATCCTTTTTGTTCTTGATCTATTCAAATTCAAATTAAGCTCATTCAAATAAAATTCAATCCAATTAAACCCCAAAACACATAAAGGAGCAAATTTACATTTTGTCCCTTATTTTTCACACTTTTAAATTATAGTCTAAAAATTCATAACACATCAAATACACAAAATTTAAAAATAACAAGCTCTAGCCAAATACTCCTCTAGCTTATATAAGTCTTCACATTTCACCTATTATACAAACTAACCCTTAAATTTAATATTTTTTGCAATTTAGCCTTAATTACTCAATTCCATCAAAACTTCTAACAAAAATTTTGTTAATCTAACACATATCTTTTATTTTCTATCTTTAAACACTAAATCTATCAAACTATCAACAATGGCAACTCATGAATATCTCATCAATTTCAAAAATTCTTACATGGGTCTTAGAGTATTTGAAACAACGATCTTAAAAACGTAAAAATTATCAAAAACCGAGCTTAAACATACCTTGAATTTTGACTCAACAATGGCCGAATATACTTGGTCTTTCTTTCCCTTTTCTTTTTCCTAGTTTCGGCTTTGATGAACAAAATAATGCATGATAACATTTTATTTTATGTTTTTATTTAATATAATGTTATTAAACATTTACTAAATTAACCTTAGTAACAAAATATAAAACCTTACAATATAATCATTAAAACCATCCATCATTATTATTCATGGACAAATTGCAACTTAAAGACTCAATGTTTAATGAACAAAGCAATTTTGACACTTTAATAATTAATCAATCACTTTTCATTTTTTTCGCGATTTAACCCCTTATTATCAAATCGACATCTAAACGATAAAATTTTTAAATAAAACTTTCACACAAGAAAATTCATACATTTTAAGCACAAAAAATAATATTTAAATATTTTTCTGACTCGGATTCGTGGTCCCGAAACCACCGTTCCGATTAGGGTCAAAAATAGGCTGTTACAACTCTTCCTCCCTTAGGGATTTTCGTCCACAAAAATCTTACCAATGAATAGGTTTGGATAACATTCTTTCATCGAATTCTCAAGCTCCCAAGTTGCTTCCTCAACCCCGTCCTTAAGCCAAAGCACTTTCACCAACAAGATTTTCTTATTTCGCGACTCTTTCACTTCGCGAGCCAGAATACGAATCGGTTCTTCCTCATAAGTTAAATCTAACTGAATCTCAATTTTGGATGGGTTAATCACATGAAAAGGATCGGATCTATACCGTCGGAGCATCGAAACATGAAAAACATTGCGGATCTTTTCTAGCTCAGGTGGCAACAGTAATCTATACGCAACCGGCCCAATCCGCTCTACAATCTCATACGGCCCAAAAAATCTCGGACTTAACTTGCCTCTACGACCAAATCTAAGAATTTTCTTCCACGGCGAGACTTTCAAAAATACGCGGTCTCATATCTGAAATTCTATGTCTTTACGCTTCAAATCTGCATATGATTTCTGACGATCTGACGCTGCTTTCAAACTTTCACGGATCACTTTTACTTTCTGCTCAGTCTCTTTCACCAAATCAACCTCGTATATCTTATTCTCACAAAGCTTGGTCCAGAACAAAGGTATACGACATTTACGACCATACAAAGCTTCATAAGGTGCCATATTGATACTCGACTGAAAGCTATTATTGTACACAAATTCGATCAGGGACAAGTCTCTTTCCCACGTACCCTCGAACTGAGAACACAACATCTCAACATATCCTCAAGTATTTGAAGGATTCGTTCGGACTGACCATCCGTCTGGGTGTGGAAAGCAGTGCTAAAATTTAATTTAGTACCTAATGCATCTTACAGTTTCTTCCAAAACCGTGATGTAAACCTCGAATCTCTATCCGAAACAATAGAAATAGGTACCCGTGTAATCGTACAATCTGAGTAATGTACAATTCAGCTAGCTTATCGAGCGAGTAATCTGTACGGACCGGAATAAAGTGAGCCGACTTTGTCAATCTATCAACAATAACCCAAATTGCATATTTCTTGTTCAGTGTTAATGGTAAACCAGATACAAAATCCATCGTGACTCGATCCTATTTCCATTTAGGTATCATAATCAGCTGAAGTAATCCCGATGGTACCTGATACTCGGCTTTTACCTGTTGACATATCAAACATTTCGACACGAAGTCTGAAATATCTCTTTTCATACCGTGCCACCAGTAGTACTGTTTCAAATCATTATACATCTTCGTGCTACCTAGGTGAATAGACAACCTACTATTATAAGCTTCATTACAAATCATCTGAATCAACTCAGGATCCTTTGGTACACATATTTAGTTTCTGAGCCTCAAACATCTTTCAGCATCAACCTGAAATTCCAAGTCAGCATTCAAATTACAGTGATTCCTTTTTGCTATCAAATCCTTGTCAATACTTTGAGCTTCGCAAATCTACTGAACAAATAACAGTCTCGATTTTAATTCTGCTATAATCACACCATCGTCTCTTATAGCCATATCTGCATTCATTGCACGTAGAGCAAACAGTGATTTTCGACTTAGGGCATCAGCAACCACATTAGCCTTTCCCGGGTGATAATCAATCACAAGCTAGTAATCTTTAAGCAACTCTAACCATCGTCACTGTCTCAAATTCAAATCTTTTTGAGTCATCAAATATTTGAGACTTTTGTGATCAGAATAAACATGACATTTTTCACCGAACAAATAATGACGCCATATCTTCAAAGGAAACACTATAGCGGCTGATTCGAGATCATGTGCAGGATAGTTCTTTTCGTGCGGTTTTAACTGTCTTGAGGCATAAGCTACAACTTTGCCTTCCTGCATTAGAACGCAGCCCAAACCATTCAAGGATGCATCACTAAAAATAATGAACTCTTTACCCGATTCCGGTTGAACAAGCACTGGAGCTTCAGTAAATAAAGTTTTCAATTGGTTGAAGCTTTTCTGACACCTTTCTGTCCACTCAAATCTAATATCTTTTTGAAGTAGATTTGTCATCGGAGTTGCAATCATTGAGAAACCTTTTACAAATCGCCTGTAGTAACCAGCAAGTCCTAGAAAACTTCGAACTTCTAAAAATTTCTCGGGGGTTTCCAATCAAGTATAGCCGAAATCTTACTCGAATCAACCCGTATTCCCGATGCCGAAACCACATGCCCCAAAAAGCTAACCTCGTGTAACCAGAACTCACATTTACTGAACTTTGTATGTGACAGCCCAAAATTGACCCTAGTCGGGAAGTGGTTTCGGGACCGCTAAACCGAGTCACCGAAAGGTTTGAATGTGATGTTTATTGTCTAGAATATGTAATCATGAATGTGTGAAAATTTCAAGCTTCGATTTAGTCGATTGCATGTGAATTTAGTCAATAGGACTTATATGAGAAAATTTTAAAATGTGATAGGTCAATGCATGAGGACCTATTAGTGCATGTGGAAGAAAAAGGGGACTTGCATGTCAAATTCCCCCTCCCTAATATGTAGTGGCCGGCCATGCTATGGGTGGAAACATGTCACCAACATGTTGTGTTAGTGATGTATGGTAAGGAAAATAAAATAATAAGCATGATAATTAAATAATGAAAGGAAGGGTGATGAAAAAAAAAGAAAAAAAAATAATAATGGTCTCATGCATACACCCCATTGCCGTGAGCTAAAGGAAGGAAAAAGAAAGGTTTTGTTCATCCTTTTTCAACCTCTTTTGACCGAAAATCCTAAGGAAGAGGATTAGGAGGAAGTTTGGCCATGCATGTAACTAGATTGAGGTATGTTTAATGTTATTCTTTGAGATTCATGTATATTTTAAGTTGTAAGTTCAAAATCTACCTAGCCATGGTTCAAAATTTGTTAAATGATGGAGATGACATTCGGCCATGAATGTTACGTTCTTGGTTGGTATTTTGATGTCTTTGGTGATGAGGTAAGGAGATGGTTGACTTTGGGTGTTTAATAAAAGGGTTTGGATGTGAGAGTGTGTGAGAAGTAGAAATGAGGAGTCTTAGCAACTCCATGAAGGTTCGGCCATGGTAGTTTGAGGATTAGAGATTTTATTTCTTGTTAAAAATTTGATGAATCCTAGTGTGTGAAGTGTTTGAACCAACTAAGGATTAATAGATGCATGGGTACAAAGTAGGAAGAATCGGCTACTATGGTTGACACCAATGCCGAATGTAAAGATGTTATAGTAAATAATGTATGTGATTTGAGTTGATAATGTGAAAAAGGATAATTAGATGTATTATAAATGATATAAAGATTTTAGAAATTATTTTGGTTAGGTGTGTGTATGATTAAGTATATTCGGCAATATACTTAAAGTGAGTACTTGATATTATATGGGAGTATGTATATTCGGCCACATGAGTAAATATATATAGGATGTTAAATTTGATTATGTATAATGGGCATTAAGATGTGGAACTTAAGAAATGTAGTCATATGTGGAATTACATGATGTTATAGTTGACATTGTACACACATACATCCATTCGGCCATCAACATGAGTAATTAGTGAGGATGGTTGCCGAATATACAAACATACATAAGCATGTGAAATTGAATCATGAATGTTTAACAAGATGGTTAAACTAGTGAATTATTGATTAAGCTCAAGGAGCTAAAGGAGGAGAATCAAGCAAAGGCAAAGAAAAGATCACTGAGTAGCCGAATTGGAACCGTCTTACCCAACACAAGGTAAGTCATTAAGCATGTAGTTGGTATTATTTCAAATGGTCATAATGTTTATGTATTGATGCTGAATGGAATGAATAAATATACATATATATATATGCATGTACGTATGTGATGATGAAATTGTTGAATGAAAAGAAAAGAGGTAAGATGTACTGAGTTGTTGATCTCGGCACTAAACGTGCGGGTATAACCATTTATGACCATGAGATTGGCGCTAAGTGCGCGGGATTAAATTGTACAGCACTAAGTGTGCGATTTGACTATGTTGCACTAAGTGTGCGAAATGAATATGATGCACTAAGTGTGCGAATTGACCATGCGGCACTAAGTGTGCGAGTTTGACTATGTAGCACTAAGTGTGCGATTTGATTACGTAGCACTAAGTGTGCGAGTTGATTATATAGCACTAAGTGTGCGGACTCAATATACATTCGTGAATCATTATGGACACTATGTGTGCGACACTATTGAGTCGATCGCGGACAGCGGATCGGGTAAGTGTCTTGAGTACATGGCTAATAGGTGCTATGCTTATACTTGGTGTTGAGCTCGGTAAGTTTGAACCTATGTGACAAATATACTTGAAGTCACGTACATAAAATTTATCGTAGGATGGGTGAAAGGCCGTTTAGTCGTTTGATTGTAACGAAAATAAATTGATTTATGAAAATGCCTCAATGTCCTATTGATGAGTATATGGAATGTGAATGCATGAATTGATATGAAACTGAATCGATAGGTTGGAGGAACTATGGTATGGTTCGGTATGGATGGAGTAAATTGTCTCGTTCCATTTTGTTTCCTCTTGTGATAATGTTATTGATGGATGGTAGTGCATTGCTTATGACTTACTGAGTTATAAACTCACTCGGTGTTTCCTTGTCACCCATTATAGGTTGCTTGGACTCATCTATTTTTGCGGGGTCAGGCCGTCATCGAAGTCATCACACCGGATAGCAAGTTTTGGTACTTTCTTCTTAGTTGGCTTAGAAGAACATTTTGGCATGTATAAGCTATTACGTTGTGTTTGAACTTTGGCATGTAAACTTTAAGCCATGCGAAAATGGCACGAATGTTCGATTGAGTTGGATCAAGGGTAGGCATGAAATGGACCTAGTTACTTTCGTAACAGATGCTGGCAGCAGCAGTGTCATGAGATTGAAAAATCACTAAAAATAGTAGGAGTAGAATTAATTGATGAATAAATTATGTAATCGAAGCTCGATGAGTCTGTTTTCATGAGGAAGTAACGAAAAGATCATATGGGCAGTATATTAAGAGATAATCAGATTTTTGTGGGACAGGGCCAGAACGGTTTCTGGATTATCTGCTCCAACTTTGGAAATTCATTATAAATTAACCAGAGATAATTAGGGGTCGTACCATATATGTACAGATTTCTCTCTGAGTCTAGTTTTCATAGAAACAAACGGCATCAGTATTGAAGCCCCGTACAGGGAGATATCCAAGTCGTAATGGGCAAAGGTCAGTGTAGTCGACCCCTGCAACATGGGAGACTTTGACTAATAAACTGTACTAATTGGCCCGACCAAAAATCCTAGAAAAAAATACATAGATGGGTACATGAGTCTAGTTTCTGGGAAAAATCACAAAACTGATTTTCGAGATACGAAACTCAAGATATGATTTTTGAAACGACTGGTACACAGATTGGGCAGTGTCTGGAAAATAAATTTTATAAGGGGTTAAAGTCAGTTAACACCTCGTGTCCGACTCCGGTGTCGGTTTCGGGTTCGGGGTGTTACATTGTATACAACTATTTATATCGTAAAGTCTGTAATACTAATTTCAAGTGCTCGGTATGCTCAATTTCATCACGAGAGTAGATCAGTATATCATCAATAAACACAACCACAAATCGATCTAAGTATTGTCTAAAGATTCGATTCATCAAATCCATGAAAATAACAGGTGCATTAGTAATCCTGAACATCATCACCAAAAACTCATAATGTTCGTATCTTGTTCGTAAAGCAATCTTAGGCACATCAGAATCTCTAACTCGCAATTGATAGTAACCCAATCTCAAATCTATTTTCGAAAACACTGAAGCTCCCTTTAGCTGATCAAACAAATCATCAATGCGTGGCAATAGATATTTATTCTTTATGGTCACTTTATTGAGTTGTCGATAATCAATGCACATTCTCATAGTTCGATCATTCTTTTTCACAAATAGAATTGGTGCACCCTAGGGAGAGAAACTCGATCGCGCAAATCCTCTATCTGTCAGCTCATGTAACTGAGCTTTCAATTCTTTTAACTCAGTAGGTGCCATTCGGTACGGAACAATCGAAATCAGAGTCGTCCTCGATACTAACTCAATGCCAAACTCTACTTCTCGAATAGGCGGCAATCCTGGCAATTCTTCAGGGAACACATCCAGATACTCGCACACCACTGGTACAGATTCAATCTTCTTTTTAGTTACTTTACTATCAAGCACATACGTAAGATAAGCTTCACAACCCTTTCTCACATACTTCTGAGCCCATACAGAAGATACCACTGTGGGTAAACCATTCAGATCAGTCGACTCAATTCGGATTATCTCATCATGCTGGCATCGCAAATTAATAGTCTTTCTTTTACAATTCACCACTACATCATGTACTGTTAAACAATCCATTCTCAGAATTATATCAAACTCATCAAATGGCAATAGCATTAAATTAGTTGGGAAACACAAATTTCGAATCATCAGGGGGTAGTTCTTACACACTTTATCAACTAACACACATCGGCCCAGAGGGTTTGATACCCAAATCACAAACTCAATAGACTTAACAAGCAAAGTCTTACTGGATACTAATGTTTCACCCAGATAAAAATGAGTTGAACCGAGATCAATTAAAGCAATCACACTAATATTATAGAGAGTGAATATACCGATAATAACATCAGGGGATGAGTCTCTTCTCGAGCGGGAATGGCATATGCTCTGGCAGGGGCATGAGTCTCGGATCGAACTGCTGGGTCCGAAGCCCCTCTTTGAGTACCATTCCTACCTCACGTGTTCCTAGGTGGTCTACCTCTAGCTGCAACACCACTCGGTCTCACACTCTAAACATTATCTTTTTCAACTGGCTCCGGGCAATCTCGAATGAAATGATCTCGTGAACCACATCTATAACAGACTCTATTGTTATACTTGCCCCAACATTCACCCACATGCCGCCTTCCACATTGCTGACACTCGGGTTTATTTGATCGAGTATTACCAACACTGGCAATCAAAGTGGCTTGTAAACTCACTGGTGGCCAATCTCGTATAGAAAGCCTGGCAGTAGTCTTAAATCGGTTGCTATCATCTCGAAACTTCTTTGATGCTGGCTAAAAAGTCTTACTCGTTGATCTCTTGCGGAAATCTCTAGCTTCGAACTCAACTTTTCTTTTCTCTTTCCCAAGCTCTTCAGCTTTACAAGCTCGCTCGACAAGTACTACGAACTCTTTTATTTCAAGTATGCCAACAAGCAATTTTATGTCTTCATTCAGCCCTTCTTCAAATCTTTTACACATAGCAGGTTCAGTCGAAACACACTCTTGAGCATATCGACTGAGTCTCACAAATTTTCGCTTGTATTCCGTGATAGTCATATGACCCTGTTTAAGCTCGAGAAACTCTTTACACTTCTGATCTATAAATCTCTGGCTGATATATTTCTTACGGAATTCAGTCTAAAAGAATTCCCAGGTGACCCGTTCTTTCAGCATAATCGAAACCAAAGTATTCCACCAATGATAGGCAGAATCGCATAACAAAGACATGGCACACTTTAGACACTCATCAGGAGTACATGATAGTTCTTCAAATACTCAGATAGTGTTATCGAGCCAAAATTCAGCCCTATCAGCATCGTCATCATCTGTGGCCCTAAATTTTTGGGCCCATATTTTCAAATTTTATCAACAGGGGGCTTATTTAATCTCACAGGATCAATAGTAGGAGGTACCACAGGCATCGGAGGTGGATTATTCGGGTTCGGGGGTTGTTGAACGGGCAGATTTGTCTGAATATATCGAGTAAACCACTCATTCATCATATTATAAAAGGCTTGTTTACCCTCATCATTATGGTTACTTGCATTCGGCCGAGAATCAACCTGCGTTGTCCCTTAAGCGGGAGCAGGCGTTACACTCTTGACATCGTCCACTACGGCTCGATGGGGATCAGGATCCATTTACTATACGAGAAACACATTTCAAGTGTCAAAAGTCATCACACTATCACAATATAATTTATGGCATGTGTAGCAAAACTCAAACACGCTACGTTAATCTGAGAATCGACTAAACCGTAGCTCTGATACCAATCAAATGCAACACCCCTAACTCGCATCCGTCACCGACGGGGTTACGAGGTATTACAGAAGAAAAACATAATACTCGTACAATCACATAATTCCATAGATCTTATTGGTAAAATAAATTTATTAAATTATTAATCACACTGTATGCATGGATTATAATTCCCAAGTTCAAACAAATTCAAATCAAATATTAAACCTTTGACTTTATAATTATTTATAAGTATTATTTAACCAAATAAAACATTTCACATAGCTTACTATTCAAATCATGTGTAGCATTAAAATTGGCAATTACAAAAAAAAAAGAACATACTTGACAATTCATTTAAAGACCAGACACGTTTATTTGCTAATTACAAAGCTATGTGCATTTGATCATTTTAATATAACCAATTTTAAGAACACATACCAACCACTAGTGTATTAAATTCCCATGCCATCTATCATTTTTAGAGTATAACAACATAATTAAAAACACCACTTATACTTTAAAAATAATTCACATCCTATAATAGCATAGTAATGCATCTAAATATCATAATAACTTGATATATCTCAATCAATTCATATAACAACAATGACTTATGTGCAAATTCAAAAGTATATATGTTTTGTTAATTAACACCCTATAGCCGAACATATATACATATCAATTATGCAAATTATAATCTATACTTATCAAATAGATTTAAATTGCAACTAAACCATCAAACCAAACATATCAAAACATCTAACCAAGAAGATTTTAAACCAAACATAACATATAATAACTAAGCCAATTTCGCATGGCTTAAATACACTTTTCATTCAAAATGGATTCAAAATATAGAATAGCTTATACATGCCATAAGTTTAAACTTAAGCTTTCAAAGGTACCAAATTATAAACGATAGTATGACAGCTTTACTAACGATCCCCGAGCACGTAATGATTACCAAAACCTATGAATCAAAAACAATTATCCAAACACAATATAAGCTAATTTAGCTTAGTAAGTTACAAGCAATTAAACTCTAAAATTAAACTTGATATCTCAAACCTATCTTTAGAGATAAAGACGGGCGTGAACTTTTTGTACGTCGTATGTCTACTTTTTTTGAAACATTTTCAGTTGTTTTGGTAGACAGAGACAAAATTGTTAGAGCGGATGTCCCTTTTAGAAGGGCAGAATCAAAGTATAGTGTCGAACAAGTAGGTGTAACTGTTGAGTTCTATGGCGGCGAACTCAATAGAGTGAGTTATAGTGATCCTGCTACTATGAAAAAATATGCTAGACGTGCTCAATTGGGTGAAATTTTTGAATTAGATCGTGCTACTTTGAAATCTAATGGTGTTTTTCGTAGCAGTCCGAGGGGTTGGATTACTTTTGGGCATGCTTTGTTTTCCTTGCTTTTCTTCTTCGGACACATTTGGCATGGTGCTAGAACCCTGTTCAGAGATATTTTTGCCGGTATTGATCCAGATTTGGATGCTCAAGTGGAATTTTGAGCATTCCAAAAACTTGGATATCTAATTACAAGAAGACAAGTAGTTTGATGCAAGATTGCTTTGTTATTTTTCGCTTCTACTTCTATTTGTGATTTGCCATAGGCTGCTAGAAAAATCTTGATTTAAATCGCTGCCTTTTCTTTGATTCTTGTTCTTTCTTTATTTGGGAGATAATTCCAAATAAACAGGTACGGAAGCTATAATTGTAAACCATGATCGAATTTATGGAAGCATTGGTTTATACATTCCTCTTAGTATCTACTCTAGGGATAATTTTTTTCACTATCTTTTTTCAAGAACCGCCTAAAATTCTAACTAAAAAAATGAAATGATTTTTCATTATCTCAATTGAAGTAATGAGCCTCCCAATATTGGGAGGCTCATTACTTCAATTAGTCCCCGTGTTCCTCGAATGGATCTCTTAATTGTTGAGAGGGTTGCCCAAAACCAGTATATAAGGCGTACCCAGTAAAACTTACAAGTAAACCAGAAATAGAGATGGCGACTAAGCTTGCTATTTCCATTATTATATAATTTCAAGATCACAATGGGTCTATGATAAGATTGTTTATTTACAGCAGAATGATATACAAAGTCAACAGATCTCACTGAATACAAAATAAGATTTATGGCTACACAAACCGTTGAGGGTAGTTCTAGATCTGGTCTAAGACGAACTGTTGTAAAGGATTTTTTGAAACCATTGAATTCGGAATATGGTAAGGTAGCCCCTAGATGGGGAACGACTCCTTTGATGGGTGTTGCAATGGCTTTATTTGCAATATTCTTATGTATTATTTTGGAGATTTATAATTCTTCCGTTTTACTGGATGGAATTTCAATGAATTAGATTCACCAGAATCACGAAGCCTCTCGTTTCAATACAAAAATTGAAACTTTTAGTTCTCAGATTTTTTAGCCCCATTCTATTTCAGTAGTTCGACTGTGAAATTTATTTGTTTCTGTATTTCTGGAATATGAGTGTGAGACTTGTTATATTGATTCTATTGATAGTACAAAAAATGGGTCTGTCATCTTGATCGAGATAGTTTTATCCTGTCGGATAGTCATTCTAGTATCTGGAGCATGGAATATATGAAATGGATCACAAAGTATTTGAACTATGATTCATACTTAATATTCAAACCTCGCGGCAGGACTCAAAAAAAATTCGAAGAAAGAGTTATATTATTTATAAATCGAAAGATTTTTTATTCTTTCAAAGTCTCATTTAGTTTATGCTTATTTTGATCAAAGGGCAAACCTTTCTTTTCTTTGTATTTTTATTTATTATATCTATTCTATTGATTGAATAAGTGATGATCCAATGGTTCTTACTCAGAATCTTTGGACTTAGTTTGAAGGTTTTATTGAATCATCGCGGTTCTGGTATGAATCTGAAGTTTCAATTGATTCATAGGGTCTTAACAAGAGAATTCCTATCAAAAAGAAAGAAAAAAGAATAAAGCCACATTTCATATAAAGAACAAATCAAAGCAAAGAAAAAGAAATAAGTAGGTAAATAGAAGATTTAAGAGGCCTATAATGATCAACATAAAGACGACTGCGCCGACTTGATTTTTTGGCATTATAATTACAACTACAAAAAAGAGCTTTCGGATTTTAACTCTTTTGTGTCTTCAGATAAAATTGAATGAAAAGATTAAGAAGTTTCAAACTTTCTATTCCAAATCTGTTTCAGCTAATACTTGGGTGTTTTTGTTTGAGCTGTACGAGATGAAATTCTCATAAACGATTCTCGGGGGGGTCCTCTTGGTTTACCTATCTCAATAAAGTCTATGATTGGTTCGAATAGTGCCTCGAAATTTAGGCTATTGTAGATGATATAACTAGTAAATATGTTCTTCCTCATGTTAACATATTTTATTGTTTAGGAGGAATTACGCTTACTTGTTTTTTGGTACAAGCAGCTACAGGATTTGCTATGACTTTTTACTATCATCGAACAGTTACTGAGGCTTTTGCTTCTGTTAAATACATAATGGCTGAAGCTAACTTTGGTTGGTTAATCTGATCAGTTCATCGATGGTCGGCAAGTATGATGGTCTTAATGATGATCCTGCACGTATTTTGTATCTATCTCACTGGTGATTTTAAAAACCTCGCGAATTAACTTGGGTTACAGGCGTGGTTTTGGGTGTGTTGACCGCATCTTTTGGCATAACAGGTTATTCCTTACCTCAAGACCAAATTGGTTATTGGGCAGTCAAAATCATAACAGGCGTTCCGGAAGTTATTTCGGTAATAGGATCACCTTTGGTAGAGTTATTTCATGGAAGTGCTAGTGTGGGACAATCCACTTTGACCCATTTTTATAGTTTACACACTTTTGTATTACCCCTTCTTACTGTTGTATTTATGTTAATGCATTTCCTAATGATACGTAAGCAAGGCAGTTCTGGTCCTTTATAGAGAATATAGACCATAGCTATATTGTAACCAATAATTTATCTTATTACTTGGGGGAGGAACAATAGTATTTCATTGCTACAAATATGGATTATTGAAAAAAAAATAAGACATGCATTTGGATATTTCCTTTCAACTACGACAATATTCTAGTATTTATTTGATATGACATGAATAGTTGAAGGGAATTCCCCGAAGAGAAAATGGATTATGGGATTGTGTGACTTGAACTATTGATTGGGCCGTGTAGAAATATGCCTTTATCTGCGACATTGGAATTCACAACCAAATGTGTCTTTGTTTCAACCACTGTGTAAGCCCCATACAAAGGATAGGCTGGTTCGCTTGAAGAGAATCTTTTCTATGATCAGACCTGACGATGTTGTGTATAAATAGGGCTCCGTAAGATCCAGTAGAATAAGTGATTTGGCATAACCAAAATTAGATTTTAGTTTTTCTTTTTTACTTTCTTATCTTAATAGTATGAAAATGCATTCATTTCTTATGCATCGACCCGATTTAATTATACTATCAGCGTGAAACAAGGGATCTAAAGAAGAGTAAAGGCTAGACTATATTAGTAACAAGTAAATCCTTTGTATGTAAAAATTCTCGATATATTTTTGGGATAAAGGTGAATCGCAAGGCCTAAGACGACCCATAAAGCACTTGATCACGATCAACTTTGTACGCCTACTTGGGTATTGAGCATTTACCTGTAAAAATGAAATTCCTTGGAATGTATAATTGCAACTCTGTAAAATGGAATCGGGTAACGTTTTTCTTACATATGGAACCATTCATATATGTGGGGATAACATATAGACTTATTTTAAACATATAGAATATAGATTTATTTTATAGGTATCCGTTTGTATCCATTTGATTCGATTGACTTTTGCTTGAGCCGAATGATGAAAAATCATCATGTCCGGTTCCTTTGGGGGATGGGTCTAGAAAAATTCACCTATCCTAATAACAAAAAAACCTGACTTGAACGATCCTGTATTAAGAGCTAAATTAGCTAAAGGTATGGGTCATAATTATTATAGGGAACCAGCATGGCCCAATGATTTTTATATATTTTTCTAGTAGTAATTCTCGGTACTATTGTTTGTAACGTGGGCTTAGCGGTTCTAGAACCTTCAATGATTGGTGAACCCACAGATCCATTTGCAACTCCTTTGGAAATATTACTTGAATGGTATTTCTTTCCTATATTTCAAATACTTTGTACAGTACCTAACAAGTTATTGGGTGTTCTTTTAATGGTTTCAGTACCCGCGGGATTATTAACAGTACCATTTTTGGAAAATGTTAATAAATTCCAAAATCCATTTCGTCGTCTAGTAGCGACAACCGTTTTTTTGATTGGTACTGCAGTAGCCCTTTGGTTGGGTATTGGAGCAACATTATCGATTGATAAATTCACAACTTTAGGTCTTTTTTATTTTGAATCAATTAAAAAAAATCATGATGTGCGTATCTAGGGAGTAGTCACTTCAAACGCAAAGTGAATTCTCCGTAGATACATTTATTCAATTCTGGTCCGAATCTATGGATTGTGCTGAAGGTTCAAAATCCATTGGATTAAAAATTTTGATAAATCAATTTCGAAATGCTTTTTCTACTTCTTTTCTAGAATGCCCAATATTTGTTTTACATCTTCTATGCGAAAGTGTTCAATTTTCATAAGGTCTTCTCCACTGTTATTCGAAAGGTCCTGGGAGGCAATTATAGATCCTGGGAGGCAATTCTGATTGGTCAATAAAATATATTTTAATGCTATTTCTTTTTTCTTTTTTGTTAGTTTAACTAATCTATCATGAAACGGAAAAAAGGTAAAGTAACATCGTGTTGATTGTTTTCTAAATGTAAGTTTTCTTCTTCCGTATGTAGAAAAGGAATAAATAAATCAATCAAATTGCGAGAAGCTTCATGAAGTGCTTCTTTCGGAGTTAAACTTCCATTTGTCCATATTTCTAGAAAAAGTATCTCCTGTTTTTCATTATCATTCCCATAACAATGAATACTATGATTCGCATTTCGAACAGGCATGAATACAACATATATAGGATAACTTCCGTCGTGAAAGTTCTTTGGCGTTTTTATACTATATCCTCTATTTCTCTCGATTTGTAATCCAATACACAAATCAATTGGTTCGGTTAGGCTGGCTACATTCTGTGTATTATCAACGATTTCCACAGAAGGTGGTAAGATGATGTCTTGAGCAGTTACATATCCGAGACCCTTGGCACAAATAAAGGCGTTACGAGTTCCATACAAATTCCCTCTCAATACAATTTCTTTCAAATTCATTAAAATTTCATGGACTGATTCTTGAATACCTACTATGTTAGAATATTCGTGGGGTATTTTCTCAGATTTTGCACGTGTAATGCATGTTCCTTCTAGTTCTCCAAGCAAAGCTCTTCGCATCTCAATGCCTATTGTGTCGGCTTGGCCTTTCATAAGTGGAGACAGAATAAACATCCATAATAAAGGGCTTACTATCTGTTCTTGATTCAACACACTTCCATTGTCGTGTCCGAGTCGAAGTAGAGACTTTTACTTTCTCTCGAACCATAGTAATATTATTTTATTTGATCAGATCATTGAATCATTTATTTCCCCTAAAATCTCATTAGTGTTTATTTCTACACACGTCTTTTTTTAGGGGGTCTACAGCCATTATGTGGCATAAGGGTTACATCCCGCATAAAACTTAAGAGTATACCACTTCTACGAATAGCTCGTAATGATGTATCTCTTCCGAGACTAGGACCCTTTATCATAACTTCTGCTCGTTGCATACCTTGGTCTACTACTGCTCGAATAGCATTTCTTGCTGCGGTTTGAGCAGCAAAAGGGGTCCCCCTTCTTGTACCCTTGAATCCATAAGTGCCAGCAGAGGACCAAGAGATTACCTGACCCCGTACATCTGTAACAGTAACAATGGTATTGTTGAAACTTGCTTGAACATGAATAACTCCTTTTTGTATTCTACGTGCACTTTTTTGTGCACTACTGCGCCCATTCCTATGTGAACCAACTTTTAGTATAGGTTTTCCATATTTTATCATTTCATAAAGATAAGTCAGAGATATATGGGTATATCCATTTCATGTCAAAATAGATTTCTATTTTTATTTGTTTATCGCTTTCTTTAAGATTAGTTTCTTTTCTTTCAGGAGTTCTTTTTAGGATAGAAAGATTATCCTTGTCTTTGTTTATGTCTCGGGTTAAAACAAATTATGATAATTCGTCCCCTCCTACGGATTAGGCGACATTTTTCACAAATTTTACAACGGAAGCCCTTATTTTCATAGTTGTTATTCCTTAATTTTTCCGAATTCGCTTATTGGAAGAAAATAAGTTTCTTGAAATTTGAATTGGATCCCCCCGAAAGAAATCTTGAAGTTGAAAAAACTACCTAATCGTTCGAATCCTTGTTGTGAAGTCTATAAATTATACGCCCTCCTGGTTGAATCATAAATAGTTCACTTTTGTTGACTCTATCCCACGTTGGTAAAACTCTCTCGAAACATAACCTAAAATCAGATCTTCATTGTCTAAAGGAATCCGGAGTGGGAGTGATTTACTAATTAAATTAAACCTTCATGAATCCATTTTTTTGTTCTTTTATTCCAGGTAAAACTTCCTTGACGTATCAACTACCGTAGGGCAAGAGGAGTTCTATTAGATAACTCGTGCTTTTCTACAAATGGAGAGTTTCAGATACAATTCGTATACTAGACAGATTACCATATATAACACAAAATTTCTCCATCGATTCCTTCTAGTTGAGCCTCCTGATCTGTCATTATACCCCGAGAAGTAGAAAGAATTACAATCCCCATACCGCCTAAAATCCTAGGAATTTGTTGATAGTTAGAATAGATTCGTAGACCTGGTCGACTGATTAGTCGTAAATTTAAAATATTCCTATGTGGTCATTTTCTATTCCTTCTATGTCGTAAGGTTAAAACCAAAAAATATTTGTTGCGTTCCCGATGTTTCCTTACGTTATTGATAAAACCTTCCCATAAAAGTATTTTAACAATGTTTTTAGTGATGTTAGTAGATCCTATTTGAATTATTCCCTTTCTATTCATATCAGCATTTCGTATAGAGGTTATTATGTCAGCAATAGTGTCCTTACCCATGGTAAACTAAAATTTTTGTTACTCCCAAATTTTGATATAACCAACGTGGTCTTTTTTTTTTTACTTAGTAAAGGTATATACGTGAGACACAATCTACTAATTAATCTATTCCATTTAAATACTGTAAATACTCTAACTATACTTGGGTCTCATCTTATAATACCTCGGGAGCTAATAAAACTATTTTAGTGAAATTTAACTGTCTCAATTCCCGGGCGATCGCACCAAAAATTCGAGTTCCTTTTGGATTTCCTTATTGATCAATGACAATGGCAGCATTGTCATCATATCGTATTATCATCCTGTTGTCGCATTTGAGTTCTTTACGACTATGTACAATTACAGCTCTGATCACTTCTGATCTTTCTAGAGGTGTATTCGGTACTGCTTCCTTGATCACAGCAACAATAATGTCACCAATATGAGCATATCGGTGATTACTAGCTCCTATGACTCGAATACACATCAATTCTCGGGCCCCACTGTTATCTGCTACATTCAAATGGGTCTGAGGTTGAATCATTTTTGAAATCTCTTTTTTCAATGTAACAAAGGACGAAGAAAAAAAGAAATATTGTTTGTCAAAAAAAAAAGGAAACTCGCAATTGTTTTTTTATTCCCAAGACAAGACTTCTTTCTTTGGTTCTATATTCCTATCCTGAAATAATGAATTGAGTTTTTATAGGCATTTTTGACGCCGCTATTGAAATAGCCTTTCTGGCTATATTTTCGGCTACTCCACTCATTTGATAAAGTATTCTACCCGATTTAACGACAGATGCCCAATACTCGGGAGATCCTTTCCCCGAACCCATATGTGTTTCTGTAAGTCTTACCATAATGGGTTTGTCTGGAAATATACGTACCCATATTTTTCCACCACGGTGTACATTTCATGTCATTGCGCGGCGCCCCGCTTCTATTTGTCTAGATGTAATCCAAGTGGGTTCAAGTGCTTGAAGAGCATATCTACCGAAACAAATCCGATTACCTCGATAAGATATCCCCTTCATTCTTCCTCTATGTTGTTTACGAAATCAGGTTCTTTTGGGGTTATAGTTGATGGTTGTTGTTTATGAATTCCATCTCTACTACAGAACTAGACATGGGAGTTTCTTCTCATCCAGCTCCTCGCGAAAAAAAAATGAATAAAAAAATATTTAATTCTTAATCTTAAGATATACATGTAGTTAATGAATAATTGAATTTTGGGATTCTTTGCTTTGCGATTTTATCTGATCTATTAGAAATTTGTATATCTTGTTTGGATCTATTGGATATATATATAAGTATAAGGAATTAAACACGGATTCTATTTCTAGATAATGTCTTATCTTGGTTTTGTTATAATGTTATAACGAATCTTTATTTTGTTTTTTATCATATTCATATCAGATTCAGATCGACAAAAATGAACAATCAAATAAAATAAACTCAAATTTTCGCAGGCGAATATTTACTCTTTTCTAGTTAGTTGTCGGGTTAACCCATGACCTCTTAGAATCAGAATAAAAAGAAATGCAGTGGTCTCTGGTTTGTTCTGCCATCCTCCCGATAAATCATTAGGATTCGTTTTCAATAGAATCCTCGCATTCACGGGTTCTGTCGTCCCCATCGCTCTCGATTAATGCTTAGGTCTGAATTCTCCAATGGAGCCTTAATTTAATAATTTAATAATTAATATTTATTTAATAAAATAAAAATAAAATTTCTTCTTGAGTCAACCTTCTCAGTCTTTATTGACTTAAGTTAAGGCTCTTGATTTTTTCTTCAATGAACAGATATTCATCTAATTATTGATGAATCTCTATTGATGCTCTA